>NC_044323.1:291662101-292262101 GCF_007399415.2 Gopherus evgoodei | reverse complement strand
CAGCCCAATAGTGTGGCATTACTTTGCCCAAGACCAAGAGAACATCAACAATTCCAAACCATTGGGGTTTTCTGCTTTGGATTAAACAGCCATTGATCCAACTACGAAAGATTCTGTATAACCCATATCTCATGTATTCGATAACCACCATTGATGGTAATGGGGGTTTCTGGGGGAACAAGAATCTCACTGTTTCAGTGTGTGTTAGGTGTCATAGATTCCAACATATATATATTTTTAAGGGGCAGAGCCCATTCAGTCTGATCTTTTTGGCAGAAGCTTAGAACAGGTGAAAGGGGATGGATCACTCAATGCTGGTGTGTTCTGTTCATTTCCTCTGGGGCACTTGGCATTGGCACTGTCAGAAGACAGGATACTGGGCTAGATGGACCTTTGATCTGACCCAGTATGGCCGCCTGCAAATTTATCCTGCTTGTGAACTCAACCGGGAAAAGTGAGTGAAAGTTCATTAAGTGTCACAACAACCTATAACACTAAATGTCGGTGGGAAAAGATGCAAAAGGGAGACTGGCAGACTGAATTAATCCAACACAAAAAGACTTATTGACATAACTCAGGGACTATTTTAAGAATATGCCTGGTAAACAAGAGTAGTGTGGGACCAGCAATCATCAGTGGACTCAAATTAGTGTGGCAGAAATTAGGCCTAATTGGTGAACAAAATAATGAGAGGATGGGCTATTCCTTCTATCCTTCCCTTTTGGGATCTTCCAAATGAGATTTGGGGGTGAGTATAGGGGGGAATTAAAGAATGCTGGCTAGCTACAAAAATGGGAGAACTGGAAGGAGAAAGCTTCAGCATCATGGTTGCAACCCCCACCATCTCCTTGGACCCCAGATCCATCATAACATGGTTGAGTCTCCATGGTCCTAATCCTGACATGTCCTGACCAGACTAGGCTAGACAGAGGGACCCAGACGACTTCGCCACCGGCACTGAGTCTGACTAATTTCTTACACCATCTTGGATGTGAGACTTTGTCATCCCCTGCCCACGGGCTTTCTTTTCCTTCCCCATCTTCTTTCTCCTCTTTCTTATCTCTGTGCTTTTGTTTTCTGTTTAATAAGAGTCTCTCTTGGCCAGCCAAGACTGCTGTGAGCCTGTGACCAAAGAAGCAGATAAAAACATTGGCCTAAACAGGTACAAGATTGTCAGGTCTCAGAGTGGCTGATCAGACCAGACTATGTACTGGGTCTGTCATTTTCCAGCAGGAAGGTTGCAAGTGAGAGTCAATGCCAGAGTTAGAAGCTGCATTGTCTATCTTTGCTATTCTTCTCTCTCCCCACTTGTGTGTGTTTGTCTGATATTGTCTAGGAAACGGGATCAGATTTTAACAACAGTACCAGACAATTTCAATGAATGGTTTCTCTTTTCCCCAAAAAGGACAGTTATTACCATCTTTCGTATGAATTAAAAGACAGTCAAGCCAGGGGATTTTCCTTCTAAAATCTCTCTGCAGCTAAAGGCAAAGGGAAAAAGAGACATTGTTTAAATGGAAGCCTAACTTAATATGTTATATTTCAAATGTTTGAACTGTTTTCCCTTCTTTTCCAGTATCTCTTCTTGCTTTTTGACACCAACTCCAAAATAGGCTCCTTTCCATAACCAGTTTACTCACAAATCGTAATCTTTCTAGCATAGAATGAGGGAGGTTGGAATTTCCTTTCCTCGGTGGATCTGAACCTTAAGAAAGGTTGGTTCAGAGAAAAGGATAAGGTTCAAACTAAGTCTTATAAGCTTGTTCCCCCATCCAGCCTCCTCCATAAACATACACTGAGTCAGGGGTATAAGTGATCTTGGTCCTACTACAAAGATTGGACATGGTCACTATGCAGTGGTACTGGAGCACAGAGAAGCTACTAACAGTCTGAAGTAAAGAACCACCAAGTTCCACATTCTCCTGCCCATTGGAGGGATTAGGGATGGATTCACAGATCTGCTCTGATAGGGTCTTCCATGAGTTTCTGGGAATGGTAACCCAGCCCCCATACTCCCAAATTTCATTGCACTGATCTACCTTCCAAGGCCTGTTGTAATAACTGGGTCTTCACATTTCCCTAGTTGACAGCTCAGATGTGAGAAGTGAGTGAAAGTTCATAAAATATCACACTAACCTACAACAATTTTAAAAAAGTGCAAAAGGGAGACAGACTGAATTAATCCAAATAAAAAAGGTCTCCTAATACAACTCAAGATCATCCTGTGATGTTGCACCGCATAAGGCTTTACAGAATTATGCTTATGAATGTAAATATGACATAACTGGAATATGTTTTATGCTACATATGCCATGTAACATATCTCTGCAAAGGTTATGGTCTACTGAATATTATTCATCCTATTAGTATGCATGTATCATTTTTGTGTTCGAAGTTATGAATATTGACTATATATGTGTTTAATTTTAAGTAGCGCCAGTGATGCATTTGTTCAGCTTCTTGAGAAAAGACTATTTTCAGTAAGTGCCCAGTCAAGAAACACTTAATCTGACAATAGACTTTGATAGGCGCCAATACACATCTGAGCTTTCCTGGAAACATTTCTGTAGAGAACTATGTCATGCATGGACATGTAACTTGCCCAGGTGACTCCAAAACTCCATCTTGTAGAGGGGATTCTACACAGGGGGAAGGAGGAGTTTCCACCCACAAGAGAAACTATATAAAGTCCTGGGAGACCACTCCATTTTGTCTTCAGCTGGCTCAAGAGATAGCCTCTCCACCCCCATAGGATACCTGAAAGAAACTGGAACAAAGGACAGTAACCAGAGGGGTGTGAGTGATTAATGGACCCAGACTAGAACGAGGCTACTCTGTAAAAGAAGTTTATTGCAACATCTCTGAGGGTGAGATTTCATTTGTGATCACTTTCTGACTGTATCAGGCTAAGACTTGCATGTTTTATTTTATTTTGTTTGGTAATTCACTTTGTTCTGTCTGTTCTTACTTGGAACCACTTAAATCCTACTTTTTGTATTTAATAAAATCACTTTTTACTTAATTTACCCAAAGTATGTATTAATACCGGGGAGAGGGGGACAGCTGTGCATATCTCTCTATCAGTGTTATAAAGGACGAATAATTTATGAGTTTTCCCTGCATAAACTTTATACAATACAATACAGATTTATTGGGGGTTTGGACCCCATTGGGAGTTGGGTACCTGAGTGTTGGAGACAGGAACACTTCTTAAGCTGTTTTCAGTTAAGCCTGCAGCTTGTGGAGAGCGTGGTTCAGACCTGGGTCTGTGTTTGTAGCAGGCTAGCATGTCTGGCACAACCAGACAGGGTTCTGAAGTCCCAGGCTGTCAGGGAAAACGGGCTTAGAGGTAGTCTCAGCACATCAGTTGGCCGTCCCAAGGGGGTTTCTGTAACCCAATCCGTCACACATCCATTGTAAACAAGAGAAGTGTGGGCCTGGAAATCAATGGACCAAAACTAGTGTGTCAGAAATTAGGCCTAAATGTTAAGCAGAATAATGAGGGGATGGGCCCTTCCACCTACCACTCCCCTTTTGGGGTCCTAAAAATAAATAACTCTGACGAAAGAGATCCAGCTGCCTGGCAATGACTGCTGACTGAGAGACAGGAAAGGAGCAAGCTTGATCATCATAGCTGCCACCTCCACCATTTCCTGGGACTCCACGATCCTCCTTCATTCTCCTACTTCTGAGAGGTGTTCTGGCCAAACGGGCCCCGATGACAGCACCACCTCTACCAGCTAATGGCTGAATCAAGATGGGCTTCACCTGAAATCTGAGAGTTTCGTACACGTTTGCCAGATCTCAGAGTGGCTAATAAGACCATGTGCCTTGCCTGTGTTTCTCCAGAAGTGAGTCTGCAAGTCAGCACCAGAGACAGACATTGCATTTCCCCTCCCTTTCTGGGTGTGTTTGCCTTGTTTTGTCTCAAAGGAAATGGGACTGGACTTTAGCAAGAACAAACAGCGCCAGCCCCACTCAACCACCTTCTTCTCTTTCCCTCCAAAAAGTCATTAGCACCTTTAAAATCACCTAAAAGCCTGTCAGAGAGGGGCAGTTTCCTTCTGAAGACTGTCTGCAGATCAAGGGAATAAAGGATACTGTTAAAACAAAAACCTTACTTAATACTTTACACTTCAAATGCTTTCACTCCCCCTCCCACACACACACACTTATTTTCTGTGTGTTTATTAAAAGGTTAAGAAGATTTTTAATGATGTGTTTGCCATGGGACTAAGCCGGCTCAGGGATCTGTACTCAGAACCCCAATCCTTGTTTAAAACTGTTAATGCTGTACAGTGGCAGGTCATGGTAACACCTTTAACTTTCTGGGCCAATTTATTCCACCAAAATTAATACAACAGGCCTCCAAATTCTTCCCCTGCATCCAGCACTGTCCTTTGTGGCTTTCATCACGGCCTTCTTCCCTCTGCCGTGAAGCTGTTCCCTTGTTTTGGAGCCAGTTTCTGTCACCCTTCCTCCATCAGTGCTCTTCTCTGCACCTCAGCTGGTGAGTCCCCAAGCTTTCTCTGTGGGGGTTCTGGCCCCCCTCCCCACCCTGCGATCGCCACACTGCGCTGTTCCCATGATGCATGCATTTCTCAAGGCTTTTGCATTGCCCTGTCTCCACAAATCATGTTCTGTCTGGACAGCAGAGAGCTCTAGGCTGTGTCATTCGCCAGGCAAGATAAAATATGAACAGGATAAACTCTGCAGCACCCTTGTTTCTTCACTCTCCTCTACCATCAGCCGTTTCCCTGGTGGCAACATGGATCCAATTTTATTAGTGGGATCAATTATGTGTTTTACATCTGTAAATCTCTCCCTTCCAGCATGGCCCTGTGAAGAGCACGGTGTTCAAGGCTTGTCAACGCTGCTCAGAAGCAGCTATGTGCCACTGCCCTACAGCAGCTGGAGAACTCCAGTTCCGCCTCGTGCTGTCTGCACCCAACACATGGGGACCCGTTTGGCGTTTTCTTTTAATTAGTGATATATTGCTGGGGCTGAACTAGCCGAGATGACTGCTGTGTCAAGAGGAGTGTTGATGAGCACAAGGTTCTTTAACTGCTAATTAGAATGCAAGCCTTAATTTTGGGCACAGTGTAAAACACTGCACAGATTGGCACATTAGGAAACCGCTGACAGATACGAGAAAGAGAGAGATGCCTACGGACAGTAGATAGACCCAGATGTAACCCGCTGGGAAGTGTGTGGTACAGGTCCCCTGCAGTGCCCGATCCACTGAGAATATGAGTCTGTTACAAGCTGTATCAGAGAGCCCTAGGCTCCCTGTCAAGTTTTTTGGCTCTGGAGATGCCCAGTTCAATCCCCAGTGCGATGGTCCAAGATGGCAGCCATCTCGCATACATACAGTTGCCACTGTACGGATAGACTGCATGAGAACTACACTCATCTCATATATCATTCTTGGAATCGCTACCTCCATAGAGGGGGGGCAGCCCGAGGAAGTTCCCTATCAAGTCTTTGTTAGGTACACAGGTTAAATAATCACATAGCATCTGTAAAGGTCAGGGTGTATAGATTAGAACATATCTAGTCCCTACCACTGCCCATGTTACCATGGCTACACTTCTATTTTTAGTGCACTAGGTCAACCAGAGCTAGTGCGGGTATGTCTACCTGAGCGGTCAGTTTCGTCTCCAGCTCGAAGTGCAGACCTACCCTAAGTGGCTGCAATTTATCCTGTAAAGGAGGGAAGAAGGAATAAGTTAAAGCAGACCTCACTCTAACACACCACCGTCAGGCTTCTGAGACTCGCTTGCATGTGTGTAGGGCAGACACAGGGGCAAATTTAGGTGCTGTAGCTAAACAAATTAAGACTGGGGATAAGATGCAGTTGTTTAACAGTGAGGATCATTAACCATTGGAACTGACCAAGGGCCATGGTGGATTCGCCATCATTGGGAATCTTTACATCCAAATTGGATGGTTTTCTGGGAGCTGTGTTTTAGTTCAACCACAACTATTGGACTTGAAGTAGGAATGAATCCAGGGAAGCCCTGTGGCCTGTGTCATGCAGGTGGTCAGACGAGATGATCACAAATATCATTTCTGGCCTTGAAGTCTATGAATGCATCCAGGTTAGCATCAGGGGTTGCACTTACTTCATCATGTAGCATCCTATTTCTAGGACGTCTGTCTGCTTGTAGAGGTTACAAGAACCCAACACAATATGCTCCTCTCTAGTCCTATATATGTTTCTCATGCATGATTTCATTCCAAATTGAACCAGGACTTCGTGGGGAGGGATAGCTCAGTGCTTTGAGCACTGGCCTGCTAAACCCAAGGTTTAGTTCAATCCTTGAGGGAGCCATTTAGGGATCTGGGGAAGAAATTAAAAAACATCTGTCAGGGACAGTACATGGTCCTGCTGTGAAGGCAGGGAACTGGACTTGATGACCTTTCTAGGTCCCTTCCAGTTCTACAAGATAGGTATATCTCCATATATATATATACATGTTCAGGAATGAATTTTGTCTGACCATTGTGTTCCCATATGGTTCAGGGAACCTTTTCTTTGCTTCTTGCAGGTTTGTAGGCCCTGAGACTCACCGACAATGAAACCCCAAAGGTCAAAGTGAAGGGACATCAGTTCCAGTTGCCGGGTGCTTTGTGTTAGCGGGTGGGAAAAGAAGCCACGTGGCTGAGTTTTGCATGGCTTCCCAAGCAACATACCAAGAGGCAGAGTAGTTTTGTGGTGAAGACTATGGGCAGGAATTCAAGATTTCTGGGTTCCATTTGCAGCTCTGCAACAGACATCCTGTAAAATTATCTGTAGATTTTAAGGCCCGAAAGGCCCATAATGACAATCTAGTCTGACCTCCCAAATTATACAGACCATAGAACCACACCCAGTGATTCTAGCATCCAGCCCAACAACTTTTTGTTGCCTTGGCATCTATCTTTCAGTCTTCATTGAAAGAGTCTGAGTGATGGAGGAATTAAAAGTTAGGTTAATAATATTTCTTTTCTTTCACTCTTTGTCTGTCTTGAATTTTTCCACCGTAAGCTCTTTTGGGGTCGGGGGGACGGGAATATCGCTTACTAATGTGGGTATGTACAGCACCTAGCACAATAGGGCTGGCTATGGTTCCGGCCTGTAGGCATTACTGTAATTCAAATAATAAATGCTACTGCTATAGCTCTCTGCAGAAGCCAGAGAGAAATTAACATGCAGCTTAGTCCAGGATTGCTCAAAATTTGTCCCTAATTTCACCAAATCTTAACACAGCTTTTACTAAAAGGTTCACAAATCTCTGTGGAATTTCCATTCAACTTAAGGAAAAGACACTCCCCAAACTCTTTGGATTTCATTATGAAAATTTCTCACGTCGCCTTTCTCAATATAGTTTCAGCTTGAAACATAAGAACAGCCATACTGGGTCAGACCAATGGCCCATTTAGCCCAGTATCCTGTCTTTCGACAGTGGCCAGTGACAGATGCCTCAGAGGTAATGAACAGAAGAGGCAGTCACTGAATGATTCTGGTCATCCACTCCCAGCTTCTGGTAAACAGAGACTAGGGACACTCAAAGCATGAAGTTGTTTTCCTGACCATCTTGACTAATAGCCATTGATGGACCTATCCTCCATGAACTTATCTAATTCTTTTTTGAACCCCATTATAGTTTTGCCCTTCACAATATCCCCTGGCAACAAGTTCCGCAGGTTGACTGTGCATTGTGTGAAGAAGTACTTCCTTTTGTTTGTTTTAAACCTGCTGGCTATTAATTTCACTGGATGACCCCTGGTTCTTGTGTTATGTGAAGTAGTAAATAACGCTTCCTTGTTCACTTTCTCCACACCAGTCTAGATTGCACAGACCTCTATCCTATCCCCCCCTTAATCTTTTCCAAGCTGAAAAGTCTTTTTAATTTCCCTTCATATGGATGCTGTTCCATATCCTTAATATCTTGCTTGCCCTTCTCTGTACCTTTTTCAATTCTAATATATCTATATTTTTATTTGGGGCAACCAGAACTGCATGCAGTATTGAAAGTGTGGCCCGACTCTGCCCGACTCTGTCAAGGTGGGGGGTTTTTTGGTAGGCATCACTGCATGGAGTGGGATGTGAAAGAGGACAATGAGATGGCTTTGGAGACGTTTATGGAGAGCTTCTCCCAAGTGTGAGGGGCAGCATGACGCAGCACGATGGGACTTGTTAGAAAATGTAGCAAGTGGAACATTTAACAGCAACTTCCAAATTGACGTCCTTTCTCACCATCCTCATCCCCATGCTCTCCTCCTCCCTATGACTGGAAGTGGGGCCTAAGTGGTACGTAGGCCTTCTACACTGGATTGACTTTCTCCTTACCTGGATCCCAATCCACAGTTACATTACCCTTGCTGAACTTTGCTGTTCTCTTTAAGATTACTTTTCTTTTTCTCTTCACTGTAGAGAACCATCTGCATTGGCCTCCTGGAGTCCTGCCAAGGGACATTATTTTTGCCATCCCAGTTTTTATATAATGCAGCAAAAATACATCCAGCTCACCCTGGCTTTTAATTTGTGGCAGCTTTTAAATTCTATTAATGAGTTCCCTGGAAGCTGGGCTGCCCCAAATGCACAGTGTTTACACTCTGGCACCTGGAAAAATCAAGTTAATGGGCCCGAATGACATTTTGGTCGGCCAGGCAGATAGTGGTACCATCACTATCTGTCTAGGTTCTTAAATGTCCTTAAGCATTTCATGATCATTCTCAATGACCCTATGAGGTATCATCCTCATTTTATAGATGGGGAACTGAGACTTGCCTGTGGCCACACAGGGCTTGTGGTAGAACCACGAACTGACCCCCAGTTTCCTGGGTCACAGGTATTAGGAGTATGTACTGTCCCTTTAAAAGCAGAGCAAATGTTACAGTGAATGGGATTGGGACTAGTGAGAACTAACTGGAGGCAGTCCAGAGTCAGCTCCCGCAGATACATGGCTAGGAGCACATGCCTCTCCTTTGTGTTATGTAACTGTGGGTTAGTTCTAATAAACCCTTACTTCTAAGAGTCCAGGCTGGGCCTCCTTCTTAGGAATCTGTAGCATATGGGTACCAGAGTGAGGCTGAAGACAGGACAGAGAAAAGAGGGCTGTGGGAAAGGAGTCACAGGGCCAGTGCTTCCATTTTGGCGACCTAAGCGGTCGCCTAGGGTGCCACGATTTGGGAGGGCGGCTTTTTGCCGCCCTCGGCAGCAATTCAGCAGCGGGGGGTCCTTTCGCTTTCTGGGTCGGCAGCGGCAATTCTGCGGAGGGTCCTTCACTCGCTCCGGGACCCACCGCCAAAGTGCCCCGAAGACCGGGAACGCAGAAGGACCACCCCCACCGCAGAATTGCCGCCAACGACCAGGAGCACAGAAGGACCCCTGCCTAGGGAGCAAAAACCCCTGGCGCCACTCCTGAGGAGTCATCTTGGAGATGGAGCAACTTAAAAGCCTCCAAGGAAACTCTCAGGTAACCAGGGCCACCCAGAGACTTCAGGAGGCCTGGGGCAAAGCAATTTTGGGGGCCTCTTCCATAAAAAAAAGTTGCAATACTATAGAATACTATATTCTCGTGGGGGCTTGGGGCAAATTGCCCCACTTGCCCCTCCTCTGGGCGCCCCTGGTGGTAACGCATCAGACTCCTGGGAGAGATTCAAACAGATGCAAGCAGCTGGCTGTGGGGAGAGAGAAGACCAGCAGAAAATTGCAATCTTCTTAAGCAGTGTAAGATTTGAGGCAGTGGAGGTCTTTAATAGCATGCAACTAAGTCAGGCAGAGAGAGCAAGTTATGACACAATTTTGCTGAAATTTGAAGAGTTTTGCATACCTAGAAAGAGTGAAACATTTGAAAGGTATAAGTTTCACCTTAGAAGACAAAAGGAAAGAGAGTTCTTTGAAGAATTTCTAACTGAACTGAAACTAATAAGTCAAACCTTCAACTATGGTCAGTGAACAGATTCAGTTACATGGGACCAAACTGTAACTGGAATCAGAGATCCAAATCTGCAAAAAAGACTGCCGGAAGATATGACTCTCACTGTGGATAAAGCACTATGGCTGTGGAAAGCAGCAGAAATCCCTCTGAGCAGAATACAAACAATGGAAAGGAAACAGGACACTGTAGTTCTGGATAGAGTGACATAAGAGAAAAAACACTGGCAAGGTACGTCAGTACAGAACGAAGAACAGATAAATGTGAACAAAGCAAAGCACAAGCATTTTCAAGGAACAGCTTCAAGGATTGCACAGGATGTGGCCACAAACACTGACCACAACAATGCACAACTTTTGGTAAGCGCTGCAATAGTTGTAAGAAATACAGTTGTTGTGCCAAAGTCTGCAACGGGGATCAGCAACTGCAGAAGAGGAAGCAAAGCAGGCATGCGGATGCAATAATCCAGAAAGAAAGCCCAGACAGCAACACAGAAAGAAGTTCCATCTAGGAGCTGTATCTGAAGAGGAAGGAACAGATAAATGGACACTTTCTTTGGAGACTAATGGAACTCTTATGACTTACACACTGGACACTGATGCTCTGGGAAGTGTTGTTTCAGATATTAGTGTTAAAAGGTTGAAGAAGAAAACAGGGCACATGGTGAGCTAGGGTGACCAGACAGCAAGTGTGAAAAATCGGGAAGGGGGTGGGGGGTAATAGAAGCCTATATAAGAAAAAGACCTGAAAATCGGGACTGTCCCTATAAAATCGGGACATCTGGTCACCCTAGGTGAGCAAATAGGTTAAAGTGAAAGCTTATAATGGGGAACTCATTCCTACTAGAGATCCATGTGTACTAGAAGTGGAAGCAAAAAATCAAATAGAATTGTTACAGTCTGCCATAGTTAAAGGGAAGAAAGACCCTGTATTGGGTTTAAAAACGTGCCAAGCCCTTTGTAAGAGAGCTAGAGGGAACCTGGAGTATTGGGCTAGGCGCAAGACCTGAGGCTTGAACTAGAGGCTGTGAATCAAAGTTAGGCCATGGATTAAAATAGATGTTTACAAGTTCATTCTCCAAAATATGACCTCAGCAAAAGTATTGCTAGTGATGGTAAAACACAGGCACTCCTAAGAAGCAACAGATACTGGGTAGGTATGAAAACACACTTCAAAAGACAAGCTATGTGATATCCTGACATAACACCAGATAAGCGAGTGTTTTGCCTGAAAGAACTGGAGCATGATACAAGGGGAGGTAACAAGCAGAGGTCATGAAACACATAAGGTGGTAGGTAAGTTGTTCGTCTGGTTGTCTCAGTCTATAAATGTCTGGGTACTTCACCTGAATCTTTGGTGCAAAGACTCCCGGTTCTGACTGAGACGTGCCTTGCCAAAGGGCTCTCGTGCGTTAGTGTGCCTGTAACCATGGAGCCAGGACACCAGGATGGTGTCTTGAGGGCAATAAATCTGGCCGAGTGCCTTTGTCACTGAACCGAGTCTGGTTCTTTCTGGGTAGTGCTATCAAGGTCTGCTGAAGCAACTATCTGCAGAGGGCTGGGACAGCACATGGAGAGCGCTCACACGCACCTACCTGACAACACCCTTGAGCTGATACAAAGAGCGCTTGTGGAAGAGGATGCAAGGGACACATTGTCCAGAGCATTTGATAAAACTGAAGTAGAAACAGAGATGTGCATGTCAACCAGATACAACAGAATTATCCAGTCTCAGAAAGGAGGTGGAATGAATTTGCTAACACTGAGATTTTACAAAGGGTAATTAATTCTATTGCCACAGGGTGGCCAGGATATTACATACCAAGTTCATATTTCCAGTTTAGATTCATAGATTCTAGGGTCAGAAGGGACCAATGTGATCATCTAGTCCGACCCCCTGCACAAAGCAGGCCAAAGCAGAACTGTTGGTTCTTGATGGCATGTTGTTAGAGGAGACAGAATGGTCTTGCCTAAGATTTTACAAGCTGAAATGCTCACGAGAATACGTGAAGGGTGCTTGGGCATAGCGGATTGTAAATGCAGAGCCAGAGAGATGAACAATGAGAGAGAGAAAACTGTTAAAATGTGTAAAAGGTCAAAAATATCAACCTAAACAGAACAGAGCCTCTACTGATAAACAATGAACAGTGAAGGGCCTGGTTTAAGTTGAGTGTGGGCTCTGTGGGACCACGATGGTGTTACCTTGTGAGATATCCCTTTGACATTCATGCCAATCTGTCTGTTAACTGTGCAATTAGAGAGACCAGGTGGGTGAGGTAATATCTTTTATTGGACCAACTTCTGTTGGTGAGAGAGATGAGCTTTCTCTGTGATCCTGGGACCAACGCAACCACAATAACACTGCGTATAGGCATTCCTGCCTGATTCAGGACAGGCCTTTGAACAGAAGTGTTCTGCTCTCTTGGGTCTTATTACATCTCCATGTTTCACCTTTGTAGCTTGCAGGGGGATTCTTTTTTAAAAAAAGAAATTATATCCATTCCACGGAAAATTTCATATATCACCTTTTCATTCTGAGTTGGAATGAAAAATAATTTAGAAATGTAAAAAGTTCCCACAGTTCCAATTACCGCTCAGATCTATAATCAACATTGAAGTGCTTTGATATTTTCAATGGTACAAGGAAGCAAAGTGTTACTGCTTTTTAGACTAGCTTCCAATGCCCCCAGAATAGGTGTTAGCAGCGCACCTACATAGCCATTCAATGAAAAGCCACTTCCTTCTGTTCTCCAGCCCTACAGAAAGAAATGAAAATGAGAAGAAATGAATCCAAAGGCAGATCAAATCATTCACTCCACACGTCAGTCCCAGTTTGGTTGGCATAATAAATTATAATGGTAATGACAGAGTGCCTTTCATCCCATTGCTCACATATTAAGGGAGAACTGTTTTCTCCTACCACACAGGTGCTGCTAACACACAGGTGCTGAAGCCAGCCTTTCAGATGCAGTGGTTGTTTCAAAAAGACCTTTGTCTGAAGTGTCAAGATAATGCCAAATCCCATCAAAAAAAACTTTTTATGCACAAGCGAGAGCTCATGAGCCGTCTATGGAGATCAAATAGCTTTACAGTCATATCATGCTGTTGGAAATAGGGAGACGGGAGCAGGGAAGCTAGTGCTCAGATTTATTGTGTAGATGGAAGGATTGGGTTAAAGAAACATGGAGACCATTTCTGCCCCTTTCTATATCATAGAATCATAGAATATCAAGGTTGGAAGGGACCTCAGGAGGTCATCTAGTTCCACCCCCTGCTCAAAGCAGGACCAATCCCCAATTAAATCATCCTAGCCAGGGCTTTGTCAAGCCTGACCTTAAAAACCTCTAAGGAAGGAGATTCCACCACCTCCCTAGGTAACCCATTCCAGTGCTCCATCACCTTCCTAGTGAAATAGTGTTTCCTAATATCCAACCTAAACCTCTCCCATGGCAACTTGAGACCATTGCTCCTTATTCTGCCATCTGCTACCACTGAGAACAGTCTAGATCCATCCTCTTTGGAACATCCCTTCAGGTAGTTGAAAGCAGCTACCAAATCCCTTCTCATCTTCTGCAAATCCCTTCTGCAAACAAAATACTCCCAGTTCCCTTAGTCTCTCCTCATAAGTCATGTGCTCCAGCCACCTGATCATTTTTGTTGCCCTCCGCTGGATTCTTTCCAATTTTTCCACATCCTTCTTGTAGTGTGGGGCCTAAAACTGGACACAGTATTCCAGAAGAGGCCTCACCAATGTTAAATAGAGGGAACTATCACATCCCTTGATCTGCTGGCAATGCCCCTATTTATACAGCCCAAAATGCCATTAGCCTTCTTGGCAACAAGGGCACACTGTTGACTCATATCCAGCTTCTCATCCTCTGTAACCCCAGGTCCTTTTCTTCAGAACTGCTGCCTAGCCATTCAGTCCTTAGTCTGTAGCAGTGCATGGGGTTCTTCCATCATAAGTGAAGACAGGGCAGTAACAGGATGGCCTTACAAGTGGGTTGGTACTCCGTAGATCAGAGGTTAGTTCCTGGCTCTGCCTCGTGCATAGCTTCACACCTTGTGTGTCTCTTTTCCAAAATTCTAGAAACTCAAGCAGCACCTGTCATCTGCAGAGGAGTAGCCAACTAACCAGCTTGTGTATCCGACGCTTGATGGAGCGCTATGCTAGTGTTCAGTAAAGTGATGGCTAACTATGCACTGCGACAACACATCTAAGTTATATGCCCCATTACTATAGTATGTGAGCACCTTACAATGTTTAATATATTTGTCCTCACATCACCCCTGTTATTTCCGATCTCTCTTCTCTGAAAGCACAGACGCCTAGCACTTGAGCTAAAGAAGAATCCCCATTAGCTGTTTATAGTATGTGCCCTCTGGAGCAGGCCGTGTGGCACAGATGCACACTAGCCTACTATTCACTACCGTTTAATAAAGGACCTTATAGGTTAAAGCATTTCTAGTTTAACAGAAATGTTGTCCAGGCAAGAAGAAACAGTTTGTACCTGGTGATCCCAGCACCAAGTTGAGTGAGCCAATTAGCTCTAAATGTCAGATCGATTGCTGCCCTTTCCAGGGATAGGATGGCTTGGAAGGGTGCAGGTGTTTGCTCATTTCCCAATCGTTTGGCATCTATGTTTGTGAATCAGCAACATGACCCTGTTTCAATCATATGGGGAAGAATAGAAATATCCCTGTTTAGTGAGCAATGATTGATTAGAGAGAGGTGAGACTCATCAGCTGCTCTCCAAGTCCCTCAGTGGGGTGCATGATGGGACCATGTGATTTAGGTGGCCAGCCTAATGTATCCTGTCTTCCGGTTGAATTCTCTGCTAATTTACTCCCATGGGTGGAAATGCTGGAAATCAAGCAGTTTATGCAGATGCAGGGGCGAAATATACCACAAGCCTATGGCAGGGCTGGGGCACATCCCTTCTGTAGCAGCTACTCCTGTCTATGGACTGAAATAATAATACCCACCTGCTATAAACCATGCACAGCTCCCATGTGTGTTATGTAAGAGCTTTCATTAGTGAATAGGAAGAGGAGTTGATTTTACCTCTGTCTGTGGCATTAGTGAGGCTAATACTGCATGCTGCACTCAGATCTGCTGTCCACATTTTGATAAGGACGTTGAAAAATTGGAAAGGGTTCAGAAAAGAGCTAGAAGAATAAATTTGAGAACTGGGGAAACCGAGTGACAGAGAGAAACTTAAAAGAACCTGTCTGTTTTGCTTCCCAAAAAGATGATTGAGAGTTGACCTGATTACAGGATAAAAGTATCCTCAAGGAGAGAAAACGCTGGGTTTTAAAGGGTGCTTTAACCTGGCAGAGAAAGGCATCATAAGAACCAGTGGCTGGAATTTAAAACCAGACACACTCAAATTAGAAATAAGGCATTGTTAAAGGTTTCATAATGAAGGTGATTAACCACTGAAATTGGTGGATTCTCCATCTCTTGATGTCTTTAAGTCAAGATTGGATGCCTTTCTGGAAAAAGAAAATAAGGACAGGAAATGTTAGTAGTTATGCAAGGCACTGATGAGACCTCATCTGGAATAGTGTGTGCAGTTCTGGTCTCCCATGTTGAAGAAAGATGAATTCAGAGTGGAACAGGTGCAGAGAAGGTCTAAGAGGATGATCAGAGGAATGGAAAACCTACATTAAGAGAGGAGACTCAAAGAGTTCAGCTTGTTTAGTCTAACCAAACAAAGGTTGCGGGGAGATATGACTGCTCTCTGTAAGTACCTCAGAGGGATAAATACCTAAGAGGGAGAGGAGTTATTTAGGTTAAGCACCAAAGTGGACAGAAAACCAAATGGTATAAATTAGCCATCAACAAGTTTAGGTTTGAAATTGGACAAAGGTTTCTAACTATCAGAGGAGTGAAATTCTGGAACAGCCTCCCAAGGGGAGCAATGGAGCTAAAAAACCTAACTGGCTTCAAAACTGAGCTGAATAAGTTTAGGAAGGACACAGTATGATGAGACTGCCCATAATGGCGTGTAGCTGATCTGTGACTGCTAACAGCATATATCTCCAGTGACCAGTGATGGGACACTAGGTGTGGAGGGCTCTGAGTTACTACAGAGAATTCTTTCCCAGGGGTCTGTCTAGATGGTTGTGCCCAGATGCTCAGAGTCTAACTGATCACCAAATTTGGGGTAGGGAAGGAATTTTCTCCAAGGTGAGATTGGCAGAGACCCGGGGGGGAGGAGGGGGTCATCATTCCTCTGCAGCACGGGGCACGAGTCACTTGCAGGTTTAAACTAGTATAAATGGTGGGTTCTCTATAATGTGAAGTCTTTAAATCAAGAGTGGAGGCTGACGGCAGGGGCAGCTCCAGGCCCCAGCATGCCAAGTGTGTGCTTGGGGCGGCAAGCCTTGGGGGGCGCTTTGCCAGTCGCCGTGAGGGTGGCAGGCAGGCTGCCTTCAGCGACATGCCTGCGGAGGGTTCGTTGGTCCTGTGGCTTCGGCGGACCAACCTCAGGCTGCCGCCGAATCCGCAGAACCGGGGACCTCCCGCAGGCAAGCCACCGAAGGCAGCCTGCCTGCCGTGCTTGGGACGGCAAAATGCCTAGAGCTGCCCCTGGCTGTCGGTAATTAAGCCAGAGGTTAGGGGTCTATTCCAGGAGTGGGAGGGTGAGGTTCTGTGGCCTGCGATGTGCCAGAGACTAGATGATCATGACAGCCTCTCCTAGCCTTAACTCTATAGGTCTAAGGCATGCTGTCATGGTATAATTCCCCACTCTGAACCTTAGCGTCCAAAAGATGGAGTACCAGCATGAATTCCTCTAAGCTCAATTACCAGTTTAGTACTTGTAGCACTGCCACCAACCAGGAATTTCAGTACCTGGTACATTCTGGTCCCCCCAAAACCTTACCCGGGGACCCCCAAGACCCAGTCCCTCTGGATCTTAACACAAGGAAAGTAAACCCTTTCCCTCACCATTGCCTCTCCCAGGCTTCCCCTCCCTGGGTTACCCTGGAAGAGAGGAAAATCCACCTTCCCCCTCCTTCCCTCTCCCGCTCCCAGACTCTCCCTGAGAGAGAAAGTAATCCTAACACAGAGAGAAATTAGCCTCTCTCTCCCCCTTCCCTCCTTTCTCCCCACCTATTCCCTGGTGGATCCAGATCCAGTCCCCTGTGGTCTCACCAGAATAAAAAAAAACAATCTGGTTCTTAAACAAGAAAAGCTTTTAATTAAAGAGAGAAAAAACAGTAAAAATTATCTTTGTAAATTTAAGGTGGAATATGTTACAGGGTCTTTCAGCTATAGACACTGAGAATACCCTCCCAGCCTAAGTATACAAGTACAAATTAAAATCCTTTCAGCAAAATACAAATTTGAACTCCTCCCAGCCAAATACACATTTGAACTCCTCCCAGCCAAATACACATTTGCAAATAAAGAAAACAAACATAAGCCTAATTCGCCTTATGACCTAGTACTTACTATTTTGAATTTGTAAGAACCTGTATCAGGGAGATTGGAGAGAAACCTGGTTGCACGTCTGGTCACTCTCAGAACCCAGAGAGAACAACCACCGAAAACTAATAGCACACACAAAAACTTCCCTCCCTCAAGATCTGAAAGTATCCTGTCCCCCGACTGGTCCTCTGGTCAAGTGACAGCCAGGCTCACTGAACTTGTTAACCCTTTACAGTCAAAAGAGACATGAAGTACTCCTGTTCTATTAACTCTTAACTATCTGTTTATGACACATGCTTTAGCCAAACACACATGATTGGGCTCAATACAGGGTAACTGAGTGAAATTCTGTAGCTGGTAGTACAGAGGAAGTCAAGTTAGATGACGTTTCTGGCTTTAAAATCCATGAGTCTATGAATGAATCTGTGGAAATAGAGACAACGATACGTTCCTGCGTAAATCACTTTGCAATCTACTGGTGAAAATCACGGCATAAAAGCTCAGTATTATGTTTATTCTCTGTTACAATTTGTTATTTTTATATATTGCCGTTGAACCTAGGAACCTAAGTCTCATGCCAGGCCTCCCTAGTTCCAGATACTTTTCAAACCCAGTACACAAAGATGGTCCCCAAGCAGCTTACTGTTGGAGTATAAATCAAGAGACAACAGATGGACATAGGCAGACAGGGGGGAGTACAAGAGAAGCAATGAGACAGGACAGGCAGTGGTCTCAGCACTCTCATTTATTCACTGCTAGGAGGTTTAGATATTTCGAGGTCTCCAGGCAAGGTCACTCCAAAGGCTCCCCCCAAAATCTATCTGACTCTTGTCCATTATGCCTAGACCACTTTGTATCAATGTGAATAATGATCAAAGGTCCATATTTCATTGGACACAGCTCAATAACTGCAGGAGTGCAGCCACGCATCACAAACCTAGACCACAAATTCAGGAGCGATCATGCATGTTGTAAAAAGAGTTTAAAAAAACTCCAGCTCCAACAGCTTCTTTTATGCCTGTGCAATAAGGCAGCATAAACAATTTTTATCTTGCCAATTATCAGCAAAGATGAATAAAAATTCCTCCACAACCAAACGAAAGACATAAAAAAGTGGAGGAAAGCAAGACCATAAACCGATCAAAAGTAAGTATCTGCCCGTAAAAAACCGAGCTTAGACCCATAAAAAGAAGAGAATGTAAATATAAAGCCCTTTCAAAAAACAATAGAAGCCAAACACCTCATCTAATTATGATCACGTCCCTTTCTCGTTTCACACAGTAGTTACTATCTATTCATCTATCGGCCCATCTATATGTCTATCTATCTAGTAGGGGCCTGTATTTCTAGCAAGCTCACATTTCTAAAGAGCTGCACAAATGGGACAGATGAGATGCCATTTTGGAAAGGATGGATATATAGCCCATGTTCCAACATTTTTTAAGTTAAACTGAACTCTAACTGCCAGCGCACAAGGTTTAGTAGATGTGTAAAGATGCTATAGATGGCACACTGGAAAACTAGGTAACATGTTGTTCATTCCATCAGACCACTCTCAAACAGTCTCAAAGCTCCCTGCTAACTTCTGCTTTTCATTATCAATGACTTCTTCAAAAGCTGTCTGGAGCATTTGTATCCACATGGAATTTGCTATGGATGGCTCATTAAACAGCTGTAAGTTGTCAACGCAGTGCTGTTGTGGCTGTATCGATCCCTAGATATTGGTGCGACAAGGTGGGAGAGGCAAAACCTTTTACTAGGCCAATTTTGTTGGTGAGAGATGCAAGTGTTTGAGCTTAAGCTTGTCTCTCTCACCCGCAGAAGTTAGTCCAATAAAAGATATTACCTCCCTCACCTTGTCTCACTAATAAGTTGTCAATGTTGGGTCCGTTTACGTCTTCTTCTTTTTTCAAGCATTGCTCATTTCATTAGGAGCCAGCATTTTCTTATATGGAAGATGTTTACAATGAGAAGGGCAGCGCTGGCTGTAAGTGAATGCATTAGTGGAGGTTCCCAGTGTGTTCTGTTACTGTTACAGGCCACAGCTGCATTGTAAATTATGTGTCAGGTATTTATACAACCTTGGCTAAAAGCAGGAAGGACGTCTTTAATGATGTTAAGTGACTGAGATGGAGGGAAGAGAAGTTAAGAACATAAGAACGGCCATACTGGGTCAGACCAATGGTCCATCCAGCCCATTATTCTGTCTTCCGACAGTGGCCAGTGCCAGATACTTCAGAGGGAATGAACAGAACAGGCAATTATCAAGTGATCCATTGCTGTAGCCCATTCCCATATTCTGGTAAATAGAGTGTAGGAACAGCCAGAGCACGGGCTTACATCTCTGTCCATCTTGGGTAATAGCTATTGATGGACCTATCCTCCATGAACTTATCTATTTTTTTAACCCAGTTATACTTTTGGCTTCATAAAATCCCCTGGCAAGGAGTTCCACAGACTGACTGTGCATTGCAAGAAGTACTGTAGTTCTTTTGCTTTATTTTAAACTTGCTGCCTGGTGATTTTTTTTAAAGAAGTGACCCTTCGTTCTTGTGTTATGTGAATAGGTAAATAACACTTCCCTATTGACTTTCTCTGCACCACTCATGATTTTAGAGACCTATATCAGGCCCCTCCTTAGTCATCTCAGCCCCAGTCTTTTTAATCTCTCCTCATATAGAAGCTGCTCCATGCCCCTTATTATTTTTGTTGCCCTTCGCTTTTCCAATTCTAATAGATTTGTTGAGATGGGATGACTAGAACTGAACTCAGTGTTCAAGGTCTGAGTGTACCATAGATTTATATAGTGGCATTATGTTTTCTCTTTTATTATCTAATTCCTAATGATTCCTTATGTTCTGTTTGCTTTTTTGACTGCCACTGCACGTTGAGCAAACGTTCCCATTGTTTTAGCGCAGGTCTGAGCCAGAGATCCCAGGAGTGGCACATGAAAGAGGAAGGAAATCCAGTACCTTACCCACCCATGAGTCCTCTCTAGAGTCAGTATTAGCAGGGAGCTTGTTGCTAGCACACAGCTGGATGATTCTTGAAGAGCAAACCAAGGAGAAGATAGCTCCCACCATTTGTAGGTCCAGCAGCTGGGAGGTCCACGTGGTAAGAGGTACTTTTCATGCAGAATAAATGATGACATGGGTTGAAGATAAAAGGGCCTGGCCAATTTGGGGCAGGGCCTTGGCTGAAAGAGGCCAGGTAGGGTGGTTTGGGTGTGGTACCCTCAGTACTATCTAAGCTAAGCGTGGGGCACAGGTCACTTGCTGGAAGATTCTCTGCACCTTGAAGTCTTTAAACCATGATTTGAGGACTTCAAAGGCTCAGACATAGGTTTGATACAGGAGTGGGTGGGTGAGATTCTGTGGCCTGCATTGTGCGGGAGGTCAGACTAGATTATATAATGGTCCCTTCTGACTTTAAGGTCTATGAGTCTATGATTCTATCTAAACTGAACAGATCCTCGGTGGTCTCCAGCCAGAGTCTCTTAGGGGTTCGTCTTGTTAGTGCTAGTGATTGCAAACTAAACAGCTTTGGACTTGGCTGCTGCTTAGACTGGAGAAAAGCTGGGTGCTGATGCGTCCGTAGGTAGCTATTACCCCGTGAGTCTTGGGCTGGGCCTATAGAGGTTGCTGTGCTGCTGACCTAAAGCCATGGCTCTTGGCGATTACTGATGGATGCCAAATATCCTTCCAACCTTTCACAAACACAGAGGTGTTTGCCTCATTCGGAGGTGGGTAGTAAGTGTAACCTGCTGTTCAGTGTGTGTTGCATATGTCACCCCTCCAGGGAAGTGTCCCCTAGAGTTCTCAATTATAGATGCCTTTTAGATCCTACTGGGCAGGTGCATGTATTTACTTCTCAAGTTCCTAGTCACGACCAAGTTAATAATTGTCACATAAGTACAATCTGCCTTCCCTAAACTTCCCCTGAGATTTCATTAGGAGGCAGCAATTTTCATACCGGGTCTGCAAAGCACCTGGGCAGGGAATCTGCTCTAGGAACAGGTACCTGGGCTTCCTCTAGTCCGGTGTCCTGGCCAGCGCCAGCGGGTTCCGGGGAATGTTCAAGTAGCCCCCTAGTGGGCAGTTCTAGAATAACCCACCCATAGGGGAAGTTTCCTCCTGACTTACTTAATGAGTTTAGCTTCTTGCTAAAAAGCTCACGTATATTTTATTGCCATCGTGATTGATTTGTGTCATCATCTGGAAGGGATCCTGGAATCACTTCCCACCCTGCTACGATACATAGTTAACTGCCAGGAGGAGAGTTGTAATGCGAACCAAGGCAATCTGGATAAATGGCACTCTTTTGGGGAGCGCATCTAGTTACAAGTACAAAGCAGACAGGGACTCCCGACAATGAGACCCTGACCTAAACACCCCCCAAGTGTCCTTATTAACAGATTTCTGCTGAATCCTAAATCCAGGCATCTTTCCAGGGGGAGAGAAGGGAGCAGAGAGAACTTTCTCCAGTAATGAGACCTGCTGGGAGAGGTTACTTCACTGTTTAAACACGGGTTGCCCATAACTGCTAGCCATCAAATTCATTGGCACCTGTGTCAGTCAGCAGAAAACTCAGCTGCTCACTCTCCTCCCATTGCTTTTATGTTTTTGTCCTCAAAGGGGGCAGAGAATTTCCCCATCCCTGAGAAGCAAAGGAAGCTCTAACCTATTCAATTATTGCCATTATAAAATTAGGTATTGGGGTGCAACATGCACTTGTCACCAATAACAGGTAGTTTATTTAGGTGGCTACATAGAGTTAATTAAGATGATGAAATTGGTAAAGCGCACACAGAAACTTTATGAACCTTAGTTAATTCTGACGACTGAAGTCATAGACAAAGTTTAATTATATAAGTATAAGACTAAGATAAGAACAGTAAAGTGTTTTCCTGCATTGTTCATATTTACAATCTGAGGCCACATCTACACTACAGCATAAAATCGAAATTATTAAAACCAGTTTTATAAAACTGGTTTTATAAAATCGATTTTACACGTCCACACTAGGGCACATTAATTCGGTGGTGTGCGTCCATGGTCCTAGGCTACCATCGATTTCCGGAGCGGTGCACTCTGGGTAGCTCAGTAAAAGAATGAGACCAATAACTTCGATTTCCGTCCACACTAACCCTAAATCGATATAGTAATATCGATTTTAGGGTTACTCCTCTCGTTGGAGAGGAGTACAGAAATCGATTTTAAGAGCCCTTAAAATCGATTTAAAGTGCCTTGTAGTGTGGACGGGTACAGTGTTAAATCGATTTAATGCTGTTTAAATCGATTTAACACTGTAGTGTGGACCAGGCCTTACATTGTGCTTTCTTCCAACCTTATGGAAACCATTTTAACAAAGGTACAAGAAAAAGGAAGTAATTACCCTAGGAGGAAAGATGTGGGCCAGGCATCCTACCCAGTTGTCCCATGTCACGGTTCCAGTGTCTTACTAACAGGTCAAATTACACCATCCTTCATGCATCTTTTCCTATTCCACCCCGTATGTCTGGGACCAAGTTTTCAGCCTTTGCCTAGAAGGGTATTCTGGCTAACCGTATGGGGTATTCCCAGGTAACCATACTTAAATTTCTCACCGTTAACACCTCACTTGAATCAATTAACGTCCCAATAGTTTCAAAACATCAGGGCAGTTTGCGCCATGGTTACCTCCTTGTAAAGGTACCCTAAGATGCCGCCATGCATTCATTTCTTTTACCTATTTATCACACAATGCATTGCTAAACTACAACAAGGTACATATTGCTAAATTTTATAACCTTAAGCCAAGCAAATAATACACATGCTATCTTATGCCAACTGCCAGCTTCTACTGAGTCTCAACCTAAACTCTCAACACTCAAGGATTAAAACTTACAGGCAAGCCTATTTTCAGTTTAATGGTTTTTTCTATTTTCTGTTACAGCTTCATTAATTTCTTTTATTATTTCTTTGTGTGTGATTAGCAAATAGATTATATTTTACTCCAAACTATACATCATCCAGGATCAGATCAGGAATCAACAATGGTCAAAAAGACGATGGAATATAAACACACACACACGCACACATACCACACACTCTCTCTCTGCATGGAGAGGCAAAGAGTGGTCTATGCACCAGGCCAGCTTGAAACTGCTGAATCTGCACTTCCTGAAGGCTTCAAGTGAAACATGTATCTCTGCTGGGCTTCTTACATTTCAGAGTGGTCGGGAGCCAGAGTTTTCTTTTATATCATGATAGTGATGGGGCTAGCCACAAAATTCTGGCCTATGTTTCGAATCTGGTTCCGCTGCCCACAAATTTAAAGTACGACTGGATGAAGGGTTTTGATTTTGACTCATATCTGCTGTCTACCTCCCTGGGTAGAACTTAATTCACCCACTATTTGCAGTCACAGAATCACAGGTAGAGACTGGGGCCCGAGACAGGAGGATCAAGGTTTTAAAAAAGTGAAGATGTGATTTTCGGGTGCCCAGCTTGAGACGAAGTCTGATGTCCGCTTTTTGAAAAGCAACCTGTGTTTAAGGACATTCAAGTTTCAAATTGAGGCTCCTCCCATATCACTTTTAAAAATTAGTCATTGCATCTTCCAGTCCATGTCCATCTCCCTTGCCATGCAGGATTGTTCATTCCAGTACACCGATTTCAATGGACACGACGGGTGCTCAGCCCAGCCTGTGATTAGCTCCTTAATCATTAATCGGAAGTGACCGCAGTCCCACGCTCTGTGGTTTGGTCTCTCCCCGGGCTGTGCTCAGTTATGTCGTTTCTGCCACGTCTTGTAGTATTTACCCAAAGGCATTAGGCACCATCTGCGCAGTGTCCTGCTGGGAAGGGAAGACAATTCCACGCAGATTGGGAGCTATAATAAGTTGTTCTCTGTGCAAACTGTGCAAAGCAAATGCTCAGTAACTGGCTAAAAACGAGAATCTAGTGAGCTGTGTTCCAAACTGTCATTTAAGACAAACAGATGCGTTTGTGACTGAGGGATCCTGTTGCTACACAGCCAGCCAATCCTTGTTAGCCCAGGCACTGTGCCCTGGAGGAGGCCGTCCTCAGCCGCACACATCTGGGGTGACTTGCCCGTCCCCAGCCAACACAACACATGTTGCTTCCAGGGCTGCTGGAGAATGTGGAAAATTGTATTTTTTTTTCCCCGTTCCATCTGGGATGGGAGAGTGAACAAGGTGTTAGGCTCTATCCGGAGAATTGGTGAAGCTAAGGCAGGGAGTGTTTTTATAGAGTAGATTAAAACCTCATGTAAACTAATGAGTGTAACAGCTGCAGTTCATTCAGGTTTCATGTAAGAAACAATAGTTGTCTCCAAGACATAGGCCTATCCAAGGCCACTCAGGAATTCTAGTGACTCGGACTCAGAGATTTTCTCCGAGGGCGTGGCTACACTTGCAGATGTAGAGCGCTTTGAGTTAAACCAGCCTTCATAGAGCGCACTAGGGAAAGCACTGCAGTCTGTCCACCCTGACAGCTGCGAGAGCACTGGCTTGGCCACATTAGCAGCTCTTGCAATGGTCACAGAGAGCCAGTGCATTGCTATCCCAGCATGCAAGTGGCTGCAACGTGCTTTTCAAATGTGTGGGAGGGGAGAATGTGACAGGGAGTGTGTTGTGTGTATGTGGGGGAGAGAGAGTGGGTTTTTGTGGGGCTGAGAGCTTGTCAGCATGCTGCCTTGTAAGTTCAGACAGCAGCAGACCTCCCCCTATTCCCCCCCACCTCTCTCTCGCTCATACACGGCATTCCACCGTAATGGTTGCTTTGTCTCGGAGCAGATAAGCAGCCGGCTGTCAGAAATGGAGCTTTCAAAGGGCATATCCAAAACAATGACAAGAGTGGCCACTTGACTTAAGGGGATTATGAGACATTTCCAGAGGCTGATCGCAGCACAGTAATGCAGCACCTCGTCCACACTGACGTTGGGGTGCTCCAGCGGGGGTGCAGCAAACGTTGTTCCACTCGCCAAGGTGGAGTACCAGGAGCGCTCTAGCCATGGAGTCAGAGCTCTCTACGTGCCTTGCCAGTGTGGACGGGGAATGAGCTAGGGCGCCCAGGGCTCCTTTAATGCCCTATAACTCGTAAGAGTAGCCAAGCCCTGAGCATTGTTTTGGGGGTCTGAGTGTGGGAAGCAGAAGCAGACACAGGGACAGGGAGAGATGGCCAAGCAAACACAGCCTAGAAGCACAGTAATGTGGTCCTGAGATAAAGCAAAGGGAAAAAGCTTTTTAGGCACAAAGGGCTGGGTGGAAAGGCAGATTTGGAACAGTGAACCTGTTGTTGTTATTGTTTGATTCCTCTTGTGTTCAGAGAAACAGGCCTTTGTACATTCCTTGTAAATAAGCACGAGTGTATCACAGAAAATACCAGACTGCATCATCAGCTTCCACACCCAATTTGAAACCCCCCAGGGCGCTGAGCTTTGAAAATCTACTCCCTACCTGTGAGCTGTTGGGAATTATAGGGGGCGGTTCTCCATTTCCGTGCACCACATGAAGTCATTCATATGGGTGCAAGGAGTGTCCAGATCAGATTGCATCAGTTTAAACACACTTTGCACAGGTGGAAATGATGGTCCGAGGTGCAGGACAAAAGAGATCCAGGCTCATACCACTGCCACTCAAGGCAAGGGCAAAACTCCCATTCTTTTAGACAGGATCAGAACTGGCCACAGACAGGGCTAGTCTTCACTGGCAAAGGGTACGCCCAATACACAGTTAGAATATTTAGCCAAACAATGTCTTGTAAGGCATCGATGTAAATGTAACATCTTGGTCATGAATATCATTGTGTGATGTATGGGGGTAGCTTGTGCATAGAGAGTTATGCATGGGCACCGGTAACATGGTGTGATGATGTATGATTTTTCAGAATATTTTATATGCAGTTTGTGTGTGCCTCAGTTTCCCCTATGTGACAGGTTTCAGAGAGGTAGCAGTGTTGGTCTGCATCAGCAAAAAGAATAAGTACTTGTGGCACCTTAGAGACTAACACATTTATTTGGACATAAGCTTTCATGGGCTAAAACCTACTTCATCGAATGTATGAAGTAGAAAATGCAGTAAGAAGATATATATATATATACACACAGAGAACAGGAAAAAATGGGTGTTGCCATACCAGCTATAATGAGACTAATCAATTAAGGGGAGGGGAAAATGCATTTTCTTTGCAGAAGAATTCAGAGATCCAGGTGGGGCCTGGGCCCAGACAATAGCCTGGCAATTTGTTTCCTAGCTAGATAACCCTGGCCCTATTCAGGAAGCCAGATGGTTTGACCAGTTGGGGAACAAACAATGAGTCAGGATGAGACCAGGTGACCATGTTTTCCCAAGACAAGGGAAAAAAGACTGAGGAGTGGCCAGGTGGGGTGGCCATGTGTGCTGCTAGACACGCAGAACTGGAGTCAGGATGGGTCAGGAGAAAGGGTCTCCAGGCTCAGGACTCAGCCAGATGGACTGTGCTGTAACTTCCTGCTTTCTGTGCTAAGGAAGAATTTTCTACACTGGGTTCCAGACAAATAATAAACCCTTTTGTTTTCTACAGCACTGGCTGAGAGTCACTGCTGACTGAGGAAGGTGGGGGTGCATTGGTCCCCTTTGATGGGGTGTCCAAGGCTTCCCCAGGTATCCTATTCAGGTGGATTCACTGCAGGGAGCTCATGGCATGAAACAGGAGTCCTGGTGAGTCCCAAGAGGCACCGAAGCCAAGGAGGCTAAGCCTATTGAGTGTGCCCTGAGGGGATTGCCACATTGATGCAGGTCCTGGCAGGGGCTGATTCAGAGCTGTTCAAGAACATTGAGCTTGTAGACCCATGGCACATGGAGACAGCTGATAAACAAACCTGCCCTGACCAGAGGATGTGGATTTACCTGTCAGCAGGGATCCAGCCAACAGGGGATGAGAAAACAGCATGGCTTGATTACAGACCCTTTGAATAAAAGGTAAAGAAAGTGACCATGCCAATCAAGAGAGCAAGTTGACCTGAGGAGGAAGATGCGGTTTGCTGCCTGCACCCCAAAGAACAAGCAGCAGGGGAGAGGAACTTTGGTTTACTTTTCCAAGAATTCATTTAATTGGATTTCTAGACAATAGAAGGGCCGGCAGGGGACTCCTTTGTTACCCATCACTCTGGGGTGAAGGGATCTGTGCCCTCTGAGCCTGTGAACCCTGGGGGCTCCTTCCTGAGGGGCTAGACTTGCTGGTAGCTTGTTATATGTGAGACAGAGATGTAGCGCGCGTGGAGTTAAGTGTTAGACTCCAGACAGTGGGCAGGTTTTGTGTTGTTTGTAGCCAGAACTCCTTTCTTTCTGTTGCTTAGTATCACTTAAATCCCTGTTCTTTAGTAATAAACTTATTCTGCGTTTTCCTATCAGCCATCTTGGAGTTGTATATTAAAATGCGAGTCCTCAGTTAAACCAACAGGCTGGGGTGTGCATTGTCTCTTTGGAGGCAATGTTCATTTCTGTGAGTGGCCAGTGATCTGGGCTGGATACTGCAGAGAGACGTCTCTGGAGAGCTTAGGAACTGGGGTTCATGGAGGGTTACCAGGAAGGCAGCAACTTTAAGAGTTTGCTGGAGATGTGAACAGACTGGTGTGGCAGGGAGCTGGCACACTGCCTCGGCAAGAGAGAGCTTTCCAGAGCTTAAACAAAGAGATAACACAGCAGCTAATGTTTCTGGGCAACCCAAGAGTGCATCAAATTCACCAGCAAATGAGGTAAGCTTAGGCCACGTTTACCCTACAAAATTATGTCAACCTAATTTACGGCAGCATACGGCCCCCACAGTTATTAAATTGCTCATGTGTGTGCACACTTGGCTCCTGGTGTTGGCAATGTGTGTACTCAAAGGAGCGTTTGTGTCGATTGTACTGTCAGTGCAGGGCACTGCGCAGAGGCGACGCATCGCTAGGGGGCACAATTGAAAGGTCGAGGGGCACATGACTGCCCCATGTGTCACCTCTGCAGGTGACCAATCGGCCCTTTACGTGCTCCTCACTTTCCTTCCCCCTCGCTGAGATCCCCCTCTCTCGGTCCTCTCCTTGCTTTGCCCCCTCACACTCCTTCCAGCCCTGCTGCTCCCGCATTGTGCACAGAACCAGCCTCGAGGGGAGCGCTCAGCACGCTGGCAGCCTGACCAGCAGGCAACTTCCTGCCCCGTTGCCTCTGGCCACGCCAGCGCCCCGGGAAAGCCCAAGACCTTCTCACAGGGGGTGCTGCCCAAGAGGAGCCGAGCCCTGCATGTGTCAAAGACCCACACAGTCCTGGCACAGGGGAGCCACTCCGCCCCTCAGCTAAACTCTGGAGTGGGAGCTGAAGCAAAGTCCAGCCAATTTCCGCCCCGAACCTGCAAGGTCCACAGCAGGGACTCAGTGGCCTCTTTGCCCCTCCCCAACCTCCCTGGGTCCTGGCCCCAGGAAGCGCGGGGCTGCTTGGTCCCTTAGGCGACCTCCCCTCCTGAGCCACCTCTGGCCAGACTGAAGCCTCTGCAGTCAGGTTCCTTGGCACCCAGGTGCCCAATGCCTCCCTAGGGCTTAACCCCTTCCTGCCTGCACTTCAGCTGGGGGACAGAAGGTGGTTGGGTTATGTCAGTGGCCAGCAGCAGCCTAGAGATGTTAGCTGTCTTTTGGCATTGTGCAGGCAGGAAGCGGCGGGCTCTGCAAAGACATGGGCCAGATCATCCCTCCCCAGCCACCCCAGGCAGCTGGAAGCAGCCCCTGTCCCTTCCAGCCTGCAGAGAGCCAAATGTTCTGTTGTGAACCCTGGCAAAAATCGGGGGGGGAGCGGGCGGGGGAAGGTGTACATTTCACTCTGTCCCTTCCCCCCCACCCATGTGTCGCCTCTGGCATTGTGGGACAGCTCCTGAAAGCCAATAACAATAGACGTTAGCAACACAGTGTCTACATGACACTGCAGTGATCTCATTACATTGACTGTAACTCAACGCTGCTCGGGGAGGGGGTGTTATTAAGTCGGCATAGAGAAGCACTTTTGTCAGCTTCCACAGCTGTAGAGACATTTCCACAGCTAGGTCAACGCAAAGCAGATCATGTTGACCTCAATGGGTTGTGTAGACCAGGCCTTAGAAGACCATATGGAACCCAGCTGTGTGATGGGTGTACACAGGGCAAGAGTGTGTTTTGCTTCACAGTTAATTAACACAGTTGCTCCCTGGTTTTGTAGTGAAGTCAAGCCCAGAGAAGAGTCATTACCCAGTGAGGGGATTTATGAATAAAATCCGATGACTGAGCTCCAGAAAGACAAGAGTGGAGGCCACTGTCAAGTCACACCCTCCCTTTCTCAGCTCAATTATAAAATACCAATTTACGTTCTTGGACCCGAGCATTACAGTCATAAAAGTACAGCACTACAGTGAGGGTTGAGCTAGGTTTTCTAATAGAAAGAGTATATTTCCGCCCTCCCGTCAAGGGTTATAACTTGGATGCCTTCACATTGCTCTGGGTGGCAAGGACTTTTCAACTTGGAAAAGAGGAGACTAAGGGGGGATATGATAGAGGTCTATAAAATCATGAGTGATGTAGAGAAAGTGAATAAAGAAAATTTACTTACTTGTTCCCATAATATAAGAACTAGGGGTCACCAAATGAAATTAATAGGTAGCAGGTTTAAAACAAATAAAAGGAAGTTCTTCACACAGCGCACAGTCAACCTGTGGAACTCCTTGCCTGAGGAGGTTGTGAAGGCTAGGGCTATAACAGTGTTTAAAAGAGAACTGGATAAATTCATGGTGGTTAAGTCCATTAATGGCTATTAGCCAGGCTGGGTAAGGAATCGTGTCCCTAGCCTCTGTTTGTCAGAGGATGGAGATGGATGGCAGGAGAGAGATCACTTGATCATTGCCGGTTAAATTCACTCCCTCTGGGACACCTGGCATTGACCACTGTCAGTAGACAGGATACTGGGCTGGATGGGCCTTTGGTCTGACCCAGCATGGCCATTCTTATGTTCTTACATTTCTTAGCTAAGAAGGACTGTTAATCTAAAACACGGTAATGAGTAATGCAACAGCCTTTCGCTTCTGGTGACCTGGGTTCAAATGGCAAGTGAAAATGTCTGTGATCACATCCAAAAGTGCGATGAAGATCTCTTGCTCAATGACAAAACCAAGAGAGGTCTGGAAGTGGAACATCAAGGGAAGTTGCAGACCATGTTTGAGGCACAGTTGAAGAGGTCTAAGCATGTGCTCAAGGAGCTCTGCTGTTCAGAAATAACGTTCGCAGCAGATGAAGTATGGAAGCCCAGAGCTGCACAAGCAAAGGGGGCTGATGGTCAAGAGTGAGATGCATCCCCAGAGCTTTATGGGGAGTTCAGAGCTAGTGGGTACTGTAGGTGAGGAGACATGCATTGGAAAGGCATGTGAGAAGGAGGCATGATCACCAAGGAGTACGAGTGTTGCAGATCAGAAATGAGGTGCCTTTGCAGAGCTATTGAGTCTATTAATAATGCTCTCACTTTCATCAGCACAAAACCTTTCAAAAGGTGGTTGCATGAGCTAAACATCTGGGGGAGGGGGCAGGATGGTTGGTGGGAAGGAACGATGAGATGATTGCCCTGCTTTAGGCATGCAGGCAGAGAGTGATTCTATAGGGTCAGAGGGAGAAATCAGCAACCTCGTACCTATCTTTGAAAAGGGGAACAAGGAAGACCAGGGAATTATAGCCCATTCTGTCTGACTTCAATACCTGGAAAGATACTAGAACAAATTGTTAAACGATCAATGTGTTGGAGAAATGAGGATTATTAGTAATAGCCAACACGGATTTGTCAAGAACAATTCATGCTAAATCAATTCATGCCACACTCATTTCCTTTTTTGGCCAGTTTACTGGCCTCGTGGAAGATATCAAGGAAGCAATCGACATGATTTTTCTTGATTTTAGTAAAGCTTTTGACACTATTCCTACATGATATTCCAATAAACAAACTAGGAAAATGTGATCTTAAAGAAATTACCATAAGGTAACCATACTCGGAGAGTAGGTATCAATGGTTCATTGTCAAACTGGGATGATGAATCTAGTGGGGCCCCACTGTCCTAGGTCTGGCACTAGGCAATATTTTCATTCATGATTTGGATAATGGAGTGTGCTTATAAAATTTGTGGATGACACCAAACTGGGAAGGGTGGCAAGCACTTTGGAGAACAGGATTAAAATTCTAAATGACCTTGACAAATTTGAGAATTGGTCTGAAAGCAACAAGGTGAAATTCAATTAAGACAAATGCCAAAGATTTAGGAAAGAAAAAAATGAAATACACAACTAGCAAATGGGAAATACCCAGATAGACAGTGATCCTGCCAAAAAGAATTTGAGGATCATAGTGGATCAAGAACTGAATATGAGCCAGTAATACGATGCAGTTCCAAAAGAGGCTAATACTCTTCTGAGGTGTATTAATGGGATTATTGTCTGTAAGACATGGGAGGTAATTGTCCTACTCTGCTTGGTGCTGGTGAGACCTTAGCTGGAGTAATGTATCCAGTTTCAGGCACCACACTTTAAGAAAGGTGTGAACAAATTAGAAAGAGTCCAAGGGAAAACAACAAAAATGATCAAAACCTTAGAAACCTGATCTGTGAGGAAAGGTTACGAAAATTGGTTATGTTTAGTCTTGAGAAAAGAAGGGGGAACCAGAAAGCAGCCTTCAGATATGTACAAGATTGTTATAAAAAGGACGGTGATCAATTGTTCTCCACGTCCACTAAAGCTAGTGACACTGGGTGGTTTTCACCTTCCTTTGCTGTGTGTGGGGGTGGGTCACTTGCCGGGATTATCTGGGTATAAATCATTTAACCATTTCTCTGCTACTAGGAGGATCTCAAGCACAGGTGCATCTTGGTCCCTCCTATTCTCTGCCTGTGGCACATAATAGTTTAATCTCCTGTGGGTCTCATTTCCTTTGGTCTAATTTTGGTGTTGGTGGCCTGTGATCTACAGGCGGTCAGACTGGATGATCTATTGGTCCTTTCTGGCCTTAAACTCCATAACTCTTTGCCTAAGAAGTAATGGGCTAAATCGGCAGCAAGGGAGATTCAGGTTAGATTTTAGGAAAAACTTTCTAACTACAAAGGTAGCTAAACTCTGTATTTGGTTACCAAGGGACGCTGTGGAGTCCCCATCATTGGAGGTTTTAAATAACAGGTTGGACAAACACCTCTCAGGGATGGTCTAGGTTTTCTTGGTCCTGTCTCTGCTCAAGGGACTGGACTAGGTTATTTCTCAAGGTTCCTTCCAGCTCTATATTTCTATGACTCTATAACAAACCAATTCACCAGCAAGTACCCGAATAATGAGCCCTGCCTGGGGGCAGACAGGAAGAGCTGCATAGATGAGGAGCTGAAATACAAAATCTATCTTTTAAGCATAACGCCATGCATCAGGGAACGTGACCAATGTTGCAAGATGTGCCATTCGGAAGCAATGTACAGAGGTACGCATGTGGCATGCCAGCAGCATGGTATGAATGGACATGGCAAATGGACTGATGCATCCAACTGGTTTGACAGCTTTCTCTCCTCTCTGCTGATTGACTTTATGCTCCAACTCCCTCCCTCCATTTCCCTCCTGCTGATTGGCTGTTTGCTTCAACTCCTTCCTGACCCCTCCTTCCGTATTTTCAGACTTATTCTGTCTGCCCTCCATCTTCCCCTCTTATCTCCTCCTTTCAGGGCCCCCTCCCTTGGCTCTCCATTCAGCTAATCCCATCCCAGCATGCCCACCACCACCACCATTTTTTCGTACAGAAACAAACAAATCGATAAGAAATACCGTGACCCTAACATAACACTTGCAAGCGATCGCATGGTTCCCTCTCTAGCCACACCTCTTGTGTGTTTGGTCCAGTTAGATTGTAAGCTCTCTGGCGCAGGGACTGTATCTTAGTCTATGTCTGTACAGAACCTAGCACAGTAGGGTCCTAATCTCACTTTGGATCCCTAGGTTCTACTGTGAGACATGTAATAAATAACCGAGCATGCCTATCTGCTGGAAAGGGCTGCAGGAAAGACTAGGGCTGCTTAAATAAAAAGAAACACAATGCCAAAGTGGTGCAGCAAGAAACATATCTCGTGTTCTCTGAAGGAGCAGGAAGATTAGAGGGGAAAAGTAAGAGAAAATGACCTTGTGTCTCCTACCTTTTATGCCAGGCCCTTTCCATGGATTCTGAGCAACTCCGCTATTGGAAGGCCAGCCAGATGGAAGGCGCTAATGCATCAGCTGTAGCATATTCTAGCAATCTCAGCTACCCCCCGTGCAATCTGTGGAATACACAGAGACTCAGGAAACCAGGGGGAGGGACTGAATGACCTTTATTTCCTGCTGGCTTTGGCTTTTATACTTCTCAGACTAGGTCTCCTAGAGATCTGCCTCAACAGTGGCTCTAACACTACGTCACCTAGCAAAGCTGTGCTGAGGGTGTTCCCCCAGGGACCATCATGAGGGACTGTGAAGTGACTGGTTGAAGTAGATAGACGAAGGGCTATATTGCCACTGTTTGTGGTGAGGGGGTTCATGCCAAATGGGCTGATGGTGGTTAGCAAAGATCCAGCTGAATTATCTGCCAATTCACAAGATGGCAGAACAAAGCTAGGTGTCATGTCGAAGGGGCATGCATCTGTTTTCCAGAGATATGTGCATCAAATGGAAGACATCAGTGTAAAGCTCACCATGAAGCCAGACACCCAGCTCACATGTTGCCAAGCAAGAATAGCACTGTGAATCATCAAACCGAAGTTCAAAGAGGATCCAGAGTGCTCAGTCAAGGCAGAAGTTGTCTACTGGCACACATGGCAAACAACCAAAGTCCATGATGTCAATGTGGTTAAAAAACAATCCCAGTTCCATGAGTTGGTGTGGATTTACTGGCCCTTTGAGACACCAGTTCTATGTGCAGCATCACCACCACCTCCTCATATTAAAGATCTCTTTTCTCCCTCAGCCGAAGGTCAAAAGGTTAGAGACGTTAACTCCCCGGGATATGTTTCTTTATGTATCAGAGTTGTCTGCGGTGTTTAAGTTCCAGAGGTAACTGCCCCATCAACCACATAGCTGCATTCCCCTCGATTGTTCCCACTTTCTCTTGCCACCTTGTTTGTGGGGAGTGAGCCTCGGAGATAAAGTAGGACATGCAGCACCATAGCATCCTGACTGTGTTATAGCAGGAGCTTCTCAGATACTAGGAGAAGAGGTTGTGAATTATGAATATTTCATAAGTACCAGGGCTATAGTTTAATCTGAGGGTCTCTGAACCATTTGAGGTTTGCAAAGTGTGAAGCGTTGAAGCCAGTTTGCTTTATTTGGTCAATACACATGTTCTACCCATTTGAATACATGAGAGACCAGTTCTGAAACTCTAATGCCAGATACAGAATGCTGGCGCTGGATACCCTGGCTATTTGGGAGGTGCAAGTTTTTTTGAAGCACCTCCCTCTTCCTGTCTTTCCTCAAGTTGAGCAACCCAGAATTGGACAGCGTACTCTAGCTGAGGCCTCGCCAGTGCCGAGCAGAGTGGGACAGTTACCTGCCATGTCTTATACACGACACTTCTGTTAATACATCCAAGATGAGCCTTTTTCACCACTCAGACCAAACTGAACCTTCCGGGGATGGGGGTGAGCCTTGAGGGACTCCACAAATGAAGAGGAATGGTTGCCTATGATGACCCTCTGGTTCATTCTGAGACAGAGACTCTTAGCCACATCAGGACTTTTCCATTCACTCCCGCAGCTGCTTGGAGGCTGGACAGGAGTATCTGGGGTCACTGATAACCGATGTCAGAGAGAGGCGTCCAGCAGGGAGACTAGAGTGCCCTGGTCTATGGACAAAAAAAGATAGCTCCAGCATAGTAACAAGTGCTCTTGTAGTACCATGCAGAGGCCTGACTGAGAAAGACAGAGAATATTGGTACCGGAGACTGTTCTTTGCTCACTTCTCGATTAGTCTGCTTAGAAAAGAAGCAGTCTATGTTCAGCAGTGTTGAGCAGCCAACAACTCCCTCTAAAGTCAGCGGGAGGTGCTGGATGTGGAGCTCTTTGGAAACCAGACAACTTTAGGTGTCTAAATATAGACTTAGGAGTCCGATTTTAGGCTCTGTTTTTGATAATCTTGGCCTGAGTGATAGTTGCTTTAATACCGGTTCACGAATGATTAACGAAGCCCACACTTGCTGAATTTTGTATCTGGTGAGTGTTATTTTGCCAGCTGTAGGTGTAACATGCTTTAGCTTTCCCTGTGTGGCATGACTTACCATGTTAAGTAACCCCTCTCAACTAGATTTTCTCTCTTTTAGGCGGCCCATCACTGTATCTGAGCACCTTCCACGTAAAATCAGTAGCAACAGCGAAATCCCTGGTGACTTCATGGAGTCTCTGGTTCTGCTGCCTTCCCAGCACAAAAACTCTGATTTGGGATGAGGGTTTTGGTTTTGATTTTTTTTTTCTAAAGATTTTAGTCATTTACATTTGGGGAGCAGGGGTTGGTTGGATAGAAGGGGGTGTCAGGGATGGGAATATCATGCTTCTGATAGAAAGGCCTTTTCAAAGAGGAAGGTTTTTGTAGTGTTTCCTAAACATAGCCAGATTCTGGGTCTATCTGATCTCCTCTGGGAGTATGTTCCACATCTGGAACCACTCAACAGAGAATGCATTCCAGCACTTCTTTGTGATCTGCTTTGTCCCAGAGGAGCACCACCGTTGTGGTGGGTCATGGGGCAAAACCTGGTCTATGATAGAGTTGGAGCTTGATCCACTAGAATTAGGGCATAGTTTCATAACAAGTTTGTAAGCATGGTTCTAATGTACAGTAAGAGATAATGCAGGTGGGGCCTTCACCCTGCTGAAATCACAAAACTGTTCTCTACCTCTCCCACATGCCAAACACTCAGATATGTCTTCATTATTTAAAAAGTTTCTCTCAACAGGAGTTTCCTGGTTTTAGGAATTATGAGAATATAATTCCCTACCCAACTTGTATGAGTTGTTTTTTTTTCTGGAATATGACTGTTCCCTTGCTCTATTTTAGACTTCAGATTAGCATTGGTCAAATGTTTGCGTGTGTTTATTGTGAGTGCTGTTTCCTTTCCCTCAACATCTCAGGTTCTGCTCAGTTGTGCCCTTGGAACAGAATCACACTCTCCAATAGTGTTGATGTTTCTGTGCTAATTTGAGGAGTGTTTGTCTCTGTGCCATGTAACATGGACCCCTTAATGAAGTGATCTTTATCTGTAACCTCATGTATGCTGTCAATTAGCAGGCCAGTTCCCTTCCTGAGATCACTACCCATTAGCAGCTGCTCATTTGAATGATTTGGATCAGCTGGGTTAAAAGGATATTGAAAGCTTTCACTTCTTGCCTTGTTTTTTGGCATCAGCCATGGTAATAGATGGGAGCCTGGACAAAAGCACATAAATACTAGCTGTAAGAAAAGCTGAGCTTTCTTCCATCAGACACTGTTCTTTTTAATTCCTCATTTCCCAGAGGATGATGTCTAATTGCTTCTTGAGTGACCCAGCTCCTCTTTGCATGACTGACCTGTCTCAGGAGGGCATTTCTGATGACATTTATTTTTCAGATTCTTTATGTCTCTTTGGAGAATCCCTCTTTTTTCATTTCCACTCTGGTGTTCTCATCCTGCATTAGCTCCACTGCGAGACCTGATGGATAGGACTGTGTCTGGCAATGTTTCAAAGCTCTCTTTGCAAACGCCTTCCACACTACAGTGGGAGATATTGAGGTGAATAATGTAATTGCCCCTCTGTTGGAAGCATATCTGTAATGGGATGTGCTATGCACCTGCCTGTATTCACAAGCAAAGCAGCCTTCTACTTTGATGGGCAATCTCCCATGTAAAGTTTGGCTTCCAAAGGTCTTCAGATTAATGATTTAGTACCCCTCAGATTACTACAGAAATACTATTTTGCTGGACACAGTGTCTTTCCGAGGACATAAATCCACAGTTTTGTGAGGTTGGGGAGGGGGGAATAATCTAAGTATAAGGCCATATTCTTTGTTGTTCACTATGGCATTATGCATTGACTAATTATTCCAATGGGTTTGGTGTGGAGTTTAGCCTAGATGTAGTAGAGAGGGTAACCTATTGGATAAAGCACTGAACTATGACCCTGGAGATTTGGGTTTGATTCCCCATATGACTTTGCATGATCCTCTGAACTGACTCTGTGGCTCAGTTCCCCCTGGGAATAATTCCTTCCTACCTCACAGAGGTGTTCAGAGGATCAAATGCCTATTAGATGCTCAGATACAAAGGAACCCAAAGAATGGGAGGAGGCTACAAAGAGAGCAGAAGTACAAGTCAGTTAACTTAGAAAGCAGGTTGTAGGCTCCTGAGGTATGGAAAAGGGTTTTGGCAGTGAGGACAAATGATATTTTACTGTGGTAGAAACAACAAGATTTAGAAACAGCAAGGATGTCAGGGGTAAAGGGGACAAAGGTGTTGAGGATGACACCAACTGTGTGATATGTTTACTTCAGTGTATAATTCAGCTACTAGATGTCTCCATGTGCTGTACAGTGCCAGGTAGACTGTGGTCCTTGGTGGTAAATAAATGAGACACAGCTGGAACTGAAGCTGTGTGGAAACCTGTTTGTTTGTGTCCATGGTAGGTATTTTCTTTAATAAAGTCCTCCTGTTTAAAGAGAGCTGTGATTCCATGTAGCACAACATGGTGTCAGAAGTAAACCCACAAAAGAGAATGTTCTTGACTACAATCAAAAAGCCCAATTTTGCTGCTGCAGACAGGTTTGAAATTTCACAGATGTTCAAAAGGGCTGGAGTAGGGATGAGCTTGGGAAACAGGAATGATTCAGAGGAATCTGCCTGAAAGGAGGCTGTGGAGGTGCCATTTGTTCTTGCCTTGCAGATGTGGACTTAACCCTTGCTGTGGTGATATCTGAGTACAGTTGACCCCCAGCACAGTCCCAATGCTAATTCCTCCTGTTTTATCAACTCTCAAAAAAAATCCTCTGTAAATTGGCTGATCACAAATTAATGAACTCAGCGGGTCGCTAAGAGCCTCTAATGAATAAAAGAGGATTTTCAAAATAATACCCTCTTGTGTGTTTTTTTGTATTTAATAGCCACTTGTTTCACAATCACTGAAGATCTCACAGACAGGCAGGTAAACAGGGTCGGTGTGTATGGAGTGTATTTGCTTATTAGTCATAATAATACTTTGCAATTCTATAGCACTCTTGATACAAAGACCACAGAATGCTTTGCTAACACCCATTCTCAACCTCATTTCCCTCCCTCTACCTCCAGGAGGCAGGTAAGGGATGTTCAGTGGTCACTACTCCCACCACTCGGATCCAGAAAGGTTCCTAGTATCCCATGATTTCAACTGGACTGGGATTTCAGCAGAGTTCATTGAGTTCAATGGACATATCTTTATGTATTTGGGCCTCAGAGAATCCCCTTCCCAACTGGAACTGCAGGGGGATGTGTGTGTGTGTGTGTGAGGGAGAGCAAAGGAATATACCAAACATGGCTGTCATAGGTTTCACTCCCACTCTGAACTTTAGAGTACAGATATGAGGACCTGCATGTGAACCCCTAAGCTGAATTACCAGCTTAGATCTGATTTTGCTGCCACCACTCCCAAGTACTAACTCCCTTCCCTGGGTAGTCTTGAGAGACTTCTTCACCAATTTCCTGGTGAACACCTATCCAACCCCTTGGATCTTAACACCAGGAGAATTTAACCATCCCCCCTTCTTTCCCCCACCAGTTCTTGGTGAGTCCAGATCCAATCCCCTTGGAACTTAACACAAGGAAAAATCAATCAGGTTCTTAAAAATAAACTTTTAATTAAAGAATAGAAAGGTCAAAGAAAAAAAACTCTGGGAGAGATTAGCATACCAGCTACTCTCACAGACAACAGATTCAAAACACAGAGGATGTTCCCCTGGGCAAATACTTAGTACACAAAAGAATTCCCAATTTGATTATTCCTCTAATTGCACAAAGTTACAAAAGAAAATAAACATAAACCTATTTATTCTTTTCTAAAACTTACGACTCTGATAAGAAGCTGGTTCCTTGATCTTTTCCACTCCGGCCAAAACTGAAACTGACCAAGACAAAGGGAACTTCCCTTCCTCCTTTCGAAACATCCTGTCCCCCCATTGGTTGCTCTGGTCAGGTGTCAGCTAGGCTAGGTGAACTTCTTAACCCTTTACAGGTAAAAGAGGCATTAACGCTTAACTATCTGTTTATGACAGTGGCATTTGTTATTTGTCCCCAACATGATATGAGAAAGGAGGCTGCAGAGCCTAGAACAGCCCCCAGGATGAAATCTCAGTCCCATTCAAGTTGATGGAAATTTTGCTATTTGACTTCAATGGGACCAGGATTTCACCCCTAGAGTCCTGGCTTGTAGCCCAGTGCCTTAACCACAGTACTATAATTCTTCCTCCAAACAATTCCCATCTGTTATCACTTCCAAATCCTGCTTCCAGCTCTGCAAATCCTGCTTCCAGGATCCTGCTTCCAGCAACTGCTGGATCTGACAGCAGCATTTGTCTCTTTGAGTTTGTAGATGGCTCATAAATATTAACCTTTCCCTGGTCTCCGTGGACTCTTTTGTTCAGGGAACCGGGCAGGCACCTGGGATTCAAGCAGCTGTGTTTCTGACATGATGAGGCCTTGTCTGGAGTACTGTGTCCAATTTTGGGCCCCACACTACAAGAAGGATGTGGAAAAATTGGATCGAGTCCAGCGGAGGGCTACAAAAATGATTAGGGGGCTGGAGCACATGACTTACGAGGAGAGGCTGAGGGAACTGGGATTATTTAGTCTTCAGAAGAGAAGAATGAGGGGGGATTTGATAGCTGCTTTCAACTATCTGAAAGGGGGTTCCAAAGAGGGTGGAGCTCGGCTGTTCTCAGTGGTACCTGATGACAGAACAAGGAGTAATGGTCTCAAGTTGCAGTGGGGGAGGTTTAGGTTGGATATTAGGAAAAACTTTTTCACTAGGAGGGTGGTGAAGCACTGGAATGGGTTACCTAGGGAGGTAGTGGAATCTCCTTCCTTAGAGGTTTTTAAGGCCCAGCTTGACAAATCCCTGGCTGGGATGATTTAGCTGGAGATTGGTCCTGCTTTGAGCATGGGGTTGGACTAGATGACCTCCTGATATTCTATGATTCTACGATTCTGTGGAAGTTGCTGGATATACATCTACCCCTGCCGGTTTCCTTTAGAATGTTGCCTACGAGTGAATGGACAGCCATGCTTTTCTGTTTCTTGGATGTAACATTCACAAAGAACGTACGGCATTGGGTTAACATGAATCATGATCACTCTCCAGCTTTCCCCTAGGTAATAATTAACTTCACAGAACACTGAGTAATCGCTAGAGACCTCTGTGGAGCGAATGGAAATCCCCTTGGCACTGACTCACAACTGCACATTTGAACTGCCAGTAGAATGCTGACAGTGCCAGCTGGATATTGGCTGAGGAGGCCGTGGGTGCTAGTTTGAGTCACTGACCCTGTAATGTACGAACATCGGTATATAACAGGGTGACAGCAACTAGCCCTGGGTACTGCACTCACTGGTTTAGACTGCAGCTGCCTCTTTCCTACTTTTCCACCTTTCCACTTGCAGGGTTCTGTTCCTGTAGCATTACTCATAATACCTAGCACTTCCATAGCATCTTCTATGTGAGGGTCTTCAAGCATGTCACAAAGATTAATGACCTGACTGGCTAAGTTTCAAAACACTCCTGGGAGGTAGGGAAATACTTTTAGTCCCAGGCTCCAGACAGGTAAACTGAGTCACAAGGGCTCAGATCCTCCAAAGTATTTAGGCAGCTGATTTTCATTGCTTTGGGCCAAAGGGTGATTTCCCAGGGTCTGACCGTGAGTCATTGTCAGACCGAGGATTAGACTCCATATCTTCTCACCCTGTGCAGTAAGCACATGTCCACGTTGCCTCCCTCCGTTATACCTGCTTTCCCATCACCCCTCCAGGCTCTGCTGCCCCAGCACATCCCTGCCATGCAGCATAACCCCCACTCCCCAATATCTCCCTTTGCTCCCCCAGCTCAGCCCTGCTCTGAGACGTTACACATTCCTACAGATCACTGTTCCTATAGAGACTGCACAACAGCTAGGCTGGCTCTACATGGCCTGAAAGCAATTAATCCAGGGAAGTCCTGTGGCCCACACTCTGCAGGAAGTCAGACTAGGTGATCACAGTGTCCTCTCTGGCTGTAAACACCCGTGAAGCTGTGAAGCATGTGGGCACATTAAGCGAAAAGCAGCACTCGCAAATCAGGCATGCAGAAGCATGTAGGTGCAGAGCAGCTTCTCTGATATGTGTCCCTACCCACCACCACTTATATTGAAGAAAGCACATCCTCGTCTCTGCAGATCCAACTGCACAGCAGTCACAGAGGTTTCATGAATGCTCCAGACACCTTCAATTTCCTCACAATCTGAAACTTAATTTTCCCAATGGCAACTGGGCACTGTAGTAGTACACAGTGGAGCGAACGCCGGTTATGGTTTTATGGTCTCATCATATTAAATCCATTTTAGTGCTCCATAAGAGAATCATTTCATCTCCCACAAGGACAAACTTTAGCTATAATTGGGATTCAGCTTCTCAGAGGTTGGCTTATTATACAGCTTCTGGGAGAAGCGGATGCCAAAATGTATGTTTCCTCTAGCAGGCACCCATTTAGCTGTCCCGTGTGGAAACGAAGCACATAGTAAACCATTTACTAGGCCTCTGAGAGATGAATGGAAAACATACCTTCTCTGAGTTATGCAGACCACAAAATTGCCACTTTTTTACACCAAAATAGATTTTGATGTAAACATTGATCTTTGCCAATATGATACATTGACATTTCAGATTTGAAAGTTGATGGGATTTGCTTGAAGAAGGGGATATTTGTGTATAAATGAGTCTAAATTAATTAAAAATGTTCATCCCAAGAACATCCCTCATGATAACTCGCTTTAGTTTTCCCATGGGGAGAGAAATGAGAAGGGTGCTCAGTAGAGTTGGTTGAAGCATTCTGAAATTTAATTTTTCACCCGAAATATTGAATTAAAACATTTTGGCTCTTTTCTTCCCATTTTCAAGACAGCTAAGGCACAGGTCAACATGTTCCTAATTTTGAAATGTGGCTGAAAATGTGTTGAAATTTCAGCTAAAGACAGGGAAGGAAAAATTACAGTTTTGAAGGAACATTTCCCGTTCAGTCTTTGGCCACCTCTAGTTTTCAGATTTCATTGCAAGTCTAGTGCCTAGCGTTGATAACACACCCCTAATGCACAGGGAGGAGATATGTACCAAGGCAATAACTTGGCTTCTGTAGCACGACAGCAACGGTAGCACTCAAGAATGAAAGAGCTGTGAGAGAGATAGAAGGTGATCACTCTTCCTGTTATGAAAGGTTTGTTAAAAGTTGATAGATGGTTTTCACTCTGATGATTGGTTCAGAAGCCAGGGGATATTGCCTAGAATCCAAGAAATGAACCTTAATCTTAAGAAAATCTAAAGCAATTTTTCACTCAGAGGGGGAGACAGCATGTGGAATAGGTGATTGGGGAAGCTGATTGAAGAAAGACTCTCACGAGTACACAGGCTATTTAAATTTCTTTCTGAGGAAGGAGTCATGCTATGTTAATTTCAGTGGTCTAAATGGGCCCAGAGAGTCCAACGTGTTAGTCTGACCCTGTCCACTGCACAACATGAAACCGTTAAAACATGGTTTGGGTCTAGAGTATAGAGACTTTGGCCTGCTTAATCCCAGGGCAAGAACATCATTTAAAATCTTTCAAATTAAAGATAGCTGGGGGCTGAAGAGAGGAGAGGGAGATGAGGAGGAAAAACAGTTAAACCATTTGAAATGGAAAGAAATACTAAGTAAGGTTTTCATTTGAATAACATTGCTTATTCCCCTTCCCTTTTGAGAACCCCTCTCCTGCCCACCTAGCGAGGTTTTAGATGGTATTAAGGATGGCGATAACTGGCCTTTCTGCAGCAGAAGAGTGAGTTGAGATGGGCCAGAACTGTGGTTGCAGAGACAGACAACACTGCTTCTGTCCCTGGTGCTGGCCTTGACTTGTGACCTCACTGCTGGAGAAACACAAGCCCAGCACCTTGGGGTGGCGGAACCAGGCGGGGTGGGGGGACAGTATGGGCTAGTGCTCCCTGCAATGGAAATGTGGTGAGGGATGATCCATGTTTCCACCCCCACCTGTCATTTTACTACATGTTGCGGGGGAGAGGTGAGAACAGGACCTGGAGGGGCCGCTGCCGTGCCTAGGATTGGGTGGGGGAGCCAATAGGATCTGCCCCCTTCTAGCCTGGAGCCAGCTGTCCTCTCATTCACTGAGTCTCAGCAGCTCTCCTCAGTTCCCAGGCAGAGCACCCTCTCCTCAGCCCTCCACCTCTGCATTCAAAGTGAGCATCCCCCAGTGCTGCAACGTCCTGGTCTGAACAGCCACTCTGACCCTTGGTGAGCTCGTGCCAGGGTCTGGCTGTTTCAGGCATTGCTTTTAGCCGCCTGACTGGTCACCGTGGTGTTGCGAAAGAGACAGTCCTGGCTGGCTGGCTAAGCCAGACCCTTCTCAAACAGAAACAGGAACAGGAATGAGAAAAAAAATACTGTGGCGAAGGAAAATAACACACAAGGGAAGGGAGTGAGAGCAGAAACCAAGCTGCACAATCCAGGTGGTGTCCGGGATGTAAACAGAGATGGCAAAGGTGGTGATGTCACCTAGGTCCCTCTCTCTGGCCTGGTGTAGTTAGGACATTTCTCAGAATCGTGATGACAAAGGCCCAGCGGTGTCATGAGGAATCTCAGAGGCCTAGGACATAGTGGGGGTGGCAGCCAGGAAGGCGAAGCTCACTTCTTTCTGTCCACCCATCTCCCTTGCAGCCAACCCTCTACCCAGAGTCTGTATTTAAGGACCTCAAAAAGGCAGCAATGGGGGGAAATATCCCATCCCCTTATTATTCTGCGCACTAATTGCTGACACACAAATCTTGGTCCATGGATTTCCAATCCCACACTTCTCTTATTTACCTGCCATGATCTCAACAGTCCTTGAGTTATATCAGGAGGCCTTTTCGTATGGTCTACACTAGTCTTCTATCTTCCTTTTCTTCTTTTCCCATCCACCATTCGCTACAGGGGTTAGAAGATTTTATAAACATTTGTCTGTTTTCCAGCACTTGAGTTCACATTTGCAATAGGCCTAACAGGCCCCAATTATTACTACAGTATCAGAGGGGTAGCCTTGTTAGTCTGGATCTGTAAAAGCAGCGTTAGTCTGGATCTGTAAAAGCAGCAAAGAATCCTGTGGCAATTTATAGACTAACAGACATTTTGGAGCGTGAGCTTTCGTGGGCGAATACCCACTTCGTCGGATGCATACATTACTACAGTCATTCTAGCCCCAACCCCCTTGTCTGTTCCCAAAGGAGCTTATCTCTTCAGCCAGGTGCTCATGTTGATAAGCATGATATATTACACACACAGAACCAATGACAAACTGATTTACAGAGGGTGGGGTGAAAACCTAACTTTATGATTGGACACGAGTCCCAAGGCAGCGCTAGTCTCCCTGCAAAGGCAAGGGAGCTGTAAATAGTGGAAGAAGGGATGGAACAGACAAATGGTCACAGCACCTGAGATGCATCTTAAGTTTTCCTCTAGGCACACATGCGGATCAGTTGCCTGTTGCTTCAAGATGTGCGTTATCCCTTTAGGCTGCATCTACACAATCAATACGTTGTGTGTGTTTTTTTCAATCAAGTCACCTCAGTTGAATTACGCTAGTATTGTGAGCCACCCACTCCCTCCCTTTTGCGCCCATCTACACACAGTTTAAGACCTCTTGGATACTTGAGCTAGTTGTGATGTATCGTACACAGGACAGCTGTAGCTTGCTTGGGAGACTAGGCTACAGAAATACCAGTACAAGCCACCTACGTGGTGTTAAGCTGTGTCCCAGAATAGTTTTTCATAGGCCCAGATGCTGCTGGCTCTGGAAAAGTCTTTGCATCATCTTACTTTGAGTCTTTGAGTCATTGCCTTCCCCACCCCACTCCTCTTTAATAGGCCCTGTTCCAAAGCCCACTGAACTCAATGGATTTCACTGAGCTTTGGATGATGTTCCTAGGGCAGGCGTGACCTCTGGAATAAACATCCCAAGTTCTATATCTAGTCTTTTTTCAGATGCCTCTCGTGTCCTGTTTATTCAAAATAGTTACTCATGACATAACCCCAACATGTGCCACTCTGATAGCACTTCCTATGAGAGGATCTCAAAGCATTTTATAAAGACACTAATTAATTAAGTCTCACAACACCCCCCGATGGAGGGAAATCAGTTGTGTCTCTATTTCTCCGTATGGAGACACAAAGAACTTAAGGCCAACATTTGCAAAATCAGTGGCTGGAAAAAATGTGACTTAATGACTTGCACAATGTCACATCATTGGTTAAGTCAGTGGCAGGGCTGAGAAGAAAACGCATTTCTTCTGATGCCTAGTTCTGTGCTGTAATTGCAAGGCCATGTTTCATCATTTAATCTCATTGCACCATTGGTGAACAGCATGACCTAATACCAAACCCTGGTTGGGCAATAGACTGGAGACATCAGTTGGTGATCTTGTCATTAACTCAGGGCGAACACTGACAACTGGTTTAAAGCAGAATAAGAGACACTGTTTTTAAGTACAAAGCATGTTTTAACAAGACCCTTCAAGGTACAGGGAAAAGGACTGAGACACTCTCTCACCACAAAATCCAGGTAGCAAACTGGCTTGCATTCCTTTCCCCTTCCCATAAAAGTTTAGGCTTTGAAGAAAGCAGACGATGCCCAGTCATACAGCTCCATCATGAATGAGGCAGAATCCATTGCAACTTCAATGACTCTCTTCATCATCCCCAAGGGAAATCCCAAGGAGATATTGCCTCGTTGCAAATTGAGCACCACTTGGATCAATTGCTAGCTAGTTCCAAGGTGGTTCCTCTTTCTCATCCTTGACTCTCTGTCTCAAGGTGAAATTTATTCCTAGCCCAGAAACTGCCAGAGAGCAGCTGAGGTCCCTCACTCACCTGAAATTCTCATTCCAGATAGCAACTCACTGTGTTACTTATAAAACTCTGCAGTTAATCATAAATTACTGATGAGAAGGCCCAGTCAATACTGCGGCAAACTAGTCAAGCTGGGACTGAGGGAAGACAAGCAATTTGGAAAGGAGGCAACCTAATCTCATTTGCCCCCATGTTCATTTAGCCAATGAAAGATCAATTTAGCCTGTGCTTACAAGACAAATGTCTACAAGAGTTTACACACTAGAGTGACAAGTGTATTAGAATTACCTGAGAGAGGGATTGAGATAAAAGCAACTGGCAGCCACTGATGGCTCAGCTAGTCTCAGGTGAGCTGTGATATGATCCAGTGCCTATTTATTTGCTCAGAGTAGTGTCTAAAGATCTCACACAAGCATCAGAAGCATGTTGTCTTAGGCATTGTAGTGACATATAGGCCAAAGCTTTTATGAATAGGAGCTTAAACTCTTCAGGGCAAAGCCCAGCTTTTGTTACATGTTTATATGGCACCTAGAACAGTGGGATCCTGGCTGCAGACCCTAGACCAGTAGTCCCCAGACCAGTAGTCCCCAACCTTTTTCGTTTGGTCGGTGCCAGACAACGAGCCACGGAGGACCATGGCCACAGACGAGCACCCGCCGAAATGCCGCTGACAAGTGGCATCATCCAGAGGCATCGCTGCTGAAATGCTGCCTAATTTTGGCTGCGTTTCGGGGGATACTTGTCCACCAACCAGTACGCGGGTGCACTTAGACGCCCCATAAGGCACAGCATTGGGGACCCCTGCCCTAGACGATGCCACATTACAAATAATAAATATTAAGGCACCAACAGGTCAGGGATTGTCTTTTTGTTCTGGGTTTGTACAGGGCCTAGCACAATAGGTTCCTGCACCATGACCATGGCACCTAGACTCTACAATGACACAAATAATAAATACATAAGTGGCCTGATTTTCAACTGTATTGCGCATCCCACTGAGGGAACCAAGTATTATGAAAGAAGCAAGAAATTAGACTGTTACAGAGCCAGTAGCATTAGGGACCAGAGTTCTGGGCCTTCAATCTTGTCTGAGCTACTGACAGTCCTTAACTAACCCTAGCAGCAATGTAACTACTACCTGACAGCTCCAATGCAACACCAATCACGTGCACCAGACCAGTCCATTGGAGCACCCGCTTACCCATCCACTAACTAGGCCCAACTTGCGCCTCAGTTAAACTAGTCAGGAGACCGGTTTAAAAAGGCACAAAACTCCTCAGTCCTGAATTTTCCTCAGGATGTTAGTAAATTACCTAAGAAAGCAAGCTCAGGAGCAGACAGTAAAATCTAGGTAGTTCCACTTATACGACACCCATAAACAGCCTGCTATATTATACCGCAGTTCCAAGCCACACGGGGCCATTTTTAGTACTAGTTTTTATTTATACTTACATTATTATCCCAGTTGGAAAAACCTGGTTAGGATTTAAGACTACTTCTTGTAATACTATTTCTTACTGCATTATTTGCCAAGCTCTTTGCGAAGTAAGCACTTGCAGAATAATCATCTTCTCCAGCGTAAACCAGCAACAAAAGCTAGAAGTTGAGGTAGTGAATCTTAGCAGATCCTGAATGAAATGGCACTCTAATAAACCAAAAATGTTTAAAAGAAAACCAGAAAAGGGGGGGGGAAGGTTTTATTTTTTTATGAAGGATATCTAAGCAGAAATTAGGGAAATGTGACACGTTTTATGACTCTACCAAGCATGCTATAATTGGTTTTAGTAGACAGAGAAAAGGGTAATGCACAAACTGCAAAATCAGCCTTAATAATTCTTTGCTAAACAGGCCACCTGAAGTTAAACTCTGCTCTTGGGCTGGCATGCCAGCTGCAATGGAGTTCTGAGCACACGAAGGGCCAAATTCTGTTCTCATAATGGAATAAATCCAGCGTAACCCCACTTGGCGTCTGTGCTGTTCCCGAGAATTCAGAATTAGCAATGCCTTAACACTGCATGGTATGTCCTGTTTAAAAACTGAACAATTATTTTTGCTTCATGTTTAGCATTTAGATGGTCCTAGTGATGCGGGAACATGATGGCGGGGATAGATTTCCATCATGGTTGTTGTTTGACTTAGCAGGGCCTCAACACAGCTGCTTATAGTGAGATGCTGTCATGTAGAAATAAGGAAAGACACAGGGCTTGGTTCTTCACTCCATTACCGGCTATGTCTATATAACAGGTTCTATAGCAGCACAACTACACACGGAAGGGTTTTTTCTGTTACTATACTTAGAGGTGGTAGGCTGACGGATTCCAGGCACTGAATGCAATCTGAGGAGCAGACAGGAAGTGAGGGGAAGAAATGTGTCCATCTTCCAATGTGTCAATCCATCATCTTGACAATTCATAAGTCACGCACTGAAGGCAAAACTACCGTAGAAATCTGTGACGCTGCCCAGGGGTATCCAGGGTTGGAAGGCACCTCACCACCACTTGTCTTTAGTGTGACACAGGCTTGGCTGTGCCTGCTATGGATCGGCTCCCTGAAACCAGCTGCCTTTGTCAACACAGGGCCTGCCGTCCAGGCTCTCTCTGTATAGGCAGTGACAGGCACATACTGACCACTGAATACTGGGAGTGTTCCCTGCAGTGTCCAGCCCCTTATCCACCAAACACTCAGAATTACCAGGCCTGCTGCTCCCAAAGGACTTGTACAGCCCCGTGTGTAAAATTGACTCAGCACCCTCACCTTGCTTAACACCACAGTACAGAGTTACATTTCTAGTAAAAACCAGACTAAGTTTGCGATCAAAGCACAGAAAGTCAAACGATAGTGAGTAAGAATGTTGCAAACAAATGGTTCCACGTAAAACACAATCATCCCACACTTTCTAGAGACTAAACTAACAAATAACTTTTTTTTTAATCTAGAGAAGTTTGTCTCACTCAAAGTTCCCTGCAGTATTTTTCAAGCACGCCTGGTTTTAGAGCCTTTTTTCATGAAGCAAAAGTGCTGTCCATTTTCTTCCTCAATGAAGGGCTCCAGGGTGTCTTCTTTGCCTCCAAAATATAGAGGAGGAAACCTTTGATGTATATCTTTGGATAGGGTCCTCCCTCACCCAGGTATTTTTTAATTCCTGTTTAGTTTCTTTTTGAAATTCTTACAATCTTTCATCGCATTCAGTCCAGACTGGTGATAGGGGACTCATTGTGAAACATGCAGTAGTTAACGTACACATACACAGCCGGATAGCTAACATATCTTGGCTGAGAGACAACCTGTTTTTCAGCTTTGCTGGTGACTAGTTTCTAGGTACACTATGCAGCACATTTTTGGTATATATACATGACTCTGTACATCATAGATATACATAATATTGAAGGCCAGTGTGGCACCAGCTTTCATTTGAGACCTCACATGATGGTCTTTGGTGAACCAGAATGTACATATCAGCACCAGGAGATTCCTGTAGTCCATCCGCACCCCTTGTCAGTTGGCATGAATTGGTTCTTGAGTCACAATATCACAGTCCAACCAACCCATCGGCAAGGCCATGCTTATCCACTCCATCGTCAGTGTGAGTTAACTGGTGCCTGTCAAGCATATGGGGACATATAGAAGAGGATGCTATTTCTGGTATTAGCAAAAGGAGCTCTTCAGAACCCAGCCAGTGTGTTTGCAAGGACACACTCATCACTGCCTGCTAGCCCCATGCCTGGCTGACAAAACCATGCATGGCCAGAAAGCACTGAACGCTTTATCAACATCAACCTTGGTCTCTTTGCCGCTTCTTGAGATTACAAGGAAATACTCCACAGTGGTAACACTGAAAAGCCATTCGGTGCCACTGGAGAGTGCTCATTGATTAGCCACCATTGTATGCACACATATGCTAAAGAATTGTGTAGGCACCTATTACCAGAGGGGCTTCTAAACTTAATTGAGAGGGGTCGCAGTTGGGAAGCTCCTGCATGCTGCAATCCAGCCTTGGAGACTACAACTCCCATGAGTTTGGAGAGGAGCTGAGATAGCTTTTATGGAGCTCTGCCCGAATGGGAAGCTGCTGCTGGGAAGCCAGAAGCTGCTGCGGCTTTGATCAAGCAGGGAGCCTCAGAGGCTGGTGGTGGGTTTCACTGGAGCCGGGACAGAGGCTGTTGCTGAGCCCACAGCTGACTGACTGGGCCTGCAGCGAAGGCAGTGTGTGTAACCACCCCCTTGTCTGGGAAAGTGTTTGCAAGGAGACAGGAACAGCAAAGAGACTCTAAGGGGTTGTCTGAGGCAGAGCGGTCTTGTCATTGAACCAGAACCCAGGGCTGCTGGCATCTGGTTGAAGCAACTCCAATCGTCAGAGGGTGTGTAGCTTGGGAGGATCCCAAATTAGAATGGTTCTGCGCCTCGTTGCCTTAGCTGGAGCGACTCACTGGACCAACAGAGCGCTGTCCCCAGCAGCAAGCTCGTAAAGCGCGCCCCCACAAGCAAGCGTTCAGAGCTCTGACATCCAGAGGTGTGCGCGCACCGGGGTGGGGTAAACGGTGGCAGTGTAAAGGCAAGTTAGTCACGTTTCATTGACGGTTGTAACTTGTAGTTATTTATCGAGCTGCTCCCTGCTGATTTAAATTAGTAATGACATTCAGTCTCAGTGTGTTGTGCCATGTTTCCTTATGTTGTTAAGTAAAGGTGTGTGAGCTCCAAGCTAAGTGTATATTGGGTGCATATGGTTTATAAGGGGTATTTCTCAGAGACCAATTGCACAGATTAGTTTAGATTTCTTCCTGGAGGCTACCAAGGGACACCAGTGAGTGTGTACGTGGCACGACCAATTTTAATTTCCTTTACAAGATGGCAGCAGCGGGGTGGATAGAGGATTCCCACCTATACAACATCACCACTGGGAAACTGGAGATCTCCTTGACTGTCAACAACATCAAGCACCCAGGCACACAGGTGATGTTGCCTTCTCCTGAGTAACCCAGGGAGGAAAGGGAGGTACTATTGAAAAGGGTTTGTCTTAAAGGGGGCAAGTCAAATTCTTGTGGTCCCCGAACTCTGCATGTATAATGGTATAAATAGGTGAGGAATGTGACAATCAGGGTTCAAACTGCCCTGTTTTCATGGGGTGTCCGGACCCTTACCATTACACACCCCTTGTGAGTTTGGTGCTGGTGTTTTGGCCACTGGTCATGACACAAGCTTCCCTTTTGACCACTCTTTTTTGGGTAGGGCATTGGCTGCTTGGTTTTCCAACCCCTCAATGTTTAATTACATCTGAAATGACCACCCCAAACCCATAGATTAAGGGGCATTTTCCCCCCTCTTTTACATCCATACCTCCACCAGCAATTGGGTCACACTCATGTGGGTCATCCAGACCAGTAAAGGGTTCTGTCACCCCCTAAGGCATGGAACCAGATCTCTTACTATCCTGAGTCTGCCCTGCTCCCAGGGGAGTTCTGGCCCACAGTTCCTCTTCGTTGTGCCAGTGTCTCACTACACCCAGCGGTTTTCCCCTGCTCCCAGCAGAGTCCTGGCCCACAGCTGTTTCCTAGCTGTACCAATGATTCACTGTACCCAAGAGTTTTCAAGCCACAGTCACGCCCAGCTGTGCCTCAGTTTCCCTGATTTCCATATCATGCTGGTCCACCATTTTCCTAGATGTGCCAGAGTCTCGCCACTCCCAGCAGTCTCCCTGGCTCTCAGTTACATACTAGCCCACAGCTATTTACCAACTGTGTCAGGGTCCCATCGCTCCTGTCAGATCCAGGTCCACAACAGCTTTTAGCTGTGCCACACTTCTGGTCAGCAAGCTTCTGGTGCTCCGGCTCTGCCTTCCTAGGCTGACCCCAGCCTCCAGCTCCACCCATCTCTCCTCTGCTGGCAGCCATTTCCACTCCAGCCTCCCCAGCTCTGGATACCATTGCCGCTGGCTGTGCTGAATCTTCTGCTCAGGCTCCTGCATGCCCTGTAGAAGACAAAGAGACACCCTCTGTCCCCTGGTTTGGAGCAGGTGACCCAGCCTGCCTGATGGCAGGTGAGTGCTGCATGACCACAAGCTCCAGTTGCTTCCAGTCAGCTGCTGACAGACCTGACAGGGCATGCCGCTCTGCTACCTGGTTCCTGGAGAGCTCAGCATCTGCTGTTTTGCGCCTCCTGCCTTTTCTGCTTTTCTCTCATCTTTACACTTTCCTTCGTTTTATTTCCTTTACCTGCAATAAACAGAAACTAAAACCGGTCACCTTCTCTGACTGGTCCCAGCCTGCTCACTCAGAATCACTTGCAAGTCTAGTGCAGCACTGCTTGAAGGGTGAGCTGTGGCTAGCCAGCAAGCTGTGAGCAAACCCTGCCAACTGTGCTACTGTGACGCTCTCCTCAGGGAGTCCAGGGCCGTAAGCCACTGTCTTACCTCTCTGCCTCAGCAAGAGCAATCTTTGCTGGGGCCAGAAGTGCGTGTCAGCCCCCTGCCTCACCAGCAAATGCCTTGAAGTTCTGACAGTCTAAACCTTCCTGGCAGGAAACATTCAGTTCCCCAGAGCCATCTCTTTGCAGTATCCTGCCCTGCACTGGACATTCACAAAAATTAACCAAGTTCACTGTCTCCAAAGAGACAGAATAAACCCCAGCCCATTGGGTCATCTGGGGATGCCCGTCTTCCTTTAGTGTAACAGCACTCAGATGGTTTATAGTCAAATGAAGCATATGTTTATTAATAAAAAGCAGAGATTTAAGTGATATGAAATGTAAGGCCCGATGTGTGTAGGTCCCAGGCCTGCAGAGCTTCCAGGCACTTAACATCTCCATGCTGCTACCCAGCAGCAGCTGTAACCAATCCCCACTCCACTTCCTGTCATCCGCTGTGGACGTAAACTACAGGAAGCTCCGCCTCAAGGGTTTGACAGGCAGCAGCCTCATCGCTCCTGATTGGCACCCAGCTCTATATAAACCCAAAGGGAATTCCAGGAAGTGTCCAGGCAACACTGTGCCTCTTCTGTAGCTGCCAGGACCACCATTCTGGTTCTATGCACCTGAACTTCGGGCTTGACCTTGGCTTGTTTTGGCCCTTGCCTCCTGACTCAGACCTTGAAACCTGACTTGGACTCTGACCCTTGGTATCAAGCCTGGCCATGAATGGAATATGAACTCCTCAGCTACTCCTAGCCTCCGACTTGCCCCTGCATTGACTCTTGGCCCCCACTGCCTTGGTTGGGATCCTGACGCTAAGCAGAGACAATAGAAACTGAAAATGGCTACATGCAAAACAAAATCTAGCATGCTTTCCAGTGTCCAAGATCAGAGGGGTAACCGTGTTAGTCTGGATCTGTAAAAGCAGCAAAGAGTCCTGTGGCACCTTATAGACAAACAGACGTATTGGAACATGAGCTTTCGTGGGTGGATACCCACTTCGTCAGATGCATCCGACTAAGTGAGTATTCAGCCTTAGAAGCCAGAAGGCAAAGGAGAATCAGTAGGCAAAGCTGAGGTTGTTACTACTGTTGCTGTCTGCTTCTGTATCATAGCACTGCAGCAAGTCTGACCTATCTCAAGAACAGAAGCCCAAGGTCTAGTGACTAAATCTCATGTATTGACCTTGGAATGATTTTAGTCAGGGGCATTTAGAACTTGCACCCTACAAGTACAAAGACCTTGGATTACAGGCTTCAAACCCTGGGTTGACTGCAACCAGGACAAGATGTTTCTGTTCAAGGGGATGATCCTGAGCGGTGCTCAGCACCCTCAACTCCCATCAAGCCCCAAGGTCAAGAGGGCACCTGTACCAATCAAGGTTCATGTGCTCCATATTCAGTGCTCTTATGGCCTGCCCAGAAATAGCAACCACTGAATCTTATAATTGCTATGAAAATGCCAGCTGATTTGCTGATATTTACAACTCAGTCAAATTTTAATACTCAGCGGTAACATTTCTGATTGTTTTCCTTTCACATCGGTATTTATGCTTCAGTTGATTTGGGCCAAGGAGATGTATTTCAAGATGAGTAATTATCCCGGGGACGATGTACATGGTGAAAAATTAATGAAAGGAGCTACTGGTTCATTTATTTGATCTTCTCACATAGAGGGGAAAAAAATCCCATCCATACTGATAAGCAAAATACTTGGTTTTTTAAATCTTTAATTAAAGTTGTAAGGGGAGAATCACAATTGGGTGCAGTTGGATTATATCTGCTGCTCCCTATTGCTAATATTTTGTTTTCTCTAGCCGCTTCCACCTAGGCATCGCCAATAGATTTACAAACGTTACCCAACAAAGCCTGACATCTTAGGTAGGGATTGCTCTCTCCATTTTATAAATGTGTAAATCAGGGCAACAGAAAGGGGAAAGAATGTGTTAAAAAAACAAAAATCCCACAGGAGGTCAGTAACAGAACACGAGAGCAGCGGACCTTGCTCCAAACACTAGATTGAATTCCATCTTTAGCTCTGAGTTTTTAAAGAATTCTTTACATTTTAACCTTGGTTTTGTGGCTAATTTTTTCATGCACCAGACTAAAGCCAGAGCATGCAAAGATGGCACACACACACTGCTGGCCTGTGTTTGATTTAAATCTGCTAGGTAAAAGACAGTCTGATTAATTTGTTTTTTCAGCCTTGCCCTGGTTCATGTGGCCAATCAACAGCAAAGCTGAGGACGCATACAAAGATCTCCTGAATCTCACTCAGGCTTTCACCAGCCAGCTATGCTGTATCTCATCGCCCACGGTGGGGTAGAACAAGGGGTGTAATCCAACCTGCCTTGTTTGAAAGGATGCTCTTTTTGTCCACCCACCTTCCTGACGGCCAGGGTAGCCACTCTCTGCTTCTGGCATTGCCCCAGATTCCCTGAGTGAACTTAAATGAACCTAGGCCTGATTTTAAGAGGTCCCATTCATCCTTTAACCTCAGCTCTTCCTGGGTCAGTATTTTGGAGACTCAAGCCTTGGTGTGGTATTTTCCAGTGTCAGGGGTGTGCTTTGGAAAGTGCTGTGAAGCAAAGGGTATTTTATATGCATAATATAGTACGATTCACTCCCTTCTGCCCATCCCATTAATTTACTACCTACCTCGCTTGGGCCTCTTCTCCACAGTATCAATGGAAGCTAACAGGAGACAGAGCCAGACATTTCTCCAAGTGGGAGAATAGGCCATGCAGAGTAGGTGTAACTCCAAACTTGACATTACTGCAGTCAGCCATTTTTTGTGCGCCCAGTCAGTGCTAGCCGAAAACCGAATGCCACATGGCTAAAAATAATGTTATGCTCCGAGAGGCCAGGCCAAACAGCTGCATGTTTGCAGTTCTGCTAGTCAGAATGGGAGGATGGGACAGTTAATATACCATGAGAAGTAAAGGAATGTTTGGACAGCCGTCTTTGGTTCAGTGCCCCTGACGTGTAAGTTTTATTGTTGTTATGGTTAGAAGCACTAGAAATGTTTTGAGGCTAAGTGATAATGAGTTGCTTGCTGAAATTAGAAGAATGGGTGACCCACTCAGGGTTACTAGGGTGACCCACTATGAGTTATGTGCTTTATTTAAGTTACCTATAAAAAATTAGGCAAAAGGATACACTTTGGAGCAGTCGGAGGAAGCTTTTCTTTGGGCAAGGAGCTGGCACCTAAACTCTCCAGCAGCTGGCCAGAAGGCAGGCCCCCCGAAGGCTGGTTGCGGATTCCTCAAAACCATCTCAGACTTTGAATAAATAGAAACATTTGTGATGCTCTGAACTTATTGTGACAGCATATTTGTGTGTGTGTGTGTGTGCTTGAGACCTAACAAAAAGTAGTTTTAGGTAACAGCACTCTTGTTTGTACCAATCATTTATCGGGTGGAGGAGCTGTGTCCCTGTGGATTTATTCCCTACACCGCCCGGAGAGAAACAGTTAAGTTACCACTGCTTTGGGTTCTGAAGACCCTGGGAAACACGGGTTACATCCCACTTGCCTCCTGGGAGAGCAGTGCAATTGACAGGTAGTTTCCTCACTGGACCATGCAGCCCAAGCTTTAATATTGGCCACCCTTTCCTAGCCTAGGTCTCTCTGGATTGACCTACAGGAGAAGACCGAATTGGGTGGCCTTGAAAAGAGCCCCTCCTTAGTGGTAGCAGGAGCCTGCAGTGAAAGGCTTTGTGCTTTCCACCAGACCTGATGCACGTTAGGAATGGTTACTGCGGGAGTGATGTGGGCTCCAAGCCAGGCTGGATGCACTGGAGAAAGCTGCTACTTCTTTGTCTTAGAAGTGAGCCTTGGCATATTAAATCAAGGCTGCCAGTACCACATCAGGAATCCAGCTGGTCCGAAGGTCTTCTCCAGGCTGCCCTCCAGCTCTCTGCCCCCTGCACTAATGAAGGCGGTTCTGCTGCAGCAGATAATGGGGCGTGCTCTGGGAACGTTACACACTGAGCAAAAACCATTCCGTTGTGTGATAATGTAACGAGCAGGGCTGTCAGCTGAAGAACCCCAGGATGGGAATTATAGAAAGATGAGATCTTCCTACAGATAAATGAAGCCCCTTATTCACCTCTCTCGCTCCCACAAGCATTAGCAAAAACCATTCGGCCCAATAATTGTGCCACCTTGTGTGATGGCTGCTCAGGGACCTACTTAGCTCAGGCGGTCCTGACAGATAGCTCTCTAATCTCAGGACCCCCGTGCAGCAAGTAGCTTCATAAATCTCCCCTCTGATAAGACCCACCGAGGCGGCTCCAGGCTTTCATCTCAAACGCCCTCAGGCAAAATCGCGTGAAGCGCATCAGTCTCCGACAGAATGGCTTCCATCCAATGCAACTCTATGGGATGGCCAATGCTGGGAGCAATTCCGGTCTCTTTCCTTGGTTTGGATTCTGCTTCTCTTTCTGATTTTAATTAATTGCTTTATCCTCACTCCTCGCGCCACCCTACAGCTCATGCCAAGTGGGCATTCCACTTCTTGGTAACCTCTAACCCTCAGCCCAGGTAGCATGAAGTTACTGAGATGGTTGCAAGGGTGCGCCCATGCTGTTTTGTATCTGCTAGCCTGCTCCCCACCCCCACCTTTCTTTCCCTGTTCTGAGAACAGCTGGTTTAAGGGCACATAATCCCACACAACATGTTGCAGGGCCGCGGTTTGTACACATGGCACTGTCTCTTTCCAAGGCTGATTCTGCTGACTGCATTAGAAGAATTTCAATTTTCCACTGCCCAGTGGAAAATAACTGGGAGAAAATGCATCCTCCATGCTTGCTGAGTTCTTGGCATGTATACAAGGAGGGTAGCTGCTTGTGGCAGGATCACTGCAACCATTCAGTGCCTAGAAAAGTGGCAACTATCACATGAGTTTGTTTGCAAATGCCTTTTGTTGGGATTTGAGGGGAAAAATAAGGAGAGTATGAACCCTTTACCCAGGCCAAATTCCCATTAACTTCAACCCAGCTCTCACAAGGTCCAGTCCAGAATTGCACCCACAAGAAAATCCTTCCTCTCTTAAGGAAGAGAGAGAGAGTTTTACCTAAATAAGGATTGAGCTTGTGAAATGTTCTCCAGCTCCCCTCCTGTGGGTGGCCCACAAAAGATGGGTGGGAGCAGTACCACACAGCTAACAGAGTCCGTACATTATTTAAAGTCACAGAGGTCTGTAGCTTGGTAACGAAGGTCCCAGGGAGATCACAGCCCTGTTGGTCAGGGAGCCCCTCTTTATTTCCCAGCCAGCTCCAAACTGAAACTCCCTTCATCCATCTCCTTTCTGGCCTTCCCGCAGCTTCCCCCGCCCCCAGCCTTTGTCCTTTGTCCAGTTTCCCGGGCAGAGGTGTTACCTGGCTTCCAACTCCCCTCCTAGGTTCTCATGTTACATGCTCAGGTGTCCTCCCTTCCCCAGTGCAGGCAGTCCCAGCAAAACTCCCCTGCAACCTTCCCAGGTTAATACTCCCCACTCAGCATTCAAATAACACATCAAGAACATTCCCACTTCGTCACAATAGCTTTCTATTTATATAGTGCTCTTCACCTCTACGGCCTCTGAGAGTTGTCCAAACTCTTTACAGCCACAGGGACCAATTCTCCACTGCCGTGCAGCCAGGTTTGCAGCCTATGGGTATTAAACACATCATGGTCAGCAACAGATCTTCTAAGGGCCAGCTTCAAATACAGCTCCCACACAGGTTTGAGTAATAACACTCCTCTGTGGAGACAGTTTTCTTCAGGGTTGATCCAAGACAATGGAACAAGCTCCCCCGAGGAACCAAGGACCACGGATCCAAGAGGCAAGCTAGTGAAAGCGGTACGTGCAGAGAGAGATGGTCTGAGCTGATTTTACAGCCTGTTAGCCTATGTAACTACGACGCATAGCAGCCAGCGACACCGTTTAAGTCAGGTGAGTTTAGGGTGACCAGACAGCAAGTGTGAAAAATCGTGACAGTGGGTGAAGGGTAATAAGGTAATAGAAGCCTATATAAGAAAAAGCCCCAAATATTGGGACAGTCCCTATAAAATCGGGACATCTGGTCAACCTAGGTGAGTTATATAAATTCACCATCTATCTTCAGTGCATGCCACCTTGAGTCTTTAATTTCAGGTGGGGCAGAGCTCATGTAGTGCAAGTGGCAGGTTTTAATCATGGAAGGATGGGGAGTGTCTCCCGAGAGAAATTAATGAGGCCATAAAAACGAGAGAGACACCTGCTCCTCCGGTGGCAGCTCGTGGGAGGAGGGAGAGGTCATTCCCGACACAGAGGAGCTACTCAATCATCTTAGCTTCAGTGCTGCTTATAAATAAAGATCTCCCTCCCTGGCTTCTGCTGCCTTCTCGGGCCACGGTGATTCATTTCTCAGGCCCAGCCCATGCATGGAGTGTTTGCCAGGCAGCTACGTGCCACTTCCTCCCAAAGAAACACAGTTTCCACTATGTCAGCTAGAGGTTCAGAGTGTGAGGCAGCGCTGAACGTGGGCAGGGGGGAAGGGAGTGGGGGGATATATCATAATCTGTGAGCAGCAGCTTTGATAAGAAAAGGCTTAAAGTGCCCCCCTTCCCCCCGCCCTAGCAAGCCATCTTGATTTATTTGTCAGGTCTGTGACCCCAGGCAACATCCCGCACCCCTTTAAGTACTGGAAAGAGGCACCATCCCAGCGGAGTTGTGACCAGTAATTGATTCTGTTTTCAGGGGGAAAGTCCGATAGCTTCCCAACGAAAGTTTGTGGAGGAGTGAAAAGCTGAGAGCCATAGGGAGGGAGGGAGGGCATGTGGCGGGGGGAAGGGGTGGAATGGAATAGTTAAAAGGGGGCAAGAGAAAAGGAGAGGGTGACTTCTCGGTGCTGGACAAGCAGGAGGGCTTGGGGTGAGCGGAGCCAGTGCAGGGCATTTGTACAAAGGGAAGGGACATAGGTGGAGAGTTGGCCAGAGCTAATAACCAACCTCCCGCCCCCCAGTTCTGTACTGGGCTGGTATTTGTGTCCCACCTGCATACTCACACTGTCGCTAGAGTGTCTGAGCACCTCCATCTCCTCCCCACACCTCTGGGAGGCAGGGGCGCACGTTGATGGGGAAATGAAGCACAGAATGCACAATTTGCAAGATCTGCAGGGGACGCAGGGCACTGAACTAGGCTCTTCGGCTAGCCCCTAACGACTAGGCAATCCTCATCGCTTACTGCCGGCCTGTCTGGTCTATTTAGGACATCAGCTCTTTGGGACAGGGCCCATCCCTTAGAATGTGTCTCCACACCACCCAGTGTGATCCTGACCACGGATTTGAGGTGCTGGCTTAATACATCTCAACAGTAAGAGGCAGAAAGAGACAAAAATGGGGCAAGCAATAGGAACACGAAAGCTAGAGCAAGGGAGGATCATAGAATCATAGAATATCAGGGCTGGAAGGGACCTCAGGAGGTCATCTAGTCCAACCCCCTGCTCAAAGCAGGACCAATCCCCAACTAAATTATCCCAGCCAGGGCTTTGTCAAGCCTGACCTTAAAAACCGCTAAGGAAGGAGATTCCACCGCCTCCCTAGTAATCCATTCCAGTGTTTAGGGTGGAGAACAAGAACTTAGGAGGAGCACAAGAGAAGAGGACATAAGAAAGAGATAAAGGAGGAGGGAAAAGTGGGCAGGGATATAATAAAGGGCCAGAGACACCAGGGAGTACAGTAGGGATTTTGCTATTGCTAATTGCTGCTACATGGAAGGCGCCTAGGGAACTGTGGTGCGCCATGGCAGGACAAGACAGCAGGCGAGAGGAAAGCGAAGGGATTGTGAAAAGGAGGAATGAGAACTGAGAATGTAAAGCAGGTGCGAGCTACAAATAAGCAAAAATAAATAAAGCTGAAAAAAAATGACTTTCATTTTCACTCTCCAGCCTTCCAAGGCGAGCGGAGACTGTAATTTGCCTCCTTCCATGGACTAACCCCTCCTGATTCATTCAGCTCCACGACTCTACCTGGCTCGCTAACCTATAGTATCAATTTATATGCTAATGGCCTTCGTTTGTAAATCAAGGCAGCCCTTGCCAATGCCTCTCTTCCACCCACCCTAGCCCCGTCAAAATATTCACTCGGCGCAAAAGGCATTCATTTCTGAATACAGGGCAGGGAACAGCGGACGCCGAAAAAGAAAAAAAAAAGCATGAGATCTGAAATAATTGGATCGTTGATGGAGTTCATCCCTGCAGATTAAGCTGCTGTTTCATCTTTTTAAAGAGTTGTATAATTAGTTGAGCTCGGGAAGGAAAAAAGAATCCACCCCGCATGCCAGTTCGCCCTCACTTTCTTCTTTGCACCTCAGTGCTCTCATGTGGCAGGGCAGGACGGCTGAGGGAACTGGGCTCAGGTTTCTAGGTCACTGGCTCACTCTTGGGGCAGGGTGAGATGACAGAGAGTTATCATTCGGTGACTTTTGTAGAACGAGTTGGTTGGCATCAGTCCAGTTCCGGGTGAACAGGTACCCATGCTGCTGGGCAGGGGGCACCGAATGGGTATTCTATAGAGAGGTGGTTCTCAGGTACAAGAACGTCCATCTAGGAGAACACAGTGGCTAAAAGCATTTGGCATTCGAAGCCATTGTATGCTGAGGTTATGATACAGCCTCACCTGGATACCAGCACCTACGAACTGCAATGCCTCAAAGTCAAAATCCGTTTTTATTAGCAACAAGGGAAAGAAAGACAAAGCAATCACACACCAAACATATCTCCAGACTGCCATCTTCCACTGCTTGTAGGCTTTGCTTTCTCACTGCCCACTCTCTCAGGTTATAGTTTTAAGAGCATTCCCAGCCTGCCCTGCTTTTAAAGGGATAGCAGCATCCTATCACCAAAGTTATGGGCCTGACCCAGAGCTCAGTCAAGTCAATGGGAGTCTCTCCAGTGCCTCCAGTGGGCTTTGGAGTTGGTCCTACAGACTTTACGTACTCACTGTGGGAGCAGGGATGACGAGGTGAAATTCTGAATGAAGAATGGATGAAAATAAGCTCATGCAACATGCTGCAGTCACCCCCTAGTATAGCAAAGGGAGAGAAGAGCTGGGTGTTTTCAGTCGCAGGGTGGAGCTACGTTACTGCAGAACCCATTGCACACACAGTGTGCTCAGCCTTGCATCTCCCTGACACTTCCACTTAAAGGAGAGCACGGGTTTCATTTGCCTGAAACACTCACCTGAACTAGCCAGAGCTCCCCCAAGAAGGAGACTGGGGCAGTGCAGGCTCACATTGGGAGCTCAGGGCTTGTCTACACTACCCACTAGATCGGCGTCTGACAAAGTGGGAATTCACCCACGAAAGCTCATGCTCCAATACGTCTGTTAGTCTATAAGGTGCCACAGGACTCTGTCGCTTTTTACTTGCCCTAAAGAGTGAACAATGTCAATACACATGCCAGCCAACTGAAGAGTCAATAGCCCCTTTTACCAATGGGGGAGCTAAGGATGTCAGTGAAGTGGTGCTGCTTTACACCAGCTCAGGATTTGGCCCCTAGGATGCAGCTGAGAAGACACTCAGGAAACCGAGAGGAGTGAGCACATTCCCTCACCAGTGACAGGGTCCCTGGCGGTCACTGCAGTAACAGGGGCATAGTCCATGCAGACAGCACTGACCCGATAGCACAAAGCCAGTCCAGCTATGAGCTAAGTCATTCCCACCTGAGCTCTAGTCAGCAGCGGACAGGCATCCCACCGCATGCCTGCTGCCTATGCAGTTCTTAGTGATTGGCAGAGTCCAGGGATGTAGGGTGAAACGCACCCAGTGCAGACAGCAGGATCTAAAATGGGGTAGCACTTGGGGCCCGGGGGCATGAGCAGCGCCTTAGAGACCCTTCCACACTACGGAGAGATGGCCGGGCAGGATGAGGAAAGTATCAGAGGCATCACCCCTGGAGGGGCCAGTAGAGATTGAACCCAGAACTTCTACAGGCCGCGTTAAAGGCCATAGCTTGGTTAGGGCCATGGCTGTGGCAGTCTCTTTATGGTGGTCTGTAGCCTCACCACGAGAAGAGGATGGAGACGTACATGGTGTAAAGGGGGTGAGCACTTGCATCACCGCCGCCTTGGCAGTTCCCGTTCAATGGTCAGAGGATGTCTGCATCTATCGGCTTTTCACCAACACTTACATATGAGCTAGCCCAAGCAGCGGAGCCTGAAGAGATGGGGAAGGAGGGCAAGAGCAGAGAGGCTATGGGGCTGAGAGCCAGTGTGACTAGTGCCGTGTTTTGTGACAAGCGGTCCATGGGTCGGCATCGGCCCCCGAGATCTCCCAGGAAGGCAGCAAGCTGGTCCCCGGTATCAAAAAGGTTGAGAAACACTGGGCTAGTGGATAGGGAACTAGCCAGGGAGTCAGGAGACCGGTGGACTCTTCCCAGCTCTGATCTAGTGTGGGCCGGTCACGTCACTTCTCTTCCCCCCCTCCTCCCACCCATCTTGTCAATGGCACATCCACTGAGGATGGGTCTGCTTCATACGACGGGCACACACCACTCCGAGCATGAGGGGAACCCTGACGTTGGCGCGGGCCTCTAGGCCCTATTAACAGCCTATCATAACATCAGCAAATGACAAGCAGCTGCCAGTTACAATGGCCAGCAACTGATCAAAGCCAGCACACTCGAATGAGCCGTTCGACACAGCTGCTTTGATTGCCCATTCCTAGGACGACACCTCACCCCACGCAGCCCCAGAGACGGCGATTGGCTTTTTAATTGAATTATTTCCACTGACTGGGCGCTCCTCTGCATTCCTCTTTTCTACCTCCCTTCCTTCCTGCATCCTTCTCCTCTCTCAGTTCCTCCCGCCGCCTGTACGGGCAAATCGCTCCCTTCATTTGCATCGCTAGCGTGGTCTATTGTTCCCGCTCCGCAGCGCTGGTGTGTCACAAGGGCTCTGCACAGGACTGTATTTTAATTTACAATTTCCATTGCTTTGAAGCTGACATTTTCCATTACAGAGTAAATGCCTCTGCCCTGATGCGTCTCACATAGAGACCTGAGTCCAGGAACTGAGTAAACCGCCAACTTTGTCTCTCTTTTCATTTGAGCTTCGGGCTGGGTGGGAGAATTCCAACACATTGCAGGGGGTGGTGGTTTGGAGTCTACTTCTAGGACACAGCCCCCCACTTGCCTGCTACAGCTGTCTCATAGCCTCTGTGGACCTGAATGACAGTCACACGCCTCCTTAATTCCCAGATGCAGGATGCAGCACAAATTCCCATAGCACTTGTGGAGCTAGGACCGGCCTGAACAGGACACTCACTTAATGAACTGTGGGTATGAGTTTAATGCGAGTTTTGCCTGCGTAAGGACTGCAGAATTTGTCCCATAGAGAATAACAGTATCTAGAAAGCTTGACCTGCGTGGCAATATCTTCTCTTTCCTTTGTGCAGTACCTAGCGCAACAGGGCCCTGTGCTTGGATGGGCCCATAATTCATATAATAACTATTAATAATAATACACTCTCGACAGACCGGATGAATAAAAGGTGGAAGACTGAACATATCAGTCCCAATTTACAGATGGGAGAACTGAGGCTGAGCAAGGTTAAGGCCAAGATCCAGTAAGGGATTTAGGCACCTAACTGCCCTTAAGACCAAAATTTGAAGCCTCAGAATCCACTTCACTGCCTCCTACCCCTGCCTATCTTTCTGCAGATAAAGCCCCCTAATTTCTGCCCGTGGGCACATACACAGCTGCCTCCCTACAACCAAGCACCTACATGCTGGTAGGATTTACAGCCTCAGCAGGGCCAGAGCCAGCTGAGCTCAGGGCTGCCTTAGAGCACAGTGGCAGGATCAGCTGGGGACTGTCCTGCCTCAGAGGGCAGAGCTCTGATCCCCAGACTACAGAGTCACTCTTACTCTCTTTCTCACCCAGTGACCATGTAAGTGCTTCATACACCGTGGGACACTTCAACACAGGCATGCCAGAGAAACCCCAACCCCCAGGTACCCCACTCTCCTAGGAAGCTGAGATTCAGACGGCTGCTCTGAATTGGGCAGGCTGGAGACTTGCACCTGATTCTCCCACAGGCTGGGCAAGTGTGCTAGCCACTGGGCTGCAGACACAGCTACTGTCTTCTGCTTTTTTCTTTTTTTCAAGAAAGGGCTGAGCCAGCCAGTGGCAGGGGGACTGAAAAATGGCCCCCAGTGCAGGTTTTCAACTGCCTGAGTGGGCAGGAACACACAGTGTCCCAGCAGCGGCACTAGCATGGGCTCATTTTCTCCCCATCTCTCCCGCATGCCACAGCTCCCTACTGGGCTGGCCTGCTGGGGGCTCATTTCACCACCGCCAGCCCCTGGTTGCTACTGCCGGTGGCTAGCACCAGCCTCTCCCAGCTGACTACAGGCAGCCCAGGACAGGACTATGAGCAGCTTTCCTGCCCTCCCTAAATAACGGCCTTGGCCCCTGCTGCCTTCACTGCGTTCCTCACCCACCCCCGTTGGCTCGAGGGTCCCCGGTGCCGAGACAAGTCACTGCAGTTTGCAACAGGAGGGCCTGGAAGGCGGAACAGGACATGGGTGCCGGCCATGTTCCCAGCCATGGGAAGAAGCTGCTGCTGCACGGGCGTACGGTGTAAAGGGAATATTGGTGCTGTGACCGGGCACATTCAGCCTGGACGCTGCTCTGTCTGGCATTATAAGGGGCAGCCACGCCAAATTCCAATGGCCTTACGACCCTGGGCACCAAGTGCCGGCTGCGCTGGTCCAGCCTGGATTTCAGGTGCCAGAGCACCACTCCAGGCCACTCCAGCAGCACTATGCCCCTGGCCTTCTAAGTTGCGTGGGCCCCTGTGCACGAGCCGCCTCTCCATCAGTGGGCTGGCTTAGGGGCCTGATTCCAGGAGGGGGTCACTGCTGTGAATCCCAAGCAAAGGGAAGCATTTCCCTCTGGTCTGGAGTTAGGTACCTAACTACCGTTGAAGTCTGAGGCTCAGGCATTTCCTATGGGCTAACTTCGGCAGCTCCCGGCTCAGCATGCCGGCTTCTGTCAATCCCATTCTTGGGCACCCAACTTTCCCCAGGCCTTGTAGAAAGAGCCTGGCGCCTAATCTATCAGGTAGCCTGACCCCTTAAGTCAGGCATTAAACCACTGATCCTAAGTCCCCTTTGTGGAGCTAGCCTAAGTGGCCTGCCTTAGGCCACTCACAGCAACGCTACGGTAGAGAGAAGAACTGAACCCAGCTCTGCTGGGTCTCTGCCCACTGCCTGAGCCAGGACATCATCCTTCCCCAAAAGGATCTGGTTTTACTCCAGTGCTGTTAGGAGGCTGGAGCACATGACTTATGAGGAGCGACTGAGGGAACTGGGATTGTTTAGTCTGCAGAAGAGAAGAGTGAGGGGGGATTTGATAGCTGCTTTCAACTACCTGAAAGGGGGGTCCAAAGAGGATGGATCTAGACTGTTCTCAGTGGTACCTGATGACAGAACAAGGAACAATGGTCTCAAGTTGCAGTGGGGGAGGTTTAGGTTGGATATTAGGAAAAAAATTCTCACTAGGAGAGTGGTGAAGCACTGGAATGGATTACCTAGGGAGATGATGGAATCTCCATCCTTAGAGGTTTTTAAGGTCAGGCTTGACAAAGCCCTGGCTGGGATGATTTAGTTGGGAATTGCCCCTGCTTTGAGCAGGGGGTTGGACTATATGACCTCCTGAGGTCCCTTCCAACCCCGATATTCTATGATTCTATTCTATGATTCTATTATCATGGTCAAACAAGAACCCAAGGTCTCTCATTGTGTCTCTGTGAATGATCTCTGGAATTACAATGCTACTCACACTGTCTGTGCGCTCAGAGCAAGCTGCTGGATGCTAACAGGTCTTTACGCCTGCCCTGGAATGTAAAAGTCAATCTCGGCTGATGGGATGACCTCACACTCGCTAATTACCTGATTTTCGGAGCCTCTCCAAAACAAAAACAAACCCCAACTAGGCAGCCCCATCAGCTAAGAAGCCCAATCGCCTTTTCTGTCTGTTTGGTTTTCTCAGACCATCCTGATGCAATTGGAGTCATTCTGGGGCTGGGGGATTGTCATGAGCATTGATGTGCAGTGCCACATTGATCGGTTTTGGTTGAAAAACCCACATTCCAATGTCTTTCCTGCTCCGAAATAGAAAAACACTTTATAGTTGTGTGGCTCAAACAAAACCAGTAGCGCAAGCAATTGATTGCTGTGGCCTACTTTACATGAATGCATCTTCGGCTGCAGAGTTGATTTCTGTTGGCTGTTACTATTACGAATCTATTCCGTAGAGGTTCGTAGTCACACACAACACTGTGGTAGCTGAATACTTCCAGGCGGACATTAAGCAACATGACTACACATCAGCCACATGTTTATTGGTTTGCCTGGGCTTTCTTTTCAAGGCAGTGCTGGAGTCCGTTTAGGAAATGAACTTGTCATTTTTAAACTTTCAAAGTGTTTCTACTGGGTTGAATGTATGTACCCAGGTATTACCTGATTTTTGGCACTGATTCTTCATTGCCTTGCCTTGAAGCACCTGGCATTGGCCACTGTCAGAAGACAGGCCACTGGGCTAGATGGATCTTTGGCCTGACCCAGTATGTAGAGCCCTGTGCGGATACAAATGTATACCCATGGATGCAGATATCTGCGGATGTAATTCAGGGCTCTCCTGGGAACTGCAGCAGTGAAAGGAGCAGAACATGGAGCTGCTGCTTCCCGGAGCCAGTGCCCCATGCTGGCAGCTCCTTTGGTGAAGCTGTACCACCCCCAGCCCCGTCCACGGAGGTGGGCATCTGTCTCACCGGCAGCTGTCCCTGGTTGTGTTCTTGCATTCATGCAGTATGCACCCATTCTGACACTCTGTGCCTTGGGGGAAACCCCTGTACCCCCATGTTCAGCCTTATAATATGATTGCGTGGGATCCAATGCAAAGTTTGTCATGTCAGGTGTCTTCGGAAGGCTCATGATGTACTGACATAGTTGTTACGCTAATGTTATAGGTTATAATTTCATGTTTATCCTTATAAGGCTGAAAATGTATCCTCCACAGTTTAAAGCAAGCCCAGGGAAAAACTCTCTAAGAGCAGAGGGGCAGTTCACACCTCATCAAGGCAGGTATGGGACAAACCCAGCCCAGCCTCACAGGAACAAAGGACGCTGGCCTAGGCAGTAACAAAAGGATCTGTTGGACACTGGAGTGAGTCACCCCCTTTCTTTGGGCAGTTTGGGACTGCAGTGAGGTAATGCTCACCTGAAACTGAGGGGCAGGGGGCAAAACCAAGAGGAAAGAAAGGACATGATAAAAGGGAGAGACATTTGCCATGCTCTCTCCCTTCCGCCTCCATCTACAGACATCACAGCAAGCGACTGAAGCCCTGATCAAAGGGGAGAGCCTGGCTGAAGAGCAACCAGCCAGCCTGTTGTGAGAAGCATCTAAGTTTGTAAGAACACTGAAAGTGTTAAGATCAGCTTAGAATGTGTTTTACTTTTATTTCATTTGACCAAGTCCGACTTGTTATGCTTTGATTACAATCACTTAAAATCTATCTTTTTAGTTAATAAATCTGTTTCTTTATTCTACCGGAAGCAGCGTGTTTAGTTTGAAGCGTGTCAAAGACTTCCCTTGGGATAACAAGCCTGGTACATAACAATTTCATTGTTAAATTGATGAACGCATATAAGCTTGCAGCGTCCAGCGGGCATAACTGGACACTGCAAGTCAGAGGTTCCTAGGGTTGTGTCTGGGACTGGTGATATTGGCTAGTGTCACTCAGTTGCACAACCCAAGGAGCATGCCAGAGGCTGTGCGTGGACAGCCCAGGAGTGGGGTTCTCACAGCAGAGCAGGGTAAGGCTGGCTCCCAGAGTCAAGGATTGGAGTGACCTAGCAGCTCACTGGTCCAGATAACACCGGAGGGGAATGTCACCCCCCCACAGACAGGAGACGCAGACAGCTGTGTGTAAGGGAGGGTGACAGGGCTGGGGGCGGTACAGACAGGCTGTCTGATATGGGGATGTAGGCATTCCAGATCTTTGAGGAAATGACCAACCACAGAGTTGGCAAAAACAGAGCATCCAGATGCTCCCAGGTGAAAGGCTGAGATAGCATTGAGGGGAACCCATATGGACGATGCTGCCAGGCCTTACTGTTTCAGGTGCAGAAGGTACTCTAAGATGAGAGGTATAAGTCCCTGGAGAGGGGGTGTATGATGCTGGTCACACCAACAATAAATCTTTTCCACTTTGCCAGATATGTGGCTCTAGTGGAGGGCTTCCTGCTGCCGGGTAGGACCTCCCTTACTTGTTCTGAGCACAGAAGCTCCACAGGGCTCAGTCATGAAGCTTCCAAGCCGTGAGGGTGTGATAGAGACCATCAGAGGTTGGGGTGATGGAGACCACCTTGCTCCTGAGTGATCAGGTTGGGGAGGAGAGGCAATGTGACAGGGCATCCACTGGCAGTTCCAGGAGTGTGGCAGTCTGAACAAAGCTATGAAAATGTGAAGAGCTTGTAAAGCAAGACGCCACCGGTCCCGCGACCGTCACTGGCGGTAAAAAGGAACTGAGAAGGCGCTGGGTTGTCATGGTCCTATACTGAGCGCCATGAAGGCGCCACTCCAGGGGGCTCCACAGCCGACCCCATGGATGCTGTTAAAGGAAAAACTTTCTGATGACTATGCACACAGCACACACACACCTAACTGGAACTGATATGGGCAATTGCTCGAAGAAGTACCTAATTTCAACTCGCTTTGCATAGCTGTTAATAGCAACACAAGGTGCAAAGCAATAGACTTGGGCCTTATTTAGAGAAGTCCTGCATCTACTGTATGTATGAGACTGTGAAGACTATACCTCTGTTTCAATTCTTCTACTATTTATGTATTTGGGAAATTTTAACAGATTTACAAATCCTTGCCATGTAAATAGCAGCAGCAAAACCATGATCACTACAACCGTCAGCTTTTATTGAAAAAGACACTATATAATAGCACGGTGATCAACTCTTGCTCTGTAACAAGGTATTACCATATTATAGAGTGTGCAACCACACAATAACCATGTCATGTCTAATGATTTTATTACACAGCGTGAAAGTAATCACATCTCAGGCTGTGAGCTGGCCATATCCCACACAGTCAGCTGAGATGGGAATGATCATTTCTGGATGGGCGAGGTCTCAGTTAAACACCTATGTTCTTCATAGCTTCTAAGGTCAGAAGGGACCATTACGATCACATAGACTGACCTCCTGGAGGGCACAGGCCAGAGATGTTCCCCCAGATAATTCCCATTTGAACTCAAGCTTATCTGTTAGAAAAACATCCAGTCTTGACCCAGCATTCCCCTAGAAAACGTTCTTCTTTGTGAGCTAGAACTGATGGTCAAGTTTTTTGGATAACATCAGACAACTGACATCTTGCCCACTCATGATTGATAAAGATCCTATGTCTTTTTGCACAAGATCTGGAGAGTTAGCCCCAGCATCCTGGCTGTATTCCGTCTTGGGAAAGTATGTTTGGTCTAAAAGTGGAGCTGTTTCCACTGGTCGAATTTATCCATCACACCTGACCTTAAGCTGTTCTGTAGCATCGTTACGCTCCCTTAAGTAGCAGTCACATTTTATCCCAAAGTTGGATTTTTAGAGGCAGACATAAGAACATAAGAACGGCCGTACTGGGTCAGGTCCATCCAGCCCAGTATCCTGTCTGCCGACAGTGGTCAATGCCAGGTGTCCCAGAGGGAGAGAACCTAACAGACAATGATCAAGTGATCTCTCTCCTGCCATCCATCTCCACCCTCTGACAAACAAAGGCTAGGGACACCATTCCTTACCCATCGTGGCTAATAGCCATTAATGGGCTTCACCTCCATGAATTTATCTAGTTCTCTTTTAAACCCTGTTATAGTCCCAGCCTTCATAACCTCCTCAGGCAAGGAGTTCCACAAGTTGACTGTGCGCTGGGTGAAGAAGAACTTCCTTTTATTTGTTTTAAATCTGCTGCCCATTAATTTCATTTGGTGACCCCTAGTTCTTGTATTATGGGAACAAGTAAATAACTTCTCCTTATCCACTTTCTCTACATCACTCATGATTTTATATACCCCTATCATATCCCCCTTTAGTCTCCTCTTTTCCAAGCTGAAAAGTCCTAGCCTCTTTAATCTCTCCTCATATGGGACCCGTTCCAAACCCCTAATCATCCTAGTGACTGTAGTTCCCTCCTCTGGAGAGATAACCTCAGTGCGAGAGGATACCCTAACAGAATCTGGCAGGAAGGTCCCAACTATGGGAAGGTTTCCCTTTGCTCCCGATGACTGCTCTGCTTCCCTGGAACTTTCATCCTCCTTGACAGCGCACGGGCTGTCTGAACGGAGGTGGGACAATTCTACAGTGTCCTGGAAAGCCTCAGCAACATACAGTTCTGCCTCCCTTGGCTCCTCCAGTTCCGCCACCCTGGCCTCCAAAGCCCGTACGCGGTTTCTGAGGGCCAGGAGCACCTTGCACCAAATGCACAGATATGCCACCGCCCACAGGGCAGGTAATCATACATGCTGCACTCAGCGCAGTAAACTGGGTAGCCCCCACTCTGCTGCTGGGCTTCTGCCTGCATTCTCTCCTGCAGGTACCTAGTTAATGAAAGGGTATTGTTTAAATCAAGAAGTTTTGAATATAGTTTAGTTTACAGGTTTTAAAGAACGGCAAATGAACCTTCCCCCTTCCCACTCCCTTTCCAAACGCCCTGTTAGCAGCCCTGGTCACTTGCACATTGCTTTATAAAGCCTTGGCCTTGTAGATAGCCCCGCCCACTAAGGCTTAGCCAATTAATAGAGGCTTCTAGTTTTTAAACCTTACTTTGAAGCTCACAGCTTCCAACTGCCAGCCACAGAACATGATCCTTCAACCCACCAACCAGACAGACAAACACAAGCTCAGCACACAGCAAGTGACCTCCAAACACAAACACACACTACAGACAGCTACTTACCCTAAGGGTGCTGCATTTGCTCCTCCTTCACCTGGAGAACTCCCTTGTGAAACACCCTGTTAGCAGCCCTGGTCACAAAGCTTAAAGCATTATTATGTATTGAGTACTTGTCAGGGCATTCTCAACTGTGCAGTCTAGTGAGGAAGGTCCCAGCCCCAAGGCACTTACAGTCTAAGTAACTGACAGAGTTCCTCTGTGAATCATAGACTCATAGGGTTAGACGGGACAACAAAGGACATTAAGTCTAACCCCTTGCCAGGATGCAGGATTTGTTGTGAACTGCATTGGTATCCTTCCATGAACTGCATTGTCATTCCTTACCTGAGATGTGCCACGTTCTATAACTGGAAGGGCTGTTGCTTTTGGCTTGCTGCGTCTTTGTCACATTGCGTTTCACTCAAATTTTCCCTTTCTTCTCCAACAGGGAGGTCAGGAGAAAAGGAGACAGAGGAAGAGCTCTGCCTGGGAAAGCGGAAAGCCTGTAGCGCACTCTGGTTCTGGATTTCCATACGCCCAAATCCACAGAATGCTACGGTCTGTTTCCGTTGCACTGGGCTTCTGGAGCGCTCATTCTGAAGCGTGTTGTAAAGTAGGCAAGCTAACCTTACCAGCCTTTAACAGCTGAGGAAACCAAAACTCAGCATGCAAAGTGACTTGCCTAAGGCTAAGCACGGTGGCAGAGACCAGGACAGCACCAACTTTCCCAGCTGGAACTCTGGGTAGCAGGGACTGGTGAAACCCGTCACATTTGAGTGAGAAGTCTGACATCAATGAGCTGCACCCATTTACACCCCTTGGGGAATTGGCCCCTACCGTAGATGATGTTCTCAGCACAAGATAGTGCTCATCAAGTAGAAATTGCAGGGTAGCCGCGGTAACACTGGTAACAGCAGTGGAGGCACGACTGAGCCATGCCATGTACAGACCAATTGGCTTTACGTGGGCTTGTCCCCAGTGTGGTTCAGCCACGACTCTGCTGCTGCCGCTAGTGCAACCATGGCTACGCTGCAATTTATACACGTGTGCACACACGCAGGGGAATCACACGTGTGCAGCCAAAGCCTTAGTGCGCGCGGTCATTGGAAAGCACTTACAGCGAGGACTAAGGGGGCAAATCCCACCCTGCTGGGCCATCACTCATTTCACTGGCCTTACACTAATGCAGAGGTTTCTTTCAGTGGTGCAGTCCAGGGCTCCATCATTCCAGGTGTGGCTGGCCCAAATCCTTGCTGCTCTTCAGCCTTACTCTGGAACTAAAAAAACACCTGAGTTTTTGCTCCCTGGTGAGTTTCTTCCTAGCTTGGGGGGACAGGAATCTGGTTCTGCTTCTTTCTGCAATGAAAGTTCTCTCCCATCAGCCACATGGCATTTTTTCTGAGCTGGGACTCTTGCTGTCTTTTATGCATTAATAATGTAACCTTTCTGCCAGGTGGTGTCGGCAGTCACAAGGGCTGGGTTCAATATCTAGGGGTTCCTCTTCACCATACAAATCAGAACCAGCTCAAATCCCCAGCCAGTAACTTGGGAAAACTACACACCACCTCCAGGCACCTCTCAGAGGCAATCCTTCTCCATTTGCAAGCAGGGAGTCTGTGTTTAACAAAAGAAAACTTTTATTAATAGAGAAAGGGAATCCAGGCTTAATCTAGGAAAATACTACAACTAGGGTGACCAGATGTCCTGATTTTATAGGGATAGTCCCGATTTTGGGGTCTTTTTCTTACATAGGCTCCTATTACTCCCCACCCTTATCCCGATTTTTCACATTTGTTGTCTGGTCACCCTAACAACAACCAGGATTCGAAAGCGTATAACCACAAGCAAGCACCCCACAGAACATTGGGAAGTGTCCTTTGCCTCAGTTTCCCACCTTGTGGTGTGAAAGTCCGACGAAAGAATGTCCCTTATGACACAGCATGCCCACTTCTCTCCACTGCATCCCACTCACACTTGGTTGTCCTTGGTTAGCAGAGACCCAGAGCTCAGAGATGCCTTCATGTGGGTTGGCCTCGCCCGCTCTGCAACTAGCTCTGGGCTACTGCCATTGTTATTATCTCCACCTCTGCGTGCCACTTGCTGTGGCTAGCTCAGTTGCTGCTCACGCCCACGTCCGCAAAGCCACATTCTGATGTTCCCCCACTTAGCCCAGCGCTCGGCGATTGCAGCTCCCAGTAATTTTAAGGAACAGCTGCACTACTGACGCTTTGTTTTCTTTTCCCACAACACTGCCCCCACATCAGACCTCAGGGCTTTCCCTTGTCAAAGTCAGACTCAGGACTCACAGTTTGTCAGACCACTGTTTATTAACAAAAGCGCTCTGCTAATACACCCAGAAAATGCGAGCGCCATACAAGGCTCAAACCACCTTATTTATACAGATAAAAGGGCGCGAAATTAACAAGATTACGAAGGAAGCAGAACTGATAAGTTTACCAGGGGCTAGACACATATCTCATGTCCTTATTAACTCTCACCAATCTCCTGTTAATGTCCCGCCATCAGTTTAAGTGGACCCATTGTTCAATACCTGTCAACTTACGTCAACATTCCTCATTTCTGACTAAAGGAACATACACCATTTCTTTAATTCACTCTACTTCTACGATATAATTCATTCTACTCTCGCACCCTCTAGACTGCATCATCATCAATGATTGCAGCTCTACCCATCACTGAACAGAAACAAAGATTCACAGTTGAGTCCAACCAGCTCTTTAAACACTTGGGCAGGGAAGAATTCAGTGGCTTCAATTAGGCAAAGGATATGGCTACACTGCCATCAAAATCCGCACTGGTCTGTGTTGATTGATTTGGGCTAGTGGAGAGTAGGCCGTAGGGCCAGTAAAATTGCAGGGTGGAAGCTTGGGCTGGAACTCACCTTTTGGGCCCCTTGCCCCTCATGGAGTCCCAGAGCCTGGTTCTAGTCCTGCTCCAAATGTCAACACTGCAGTTTGATAGCCCTGCAGCCCGAGCCCCACAAACCAGGGCCAGCCGACACCCACCAGCTGCAGGTGTTTATTGCAATGTAGACGTATCCTTAGCATTCCCCTAGGGAAGCCCTAAGGCTCCATGGACCACTTTTGGGCTTCACTATGGATCCTCCTCCCACCCGCCACTGGCTTAACAGCTTTATAAAGTAATTAAAATCTGAGCTGTAGGGATTTTGTAACCAAAAGCACTGCCAGCAATTTTGGCACCCTAGGCAGCGGAAGGTCCCACCTCCAAAATACCAATGACCAGGGCGGCCGAACATCCGGCCGCCGCACTCGCCACCCCCCCAAATGTTAGCGCCCTAGGTGACCGCCTAGGTCGCCTAATGGGTTGCGCCAGCCCTGTTTGTAACCCAACACTAGCCAAAACTGATCGCTTTGGCAAAGCAGCTCAGTTTGCGGAACACCTAGGCAGAGAGGGTGTGTCTATGCAAATACAGTCTGCTCCTGAGGTCTTTTCCCCTAGTGTGTCACTAGATGTCAGGGGCGAGCTTATTCAGACCCTGCTTATAATAACATTGCTGAATTTGGTGATAGTCAAAAATGCCAGGTTAATTGCCCTAGAGACTACAATCCTCTGTGTACCTACAGGGCAGATTTGCAGTGCAAGCATCCCAACGCCACCCTCTCTGCATTCTCCTCTGCAGGGACCTCCTCTGGGATAAGAGAAGGCAGTTCCGGCTCCATGGCCCATTCAGTCCTCAGGCTCTGGGCTAGGTTGGCAACAAGTTTGCTAGGAAATGAGCCAAGCCAACCCAATTCACTGCCCATGGGCCACTGAAGGGCCATCAGATGTTACCCACTACCTTCCTTGTGATACTTGCCATGTGAATGAGGAGGTTTGACATTTATCTGCCACACTGTACATGTACAGACTGCTCAGTTTTTGTCCTTGAGTATTTTACTCTCGTAAGGATGTGTAGATGTTAAGGCTAACATGAGCCATTATGATCATCTAGTCTGGCCTCCCACATAGCACAGGCCAGAGAATTACACCTGAGCATCTTGCAATGACTTTAAACATCGCAGCTGTGATATGAAAAGCTAGGCTAACACAGCAGTGCTTCAGCACAAGGGAAGCTTGGACCCTTGACACTACAACAGATACAGACGTTCCCTGGAAGCCTCTGAACGAAAGCAGGTCTGAGCGCAGTCGGCACCTGGGCTGGAGCACAGGGTGGAACCCAAAGACCCTTCTCCAGGCTGTCTGTTGAGAACCACTTTGAAGGGTTTTCTATTTGTCTAGTCAAGCTGCAAGGTCGGCTTCCTGAGGGAGGGGCTGACTTCTTCCAGGGATGCTCAAAGGAGGGAAAATGAGCCAGGACAGGATTGGGGCTCTCCTTTCTCCCTCCTCTGCTTAGTACTTGCCACAGCCGGTTCTCAGCAGCATATATTCAAGGCTGGAAGCTAAATGCTCAGAAATTAATGCCTCATTGCTGAATCCAAAGAGAAATGACCTGGCCAGGAGGGTAAAATGAATGATTATTAATGAACAGCCTCCGTTATCCACATGATTGAAATCGGTTGGCCTAGCTGCCCTGATTTAACCTTAACCCAGTCTAAAAGGTGCTATGGGAGACCCAGGGGCCTTTCCTCTATTTTGGGCCAGGAGTGAGTTGATAAAGTTGGAGGGATCTTGGCTATCAAATTGCAGTGTTGGCATTTGGAGCCTGGCTGGAACCCAGACTCTAGAACCTTATGAGTGGTGAGGGTCCCAGATCGTGGGCTCCAGCCCAAACGTCTACACTGCAATTTACAGGCCCCACAGCCTGAGCTCCGCAGGCTAGGGCAGGGCAGATTCACACCCCACTTTGCAAGCCCTTAATTAAGCCTGCGGCCACCTACTCGTTGAAATGAATTGCAAGAAGATAATGACGTGGATCAGTTGCAGGTTTGGTTGCTAATGAACTCGATCAATTACTCACTCCAAATATGTCTATTAGTGAAAATAGGATAAACAACCATTACACTTTGCAGCATGGTCCAGTGGCCTCCAGGACACCTGGGTTCTATCTCCAGCTCTGTCACTCACCTGCTATTAGACATTAGGCAAATCCCTTCTCTGGGCCTTAATTTCCCCATCAGTAAAATGAGACTGATATAAAGTGCTCTGAACGCTATTGATGGAATACATTCTGTCATTAAGCATTAGTATGACTGAATACATGCAGTCGGGATCAACAATACATACTAAACATGGCCACTGCGAAGTGGATCTCAGTCTTGCAAAGTTCAGGTGGACCTGGGTTACAGAGAAGAGTAAATCACCATGAAGCACATGTCTCTGTTCAACAATTGGTCATTTCTTTGGTATTGCTTTTTTCCATGACTACTGCCCAGTTTTACCAAGCCCTGGACACCCCTGTCATGGTGATGCTGAGTTTAGCCCTTCTGCTCGTCATTTGCAGTTTAAGTGTACAAAGTTTTCTTCTTATAGCATAACAAAGACATTATTCCAAATGGAGCCAATAGGTCTGCTCTTGTCCGGCAATGAGAGATTTCCCAGAGTTTCCTTTCCAACAAGATACTGTGCTTTTGACTGATCATTTATGTGGCCAGCCAATTATGAAAGTCAGTGCAAAGATGGTCTGTCTTAACTGGGCATTACCTGGACACTGTACCTCCCTTGGAGTTGAGGTTCTTCTCAATTTTAGGAAGACACCTTCAAGTTTAAGGTGTTTTCTAGAACCCAAGTTAGTCTAAAGTGTGTATGTTCACGCGTGCGCACATGAGTGCATGGCCCCACATTTGAGTGTTTATTTCACAAGTGATTTGCTTTTTCTCTGTTTGACTGGAGAGCAATAGAAAACTCCCACAAATGGAACATGCTCTTCCATCCCCTCCTCCTTTTGGGGGCACAAGGGGCAGTGAGAACACTCCCATCATCCTCCACTCAGAAATAACTGTGATTGGAACTCGCCCCACCTCCGCTATACAGCAAATTGCATAGGGGAGTTTGCAGAAGACAGAAAGAGATGGGCAGTAAAATCCCTGGCGCAAATACACAAATGTAAATTACAGCTTCTTCTGGTCACTTCAGTATGTACATTTCCCCCATCTCTTCCTCACTTAACCTGACACTCACGCACCAAGCTGCAGCATACACTCCTGCCCGTCCATGGCAGGGTCTCTAAGGTAGAGGGGCTGAGGTAGAGAATTCCCTAGCATTTTGTCCCCATCGTGGTTAACCTTGCCATCAGCCTAGGCTTTAATCAAAGCTAGTAAACTGACCTTCGGCTAATGATCCTTGTTTGACCTCCACTTCGCTAGTGGCCAGCCACTTCCAAGACTCAGGCCTTGCAGCGCTCTCATACTTACCTGCCACCCTCCCCATAATCGCTCCAGAAAGAGCACTGCTGCCCTGAAACACTGCACAGCTAACCAGACAAAAGTCAGAGCTTAGTCTTTACTACAACTCAGGCTGTGGTCTCCCTACTCACTTCCAGTGAGTAATGCGGACCACACGATTTCGCAGGACCCGAAGAAGTGTTTCCAATGCCTCTTCGGAGTAAGAACCTGCAGCAGATCTTCTGAAATTTCCTGACCCACCCGTCACCCTATTTCCAAACCTATACTCTATCAGTTGCCTTCGGACCATGGACTCAGAGGGAAAAGAGCAAGTTTCCCCATTGGAAGAGAATCCCCAAAACTCAAGGAACTAAATCATAGAATCATAGAATATCAGGGTTGGAAGAGACCTCAGGAGGTCATCTAGTCCAACCCCCTGCTCAAAGCAGGACCAACACCAACTATATCATCCCAGCCAAGACTTTGTCAAGCTGGGTCTTAATAAACCTGTCCATTTTTGCCTCGGGTGGGTTGGTGTCTTTATCCCCTTCGCTAACTTTAGCCATCATAGTTGGGTCCCTGCATGGCAACTACTCTCCTTCAAGTGGTGGATGGGACACTCTCCACGTTTGTTCGGTGCTGCCCCTTCAGTGACTAGACAGACAGCGCTTCAGTGGTAGGGCTGCGGCAATAAGAAAGGAATCAGCATTAAGCCGCAGTCTTAATACTTTTAAGCATGGACAGTCTCACACTTTGGCCACCTTGGGACCATCATCCTGGCACTCTTCCACCAATCTGCCAATACCGGTGCCATTGGAATACTGACGTTATCAATGGCCAGTATCATTGTGCCACATGCTAACTCCAGCTGGATTGATGTGACCTTAGCTCATAAAGACCTTTGAGAGGACCATACGCTCAGCATGAAAAAATGGAAATTTCCAATGTCTTTGAAGATGGTAGGACAAGGCGCAACGGCTGGAAGTTAAGGAAGGAAAAGTTCAAGCTAAACAATAGGATAATGTTCTTAATGGTAATAGCAACTGGGCAGTGGCTTTGATTCCTAGGTGACATGGTTGAGGCAACACATTGCAAGATATTTAGGAAGAAGTCATCAGTGGGAGAACATGGGACATTGTCCCACAGAGGGTAGGTGCTAGAGGTGGTTAAATTGGTTGACCAAAGCAAACTCTTCGGCCCTTACTGTCTATAGGTGAAACTCCACAATTCTAAACTACATTGGAAACCCAGCTGGGGTTTTGCCTGTGAAAGAGCAGCAGGATTTATCCTTGCCACTCTCTGCTGGCCCCCAATACATGCCTAACCCTCATCTGCCAGATGTCCTTGGTAGGAGATGTGGAAGCAGGCCTTTAAAAAGAAGACATGACTAGAGTTTATACGTTTTTTATTAGAAATAAGACACATTCATTTGTGCTCTGAAAACTGTACAGAAAAAACTGACGAACACAGAAATAAGGGAGGTGAAAATGGGAGGGGCAGAGAAGGGTGAGGAGAAAACAGTATTAACCAGAGAAACTCAGCAGAAAAAGTAGAATATCAACAGTTTTTAAACAAACATTTATCTCTGTAATTACATAACACTGTTAATGTCCCGCAGCTTGGCTGGGATGAGAGGAGCAGGTGGGAAAGGTTTGGAAGAGGAGGGAGGGGAGATTGCTTGGGTAGCGAAGGGGAAAAAAGAATTAAAACACAGTAGAAAGATACTTGTATGCTAAAATCATTATGTGTAATTATAATAATGACAATATTCTACAACCCGGCATTTATGAGAGGCCTTTGTGCTTTCCTGTTTCATAGAATAATCTAAAATCTGACAATTACATCACAGTTTTTATAAGTAATTTTTTTTTACTATTTGGATTTTCTAATTTTTTTAAAATTTTATTTTATTTTTAATATTATACAGCTAATGACAAGATAAATGCCATTATACTTTAAAAAAACTAAACCATGTGGCCTGAAATTAAATTTTAAAAATGCTTGCATATCAAGCAACCGCTGTCGGCGGGGGGAGCACAATTTGATTTCATTGATTGTTTTAAATCTTGTTCCCGTCTTTAGCTTTTTCCTAAAAAAAGAAACACACACACACACACACACATAAATCAAACCCTGATCTAGATTAGCTTCTGTTTTGGCTCAAAGTGATGTTTCACAATTAGGTGCTTAGCGATAGCCATTTCTAGAGTTGGTGGAAATTGATCAAAAGTGAGATGAAAATTTTTGGTGAAACAAATGTGGTGAAAAAGAATTGGTGAAAATGATGTTATGTGAGGACTTCTGATTAAAGTCCTTCATATAAAAAACAACAACATTTGATCACGGAAAAATGCTGATGGAAATTATTTTGTTTAAAATGTTCAGATAAAAAAAGTGGACAACTTTTTGGGGGCACAAAAATGTATTGTGCAAAAACCATTTGACTTTTTTGTGTGTAAAAATATTAATGAACTTTTTTCATGAAAAGATTGAGGAAAATTTTTCATGAAAAAAACATTGATGCACAATTTTTGATGAAAAAAGTCCCCATTTTATGTCCAGCTCTACCTATTTTCTTTCCTTCCACTAGCATCAGAAACCTGTATCCCAGCTCTGTGAAGCAGTGAAGACAGGGTGGAGTGTAAGGAGAACAACCAGCCAGTGATTTGAATACAATAAAACAAAACATTCCAACCTACTGCACACAAGGGCCTGAGTGTTCCTCACCATCCCAATCATTCCACAGCGGACTCCCCACTCAATGTTTGGAAAGTGACATCCTTGCCCCACATGTGTATGGAACCAAGCTACGGAAAGATATTTGAAATGACAAAAGCCAAAGAAAGGAAAGGTCTCGGGTTTCAAGTTCTGTTTTTATTGAAGAAAAGAAAAGAAGAAGAAAAAATAGATTTTTTTCCAAGTGTATGTTACTCATTTATCAGTTTGTCTCAATGTCCTACGGCAATGTTCTCCGTATACCGAACGTCTTCAGGTACATAAACAGGTCACTGTGGCTTCCAGGGGAGGTGGATGGAAATAAGTCGAATCTCAAAACAAAACAAAACAAAACAAAAAAAGGAAAAGACAATGAGGCCATGTGAACCTTTACACAAGGTTCGCGTTGAGTTTATCTCTTTGTTTTTAACAGTCAATGAAATGATCTACATTCTTTTTATTGTTTTTTTAATGTCTCTATCTGGAGACGAGATGAATGGGTTTGTTGTTGACTTAAGAGAAGGTCTCTTCCCATTCTGCACATCCCGCTCTTCAGAGAGTTCAGGAAGTCCTCTGCAGAGGGACCGGGGGAAATACCCACCACGCCACTCTTGTTAGCCATATGCTCCAACCATTATATCTGGCCTCTCCCCAATAGCATCCTCTGAGCTGGCTTGTGTAGATCCATGGCTGAGAACCTAATTTTTCAGATTGAAGTGCAGTGGTCTTCTTGATCACAGGATGCAACAGCTTGGTAACTCCAGTTCCCTTTTTCTCCAAAAAGCTGGGCCAGGGGAGACAGAAGTGAGCAGGACGTGTCTCTCTCACTCCCACCGCCATGCAATGGGACATCATAGACCAGCCAATGCTGAGCTTTCCCCTGGAGCCTTTGGCCAGCCAGCATCCTGGCTGGGTTCTGGCTGAATTAATCCCTGCTCCTTGTTCCCCCCAAGACAACTCCAATCCTCTTCGCCTTTCTGCCGCCATATTTGCTCCCAGAGTCCTTTCGCTGGTCCCAGTTCCAGAGCAGGAAGACTCAACATGCTGGCGATGGCTCCTCGTCATTCTCTCGCCACTGAAGTGTTGTGTTGATTTTGTTCCCCACCCTCCCCACCCTTTCCCCCTTCTTTTACGTTTACAGGCTCATGTCCTCTTTGGGCCTACCCAGGGAAGATCGCGTTGTTCTGTACCTACTGCTACTAAGTTTTATAAAGTAATATTCCCCCCTCTCTGCTGAGAACAATACAAAAGTTACTTCTTTTTACCAAAGGTTTCAAAAGAAACCAAACACTCTTCCTCACTCGGTTTCAATTGAATTTAATCATCTTTTAAAATTTTGTTTGTTTTGTTTGTTTTTCCAGAAAAAAAAGTCCCTTTTTTCCTTTCTGCTCAGACCTCCGTCTGAAGGTCAATAATGTCTTGTCCCACCAAAGGAATAGTGGCACCTGTTTTCTCCCACTCTACAGTTTTTAGTTCTAAGGGAGACTGTGATAAAGGTTCCATGTCCTTTTTAACCCATGATGGTGGCGAGTGGACCTTCCTGATTCCTTCCCAGGGTCTCTTGTTTGGTGTCTGCTGTTTTTCTTGCTATGAAGCAAAGGGAAGAAAGACAGAGAAAGAGGAAAAAAAGAAAGTTACTGCCAGTCCTGCAAACACTACCCTTCACACACTAGATTTCTTCTTTCAGAGTAGCAGCCGTGTTAGTCTGTATCCGCAAAAAGAACAGGAGTACTTGTGGCACCTTAGAGACTAACACATTTATTTCAGCATGAGCTTTTGTGAGCTACAGCCCACTTCTTCTATGCATCCGAAGAAGTGAGCTGTAGCTCATGAAAGCTCATGATGAACTAAATTTGTTAGTCTCTAAGGTGCCACAAGTACTCCTGTTCTTTTTGTAGATTTCTTCTGTCTTTTTTAAAGGTAGGGCTAGGCGAAGATTTTCTAACACAACTCTTTCTGGAAAGAAAATTAGTTTTTCAAATAAACAAGGGTTTGTTTTGTGCAAAATGGCTGCTTGCCATGGAAAATTTCAGTTTTTCCACAAAATACTGAACACCAAAATATTTCAGTTTTCAGATGAATATTTTCAGTATTTGAATTTCCATCAAAAAAAATTCAAACATTTCCATGGAAAATTTAGATGAAAATTATTTAATTTTATTTTTCATAGAAATTTTTGCATAAAAATCATTTTTTTCACCAGCTTTATTTAAAGGGCCATAGTACATCTCTATATATCTAGAACTAAATCCACACCCAATAAAAATCTCATAAATGTAATTGCTTCTTTTACTGATGATACCTGTGATGATTAAAGGCTCAATTCTGCAAAACTGAAATCAATAGTAGTTTTCCCACTGACTCCACATGGTGCTTGATTCACCACTATGTACGTGCAACTTTATGCCAGTGTGACACCACTGCAATCAACCCATGAATGGCATTTTGAAGTTTCTGCAAACATATTGTGGAATACTGTAGTATATTTTATAGGGGTTGCCAGGGGTATCATAATCTGCAGTGTGTTCTCATTCTCATGTGTGAATGAAAACACATGCATAGATAATATTTTCAATTAGCATTCCATAAAGCTTCCCCGCCCCTTTCCCTTTTTAAAGAGATGCTTTTCACGCTTTATCAGCCCTACAAAGCACCCAAATATTACAATAAAATGTGTTCTCCCAGACACAATAGCAGCATGAAATTCTCTGCAAACCACCTGCCATGGAAAAGGGTTTGGTCTGGAAGACGTGGACAAAAAGAAAAGACGATTCAGGTTATGAGGAGGAAGAAAAACAGGGGAGAAGGCAAGAAGATGTACATGCAGGTCAGATTCACCCAGATCCACCCTATAGTCCTTGTGCCATTATTCAGAGGTATTGACTGGAAGAATCACATCCACACACTGAACTGTGGTGTTTTAGTGTACTTCCTATGCGTGACGTTGTGGGGAGAGCCACAAATCAAAAGCTTAGAGCTCTGTCTGCCTATCTAAGCTAGCCATCTGCCATGGGGTCTACTCCTCACTCTACCATGACTATCAATACATTTTCAAATTTAAGATTGCCAGGGACCTCCTGGGGAAGTGAGTCCAGTCCCCTGCTATTGCTATTGTCAGACAACCCCCTTCGTTAACCTAGCAAGCTGCCTCTTCCAACTAGTTAGGTTTCTTGCTCCCACTGCTCCTACTGGGAGGCTGTTCTAGAACCCCACTCCTCTAGTGCAGGGGTCGGCAACCTTTCAGAAGTGGTGTGTCAAGTCTTCATTTATTTACTCTAATTTAAGGTTTCGCGTGCCGGTAATACATTTTAACATTTTTAGAAAGTCTCTTTCTATAAGTCTATAATATATAACTAAACTATTGTTGTATGTAAAGTAAATAAGGTTATTAAAATGTTTAAAATGCTTCATTTAAAATTAAATTAAAATTCAGAGCCCCTGGACCAGTGGCCAGGACACGGGCAGTGTGAGTGTCACTGAAAATCAGCTTGTGTGCTGCCTTCGGCACACGTGCCATAAATTGCTTACCCCTGCTCTAGTGGTTAGAATCCTTCTTCTAATTTCCATCCAAAATTTACTCTTGGACAGATCAGCCCCATTTGTTCTAGGGATATGAAGAACTGGGAACTACGCTGAGACCCAGCCAAGTCATCTGAACAGATGATGCAAGCCAGCATTTAAAGTGTGGTTTTCAGAAGCCAGGGAGAGGAGCAGCCAGGGGAAGCTTGCCTTTCCTGTTCTGTTTGTGTGGCCAGACAGAGGTAGCCAGCCTGCCTGCATGTCAACTCCACCCCAAATCACATGAAAAACATTCAAATACACGAAATATAAGGAGCACAGCTCCTGTCGCTGACACAGCTGCCTTTGAGGTGGGCCATGCTGCACAACAGTTTCATATGCACAGTGCAGAAGAATATCGTCTCCAACTGGATCTTGGTAGGCTGAACACACATCGTTGAGTTGACTAGTGGCCCAGACGCTGGGGCTCAAACATCCCTTGCTCTTCACAAAAAGACCAGTGGGGATCAGTGGCTAGTTCCAGTGCCCTTTTTCATCTCACCTCCATGTGAAAATGATTAAATTTGGGTCCCTGGGACCACTTAGCTTCTTACATAAGATGGCCACTGCTACTTAGTGTTGTAATGTCTTAGCGGAGTTTCTGAGCAGGATGAAAGACCCACCAATCCACAGCAAAGAAAAACTTGAGGAGAGAATTGTGTGATCCTCCTGCAAACTGCTCCAGTGCTGGCCTCAGGTCTAAGACCTCAGGGAGAGCCAGGAAGATGCAGAAAGAGAAACTGCAAGTGAAGAGGGGCTGCACTCCTATAATTCAAAAAGATGGAATCATTACTCTGGCCTGACACATTCCATGGGCTTGTTGCTCCTAGGAGATAAAAACATGTATTCTCTCCTGGCTGGTGGCAGCTTGGCTGAGCGGATTTCTTTCACAGAGCGGCCCAACGCTGGCATGACACCTGGTGTGTGTGTGGCAGGAGGAAGACCGCAGATCTTTGCAGTGTCTACCTGTGCCTCTGTAACCTCTGGGAGGGGGAATGACTGTACTGATGCCTCAGCTCTCTTGTCTCCCTCGACATGTTCGGCTGGTCTGGTGGAAGTAGAGACCAGCAGGTGATGTCCTGGCCCTAGTGGAGTCAATGGTAAAATCCCACTGACTTCAGTGGGGCCAAGATTCCCTTTGCTTTGTTTAAAGTCTCACTCATTTGCTGAGGGCTTCCATTTTAGATACTAATCTTAAAATGGCTGGATTAACTGGGTGGGGGTGATGATTTCAGAGCTTGTGAATGGGGGTTAATTGACAGCGGCAGAGAATGATATGCTCTAACCACTCAAGAGACAGCACAGCAGCAGCGCAAGCTTCTCCCATGTGCATCCATTCTGTCCTTGAGGGAGCTCTTCTGGGCTGAGAATACAGGTTAAGGTTGTCAAGGCTTTGTCAGAGATTTGGATGCTCCACTGCGGCCTCTCTGGATCCTTTAGGTGGCTTTGAAAATCCAGTCACAATATATTCTCCTTGGCCCCTTCAATTTTGGGGCCTCGCTCTGCAGAGATGTCCAACAAAGAGGCCCAAAGTTGCTTGCTATTTTTTGGAGCTGGACTGAGACCCAACCAACTCAGACTGCAGCCCTTTGCCTCTCTGATCTTCCTTGGTATGTCTCAGTCCATGCCCACTTCGTGAAACCTCCCCAGCACAAATGGCAGTAGTCAGATGAGCTTGCATGCAAGTTTGTCTTTCATGATGTGTCCTAGAAATTACTTTCTGCCCTAAACTGTTGTGTTGCTGTTGGCTCTTAAAACAACTACTACTTTCCATTCCGGAAGGGAAGACATTTCAATGATAGCTGAAATTATTCCTATATGTCACACAGAGTTTATCAATGAGCTGGAGAACAGCTTGGGCATGAAAAATGCCATATAAATTAACGATGATAGGTCAGGGTATTTAAAAATGGGTGCCCAATGGTAGGCTCCTAAGATCATATTTTGGCACCTCAATAAGTGGCTTGATTGTCAAACGTGCTGAGTACCCACTAGCTCCCAATGACTTCAGCTGTTTGACAAAGCTGAATGTTTTTTGTGAAATTGTTTCGATTTCAATGAAAATTTGTTGGAAAGCAATTGGATCCTTTTGAATCAAAGCCTTTCAATTTTTTTCCTAAATTAATTTTCATTTCTAAATTTACTTTATTTCTTATAAAAATATAAAAAGGGTTGACATCAAAGCTGAATATTTCAACTTTAGAGAAACAAAATGGGTCCACTGACCCGAAACAGTTTTTTACACATTTTTTTTCATCAAACTATTTAAAATGTTGGGTGTTTGTCCCAACCTGGGACGAAATATTTTTCAAACTCTCACAATGTTTCATGGGACAGAAAATCCATTTTCCAACCAGCTCTACTGCTGCTTCCTCTTCAGCTCCATGTAATATAACCTACCAGGGTCACTGCAGCCCAGATCCCAGGGCTGGGGAGACTGTGCACAACCATAGAAACGTAGGCAGCATTGATGCACCTGGCCCGTCATACAGGCTCATCATTAAGGAAGGAAAGGGAGTCTAGTATACCAAGCAGCAAACCCTGATGTGCCAGCACTAAGAGGAACATCAGCAATAAGGAGCCAGGACTCTGACAGAGCAATGGGAATCCTCTCCTCATTGTTTTGGTTAGTATTTCATCTACCTGCATAGCTTGGTGATGCCGCACCTGTTCCCAGCAAGCTGTCTGGTTTTCACTATGTTGCACAGCTGTGTTTGACTGAAGCACTAATAGCGCAAGGCCCATATTTTCCAGTATGCCTCTCAATTTCGGGGGCTTCAGTTTCATGGGTGCCCAACTTCAGACCCCCTGGGCCTGAGTTTAAGTGCTGAGAACTTGAAGGCCCCCCTTGACTTCAACTGAAAATATTTGGATCCAGGTGACGTGCCCCAGTGTTACACAGGAAGCCAACGGCTCAGCCAGAATTAGTATCCAGAATCCTCTGAGCTACTGCATCTTTGCTCCACCTACTCGATAACTCAGCTTCTTCTCTTTAAAAAAGCACCTGCTGTATGATAGGTTGGGAGAATGGGCAGGGGGTAAGCCCCGAACTTCTGAAAACCATGTAAGGTGCATGATAAGGTCTGTTGTTGATGACAGTCCTGGGATGGTATATGAGCATCAGGGTAGCTGATGGAAGGTATACAGGATGGTGGGTAGCAGATGAGCTATGTGAGGTGCAGGGTTGCTGATGGATGGTATATGGGATGCTGGACAGCTTAGAGATATTTAATGACTGAATTAATTAAGGTTCTCTGCAATTTTCATAACAGAATTTATTGTAGCAATTATTACACTTTATGTAGCGTTCCCTGTAAAAGACAGTCTAATTTTCCTTTTAACTGTTGCTAATTATAATTTTATCAAAGCCTTTAAAAAGTACAGAGAGCATTACACATGTAAATGCCGCAGGGACGTCCTGCCTGGGAGTGGGGGACCCCTGCTGAGGGACTCACAATGATTAGAACTGGGTTCCTGGAAGCAGATTCTCTATTTTCCAAATTTGACCCAGAGACTGGCCTTGTAGCCCTGTATGCTCAGCCCACAACCATGCACTCTGTTCTGGCTCAATTTTCCCACCCTGAAGCAACGTCTCCAGCTACCAAGCCAGCTAACAAAAAAAAGGTAGCCAGCAAATGAGTGAATTAGCTCTGACATGCACTGGGATATGCCAGGCGGACACATGGCCCAGACTACTAATTACCTACAACAGTATGTTCTTTGGGAAGATCTGAAAAGGCTTTTGAAAGCTTAGGCTGGCAGTGGGCAGAAGGGAAAGAGGGGAGTTTCTCCAGAAGAGCCTTTGATGAGCCTTGGAACCATACGGTACATTTCTGATGATGCAAACCGCCAGCTGAGAGCCACATTTCTAGCAGAGGATATAGAGACACAAAGCAGAGCTCCTCAACCTTGTCCACAACAGGATTCCCACATCCAGATCCTTGCCCCTTGCAGCCTAGAGGTGTGATTTACAATCATTTCTTCCTTCCACTCTGGGATATGTCAATGAAAGCACCAGTGAAACTGGTACAGCCTCCTGGTGACTGAGCAGGAGGAACTGGTTGCAAAGTGGCTGGATGAAGCCATGTCTGGAGAAAACCACAAGAGGCCAGGGCATAGCCATCTCAGGAACTGCTGAAATTTTTCAAATGAATTATTCACTTGTCATAATACACAGATTCAGGTTAACCAAAACCACTTGTGAATTTGGGTCAAATTCAGTGAATAGTTTTGGCCAAAAAGAGACAAAATTAACACAAAACAATTTGTTTCAACACTTTCTAAGCTACATAGTTCAACTTTTGGTTTCATAGTGATATTTCATTTCAAAATTTTGCTAGATTATTTGCAAAAGCAACCAAATAAAAAAGGATACCCCCCTTCCCAAAATAAGCACAATGAAAAATACATATATAAAAACTCATTTTGGGTTTAACAAAACTTTTCATTCAATCTGAAGCAAATTCTTCCCGCCTCCCCCAATTTTTCTGGTTTGGCCACTAAATCAAAAAACTCAATTTTTCACTCAGCTCTACTTAAGAGCACCCTCTGTAGGGGACCTGCTGGGGGTTAAGGCTAGAGCTGGGCAAAGCTTTTATGCTTGGTTTCAGAAGTTGTATCTTTCACGCAGTGCCTGCTCCACACTGGGCTCTAAAGGGTTAGTAGAGTCTTAGGGAGTCTGCGCAAGAGACATTCACTCAGAGAAGGGCTCAAAGGAACAGCCAGTCAGGGCCTGGCAGCTCCATATAAAAAGAGCTTCCTGGAGCTCAAGGAGGGAGGACCAGCTGCCTTGCAGGAGTAGGAGGAAAGCTAGCCCCTTGGAAAGAGCAGTGCTGGGCAGGATCAGGGGAGTGAGACTGAGCTCCTGGCTGACTGCTAAGACTGGCATGCTGAAGCCCTGAGATAAGGGCAGAGAAGGTGCTAGATCTGCGAGGAAGGGAAAGGTACGGAGAGGTTGGAGGGGATGCAGCACATGGCTGCCATCTACAGGGTCCCTGCGCCAGGAGTAGTGTGTGGAGGGGCACGTCCCCCTCTCACCTCCACTCGCCCCTGAGAAAGTGGCTGGAGCATCGGACTGCAGTACATTCCCCCGGAAAGGGGGAGCACAGAGTGTGGCACAGCCTGTGTCCTGAAGAGGATGCCGTGGTCCTTAGGATGAAACGGGTCCAGGAGCAGAAGTGATGGTGGTGAGACAACACCAGAAGAGGGCGCACTGGCTAGCAGAGCCAATACCCGGGACAGCCAGTAGGAGGTGCCGCAGTGGTGAGTCATGCCCCGTCACAGTTACAAACATAAAACTTGACCTAGGCTTGCAGAAAGTTCACCAGCAGTACATATATGTTTCCAAGAGCCAGACCAGGCTTCAGAAAGAGAGTAGGGCTGGGTTTTGAGGTGAACTTGGAGTTGGATATTGGGATGAGCAAAAGGCCAGAAATTGGGGCAAGAGGAGGCCAGGTTTTGGTATAAGCCTGGGGCTGAATTCTGGGCTAGGTCCGGGGCCTCTGAATATATATTTATATAGTGTTTTGGCACCTGCAGAAGCAAGCCTTCCAGTCCGGGCTGACAGACTCAGGTTACCAGTGGAGCTTGAGTTAGTGTTCTGAAAATCGTTATGTAGACAGTGCTTTGCAGTTTTGCTTGACCTGGGCTAGGCTTCGTAGCCTGAGCTCCAGTCTGAACTTCACTTCAAAGCACTGTCTATACAGCTATTTTTAGTGCACTAAAGCGAGCCCTGTTAGCTCAAGCCTGTCGACCCAGGCTTGGAGGCTTGCTTCTGCAGACTCCAAAACACTGTGCAGACATAGCCTAACTGACTTTCAGCCCATTTCTGGCTCTGGCAGGAAACGTGGCGAGCTTAGACTTTATGACAGACTGGCCCTTTGAACATTGGACTTGGTTAGAGTTTTGGATTTGAACAAAGGCCTAGGGGGGCTCACACTCCTTGAGAGCTAAAATGAAAGGTGTGCAAGAACCCCTTGCCCAAGGAATCCACAGAATTTTACACAGCTCCTTTTGGAATCGCATTTGCTGGTCTCAACAAAAGTAAAGAACGAGCTGCAAAACTAGACACTGAGAGAGAGAACTGTTGTCTGACTCAAACTCTGCCAATGGTGCCGGATCAAAGAACGCCCAGGGAGAGGTACTGCAGGAGAATCACTTTCATCGCTTTCAAAGCAGGTGCTGAGCACAGTACAAACAAAGGAGACCCTCACCTTGAAGCCTGCAAAGGCTCATCTTTTATACTATGCTCTTGCAGAGTGTGTCGGTTTCCGACAACACCCAGGAAAAGCCTTAGAACCTCTAACTAATTTACTAGGAGAAGCAGCTTACAAAGTGGCTCCACATGGCTTTCTACCATCCCTGCTTTAACGTTCACAGCTCTTGGCTGGAGAGAGACAGAGCTTGGGGGAGGGGATGTTGTCTATCTGGCCCATAGAGTGTAATCATCAGGCACTGATTAGCATTTGAATAGAAAAATGCGTTAGCAACAAGGTTTCCAGCAGCTTAACTTGGGGTTTTTTTTTAGCAGATAGGATCTGGGCAACAATTTGTATCAGACAAAGAATGACCAATGGGAGGGACGCAAAGTGATGGTGGCTATTCAGTAGGTGGAACTTGATCTTCTGAGCCAGCAATAAACCAACCCCCAGCATGGTACAGCCAGAGCAGCACAAAGTGATTTTAAATTGCCCTAGAGGGACACTGTAGGATCCCCTTGGCTGGGAGTGAAGGCAAGCTGGCTGAGTCTTCACCCAGATTGGAGGGGGAAGGCTGACACAATTGGGGGAAGGTGATATCGGCTGCCTCTGTTGAGAGAATGTGCCCATTTTTTTGCAAGCTGAGGGCCGGCTGGATGCCCAGATGGCAGCAGTGGCCAAGAGTGTTTTTAATTGTGTTTGCTCGGGAGGCTGCCACTGCTTCCCTTTGCTCGCAGGGAGCATGTGCCTGTGCTCTCTTGGTTGCAACTTATGAATCTTTAAATGAGTTCAGTCCTGGTTACTTCATAGAACTCCCTTCCACACTACTAGCATGACAGGCAGCATCCTCTCAGGGCCCCGAGCTAAAATTCTCCCCCGTTTACTCATGAACGGATTGAAGGCAGATGCTTCTTGGAGATGAGATTAATAGATTTGAAGGCCAGAAAGGCCATTATGGTCATCTAGTCTGACCTCCTGGATAACACAGGCCAGAGAACCTCATCCAGGGATTCCTGCATCCAGCCCAATAACTTCTGGATCTTTTAGCGAGATGTTCAATCTTGATTTGAAGACTCCAAGAGAGGGTGAATTTACCATATCCCTTGACAAGCTGTTCCAAGAGTTAATTATTCTCTGTGTTAAAAATCTGGATCCTTACTTCAGCTTGAACTTTGCTGACTTCAAATTCCAGCCAAGATGTCTTGTTATGTCTTTGTCTGCTAGATTTAAGAGCCCTCTAGTTGTATACGTTATCATCTCTTTGGCAGTGAAATTTACGTCCCTGATTGGTTCATCAGAGCCCAGACATGTAAGACCCATTTATTTTAGCTGCAGTACTTGGGCAGAAGAAATGAGAAAGCCTTGCTTGAAATACATTTGGAGTTTGGAGAGCGTTGTCCTTATGTTTTGAAAATTAGTCCTATTGGGTGATGTAGTTTCTATCATAAACTGCTGGACATGTGCCCACAGTACTGACTGGGCAGATTTTCATACACTGAAATAAACAGATGAAGAGGTACATAGATAATATACTGCAGGGAACGATCCCACCCTGGTCTTGAACTAGGCAATTTAATTGGTCTCTGAGACCCAGGATGAATTAAGTATTACAATGCTCTGTGGGAGGCATAGAAAGAATTGCTGCTAATGCTGCTACTACAAACTGGACTTTCCTATCCCCGACTAGTTAGGGTTAGATTATCTGGCCCGCATTTGAAGAAGTGCGACAGCTTGTCTCTCTCACCAACAGAAGTGGGTCCAATAAAAGATATTACCCCACCCCCCTTGTCTTCAGGTTTCAGATACATTCTCCATTTCAAGAGCTATTCCCTTGCTCCTCCCCATCCCACAGCAGAGCCTCTGGCACCAAATCTCATTAACACTAATGTTCATTAGGAACCTGATCCTCAGCCCTTTGACTACAATGGGAATACGCTGATTTCAATGGTCTTCTACTCAGGCTCCAGGGCCCAAATTCAGCAGGGTTTTCAGATACATGCCCAGCTGTAAGCATCCACTTAAATATCCATGGGACAACTCACTGAAAGCACTGCGCCGAGATCCTCACAGGTATCAGTGGAATAGATAGGAATTAGGACCCTAAACACCTTTGAAGGTCTGGGCCTTTGTGCCCCAGGGCCTGCTGATGTGCTGAAAAGATTCAGTACCCTGCTGAAATCACGGCTAAAGGGAGTATTTCATCCTCCTCCTTCAAATCCCTCCTTAAAAGTCTGCTTTGCCATAACGCCTACAAAAACCTGACTACGGCTAGGCTGCTGGTGTGTGCAGGGCAGGCTGGGCATAAGTAACTGGGCATTAGTCAGACCTCATTTCTTAGTTGGCATGACTGGGAAGGTGCATGGAAGGTTTACAGTATGCTGGTGTCAGGGTCTCTGTGCTAGCTGTGATCAGTAGGAATGCCCTGGTGCTAGGGAAAACGGAGAAGATAAAGCTGAACTGTACAGATCAGGTTCTACATGAACGGCACACGGACAGAGCGTGCAGTACAGGTTCTTGAAAAGAACCAAGCCAGTCATGAAGGACAATGAAATTGAGAGTTAAAGATGCATGTACTAGAGTTACTACCCATGTACATAATGTAAAGTTTTGCTGTGTACCATGGATGTGTGGTACACCCTATACCCACCCCCTCTAAGCTTGAGTCTGAGCTTTGCTGTGTGCCAAATAAAGGAACCTACGTGACGAGACTGGAGTTGAACTGAGTCCTTGGGGAACTGAGTGAAAGAGGTCCCAGGGGAAACCCAACAGTGGTCTGAGACCACTGCTGATCATGATGACCAATACCGTGACCCAGTTTCCTTCTACACCCCCGTCAGTCTATCTGGATCCATCTGTTGTCTCTTGTCTTATTCTGAGATTGTAAGAAACTTGGGGCAGGACTGTCTTTCTGGTCTGTGTTCACACAGCACCTACCACAATGGGGGCCTGATCCATGAGTCCAATCAGAAAATAATTAATAATAACAATAAATAACACTAATTTCCCTCTCCGTCTCTTTACATCTGAATGTTAATAACCTTGTGAGCCCACAGAATTTAGGGCATAAGAATGCTGACACTTTAGTAGATCATGACTGTGGCGTGTGATTTTTTGGACAATATTCTCAGCAAGCATCAATTGATTTATGCCAACTGAGGATCTGGCCCTTTATTTGTATCTGAGAAATTGTGTCTAACAGTCAGAAGAGGATACAAGCAGTCAGGACTCTCAAGTCCTATTCCAAGTCACCCCAAGCGACAGATTTCCTCATCTGTGAGAAGAGTGTGGCAATAATACTTACCTTCTCATAGGAACACCATCCTGGGAGAGCGCTCCTACGTTGTCATGTCTAGTCCACTGCTATCATGGACAACTTCATCATAGAAACCCATTCATAAACTTATTAAAGCTGTGTTGAAGGATTAAAGAGTACAAATTGCTTTAAGGATACCTAGGGAAAAGTATCCCATGAAATGCAGAGGATTCTGTTACTCAATTGTAGCTCTTTTCTGAAGGTATTTGGAGAAGGGTGTTTTAATATCAAATATGAACAACTTATAAACAGTAGCCACTTGTGATGGCTGCATTCCTGGGACACCTTCACAAGCTCCCCTGTGAGACTCAAAGCCAGTTCCTCCCAGCCCTTTCTGCAGATCTGATGGAGGTTGCAAAATGGTTCATTTGAGAGAATCTAGCCAGATGCAATGATGGGCTAATCATTTTCAGACAGATACGAAGTGGATCAATGGAATACAAGGGGGACTGTCACTTGAATTCAAAACAATAGAGCAAGCACCAATTCTACACTTCATCAAAGGCGTTTTCTCTCAGGTAGGTATTTGCCCTGAATTTCAGCTGCAAGTTTCTGATCTTAGGGAGGGGGAGTGCGGGGAGGAGTCATGGAAGGATTAGGAGAAGCTTCATAACTAGGAGAGCAGGTAGAGCAATGAAACATGCTACCTGGGGGGGGTTGGAAAATTGCCATTGCTGGAAATAGTCAAGGTAAGACTAGACAGCCATCAAGTGGAGGGGTGCTTAGGGAGAATGAAATCGAAGCTTTAGCAATGCAGGTGGATGAGCAAGAAGACCAACTAGCTGTCTCTTCTCCTCCATGGTACTATGGAGGTTACAAGGCATTCCAGGATGCTTATGATCTCGTTTGTTTCCAAAAGCTGAGGAGTTTTCTGTTGGTGAGGGAATGTGTTTGGAGTCATGCATCATGGCAGGGGTTGAGACTTGTCTACAAGGCTCTTTGATACAAAGCAGAAAGGCAGACTTACGCTAACATTAGTTTTATCACTTCCACCAGAAGAAACACTCCACCGTTTTATAACCTAAACACACACAGAAAAGAATGGGGGTGGGGTTAATGAAGGTATCCGTAGCATCTAAAGGTTGCCTTCTCTATGGGGTCCACCTTGTAGGTCAGATGGTAGCCAGTGCAAGGGAATGACAGGAAAGGGGCACAGGAGGGAAGTAATAGTTTTTCTTATTGGCTTAGGACTTTGCATAACCAAACCCCACTATTGACTACTGAATACCAGTGAAGGCTCCTTATTTAATGCATCTAAGGAAAGAAAGGTCATAGCCAGAAAGTGAATCAGGATGCTCTGTGTGAATATTTAAAATATACATCTCCTCAGTCTAACTCCAGCACCTGCTGAAAGCTGTTACCATCCGAAAGGCCTTTGGTGGGAATCTGGAACCAAGTCTCCTAACATTAGGCTACCAGATAAGCTCAGACACTTCTCTGAAATAGCTGAACAACCTGAGTTTGTAAAGCCGGCCTAGGACTGTTACACGGAGAAGCTTTCTTGAAATATTTAGGCTCTTCTGTTCCCAGTCCTGGGCCAAACCCAGGAAATACAAAGGCGCATAGCAAGTGAAGGGTGTACTGACTGCCCATCTCAAGTGATGATCCATTTGGAGTCTGGGCAAAAAATAGGGCTGGTTCTGGTATAAGTTGAACCTGTTTGCCAGCCTGAGAGCCTAGTCGTTCTGAATAGCCAGTCTCCACAAGCAGACCCCTTGCAGTAAACCGCAATGCACAATAAAACTAGGGATTGCATGGAGCAAAACCCTGACTCCCTACACCATCAACTGCACAATCCCAGCCCAGATCCGAGTGTCATATCTGGGCCCTGAGTTTATAATGGACCACGCCAAAACCTCTCACCCTATCACACTCTGAACTTTGGGGCTTGGCCTGATGTCTAACTAAATCCTAACAAAGGCTTCAGCAGTCACTCACTGGCTAGTCCTTTTGGCCATGCTACAGGTGGCCGTGAATGCCAACTCTGCCTTCTTTTGAAGACAGATGGGGGAAATTCCAACCAACAAAGGGAAATCCCACCTTGGGGCAATCCCCAAGAGTCTCACAGAGAAGAGCCCTGAGCCAGGCTGCCCCCACCACTCTGCAGCTCCTACTTATTTTCCCTCTCTGCTGGACTAGATTAAATTCCTTGCCAGCCATTTGGCACCAGCCCAGCAGGCATGGAGGGGCTCAGACACCAGAAAGATGGCCCTTTGGCCAGCCTGCTTTTCCTTACTGCTGCAGCAAAAGTTCTTTGCCACTATGGTTCTTTCATGCTGGACCCAATTTGGCCACAGTGCATGCCCCCCCTCCATACTAGCACAACATGTACCTTCCCTGTGGTGGACTTACTCCTTGGAGAGGACGTCCCTTCAGGGGCCATCTCACAGACTTGTAATTTTATATAGATACATATGCTGGAGCTGACAGCCACAGTATAATTCAGTGTAATGCACACAATTGCACAGGGCCAGAAGCAGCCTATGGGTTTTTCTTGTTTCCAGACCCTATTATTTTCCCCTCCGTGGCTTTCCTCTGTATTCTTCCAACAACATCGACTCCCTGCCACTGAAAGTCGCTCAGAAGGTTGCTCAGAAAAACGTCCTAACTGTGAGAACAGTAGGACAGTGGAACAGATGCCTAGGGAGGGTGTGGAAGCTCTTTCACTGGAGGTTTTCAAAAGGAGGCTGGTTAGCCATCTGTCTGGGATGGTTTAGACAAGGGATCGGCAACCTTTGGCACACGGCCAATCAGGGGAATCTGCTGGTGGGCTGAGATGGTTTGTTTACCTTCAGTGTCTGCAGGTTCGGCCGATCACAGCTCGCACTGGCCGTGGTTTGATGTTCCAGACCAATGGGGTCTGTGGGAAAGAGTGTGGGCCAAGGGATGTGCTGCCTGCCACTTCCCACAGCCCCCATTTACCTGGAACAGCGAACCACGGCCAGTGGGAGCTGCAATTGGACAAACTTTTGGACGCTGCAGGTAAACAAAAACTGTCCCAACCTGCCAGTGGATTTCCCTGACTGGCCGCGTGCCCAAGGTTGCCAATCCCTGGTTTAGACACAACAAATCCTGCATCTTGGCAGGGAGTTAGACTAGATGACCCTTGAGGTCCTTTCTAACCCTATGATTCTAAGCCACCACACAACAGGTCACTGCCATAAGTGCCTTTAATGGAACCCCAGTCCTGAGGTCAGAGTCCTTCAGCAACATCCCTCTCCTTTCCCAGACCATCTGAAGGTGATGCTGTCTCCACAGCATAAATCCCACTTCCCTGACAGTCCAAAGGTCACAACTTATGATCTCCACTCCTGCCTTGGATTTGAGACCAGCTCCCATAGACGGTAACGGGATCCAGCCCATCTCCACTGCACCCTCCCTCTGCTTCCCAGTCCACACTGTAAATGTGTTAAAGTTTCCAAGTACTGGGTGCAGAGAAGATGGACACCACAGACACAAGCTGAACCACACAGTCTCACAAGACACAAGGAATAGAGTTCAGAAGTGTCTGTATCAGCACTACAAGCTGTTGCCATGTGAGCTAGAGGAGAGTGAACATGTCACTGGCTGTGCACTGAAGATGGACACCACAGACACAAGCTGAACCACACAGTCTCACAAGACACAAGGAATAGAGTTCAGAAGTGTCTGTATCAGCACTACAAGCTGTTGCCATGTGAGCTAGAGGAGAGTGAACATGTCACTGGCTGTGCACTAGCATTATGATTTTACACCCACACCCACATACAAACACATGCACAGAGATATTGAGAGTGGAGGGACACTGAAGTGTAGGGTTCTGGTAAGAGCCCCTATATTTTCCTCCATCTCCACGCTCATCCTGGTTCTTGGAGTGGGAAGCCAGCAGCTCCAAAGGGTGAGTGACTGACCTTGCTCTCCGTTGTTGGAGACTCCTTCTCCTTTTCCGCATGCTGCAGCTTCCTGTTCAGGTCCTGGAACATGTCCTGGTGACGCTTTCTCGTGTGCATGATTTTCTGAAGCAAAGACGTGGGCGACAGGTCAGCAAACCTTTCTCCCCTTGAGATTCATGGCACTAGAGTCTACACCGCCCTCACCAACTAGGAAACTGCCAAAGTGGGCACCGAGGTTCAAGTTAGGTGCCCAAATCCCTTTGAGGATCTTGGCCCTGGATACTAGAAATCTAGATCTCACTACAGGCAGGAAAATTCCAGCCTACACCAAACTAGCTGAGTCTTGGCTAGTTATAGGATTTGTGAGAAACCTGAATCTTAGCCTGAAAGCTCTCCAAGGGTTGCAAAGCTTTTGAAGAAGTGTGAGGCCTGAGTTCGAATTTAGTCCAACACGTGAGTTTCAGAATTTGGAGCCACAATGTCCCCATTTCAGACTGAGCCCAGGGTCCTAATTTTTGGAGCAAACCTCAGAGCCCAGGCTTTGAGCAAACTCCCTTCTTCCCCATGCGGTCCCAGGAGTGATGGCTGATTTTGGAATGAAGCAGTAGCTTTGAAGAGGAAGGATGGTTTGATGCCTTCACCACCCAACCATCCTTCCTCTTCAAAGTGACAGCTTCATTGCATTGCAACAGGATTCAGGAGACTGCGTTCAGTTCCCAGCTCTGCCAGAGATTTCCTGTGTGAAGCCTGGCTTCCTCTACCTGCTTCCCCCTTCTGTGCCTCAGATCTCCCCATCTGGAAGATGTGGATACTTCCTCATCTCCGAGGAGCGTGGGGAGGCTCCTCAATCTCGTGAGGAGCTTCCATGCCAGGATGCTGGGGACCATCTGAGCAGATTTCATGTTTGGGAGCAGTTCTACATGTATAGCGTTGGACTGGTGAGCTTCTCCTGTTGGCGTAGTTACTCCACCTCCGTGAGAGACAGGAAGCTCTCCTGCTGACATAACACTGTCTACACCTGGGTGAGGTCGGTATAACTATGCTGCTCAGGAGGGTGGAATTTTCACACCCCTCAGCAATGTAGCTGTGCAGATATGTTTGTAGTGCAGACCTGGCCTAAGACTCAGGACCTCTGACCCTTCTCACACTGGCTGGAAAGTGGTCCAGATTCCTGATCCTGGTCTACTGTAGTACAGCTTTCTATCAGCATCTCACTGACAGATGAGATTGTTTACAGGCCTTGTGCAAACTGACTTAAAATCCTCATTTACAAACATTTACTCAGCAGTTGCTGCTCAATAAATGAAGCCGTATCAAATAAGTGGAAATCCCACGTTTGTTTAGATACGCAGGGTGAACCTCCCTGTTCAGCCAGGCTGGCTGGAGCCAATGTCCGCTTCTAGCCCTTTCCCTGGTTCTTTGGCGAAGGCAGTAGGGGAGCTCCTGGGAAAAGCAGAGCCTGGTCCTCTCTCCTACCTCACCCCTTCATAAAAGGATTTAAAGGAGGAACTGCTCACCTCAAAATCTAGCTCTGCGTACCGGGATTTCCGTCTCTGCAGATTCAAAGGGAAAGAAAGATTGGTAAGTGATGATACGGGTTGGTCACACCCCTGCATAGTGACTAGAGACAGAGACAGCCCCTGGATTCTTCCCCATCCTGCTCTGCCTGCACCGTGCAGCTCTGGATCTGATACAAAGGAGACAACTGGAGTGATAGAAGCAACCTCGGTCACTGCCCCAGGGGACAGAACCTATGTGAGCTCTGGGAGCACCACAGACCAAAGTCTGAAGGATGCATAAGAGAGGTTGAGAGCCACATCCTATAACAGGGGACAAAGGAGACAGATGCCACAAGACTGTTAGAACTGGGGCCAAGTAAAAGAACCAAGAGGGACTAAATGTCTGCGAAGGCGGAACCCGGCTAGGTGGAAATTCTGTACTTGAGGGAATTGTTATAAGATGAAATGAGTTGCCAAAGGACAGTACTCAGAAGAAGCAGCAGAAAAAAAAAAAAAAAAAGGGAAAACCAGCACTCATGTATACCCTCTGCAATGCTACCGCCATCAATAGCGTTGCAGGGCTTGTCTGTGAGGGAGAATTGCTACATAGAGCTTAACTCTGCAACCACTGGAATTCTTCTGTAGCTTCTCGTATCTGTATTTACCTGTCTCTACCCAGAAGGGTTGAAATCATCAAAGCCAACCAGGAGGTTGAGCCACGTGCCTCCCATTAAAATGAATGGCAGTGGTCTGGCTAAAACCTCATGAATAATCTCTGAATACTGTCAATACATCCAGTTTCCATAGGGCTGATGGGAGATAAGGAGAACCTTGCAGCCTGCATCCGCTGGATTTTTTAAAAAAGGGGGCTAAGAAACTCTTTGGCTCCTTCCCATCCTAAAATCTTTGATCAAAATACCCAGTGCTGGAACTAGGAGGGAGGGAAAGCTTCAAAAACAGATTAGACATTGATATGGAAAAGAGATGGCATCTGCAGTGTAACTACCTAGGATGAAAGAGGTACTAACACTGCACAGCTGGGTGCATTCAAGGCAGGGTTCTACTCTTGGAACATCTGGCATTGGCCACTGTAGGGGAGAAGGCAACAACATAGAAGGAAAAGCATGGCATGAACAGTGTGACAACTGGGATGTTCTTATGGATGAAGGCGGCCAGAGGTTGCCTGCTTACCTCCAAGGAGCTCATGGAGAGGGTGGAAACTGTCTCGCTCTTGGGCACCATGCCCAAGTTCCCTGAGTTGCCCGGGTCGCATAGGCTGTTGGGGATCTGTGACTCGCTGCAGATGTTCTGCTGCTGCTGTTGCTGCTGCTGCTGCAGCATGGGGGAGCCCTGCACCTCGGTGCATGTCATAGCCATGGGCTCCCTGGGTGGGCTCTTGACGATGAAGCCTGGGTCGGTTGCCATGTTGAGGTGGATGAGCCGGGTCTGGGGCATCTGGTCTATGTTGATGCTGTATTTGCCATCGTCCTTGGGCGGCTTGGCCCGCAGGGTGGAGGAACTGTTGGTGGGCAAGATGACGTAGCTGGTATCCAGGGATTGCTCCTGCGCCCGGGAAAGCTCAGAGTCCAGCTTCTTGAAGATGTCCCCATCGCAGATGTAGATAGACTTGGGTGGCTGGTTCTTCTCCTTTTTCAGGGTGAGCGTGTGGTTGCTGAACTCATTCAGGTTGATGGCCCCCAGGTAGTGTGGGGAGCCCTGGAGATGCATCTTAGAGACGTTGGCTGGAAGACTGTTAAAGTTCGAGGACCCCTTCTGGTGATGGAGCTTCAGCTTCTCCTCATCCTGCAGCGATGGGCGCTTCAGCGTGCCCGTGATGGCTGAGGTCCTGCACGTGGTGATGTCTTTATTCAGCACTGCGGGCGACAGAGAAGCATCCTCAGCACCTCAGACTCACCACACCTGAGCTCCACATACAATGTCAACCATCTCACCACAGTCAACCCCCCTTGGCATGTTCCCTCCACTCTCTCAGACAGAGGTTAAATGGCGGATCAATGCTTCTGGCTCCTAGACCCCATGCCCATGACATCCCCACATTGGCGACTGGGCCAGTGCTTACAAGTGGGGGGGTAATTACATCACAGGTTTTGAAGTTCTCACCCCCTGCCTCGAAGCCAAAGGGAGCTAAATGAGTGCTCGTTATTCAAATAGGAGAGAACCTTAATCTGAGGGTGGGGCAATCATGCCAATTCGGAGATATACACAGGACACACACAGAGAGCATCATCCACTGACAAAAACACAGCTGTTTCTCATCTCATTCAAACCTGCTTTGCTGCACAGCTGGTTCTAGGCTACAACAGAAATGTTAATAAGCTCGTGATATCAGCCTAGATGTCTTCAGAGGATAAAGTCACAGGGTTCTGGGGTGGGCAGGGCTGAATGCCACTTACCCAGCATTTTAGCATGGAAAAGGGGAAACAATTCCAGCCAAAACCAAACAAAAAACCAGGCTCTTTTTACACATTTTTACCAATGCAGCGGACAGGAGAGGAGACAAAGCAGAGGCTTTGCTGTGACCTGGCACATTACCACTTATGATCAAGGTACAGGTGGATTTCTGGTGCCAGGTAAAACATGGTGCTGCAGTTTCACTGCTGACTTGTGCCAGGCATGGTGAGTGCTGAACGAGCGTAGCTACCTCCAATGGGTGCAGGACAGCCAGGGCAAAATCAAAGGGAAGCCAGGAGAAAGAAACCAACCATAAAACATCTTTGAAAGCCAGAGCTGCTGCATGGTAACGGTCTCAGTCATTATGGTTTTGACAGAGAATAGCGCTAGGATATAACTTTGCTTTGGCCTCATTCATGGGCCAAATTCTGCCACTGGCTCTAAGTGAAAATGCCACATGTTGCCTCGGAGCCGGCTCATCCTTGTTACGGTATCAGGATCGGTGCTTTATTAACAATGCCCTTTCAGCAAACGCCACAGCCAATGGGTTGTTGGGCATTTTTTTACACTGTGGCTTGTATTCAAGGAAGCACGTGGGACATGCTTTGTGCATGAGAGCTCCCTGCATGCTTTGCCTTCCCCAGGGGTGGTGTTTAGGTCCTGTCTCGAGGCTGTGGCGCACAACAAATTGGGATTATTTCATTTCTTGTCTGCTGGGGTTTGAAGACTTGTACAGCTGGCTGCTGGCAAAGAAAACCAGGCCAGGTTAGTGAGCAGAGGTGGAGATTAGGGGTCTTCTGTCCTGGAGTCACCTGACACCAAAAGGCTCACTCACTCATTCCTTGGGGAGACCCAATCCAGGAGCCAGAGACTCTACGGCAGCACAAGGAAGTCTCCTGCACTGGAGGAGCCTGTCCAGGGCTCAGCACTGATTTTCAGGACCTGATTCTCAAAAGCACACAATTGTGCACGCAAACTGGGCATGCCAGTGAGCACATGCCCCATTAGCCAGCTGTATGTGCAAATACCTGTCTTGTGTGCACATCTGAGGCAACCATATGTGCACCTCGGGCACACTCTTGAGTGCACCAATTTTTGCACCTGCCTTTTTGAAAGTCAGGTCCTCAGCATCAGAAAGGAAGGGGAGAGAGAGCGGGAGAGAGCACGCTAGAAATATGGTGTGAGAGAGAGGAGAAAGAGAGAGACCCTGAATAAGGTACAGACAGAAAGAGACTGTGGAATTAATACCATGAGGGTAAGGGTGATAGATAAACTGATAATGATACAGAGAATGTGATAAGATAGATAGATAGATAGATAGATAGATAGATAGATAGATAGATAGATAGATAGATAGATAGATAGATAGATAGATAGCAGGGGTGCATGGGGATAGATAGATAGATAGATAGATAGATAGATAGATAGATAGATAGATAGATAGATAGATAGATAGATAGATAGATAGATAGCAGGGGTGCATGGGGATAGATAGATAGATAGATAGATAGATAGATAGATAGATAGATAGATAGATAGATAGATAGATAGATAGATAGATAGATAGCAGGGGTGCATGGGGATAGATAGATAGATAGATAGATAGATAGATAGATAGATAGATAGATAGATAGATAGATAGATAGATAGATAGATAGAAAAAAACCCTGTTCTGTGATGCCCCCTAAATGAGCATACAGGATGCAAACTCCATGGCAGCTAAAGGGAGATCCTGGTTTGGAAGATGTGAATTATACACAAGGGCCAAATGAGCTGGGAAAACACTTGCTTGGGAAAGGGGAGGCATCTGGGCGAGACAGTGAGAGTAGGAAATTTTGCAAAAGGTTTGATTAAAATCAGCCAGCTGGTCAGGCGTGCCAAGGGCAGGAGGGAACAGAACCTGCAAAGAGAACAGGCAGCACAGAAGACTCTGTACAGCCCTTTCAGAGACAGCACAGTGGGCATGAGACAAACAGGAGCGACTGAAGAGGGGCTGTGGCAGCAGGGACTGCTGGCTCATGCAGATCTACAGAGCTGCAATGAATGGTTGTGTGTGGGAGGGGGTGGGCCATCTCCCCAAGCACAGTCTGATCTATGACTGCCCAAGTGGCTGTTGGTATGGATGGACCCAGAGGACAATTGTCCATTCATGGATTGGGGGAGGATGCTCCAGATTTACACCCATTTGTCAGGACACCTGAGGGGTATGAGGCCAGCCCCAGAGATGACTCTGTGAGCAGAGACAAAATCAGGATCCAGTAGTGAGAGATGGAGAAGGTCACAGATCCCACCACCCCTGCCAGGCAAGGTCTAGGCCCAGGATAAAGGCTGTTAAATCAAGGTGAGGCTTGATCTTAGCCAAGAGGCCAAGCAAAGCGTGGGTGAGGGAGGGGATAAGCAAAGCGAAGGGGTGGAGTTAGGAATTTTCTCAAGGTGAGGGCAGGAGTGAGGAGAGCCCGTACACATACACACAAGCCACTGAGGGGACACAGACACACACAAATAGTAAGGGAAAAAATGGCCAAGTTCAATCCCCAAACCAGGTCACTTGTTGATTTCTCACCTGTGATGTGCTCACCTGATCTACAAGCCATATCCACATCCTTCTCAAAATCGGTCTGAAAGACAGAGAAAGCAGAGGGCACGGTCAACGGGGCGGGGCGGGGGAGGGGAAGTGGAAAGGGGCAGACAACCTGGAATCCAATGAACATTTCTACTCATGCACCACACACAAAGCAATACAAATCCAGACAGAATGGCGCGAACAAGGGCTCAGCTCAGCACTTTGGAATCAGACTCGCTGCCTAATGGCCCTGAGATAGAAGACACAGCCCCTCCCAAACAGGAGCAGGGGATGCCTGAGCAGGGGATGCCAAAAGCAGCCACATGCAGCCCTCCTCTCCCCTAAACTAGTCCCTGCCTTGAAACCCTTGGTTGCCATCATCCCAGAGAATGGGAGAAATGGAGTCACACCAGAACATGGGCTTCCATGTAATCGTGCTCATAGCGATGTGGAAAAAACAGATGTCCTACAAATATTTCCATTCTAGATGTTCTAAGCAGCAGGATGATGTGCAGGTACCACAGAAGGATGGTGTGGTACTTTTCAGTCCATTAGGAATTAAGGAGGATGTTAAACAGCACCTACCAGGGATAGACATTTGGAAATCAGCAGGCCCAGCTAACCTGCACAACTCAAAGAGTTGTCTGAGGAGATTGCTAACCTGCTGATGTTGATTATTAATAAATCTTGAAATGCTGGGGAAACACCAGAAGACTGGCAAGGTGCTAATGATCTTGGCAAAAAGGATGACTTAGGTACCATAGGCTGGTTAGCCCGATATCAATCCCATGCAAAAGAATGGAAAAGCTGATGTGGGATTTGACTTATAACAAATTAAAGGCTAGGATTATAATTAATGCCAAGCAATATGCTTTTATGGAAGATAGGTCTTCTCAAACAAACTTGATTTCATTCTTTGATGAGATTACAAAGTTGGTTGATAAAGGCAACTGCGTAGATGTAATATACATAGACTTCTGTAAGACATTTGACATAGTATCTCTCAATGTTCTGATTAAAAAATTACCACTACACAATATTAGTACAGCACACATTCAATGGATTAGGAACTGGCTGACTGACAGATCTCTAAAAGTAGACTCATAGATTCATAGACTTTAGGGTCAGAAGGGACCAATATGATCATCTAGTCTGACCTCCTGCACAAAGCAGGCCACAGAATCTCACCCATCCACTTCTATAACAAACCCCTAACCTATGTCTGAGTTATTGAAGTCTTCAAATTGTGGTTTGAAAACCTCAAGCTGCAGAGAATCCACCAGCAAGTGACCCATGCCCCATGCTACAGAGGAAGATGAAAAATCTCCAGGGCCCCTGCCAATCTGCCCCGGAGGAAAATTCCTTCCCGACCCCAAATATGGCGATCAGCTAAACCCTAAGCATGTGGGCAAGACTCACCAGCCAACAAGTAGCTGTCAATGGGGAATCATCGCTGAATGGGGGTGTTTCTAGTGGGGTGCTGCAGGAATCGCAACTGGGGCCGATGCTATTCAATATTTTTATCAATGATCTGGAAGTAAATATAAAATCACTGCTGGTAAAATTTGCAGGTGATAGAAGATTGGTAGAGTGATAAACAATGACGAGGACACTACAGTCACACAGAGTGATCTGAACGGCTTGTGAAACAGGGCCCCATCAAACAAAATGTATTTTCAGACAGCCAAATGCAAAGTTTTATATCTAGGAACAAGGACTGCAGGTCATACATACAGAATGGGGGAACTGTATCCTGGAAAGCAGAGACGCTGAAAAGGATCTAGGGGTGAGAGTGGACAAGCAGTTCGACAGAAACTCTCAGTGCAATGCTGTAGCAAAGAGGGCTCGTGCGATCCTTGGATGTCTAAATAGGGGAACAGCGACTAGGAGCAGGGAGGTGGTTTCAGCTCTGCACACAACATTGGCAAGAGCAACACTGGAACACTGCAGCCCGTTCTTATGTCTGTATTTTAAAAAGGGCCCTGAAAAGTTGGAGAGAGTGCAGAAATGAACCACAAAAGTGATCAGAGGGCTGGAGACGAGGGCTTATAACGAGACACTTGAAGAGCTCCATCTGTTCAACAGATGAAAAAGAAGATTAAGAAGTAACTTGATGACAGCGTGTAAGTACCTTCACCAGAACAGAACACCGGGTCAGACGGCGCTCCTTCATCTAGCTGAGAAAGGCACCACAAGGACAAAAGGTTGGAAGCTGAAGCCAGAGAAATTCAAATTGGAAATAAGGCAAAAATGTTTAACAGTGAGAGTGATTAACCACTGGGACAAACTATCATGCGAAGTGGTAGATTCGCTCTCTTGATATCTCTTCAGGATGGATGCCTTTCTGGAAGATCAGCTTTAGTTACTGGGCTCAATATGGGGCAAGATGGGTGAAATTTTATGGCTTGTGCTATACAGGAGGTCAGACTAGATGATCTAATGGTCCCCTCTAGCCTTGAGCTCTATGAATCTATGAATATGTTGCATCTCTGGGCCTGACTGGCTGGACACTCAGGCATAAAGATAGAGGAAAGCCCCAACAGGCCTGTTTTGGAGCCTGGGAAAATCTTGTAAACTGTGGGAAGCTTAGAAATCAGAGACAAGAAAGACCTTTTAGGGACATCCAGTGCATCACGAAGAGACCAATGCAGGATTGTTCCCTATGGCATATTCTCCTAGGGCTTTACCTAGTCCAGTTTTAAAGGACTCACGTAACAGGATGAAGTTTTTTATCTTGTCACAAAATGATCTTAAAATGAGCATCCAGAAAGGAATGTTACTGAAATGGGGAAGAAAAGTACTTTGGAGAAAGAAAGTCTCCTCAGAAAGGATGTCTTGAAAATCATGACTACAAAGAGACATGCTCTGAGCGAATCAGTATTAAACTGCTGTGTCCTACCACCATGCTGGATAGGACATGCAGACTTCTCAGAGGTAGAAAGGCCTGGGAAATGTCTTTTATGGGAAAGCAGGTGCATGTGGGTTTTGTAATCCTTAGGCCAAAAGGATCTGGCTTATCAACAAAACAGCCCCAGTGCTTGCATAGGTCTGGGCGGGAGAGGGATGGGATCCTGAATGTTATGAAGGGAACGGGAGCTATAGATGGGTGAAACTGAGGCTCACCCAAGCTCCAACAGGATCCAACCATAGATTTAAAAGAAGGACAGTGATGACAGCTAAGTCTAAGATGTTGAAACAGAGTCTTCAGTTCATTGGATTCAGGCTAAATGCACTGGGTCCCTAGGCAAGCGAGTGGGTGGCACTTTATCCTACCATTAGCTGAGCATGTCCATTCTGAAATGACCCCCCCGAGTCTCCGTTGCCCTCTTCTTGACGGTCCACTACTCGGCACTTCACTGCATCCTGGACCTGCCAGGGGAAACGGATTTTCACAAGACTGAGTCAGACAGAGGCACTGTTTAAAGCAAAGGATCATCCAACCCTGCTGGGGATAGATTGTAATGCACACATGGGTTTGTTTAGGGCTTACACAATGACTTCAGAGGGGCTGAGAGGACACATATCTGACACACCAAAACAGCAACTTCAGGTTCCTACATGCTTACAGGATTATTACATGGGACGGCTTCCAAAGTAGTTAGTTGCTGGATTTGCCTAGCAGGAATAACCATGAATTTATTCTGTAACCTATGATATTTATAAAGGACCCTGCTGCATAAATCATGGCATAGAGATATATAATGTCAGATCAAGAGTCTATACTGCTTGCATATTGTGTTTCATCGAAAGCTCACTGAAATCAATGGAAAAACTCCCAATGACTGCAATGAGAGGGCCTAAATGGATAATGAAATTAATGAAAAGACTCTGGGCTAGGCCAACCCCTGGTGTAATTCCACTGAATCTGTCAGGCCCACTTAATTGAAAGGGATTATATCAAGGTAACATGCAAATATATATGCACAAAAAGCTCCTTGTCAATGTTAGTAATGACACCCCATTTTATTGCAATGGAAAGAACTTAAAAAAAAAGAATGTAACTTTTCATCATTGATGGAGTTCACTGCTTTAAAGTAAAATAAAGTTTCACTTTCTGTTCATAGTCAAGTTTAACTTACGGGTCCCATAAACTGGCACCATATATGCAGTGTTTGGGTTTCCAACACTGCTGGGGACTATTTCAATACAACACCTAGAAAACAACCTTGTTTTTTGTTGATATTGTCTTTAAACACAGATGAAAACTTTTCTGCAAATCCTAGGTTTTGTAGAACCTTTTTTTTTTTAAACTAAACCTAAATTTTGGACCAATGATAAACTGAACAAGGCTTGTCCCCAAAACTCTGCTCCACTGTACGTTTTCAGCATGATGTCCACCTATCCTTCCATCTGTCCAGGCACTTCTGTCACACTCATCACTGTGACGTCTGTGTAGCTGAATGTCGTGGCCCACAGCTCAAGGGATCAGAGGAATCCCCAGAGAGACTGCGGGAAGGCTGCAATTCCCAATCTGCCCTCTGGTAGACGAGTCACACGCAGCCCTCTGGGCTGTGCAGTAGGAATCATTGGCGATGCTCACCTCTCGTCTCAGGATGCAATGAACCATCACAATGACAAAGCCCTCCAGGGAGTCAAAGACAGCGAAGAGGATCTGGAAGAGTGCTGACCGCCGATCCGTGATTGCCAGAACCGCAGACATCCAGGTCAGCGCCAGCAGAGGTAGGACCACGCAGGAGCTCCAAAGGGAGGCCCTGTCAGGGAAGAGAAAGTAAATCTGAGTTCAGCTTCATCCCCAGCCAGTTAAACGTTGTGATCACTCAAGGGAGCCAATTCAGCCTCCTGATCCCAAAGGGCTGCTGAAGAATTTTCCTCAGTAACAGTGGACTCATTTTGGGTGATTTCTGAGCCCTCTCAGGGACGCAGGAGGCTGCTTTGCTCATCACATTCATGCTCTGAGAGCAGGCGGCAGACACTTCAAGGGGACTACGGCTCAGTGGTGCAAGCATGCACAGAAATTTGGGGTGGGAAGGAAGGAGGCAGGCATATCATGTCCCCCTCATGCCCCTCCCACTCCGCACTGTTAATCACATCAGTGGTATTGTCCAAGAAGCGGAGAGAAGATGCGGCCACTGTATGTTGCAAGAGGGGAGTGGAACATCTATAGGAGAGGCCAGGTTTCCTTGATGGCCATCAACACTTAGGTAATGGCTACTGGTGCCTGGACTGTCACAGCACTCAGTAAATCAGTATTACTTGGGGTTTTATTTGGAGGGTTTGGGTGGCTAAGCTGACAAGGACAGATTTGAGCCTGGACGGTAAGCTCCTGGAAGCATTTCTTGCCCTCCATCAGATGTTCCCCATGTACAAATAGCCAGACAACTAAGGAGGCCTCTGGCACCTGAATCCTGTTATCTGTTAACAAGGGGCTACAGGGTACAGATGGGACCTTGCTAAATAAACACCCTGGAAAACTGGAACCAAATCTATCTGATTAACCTTAAGCTATTCTTGCAAGTGAATGTAGTGCCGGCTTGATGGCTCATAGGATTCAAGTCATCTGTTTAGCCATGGCAGGGATATTGTACATCATAGTTATCTGGAATGTGAGCATCCCTGCACTACCCCAACCAGGAGCTCCAGGTCTGAACTGGACAGACCCCCTCTAGAAATAAGAAGGCATTTCCGTCTCCATGGACCATGCTTGACCTCTTTGCCACCAAGGGAGCCAAATCAGTGTAGACAGTGGCAATACATAGGAAATGGACTTAACTTTAATTCTAAACATTTGGGGACAGCGGTGCACAGAGGAAACCATGGGACTCTATCTACAATAGAAGCGTAGCAAGAGTACACACAGAGACGGAAATAACAAGTGGACCTCAAACTTTTCTGGACAGAAAATCTTGACCTATACTTAAAGACACATAGATAGGTAACATGGCCTATTATAGGACACAGATATCATGACTCACACTTTGCAGCACTTACATGGGAATCACTGACCGTTCAATGAAACATGATCAAGTAAGTTCTAACCCAATTTACACTCACTCGTTATCCAGGCACAACGCCCAAGGACTTCCCACTGCAATGATGGTAGGTTGCAGTGATGGGTTATTTCTGTAATTAATAATTATGCATCAGCATTTCTGCACACCATTCCAGGCTTGAGTTCATGAATGTAGGAGCTACTGGTGCAATTAACCAGCAACTGAAAGAGCAGGTCCATCCCTGTGTAACTGCCCTTTCTCCACCAAATAGAGGGTTTTGTGTTACCATGTAAGGAAAGAGCCACAACATGATATGCATGCCCTATAACTGCACATAGGACATTGAGTGGAAAGTTTACAACTGACCCTTGAATGCCCAATTTTTTGCAGACATATTGTAGTTTTTCAGCATAGTCATAAACTAGGCAGGTGTTTTTATTCCCCCTCCTGCTTCCCCTCTCTCTCAAGTGGCTGAGAGCATCTGATAACAGAAACCTCTCAGAATCACCATTTGCAACATGACGCTAATAAAGCTGACTGGACAACAAGTGTTAGGAGAACAAAACTGAAGTGGCAGAAAAGCCAAATGGAAAAATGTGATTTGCCTGATGACAGGTGTATTCCATGCCAGGATCAGAATGTCCAACACGCCAGCTGTCTGGCTGGGCAAAGCAGCTCATTCAAGTTGCTCTCCATACTTCTGGTGATGAGAGAGAACAAGGGGAAAGCGAGGGCATTGGATTGGGTGATATCAGACTACTCTGCCCTCTGGAGTTCCCTGGCCTATCATAGGAATGGCTACATTAAGGACATTAGCAGGAAAGCACACAACAGCCTCTGGCAAGAGCAACACACCTGAACCATAGCTCAGATCTGAACCACAAATCTGGCTTTGGATGAGATTTGGCAGCTTGAAACTGTTTCTGTAACAGGCTGAATTCAAACATTAAATGTGAAAAAGTTTTCACTCGGATCCAGAGTTCAGAGTTGGGGCTATATTAGGGCTTTGGCTCAGTCCTGTTTCTAATAGCAGTACCATGGGCTTGGTCCTGATCACATTCACACTAGCATACCTCTCCTGCCTTCAGTGGAGTTGCTTCTGATTCACATTAGTGCCAACACCAGCTCCATATACGTCTCCTGCCATGTGCATGCGTGCACACAAACTGACTCAGCGAGGAGTCAGGGCTGAAGCTGTCCTCCCAGTCTCAGACACAACGGCCCAAGACTGCAGTGGGATCACCTGAAACAATCTCTCTTCTTCCCTGGAGTCTACAGCCTTTCCATATGCGACTGTTCTCCTGTCCCTCTTAGTCAAGACATTCTGTTGGACCTCTCTCGAATTCCCACCACAAACAACCTTTAGATGTGTTACTACACAGCAGATACAGTCTGCTTCCCCAGTCCCTGCCTCTGCCAAATGTTAACCAGAAGAATAATGATTAAAATAACAACGGACTAGATCCACAGCTGGTGTAAATCAGTATAGCTACATTGGCTTCAATGGACCTATGCCAATATACCATCTAACCCAACTTTCTGATCTTTTTCTGCTTCATCTTCCGGGGGCCTTCTCAGCAATATTCATCCCTTATAAATATTATGGAAATGATACTTGACATATAATGCACAATTTTTCTCCCAGGCGACAGATGGCAATGGGCTATAAATTACTCTGATTTCACTTTTATAGCTCTGCTTAGCTTTTGAAGTATTAAATGCAAAAGGGTTGTGTTTTTTTTTTTAAAACACACATCAAGGCTGGGGCTTAAGGAAAAAAAAGAGGGAAAGAAAAACAGGCATGAAAGGAGCATGCCCTTAATTCCACCTCCTGTGCATTGGCTCTGTACTGTGATTCACACATACTATATCTTTAGGACTGTCCTGTTTCTTATTAGATGCTTTGGCACCTATGAAGCCTGCAGAGGTCTTGATATAAATCTCAGGGCCTATGCAACATCATAATACTTAGATGCCATGTCAGCATGTCATGACGTTGCATTGCAACATGACATGATGGTATTGCTAACTAATGGTGCTGTGGTGCAATATGGTTATATAACAGCTGTCTTTCATGGGTTGTCAGAGGGGATTAAACCCAAGATCTTAATGGCTTGAGATCAAGAAATAAGGCTTTTGGCTGGCAGCTGAGGTAGGCTTTTATCCTCTTATGTATGTATCCCATGCACTAGAGGGGACAAAGATGCATATTCTCCTCATATGGATGACGGTGACATTATAGCTTGGGTCCTGTGCTATTGGATCATTGAACTAGAATGCTGCTTTAACGAGGCATGATCATGGTCCAACACTGCTACATGCCAACACAGAGACATTATGTCATGGCATCATGCTGCTGCAGCACCGTATGATCCAGAGCAATGGTATCATGCCAGGCTGTGCGGATGCCACAACACAGCACAAAGATGTAACATGATGATGCCATGTGACAACAAGCCTCTACAATACTGTGGCCCTCACGTTTCTTCAACAGGACATATACTGAAAAGCTAGCAAACCCTAGTAGGGCTGCACATGTGGGTCCATATTCGGCCTTGTCAAAAGCAGGGACATGTCATGGTCTTTAATCAGAGGATGTTCACCAACACTACACCCCTAATAGATGCCCTGTTTCATTCTCTATTATCGACAGCTCTAAGAACTCCATTTTTGCCATGGGACAAAGATAAACTAGGAAGAATTCAGAGGAGTATGTCACAAATGACAAAAGAAGTTTGGGAAACAAAGATCTACAATGATGAAAGTTTAAGGGGACTGGGCCTAGAGAAAAGAAGACTAAGGCAAAGAGACACAATGGTTGTCTTCAGAGATGTAACGGCATGTTACAAAGAGGACTGAGATCAATTATTCTCATTGCTTTAGGATAAAGATGCAGCAGGAAATAAACTTAATAACTCAAAGAGCAGCTCAGGCTATGGAAAAAGCTGCCAAGGGAGGTGCAACTGCCAAAGCTGAAGACAAGTAAGGCTGGGACCAGACACACATCCATCAGGGAAGATTTAGGGATGGTAATGTCTGTCTTGCCCTGATGCAGAGGGTAGAGATTAGCTGAGTTTATGGAAGTCCATCCTAACCCAAATGCTTCTCTAGTTCTTTGACTGTCCAGTTGTAGGAAAAGCAGTTCACAGACTACCAGCACCATGCTTCCTCCTGCTCAGCTCAAGTTGGGAACATAACCATTGCCCTAGGGGAATAAGTTGCTGTCTCCGTTTTAGGGACCCTCTTGAGAGAAGTACCTAAGCATCACAGTCCCACTCCTCTTTCCAAGCCTCCCTCCAGCAGGATGAGTTCCCCAAGAATGCCAGAAAATAATGTTTGAGTTTGCAACCAACAAGTTCTAATGGAACCATCAGGATATGATTGCCCATCTCTACACAATTGCTCCTGAGGGAATTTTACTTCCCTCAGTAATTGGATTCTAAACCCTGTGAATGGACAATCACAAGACCTAACATCTCATGTACATGGATCAGTTTCTTCAGAGTCACTTGAGTAGATGATAGGTTAGCTGTGGGATGGCTACCATTCCGAGACAGTTTATTAGCGATGGCCATCTTAACAAATCTACCCGAAATCTACAATCAAAATATTGCACCACGAGGTCCTGTTAAGTGAGACAGGACTTTGACACCTAAATATAGAAGTTGTTTTTTGCCAGTCTAAACAGGGGCCTGAAGTGGCAAAGAAGCATCTACACTTTGAGGGTCCATTTCAGCATTCCTTAATTGTGTTGCTTAGCATTTACCCAGGTGAGTAGTCCCATTGATGGCACTAACCAAGCATGGAAGAGGTACTCAGGGTTGGTAAGGGCCATAGAATCAGGCTCTGAAGGCACCTAGAATTTTGTGGAAGTGACCATGAGCCAAGAAAAGACTGCAAACGCTCTGAGATCAAGAAGCAGATAGCGGCATCTCTGGAGGATAGAGAAAGGACAACCCTACATCTTGATCAATGAAAAATAGAAACGGAATCCCCGTCTCCGAGACACTCTTGAAAGGACAGACTCCAAGAAAGGCCTGACAGGTAGAACAAGCTGCCTTCGGGTCTCCGTGGAAGTAGTGGCCACTAGGTAAGTGAAGGAGAGAGGCTAGGAAAGCAGCAGCCATAAAGTACATGGCATGGCACAACTCATAGAATAAGTCATGCCCAAAGCTAACCTGAGATCTCACAATTCTACATCCCGTTCCTAGGGAAATCACATAAACAGGGTGATCTTCAAAGCATGCAGACATGGAGACCTGTTAGTTAGGACTGTTTTAATGTTTAGCTCCTCCATCCCTTTGATAGTCCAGTAAGAGCCATCCCGGAGATGGGTGTGTGCAGGGGGGGGAGCAGTAAGGGGTGGCGGCATTTTTTAATCCTAAACAGCCACTTGCATAATGGAGGAAACTTTCAACTATAGTAGGCTTCAGCTGTGGCTTTCAAATGTTAGTGCCTAGACTTTGGCAACTAAATAAGTAGTCTGATTCTAAGTTGGGAGTGGATAGGAAGAGACTCTCTCTTAACGGCAGGTTATCCCTTAATTGCCTACTGCGGGGTTTCTTGCACGTTTCTCTGGAGCAGCTGTGCACTGTTGAAGACAAGATACTGGACTAGATGGGCCATTGGTCTGATCTGCTCTGGCCATTCCTAAGTTCTAGACATCATCAGCTCCCACTGAAATAAATAGAAGACGCAGGTGTTCCTCCACAAGCAAACTGAGAAATAAGGTACTAATCCAAGGACCACTGAAATCCATGGAAAGCCTCATGTCAGTGGACTTTGAAATCTCCTGTCAAAGTTTCCGGCATAATGTAAGAACAGCCTCTCCTAAATGAACCCCCCAAATAATCATTTAGTTGTTTAACAAAAGTATTGCGAGTTTTTAAAGGCATTTAAATTCCAACGATCCTGATGAGAAAACGTGCTGTAAAATTTGTTTCTCAATAGGGACACTGACCATGGGCTGGTAAACTACTCCCACCTGAACGGATGTCCCAGGAAATCGATCCTGGAGCACCTGAAATCAATGGAAGTTTTGTCACTGACCTCCCTGAGGCCAGTATTTCAGCCCCTGTCTTTGAACATGTCATATAAAGTGGCACATTTACAGGCAGTAATTCTAGCTCAGGGGTCGGCAACCTTTCAGAAGTGGTGTGCCGAGGCTTCATTTATTCACTCTAATTTAAGGTTTCACATGCCAGTCATACATGTTAACATTTTTAGAAGGTCTCTTTCTATAAGTCTATAATATATAACTAAACTATTGTTGTATGTAAAGTAAACAAGGATTCAAAAATGTTTAAGAAGCTTCATTAAAAATTAAATTAAAATGCAGAGCCCCCCGGACTGGTGGCCAGGACCCGGGCAGTGTGAGTGCTACTGAAAATCAGCTCGCGTGCTGCTTTCGGCACACGTGCCATAGGTTGCCTACCCCTGTTCTAGCTAGTTAGCTATCTAATCAAAACAACAGTAACTCCAATTTTCTGCAGTGCAGCCCCCTTTTCATAGAAAACATGCAAAGAATTGGTATGGCTGAGAAGACCATCTGTAGCAGTCCCATTTTCAGATAAAACCTCTTCCCAAGGTGGCAAAAGCAAAAGATTTTAGGGTAGCGTTTGGCCAGGGATAAGGGAGCAGGCAGACCGGGCACAAATCAGCTAAAAAGAAGTCCCAGTAGGAAGAAGAGCCCATTCACCAGCAAAATAATCTCCGCAGCTTCTCAAAGTGCAGCTTGGCAGGGAACAGTTTTACAGCATGGCGGTAGAGTCCATAGCTGGAAGCCAACTTGGTAAAGGACACATCTAGCACATTTGCCCTACACTTCATGGGTCAAAGAGGTCCAAAGTTTTCCACCTTCTGAACTGTTTCAATGTTTACCAAGAAAAGAAACTTGGCAATGTCCAGTACCCCTGACCTTTGCCCTGCTCTCACTTCCTACCTAGCCCTCCCTACCAGTGGTGTGGTTTGATTCTTCCCAGTCTGGGAACGACTGGTGCTAAACGCCTATTTTTCTGCCTCCTCTTCAGTCTGATGCACGGGTGTTTTCATGACCCAGCTGTCAGAAAGTACCATAAATCCCCAAAGTCAAGCAAATGGAGACCCTGCTGTGTATTTTCATGCACCATCATCCCAGATGCATTCTGCTGTCCAGGGGACCTTCTGGTCTGACAGGTGATGCCTGTGCCAGATAGAAACATGGAAATAACAAGGCACTGCTATTCCTTCTCTGCCTTTCTCCACCAACCACAACAGTCACTGCTATAGTCTGTGTCAGAGAGGTGCCAAGAATCCAGTCTACATCTGCCCTGTGCAATTTTCATCCAAAGGTCTCAATATCAAAGGGCAAAGCTGGCCCCAAACCTGACATTAATGACTCGAATGCCCAGCATAATGTAATAGTGATATCAACAAGAGAATGGTCAGCTACTCTAGGATTTTGCCTCATTAACAGCCTTGTTTGCAAGAGATTTGGAGTGGGCAAAATGATAATAATGAACCGCAGAACCAAGTGGATGATGGGAGTGGGGTCGGGGCCAACAATACAAATTCTTCTTCAGGTGCTCAGATGTCCTTTATCAAAGGCAAGATCACAGCAAACAAAATCTTGCACTGAAATTTACTGATTTTGTTATTCTGTTGCCAGGAAAACAAGGCATATATACATTCTTTTACTGATACTTATCAAATCAATTGAGTAAATGAGCAGCTCTCAGGCTCAGTGGGAGACAGTGATTTCCAACGGCCCTGTAAAGCCATTTTTTTAAAATTTGAAAATGAATTAGATAGTGTATTTTGTACAGGAACAATGTCAAGTAGAATAGGACAATATATTTGAATTTGTTTCAAAAAAGGAGTGTGGCTTGCAAAACTTAATATGAATTATATCTTTATTCCATGAAATATATCATTTTCATTGATGATCATATTTTTGCTAGATTTAAACATTCCTCCTGAATGGTAGGAAACTGAGATGCCACGATGTGGTGCTAATTCACAGGAATTGGTATGTGAAACTCACTAGAAACACACAAGTGTCACACCCAGTGCAGTTTCACCATCCAAGCTGGTGAACAAAGTAAAACAGGATCATCAAGGAAAAGTAAATATGATTTTTTTAATCCTCACAGTTTCAAAAAATCTAAACTGTCAATAGAGTTGATCAAAATTTTTCATTCAAATTATTTTGATGAAATTTGGTCATTTTTCAAAAATGAAAATTTTCAAAAATCTTTTTGATTTCTTGAAATTTTTCAATTTTTCAAAGTTTTTCAACAAAAAACTTCACTTTTTTGGTTTGTTTTTTCTATTGCAAAGTTTGATTGGTTAGTTTAGTCAAATGATGGGGACTCTTCAAAATCGAAACCATTCATTTTTGAAAAAAAAATCATTTCAAAATCGAAACATTTCGTTTTGTCAATTACCATCAAAATGAAAAACACCTCCCCAAAATGCTGAAAATAGCATTCTACAGAAACTTTCAAAAAACCAAACCCTGATCCATTAAAAAAACAGCAGAACAAAAACATCCCTGAGTTCATGGCTTTTTAAATTTTCAACCAGCTCAAAACCAGTTAGTATCAAACTTACAACGTTTAACAATATTTTATTTTGTCACTTGACAGTGTCCCTTGAACCAAAGGCATCTAAATCCAGTTCAAACAGCTCCCTGCTTCTGTAAGATTCTCTGTGCCAAAGAACATTTAGCGAACCAGGGGCTCTGTCCTGTGAGGTGATGAGCACTCTTGCATGGTCCAGTAGGACACTGAGGGTTGATTCAGTATGTGGTGATTTTTAAGCAGTCTGTTCCACCGAAGTGAATGGGACTGAAGCACGTGTTTAAGTGCTTTGCTAAACTGGGGGCTAAGGGTTTGAGCCTGGGAAGTCCTACGGCATGTGTTAAGCAGGAGACCAGGCTACATGATCACAGCGGCCCTTTCTGTCTTTAATTTGTGCATCGATGAGCTATTAAAGTCAATGGGAGTGTTACCATCAAGAGTCAAGCCCCAAGCGCTATGCTGAATTTGGGGCTCAATTTTAAGTACGTGAATAGCCCCATTGATGTCAGTGGGGCTAGTCACCTGCATGGCTTTAAACACATATCAAAGTGTTTTGCTGGAGTGCTCAGCACCCGGTAGGGTCTAGTCTACCCCAGGACTTTAACTCTTGCAGGCCTTGTTCCAGGGACATTGCAGGAAGCCTACACTTCTAACTTCTTATGGCCCAAGGGGATGGGAAGGCAGGAGGGTGGGTGGGACATGGGGAGAGAAAACAAACAGGGAATAAAATGAAAGAGGGAAATCAAATAAAGAAAGCGAGAAAGAAAGAAAGCAAGAAAGAAAGAAAGCAAGAAGTTGAAATTAGAGGAACTAACATGGCGTTACTGGTGGCTGTGGCCGAAACTTCAGCGGAAGAAATTACTCCACACTTGGAACATTTGAGCGTCATGCCGTAAAGAGGCACTGCCATCTGACTGCAATTAAAATCAAAAGACTGAAACAAAACAAAACACTTTGCTTGTGAACACAAACGAAGAAAGGAACAGAAAAGAAAAGGAAAAAAAAAAGGAACCAACCAGCCACACCACACCCATTTTGAGCGAAGAGATCAAAAGACAGGAAGGAATAAAACTCTCGGCTGTGTCATTCTAGATGCATGGAGTCAAGTCAAGAGCTGTGCTGGTGCCACGGGTGTGGGTGGAACCGTGTTGGGAAAGGTTCCGCCGGGCTCAGGGCGACCCTCTGATGCCTCCATTGGTGGTAACCTTTTACTGCATGTTTTTCTTACCCTCCCAGGCCTGCTTGCATGTTTTTGATTGTGAGCATATTTTCTCTCCCCATCTGTCCTTTCTCTGTGGTGTTTTTGCTTCTGGCCCGGCTGCACCGTGTTGCACTTGAAAGGCAAGAAGTAGGGCTGGTGGGACCAGCACTGTGTTGGCTAATTTTGTTTGATGAAGCAGAGTGAGGTGTAGACGACATGCTTTTTCCACTGTCCCTTCTGCTCTAGCTCAGCCAGCAGGTAAAATACCTTCCTAGCAGCAGACGGTGACAGGAAAGAAAGAAATCATTAGTGACTCGGGGCCAGAGTTATAAAGTAAGTAGGGTACCTATCAATGATGCCTAGGCACTTCTGAAAATTCCACTAGGCACCTATCTGCATTTTTAGATATCTAAATACATTTAAAAATCTGGCCCTTAGTCCCTGATTCAGCAAAGCAAAGAAGGCCATGGTTACGGTTAAGCACATGCTTAAATCCTATTGATTTCAATGGGTCTTAAGCATTACTTCCCATTAAGCATGTGTTTAAACGCTTTGCTCAACAGAGATCGGATTACTGATGTGCGTAAGGTTAAGCATGGATTTAAGAACTTTGCTGATTCAGGGCCTAAATCCTTCCATAAAGAGAGCTGGAACTGCAGGTCCCACCAGGTTGTTTCCTTGCCTCCAGCAAGGATCCTCTTTTAGGAGTCAACAACGCTTAACTCTGGGCCTTGCTCATAAAGGGTATGTCTGAACAGAAGCAGGGTGGTGTAATTCCCAGCAAGGGTAGGGCTCACATCGAGCTAGTGCACTAAAAAAATCTGTGGGGCCATGGTGGCCTTGGTTCAGGCCAGTGGCCCGAGTAGATAACTAGGATCTCGGACAGGATTGTACTTGGGCGGCTAGCCTGAGCCACTGGGCCATGCTGAAATTTTGAGTGTGCCAGCTCAGTGAGAGCTAGTGCGTGAACTTCTACCCAAAATGGGCATTACACCTCCCAGCTGCTGTGCCGACATCCCATATGGTGTAGGCAATTATATATCCCCGCTGCTCTGTCCATGTATCCAGAGAAGGACCACTCTGTTTTCACAATGGCACTAGCCACAGACAGGTATTTGAGGGCCCATGCACAGGTTTTGGACATCACACCTGAATTTAATAAAGCCAGTAAAATAGCTTAACAGCAGAGAGAGTGCTATTTCACTGGCAAGAGACAGCATGATATTCACCCTCAGTGGGTGTGCCTTGCACCATTGGTGAGAGGCAGTTAGTTAATACCAAATGCAAAGTGTTTGCAAACCCACTTTGCCTTGAAGGTGGACTAGACAAATGTCTTTCCTTAGCTTTTCTAACTATGTATTCAGTCTAAAATACAAGAAAGCATGTTACTGTGAAAACCAGCTTAGTATTTATGATGTGTCCAATGGGCTTATTACTTAAAAGGCTACTGGACAGTTTTTAATGAGCTGGTATAACATAAGTGATTACTTCCATCAGAAATAATGACTTGTAGCTAAGGGATCTCACAGCTATCACAGCCTTGAGACAGAGAGAAAATTAGCCACTGGCTCCATTGGATGTGGGTGTATAAATAATTGCATGTCTTCTAGCAAGTGTGCTCCAAACTTATGGATAGTGTAAATCCAGTGAAATCAACGGAGTCACACCAGGCATAAATTTGGCACTGTGTGTGCCTTGCTGAGACACATCCACTGAATGACCCTTGAAAAGGTGCTTTCTCCTCAGATTTCCATTGTGAGCCACAAGGAACAGGGAACTATAAGGAGCAAAAAATGCAATCTAACAAGGCATTTGATGGGAACCTCTGCTAGGAAGTAAGTGACAACACACTAGAAAGAGGTTCGCTGTCATGTGGGCACACACAGCTGGGACAAGTAAACACAGATATAGGTGGTTCATATTCTGGTGTGTGTTTGTTGGGGGGAGGGCTGATTGTGTAGTCCACAAGTCTATTTTTGGGGGAGGGGAGTATGTGCAGTACAGCAAAGGAAATAATCATAGCAAATAGCGTATTCTGTGAATTTAGCTTCTTTTTCTGCTTGCTAAAAGACTACAAGCAGATCACAATCTCTTCCAAAGTATTCATGAGGGCCTGGATTGTGATACATTTATTGACCAGCACCGGAAGCCGTGAGTAGCTTGACTGATTTCAGTGCCACAACTTGTGGGGGAAAGTACTACGCAGTGTACAGGGATTAGAATCTGACCCCATTTTAATTTATTTGACATCTTTACAATTGTTTTACTTGATACACTGGCAGCAGATATTCATAATTCAAGCTGTGTTGTGCCTGGACACAGGCCCACGCCTCAGTAAAACCCAAATGCTGAATGTCTGCAGCAAGTGAACGCAAAAGGGATAAGACTGGCCATAGGGAACTGATTGCCAATGTGGAGTGAGTATTCACTGAAAACGTGAAATACTCTTTTCCCCAGCTCTAGTGCACAGTGTGTTGATGTACATGTGCAGGCTGATGGTGCATGTTGATCTAGCTAGCTATATATCTGCACTCATCATTGTGCTACAAGGCCCCGATCCTCAAAGGTACAGAGGTGCCTAACCCTCATTGAAATCGCAGAAATCAGAGGGAGTCAGGTGCTTAAATATCTTTGTAGATCTTGGCCTAAGCGCTGGCGTGTACGGTATTCGTGTGAGGTCATTACCATTAGAAAGTCAACATTTGCCAAGAATATTGACACAATAATCACAGTTATTTCCTGTTCTAAGTATAGGGGAAAAAACTGTTGTATCTCAGATATCACGGTATGGTGACTGTTGACTTGTTAATGAGAACTACTGTAGGCTAGGGATTGTTTTGTGCTTATTATAGTGTCACATAGCTTTCTCTCCTATAGCGAACCATACTTCTTGCCTCTGCTACAAGAGAAACAGAGACACTGGTTATACCAGTTCCCCTCTAGTGCCCAAACTCAAAGATCTCCAATGCAGTTACTTGTCTTGATGGTCTCCAGAATTACCTTCCAACATGGCTCCCAAGCTCACACTGTAAATGACCGGCTAGATGTGACACAGTTCCCTGAGGCATATTAGGGTTCTCAATGGGTGTGTTTCAAAAGGAGAACGGAATTGGCAAAATCATTAAACACAGAGAACGTTTAAAATTATTACACACACACATGCACACATGGAAACGAAAGAGGATAAAAGAAGAGAAAGGGGGGGAACAACAAAGAACATCAGAAAAAAGGGTTTTTTTTTGTCAGTTTTGTTTTCAAAGTATAACATTCAGTATGATCAATAACCAGCTGGCATCTTTTAAATAAGGACTTCGGGGTGTTTTTGCTCAGAGAGAGAGTGAGCACACAAGACAATGCCTCTCTCCTCTGCTAATCCAATCAATGACTTATCTGAACATTCACTTTCAATTGTAATTATCTGGCTGCAGACTCTTGTTCGGGGTTAAAGTATTTACTCTAGTTCTCTCTTTGTAGGGGAGGCAATAAAGCCCCCTCCTTTAGCAGCAGCAGTGTTCGGCAGTGCACTGAAGGTTGCTCCCCAGGTCCCTCTTTTTCCCCCAGCAACAAGGGATGGTGCACTTGCATTCTTTCCCCCTGTTATACAGGCGTAAAGCCACCAATGTCAACAATTTGCCCTGGTGCGAGAGAAGAATCTGGGGCCTGATCCTCAGCTATTACATATCAGCCTAGCTCTGAATAACAATATTTTTAAATAAACACAGAGTCTCCACTCGGAGGAATTATCCTCCAGCAGACAGGGTGACTGGAGGTTTTAACATCCCTGCTCTTTGCCTCTCTTCTCTGATACCTCTCTTCCCAAAGTAAAGCCAGAAAAAAAGGTGCTTATGCAAATAAGCAACAGGGCTGTCTAACTGGAAAGACTGTCCTTGCAGGCAGGCTGCCAGAGAACGTCTCACCTCATTTCACCGATGACCTATTCCATTTGGGAGCCTCAAGAGCTTGAATCAAAAAGTCAATTTTTTTAAAATCCTCTTATTTCTTAGTGAGGATTAGAAGCCCTCCGTTGCACCCGTGTGAGTCAGGTGTAACGCCATTAGCTGCTGACTTCAGCTGAGTTACATGAGTAGAATCTGTATTCTCGCTGTATATTTCACAATGCAATGCCACTGGCATTTTCAGGCATCTTCAGGCCCAAGAATCCTGTAAAATCCTTTGATTTAGAAGGCAACTAACTGCACGGTGAATTGATGGTAAAGACCATGGAACCTGACAGCAATTCCACTGTATTAGCACTTGGTGATCATGGCACCTGGTACTTGCTTACTCGTATAAAATGGATGTCAAGCCGATGGTTTGGAAAGAAAAGGTGGGTGAGGTAGTATCTTTTATTGGCCAAACTTCTGTTGGGGAGAGAGACAGACCTAAGAAGAGCTCTGTGTGGCCCAAAAATGTGTCTCTCTCATTAACAGATGTTGGGCCAATAAAATATGTTCCCTCACTCACTATGTCTCTCTAATATCCTGGGACTGACATGGCTACAGCAACACTGCTAAGCTGATGGTTTAACAGCCTACGGACAGCAGCACCTCTTTCCCCATATTGCTCTGAGTTCTGGGGAATGGTGGGGAGTGCGCCTGGCGAGATCACACTCCATGGCCCATGGAATTCTTGGCCTCTCTGGTCTTCTGTACTACAACCAGGAGAAAAAGTCAAGACCCTTGACTCTTAAAATGGTGCCTAATCCACTAGATCCCAACGGATCCCAGACAATGCCCATCATTTAGGAGCCCTGGTTTATCCCCCTCTACAATAGATATGTTAATGTGGCATCTACTTCATTTCCCAGGGCTGCAGATATAGATCTATCTTGTACCTTTCCCACCCACCCCTTGTGAATCCAGTTGTCTCCTCTCTCAAGTATTTACAATTGCCTCATCACTGTGGTATTTAGGCACCTACACACTCAGCCCCCGGAAGCAAGTGACATTTTCAAAACTACAATGGCACTTCGGATGGTAAATCAGAGACCACCAGCTAACAGCAATGTACGAATGGGGGCAGCTGTTTGTGCTCCTCACTGGAATTACTGGAGTGACAGAGAACGGACAGTCTGTACATGAAGTGGCACAGGTAGGGCTGCAAGTTTTGATGTGTTTACATTATCAGAGGTGCTGCGCTGGCCTGCCTTACTTCTGACCTGGTTTTAAACAGACCTCTGGAGACTATGGGTCATTTTCTGGCCCCTTCCTCAAAGTCTGAGAGGTAGCACAGGCTGCATGTCTGGCCCGGATGCTGCCCTGAGTGTCTGAACTAACTCATCTCAAGGCAAAAAATGGTTCACCTGAAACCAGTGGGAAAAATCCATTTATCTTCAGTGGACTCAGGGCTTGGTTCTAAGCCAGCCAAGCGCTGGCATGGTATTTAGGGCTCTGTCTGGCTGCCCACAGCGACACCCCCTGAAATCAAGTGAGCAAGGGCTGTGGGATCTGGCTCACAAAGAAATCAAGATGCGTTTCAAAAGAAAACCAGGGAGAACTGCAATGTAAACAGAATCTGGGATACCAGAAAGGCCTGGAAGACGAGTCCAGCTCTATCATTCTCTCTTTCCATCATGGCATCTACCCAGCCCTACACATATATGCACTTGGAAATCCAGCAGGCCCATTTCTGTGAGACCCTGAGCACCCTCATTTTGGCAGGCAGTGAGGGAGCTCAGCACTCTACAGGATGCATCTTCCTTGCCTTTATTCTCTCTGCACCTCTCCCCAGCTTGCGCCATGCTCCACACACTCACGTCCTTTTCCTAGCCAGCTGTTATCGCAGGATGTCATAAACAGATAGCTAAGGGTTAATGTCTCTTACACCTGGAAAAAAGTACCTGAAACACCTGACCAGAGGACCAATCAGGAAACCAGACTTCTTCAGATCTGGGTGGAGGGAAGTTTGTGTGTGAGTTCTTTGTTCTTTGGTCTTCTGCCTGTCCCTCTCAGCTATGGGAAGGATTTTTCTATTTCCTGCTTTCTAATCTTCTGTTTCCAAGTTGTGAGTACAAAGATGGTTTGTTGTTTTGTATTTACATGTCTATAGTTGCTGGAGTGCTTTGAATTGTATTCTTTTTGAATAAGGCTGTTTATTCAATATTCTTTTAAGCAAATGACCCTGTATTTGTCACCTTAATACAGAGAGACCATTTTTATGTATTTTTCTTTCTTTTTATATAAAGCTTTCTTTTAAGACCTGTTGGAGTTTTTCTTTAGTAGGGAACTCCAGGGAATTGAGTCTGCAGCTCACCAGGGAACTGGTGGGAGGAAGAAGTCAGGGGGAAATCTGTGTGTGTTAGATTTACTAGCCTGACTTTGCATTCCCTCTGGGTGAAGAGGGAAGTGCTTGTGTTTCCAGGACTGGAAATAGAGAGAGTGAACTCCCTCTGTTTAGATTCACGGAGTTTGCTTCTGTGTATCTCTCCAGGAACACCTGGAGGGGGGGAAGGGAAAAGGTTTATTTCCCTTTGTTGTGAGACTCAAGGGATTTGGGTCTTGGGGTCCCCAGGGAAGGTTTTTGGGGGGACCAGAGTTCCCCAAAACACTCTAATTTTTTGGGTGGTGGCAGCTTTACCAGGTCCAAGCTGGTAACTAAGCTTGGAGGTTTTCATGCTAACCCCCATATTTTGGACGCTAAGGTCCAAATCTGGGACTAGGTTATGATACAGGGAGTTAGCACTAAGCAAGGCTTTTCCTAATCTTTGCTGCGATATGTCAGCCAGGGCTGATGCCGTCTGAATGTCTGACCCCCGTGCTTGCTAACACAATGCTGCATCTCATGTTTTGTCTCCCCTGCACCTAGTGGCACAGCAAAAAGTTATGCTTCTGTTGCTGTTGTTTTAAATCAGTCTTTTTCTACATGGCTTTTTTCCCCCCATCTGTCTTTCTGCTCTCTGTCTGGTTATTGATCATGGCATTTTTTATTTTCATTCTTTGCTTAGATGTAGTGATAAGGCATACCCTGCCCGTTCCTTCAGTTTCTTATCTGTTATCCCATCTTTGGATACAAGTTTGTTAAAAACCAGAATGCCAATAACCATGTTCACCTGTTGGAAGAAAAATAACAGACAGGTTTGTTTTTAAATGGCTCAGGATGGACTCAATAACACAAAAACTTTCGGTAAGGTTGGCACATGAACATCTACTCCAGCTGACCAGTAGTCATCCCTCCTCTCGCCACCCCTCCACAGCCCCCCGAATGCAGGCCAGTGGGTTTAGCAACACCCAGTGTAGCGGCTAGCAGATCTGAGAGGTCATTGTGACTCAGGACAAGACTGCAAAGCGGTCACATCATAGCACGAGCATTTGAAGCCTGATGGGCTTTGGGCGATGAACGCTCGGAGTCTAGAAAGGAAAACACAGGCAGCCCAACCAAATGATCAGGGCCGTTCTGGGGAATACACATAGAGAAAGGCAAATGGGAGAGGAGACGGGCTGGGTTTCAAATGCTTTTCAGCATCTCTGACATAAGCTAAAGGAGCTGCTGCAGCCATGGCAAGGTGAGACCAGGCAGTGCTGAGAGTCTGCCATTCTCACCGCCCTGTGGTTCTGCTCAGAGGCACTCCAAGATGTGGTGAAAGCAGCCACATTCAGGGCAAGTGGCATGTCAATGATATAGCTACCTTAGCCTTATGTTGGCTTTGGGGGATGATGCAGTTGCCAAGGGTGGAGCCTGTGCTAGCCATCTGTTTCCAAGAGGTGTCAGAGCAGTGGTGCTCAACCTGCAGCCCAATCAGCACAGAGCTGCAGCTCATGTGACATCCTCAAGACCATACAGGTAGTATTGCATGAGGCTCACAAAGGTAAATAGGTTGAGAACCACTGTGTTAGAGGATGAGCCCTGCCTTGAGTGCAGGGAACTGGACTAGCTGACCTACTGAGGTCTCTTCCAGTCCTACACATCTATGAGAGGGAACCACATGGTCACTTGGCATGATTGGTCAGGCTCAGAACAGAAATCTGCTGACCATAATCATAGCTGTGTATATACAACATGGAGATGCATGTGTTTCCACTTCTATAGAACCTTTTCTCTGGAGAGCTCAGACCACTTATAAAAGCATGAATTAATATGTGTGCTGATCAGATGTATGGGGAACCCATGACTGAAGCAACAAGGACCTCCTGGAGTTCAGATCTCACAAGGTGAAGCCAACTCCCTTAGTGGTCCTGAATCATAGAATATCAGGGTGGAAGGGACCTCAGGAGGTATCCAGTCCAACTCCCTGCTCAAAGCAGGACCAATCCCCAACTCCTAATGCACAGCAGGACTCACTGCTGTAAGCTGCATTTCTGCAAACGCCACTGGGCTTTCAGCATGCGCTACGGAGATGTGAATGTGCCATCGTCACACAGGTATCACTCAGGTCACAAGAAAATGCATTAAGGGGACAGGAAAGGAGGCCGCAACCATGGTGGAAAAATGACACCATCCAAGTTTTGTTGCCATGGTGTCCTAATACTATTCTGCTCAGGTTAGAAATCCTACATGTGGGGCTTTTCAGGAATGTAGGGGCAAATCCAGAGATGTGCAAGGGGGGTGAGTTACACATTGGCACGTAAGTAGGAGTCTAAATAATTAAGTCTAGTGGCATCTGTGGGGACATCTACACTGCAGTCAGCAGGTGTGAGTACAGCTCCCTTGAATAACAACAGCAGTGAAGTCGCGGCAGCTCCTTGTGTATGTACCGAGCCCTGGGCTGCAATCACACCTCCTGACTGCAAGGGAGCCATACCCTGAACGCGTGTCTAGAGGCAGGCTATGCTGGTGAACACAGCACATTGCGGGGCAGGAAGATGTACGTCACACTGCCTAACTTGCCCTTCAGTCTCCTTCAGACTGTCTGAGATTTCGAATCACCTTTGCATTTGACCCACTGGCTTCAGCAGGAGCAAGAAGGAACTCACTGCTGGGGCCTCACTGCTGGGAATGAACCAAGAAGCTCCAAGAGGTGGCTGATCCTGCAAAGTCCCACCCTCCTACTCTAGTCAATGGAATTGCTCAGCACCAGGCAGTCTCCAGCTCTGGGTTATTTCCTAGAGACCCTGCTAGAGACACAGAAGGCCCAAATGAGGCATTTGGTACTGTCTAGGGTAAACAATATAGAGTCATTCAAAAACAGTCCTAAAAGCCGGTCGTCTCAGGGCAGCTTCCACCCAAAGGTACCAAAATCCACAGGCTAAAAGAAAGTCCAGGAGGGTTTTCAGTGAAAAGGAGTAGAAGGTAGAAAAGTCTGTGTGCCTGAATCCACTTGCCTAAATACACTAATTTGAAAAGAAAAGAGAGGGCTGTTTTCATTGATTGCCAGCTGATCCAATAGCACCATCCAATGATGTGAACTAACAGTCCATTAAATAAAAGCCTGCTTTGGTTACTTGGGCAAGCAGTCCCATTCATGCCGGCTGGTCTGCTCGTGTCAGTACAGGAGGCAGAATTTGGACTAGTAGGACCTTATTCTCTCCTGCCTGGAGCCTTGCATGTAAATGACACAGGCAACCTTGTCCTTGCGTTCTGCCCTGGCGACAGTCGCGCGGCACTGGTGTAAATGACAACACCGGGGGTACAGAGGAGGAGGACCAGGTGTTACTTTTTCTGAGTTAGGAAACTACCAAAAAGTCTAGAGAACGTCGACCTGAGGTGAGTTAGCTGCAGCACAAGAACCTAAACCACACCGGGACTGTGCTACCAAATGTTGCTAAGAATGGGGAATGACATTTGGGCCTGGTTCTTGTTTGGCTAGTATCCACCATGAGCTAGTTTAAACGATGGGGGAAGCCCAAGACCTGGTGCAGCTTTGGCTCTAGTGCAGCAAGCAGGGACCAGTCAATATAAGAACGTGGGTGCACCGCATTCTGATCTCTTTTGCTATGGGTTATTTACTTTTCCTCCCCTTGAGGAAACTGCTGTTGGGGTTAGGATCAGCTGCTGGGTCACTGGATTCTGTTCTGCAGGTATTAATAAAATCCAAAACAACCGGGTGTGATTGCCTTTGAGAAAACACTGAGGAGGCAGAGGGACTCTGAGCAGTACAGCCAAAGATATGTGCAGGGAATAGATCAGTGGTTGATCACAGCACTGCGGGTGTGGTCTGCTTGGTGTACCTACTTGGTCTACTACTGTGTGTCCCTAGCATGCCAATAGGTGCGAAATGCCTGGTACACTCAAGAGTGTTACAAGTGTGTTCTGCCTGAAATGCACCTGGTATATTCAGAGCTTTATCCTTGTTGGCAGTTGGTAAACACAGCAGCTGCGTAACATCTACGCTTCACCTGGAAGTCGATGGAATTTTTAGCTGCAACCCAAAGGCTCATCTGCAATCTCATGGTAAATCATTTCTTATCATTCATCTCCAGAAACATCCATGTTATGTTGTGTAACTCAGTAATTGAATCAATACAAGATATTTCAGCAAATAAAAATCATAACCGTGTTTCTTTGCAAGCATGCATTGGAGTATGGCAGTAGCCTGCTTACAAAGACATCCACTCTTAATTACATGCCTCATAACTCCCTCCTCTCCTTATCTCTGGGATGATATCTAGAAATGAATAAGCAAGTCTGAGATCCAGCCATTAAGATAACTAGAGGAAAGAAACTGATGATTATGCTTTGTCTCATGCTAGCCAAGCCCTGAATGTCTCCATCCAGAAATCTGCTACCACAAACCACACTTCCAAGCAAGGAAGTATCATCCTGGAGTTTACCTCAGATCAGGTGAGTGAAACCGACTAACATACTGGGAGCTTGGCAGGATTTTAGGCTCAGGGTCATATCACGCCTTTGTTCTTCCATTGCTGATGTCAGTGAGAGGTGCACATGCTGTTGGAGATGACCCTAAGAATAGCAGTGTCTACAAAGATATTTCCAAGCCTGAACATAGAGTTTGATCAAAGGAAGAAGGACAAAAGACGGATGGTCTTGTGGTCAAAGCACAGTTTTGTGACTCAGGTGACTGTGGTTAAACTCCTGGTTTGGCTACAGACTTCCTTTGTGACCCTGAGCAAGTCACTTACTCTCTCTGAGCCTCAGTTTCCCATTTATAAAATAGGGAGAATACTGCTTCCTCTTTCTTCCACCCTTTGTCTGTCTATTTAGACTGTAAGTTCTTTGAGGCAGAGACTGTCTCTCACTGTGAGATGAGTATACAGCATAATGGTTGGGCCTTCTTGGTGCTACTTTAACACCAATAGTGATAATCGGTATGTCTACATGGGGATAAAGAAGCCATGGCTGGTCCAGGTCAGCTGACTGGAGCTCGTGGGGCTTGGGCTCTGGGCTGAAAAATAGCTGTGTAGAAGTTCAGGCTTGGGTTGAAACCCGAGATCGAGGATCCAGCCTGAGCCCAGCCGTCTACACAGCAATTTTTAGCCGTGCTGTCCAAGCCTCATGAGCATCATTCAACTGACTTGGGTCACTTCTCTCTCTGTGTAGACATACCCAAATAGAGAAACCACCTTGGGGGGGTGGGAAAGAATAAACAAGGAGAAAGGGAATGTGAAATAATGGAAGATCTATGCAGCCAGAGAGAGGCCTGGAGTCATGGCGATAACTGTATTGTGAGTTCTCATGAGCCTTGCAATATTAGTGCTGTTCTTAAAGCCTCATCTCATGGAGTCATGTCATCACGTGAGAACAGCAGCTTTGACTTGCAAGAGAGTAAATTTCTAGCTGTCAAGACTGCAGGGAAAAAGACTGAAACCGTGAACCCTAAAGGCTCAAAAACTCCAAGGCAAATAAAAAGAACCTGGCTTCTTGTTTCTACAAGAGACTCTGATGATTTCTGAATGCTTTGGGTTGGCAGTGCTGAGGTAAACCAAACAGGGGTTTCTGTACATCATATGGGCAGTGAGAAGGCTGAATTTACAGGCCTGGCTCTTTAAAATTCCTGCCACCCAGCAGAGAGAATGCATTGAATGCTCTGGATCTGTAAAAGCAGCAAAGAGTCTTGTGGCACCTTATAGACTAACAGACGTTCTGGAGCATGAGCTTTTGTGGGTGAATATCCACTTCGTCATGCTCCAAAACGTCTGTTAGTCTATAAGGTGCCACAGGACTCTTTGCTGCTTTTACAGATCCAGACTAACACGGCTACCCCTCTGATACTTGAGTTCAAGAAGACACTCCCTTTCTGGAGGCCAATAAGGACAGGGCTGCAGGTAGTTGGAAAGGTAGAGATGTGCGGGGAAGAAGCACCATGCTTCTGTTTTCAAGTCAAAGAGAATCCCATTCTAAGAAAAACTGGAGGATTAAGTTCCCTTCCTTCCTAGTGTCTTGTTCATTAACACAGCAAAAGCAAAATGGCTGGAGGAGTGACAATGACTCCAGTTTCTCTGGACGTTCCCAAATGTCACTTCCGACCCACCACAGATGTGTATCCAGTACTGGTTAACTTCTCTTGGCCACCAAACCATATGGAAAATATGGTACACGGGAAAGTGATTGGTTAATCTGAGAGCACTTCTTCTTCTTCCCTGTATCCCATCAACTGGCATCAGGTCACGGTCAAGCATCTGCCATCTTCATCTGCCCACGGGTCATTAAGGTCCACCTGCTTGCCATCTTCTTTGATGGAATCATCCATCACTTCTTCAGCTTTCCTTGGGGCTTCTTTACTGCCACCCACTCCTACCGCACTATCTTCACCAGGTCCCCTTCATTCAGCCTTGGCATGTGTCCAAATCAGCAAAGTCACTGCACTGATACTGTATCATACTATTATTAATTAGGACTGACTATAAGAATAATTTGCTCTATAATAAAAATGACCCCATCTGCAACTTTACTAAGTAAAACTCAACTGATCCTGCAACCAGTGAGGTATATTGTGCTGGCTAATGTGCATGTCGGTATACCACTACCCTCTACTGAATGTAATCTGAACTGCTTGACTGTGTGCCATAGGCCCTATACTGCTAGCAATTAACAGAGAGTCAAATTTCCTTTTGCCTAGCTGTTAGAAGCCTGTTCTAGAGCAGGATACCCTGAGTTCTATCTCCTTCATCATTGTGAAATTGCATAGGGCCAGGGCATGATGCACAGTAATGTCCTAGCAGGCCACAGCTGTGTCATATTACTCCTGTCTATGTGGGATTGTCATGTAGGCACATGCAGTGAAAAAAGCGAAAGCTTGATTTGGAAAGGAACATCAAACATTGCTAAAATCCCCATCTCCCAGAGATTCCCCAGCACGCACAGGGTCTTTGCAGCCCCTTTGCCTGAAAGCAGGCAAAGTAACTGGAAAGTAACCACAGATTCTTTATGAGCATGGTTTGATTTAGTTTAATGTATCAGTGGCTCCTTTAGTTTAAAGTAGCAGTGGCTCTCCCCCATCCATGCCTTCTGGATCATACTGTGAGCTGAAAGCAAAGGCGGCTTGCACAGGACCCGCTCAGCACTGTCTGACCACTGATTTCAAGAGCTTCATTTAGCCTCTGAAAAAGAAAATCTCCTGCATGCACTTCCAGTCTGGAAGAGTGATCACATACACACTGGCTGTACTGGCTTAGCGTGGTCTCACCTCAATGGGGAATGGCAATTTTTAAAAGTGGTTGTGTCAGGTTTTCTCACCATTGCCCTGCGATTCCATCCAATTCAGGCCACAACATGGCAGCTTTAACCAACTTGGTTCTAAAAGGAGGATCAGAGCTGATATGTTACATTTCAGAGCCAAATGAGTCAGTTGGTGTATGTGGCATGCTTTGCTGCTGGTGAAATCAGCACATTTCTGGTCTCTAATGTTTTTGCTATTTCCTACAAGGTTGTGTCCCCCGAAGGGGAGATAAAAAGGAATTGGGAGGGAGGAAGGGAGTGAGGAAGGCACATGAAGGAAGAAAGAAAACTCTCAAGTGAGATTAAATACCAAAACGACTGCAGCTGCTGGTCCCACGAAGGCATAGAGAAGGCCTCCTTCTAATGACAGCCAGCAGCTGGAAAACAAGGAGAGAGAAAAGAAGTTACCAAGCAGCACTGTCACCCCAGTGGCCAGCATTGCTGCAAAGGAGAAAGGAAATCACACCATGTCCCAATTCTACCATACACAGAAGTTCTCCCTTGTTTGCTTTGTATTACACTTATCACGGATGGCATAACACCATGGACTGGGCAGTACTACAGCTGGACAAAGAACTGATTTTTTGGTTGACTGGCCATTCTGAAAAGTCTGAGAAAAATACATTTCAAGTTGACCTGAAAACGAAATGTTTGGCAAATCAAGAAGTCTAAAAAAATGTGTTTGGGATGAACAAATTTTTTGTTTGACCCAGAATGTGACGTTGGAAGTTCTTTAATTTTTAAAAGGACATTTTGAAACAAAAAGTCATTTTGAATTGAAAAATGGAAATGACTTATTTAAAAAATGGTAGAATGAAACATTCTGACTTTTTCAGATTCTTTTAGTTTTTTTCCCAGTGCAAACGATCCAGCAAAGCTGATAGGAATTGCTAAACATTTCGGTGTTGTTGAATCTGCATTTTTCACAGAAAAATAGTTTCAGCCAGAAAATGGCACCCAGCTCTAGTCAGTATCCTGTGTTTATATATAGTCAGTTTCGTTTCTGGCTTCTCAGGGACTAGCACAAAGTAATCTAAGCTTTTTGGATTTGTCTGAAAAAAGGTGTTTGTTGAAAAATGCTTGCATTGAAATCAAAGAAAATCCACGCCGATTCGTAGCACATTCTGCAAAATCCATTTCAATATTTACAAAACCCTATGGGCCAGATTTTGCCATTGTTCTACTAAGCCAGGCAGGGGAGCAAAAAGGAGGAAACTTCCTTGCCAGAACAGAATCTGCCTTGATCTTGGGTCCAGGCTGGGCACACAGTGCAGCCCCTTGCTCTCCGGATATTCCTGCTATGAACAAGTTGGAGGAGAGTGGCAGAGCAGGTGGGGGGAGTCTCTGCAGTATCCCCATTACTGGTCTGTACAGAGACCAGCAGAAAGGGGTCTGGCTGCTCGATTAGGGTTCCTAGATGTTCCAATACTATAAGTAATGAACATCAAAACTGGAGAGATACGAGTACCAGAATTAGAGTTCACAGGGAAATTTCATGATTTCAAAATGTCTTTTTATTCTGAATCAGAATGAAACATTGACATTTGGAATTTCCCAGGAAAGGACATTTCCAGGAAAATTTCATTTCAGGTCCACCAAAATGTTTTGTTTCAGTTTTGACTGGTTTTTATCTGACGTTATAATTTACAATATGACAGAGAAGAAAATTTGCAATGAAAGATCAAAACTTCTGGAGCACTTCAACCGCATCATAACACTTCACTCTGATGGGATTTTTAATGAAATTTTGCAGAAATCGATGCATTCTCATAAAACATTTTTATTCCATCAAATCGGCATTTTCCGAGAGGGATGAATGGTGTGTTGGAAAATTTTCAACCAGCTCTAATAACAACACTAAGGTGCAAAGGGGCAGAAAGCAGCTCTCCATCAAGGGCTGCAGTAACTGACTTCCTTCCTGAGTGCAAGACGGGGTAAGGGAAGGACTGTGACCCAAGGAAGCCTGAGTCATCGTGCCACCCAGAGCTATACCTCAGACGATGTTGCCTGTCCCCTACACTCTGCTCAATGCTGTGCCTAGAACTCAATATAGCCCTACCTTTGGGACTGGCTTCCCAGTGCCATCTTTAAACAACGGGGAAAACGGTGATTGAACAGAGCAGCTTGGAGATGGAGGAATGCAGTTATCTGCTAACCCGCCGGCCTGAGCGGCAGACGAGGCAGAATGCCTTTGAGTGATAGAACTGACAGCTTTCAGTCCCGGGCAGCAATTAGCTAGGAGGATTCAGACTGACAAGGGCTTTTGTTCCCTTCACATCCCTGGCAGCCCCTCTCCTCCCTTAGAATTTCAGGCTTTCTGAAGGGAAATTCACACATCATCAGGCATTGTCCTTCATCCTTTCTGACTGCCTGGACCACTGGATAACAGTGCCTAATTGAAGCGCTTTCATGAAAAGCTGTCAGATGTGGTGGCTGATGGCAGAGTTGTGAAGAGGGCGAGGCTGGCTTCTACAGAAGTTCCAGGCAGGAAACTCCAAAGAAGGTCATTAGCTTAATGCAGCGATTCTCAGCCTCTTCTGTATCAGGATCTTGGGACCCGACAAAGCCCATTAAATCAATGCAAACAGCTAACATTTCCAGAACACCTTTCACTGAAGGATCCCAAAGTGCCTTACAGATGGTGTACAAAGGGGATCTCATCAACACCACTGAAATGCAGCCATATCTGGGGTAGAACAAGCCAGCTGTTTAGCAGCACACAGCAATGTCATGCAACTATTTAGGACAAGAAGTGAAAAATATCCTTTGGAGTTAGACGCAGTCAACCACTCACAAGCAGCAATCAGACTGAGAGCAACTGTTCCAGGCATTCCCCGAGATCTCTTCGTGATTTGTTATGTGTCCAATCCTTTTCTGAATTTCCCAAGAGCCGAAGCGGGCCTGAAGTGGTGCTGTGACCTTGTGCTGGCCCATTGTACAGAAGTGGATTTAACCTGTAAGTCATTTTCAGAGGCACATCTTGTTGGCCAGAATGCAGTGGGTCTCATGCCAGCATCCCACAGCAGACGTATTTATAATAGAAGGGGTGGAGCTGGGAATCTGAGCTCTGCCACAGAGGTTAATGTGGAGTGCTCCCCACCTACATTATGGCTACGTCTAGACTACCCGCCGTATCGATTGCTCGGGGATCGATATATCGCGTCTCATCTAGACGCGATATATCGATCCCCGAGCATGCTTATATTGATTCCGGAACTCCACCAACCCCAACGGAGTTGCGGAATCGAAAGGGGGAGCCGCGGACATCAATCCCGCACGGTGAGGACAGGTGAGTAATCCGATCTTAGATATTCGACTTCAGTTATGTTATTCACGTAGCTGAAGTTGCGTATCTAAGATCGATTTCCCCCCGTAGTGTAGACCAGCCATCAGTCTCCTTCGTCACTTGTGAACTGTGCAGGCACAGAGGCCTGGCACCGTGACACTACATGGCACGAAGCAGGACAACATCAGGCTCTCTCTCCGCACTGAGAGGAGCATTGGGACGCTAAGAAACCTGGGGAGTTCTCTCTGAGACACTTGGAAAAGTGTCCTCGAGGCCTGGCAATTGTACTTCTCTAAGGATACGTCTAGACTACCCGCTGTATTGGCGGGTAGTGATCGATTTCTCGGGGATCAATATATCGCGTCTCATCTAGACGCGATATATTGATCCCCAAAAGCGCTCCCGTCGACTCCGGAACTCCACCAGCATGAATGGCGGTAGCGGAGTCGACAGGGGGAGCCACGGACGTCGATCCCGCGCCGTGAAGACGAGAGGTAGATTGATCTAAGATACTTCGACTTCAGCTACGCTATTCAAGTAGCTGAAGTTGCGTATCTTAGAGCAATCCCCCCCCAGTGTAGACCAGCCCTAAGCCATCTGCATGCATGTAAACCCACTGGTGAGAGTGTGTAACTGGTCCTCCTGCGGTGTTGATCCACAGCAGCTCCGAGTTTGGTTCTTTAGCTCACACTGTAGCAGCTCAGGCTTCTAGCTCTGGAGATCCCCAGTTCAATCCCCAGTGCGTTGGCCAGGAGGGTGGCTATCACACATGCATTCAACAGAATATAGCAAATGGTAGCTAAGCCAGCGGAGAGTTTATAGCACATATGACACCTATGTGGTCCATCAAAAGGATGGTATATGGGTTTCCAGGTAACTGGAGCGGCTTCCGTCAAATGTTGTTAAAAGGCAAATTGGAAGGATTTCCTGCCCTTTAACAAGGACATTGCAAAGCATTCCAGAAGCGGAGCACTGAGCAATGAAAGCAGTATGTTGGCCCTGGGAAAGATGCAGCCAAGAAGATGGCCAGTCAATGGGCCTCAGAAACATAAGGACAAACTCTGAAGTTTTTATTCAGGACAAATTCCCCTTGATCTCTGGAATCTCAGGATTACCTCCTGGCTCTGTCCTGCCAGCCAGGAGAGCCCCTCCAAATTATCTCTGGCCTCGCTCTGTCACAGCAATATATTTATTATGTTGGTTCACAATATGAGGATGCGGAGGGGTCATCCATCGATTCAAAGTGCCCACAGGATGATGCAAACTTTGCAACTCATTCCCACAGCATTGGGATGTAATAGTGTCGTCCTGTACAACATTTACAGATAGAAGCCAGCACTGAGCTGCACTCATCTTCTCTCCACTGGATTTTACTTTTTTCCCTTCCCTTGCAAGCAAGATCAGAGGAAAAGCTGCTGCAGAATGAAGAGGTGAGCACCAAAGTCTATACTCGGCTGAACTGCGTCTGCTGTAACCATGCATCTCCAGGAGAAAGCCAGGCTCCCTGATGCTAATGCACGGACTGTTAAGATCACAAAATTGCAGGGGGTTGAAAGAAGCTTACAGGGACATTGTCAAGTCTCTTACAGTTCATCACGTTAGCTCTTATACCCTTCCACTGTTATTCATTCTAAACTGGCATTTAGAAAAAAACCAACAAAGGAAATGCATGGACAGGAAATTTCATGGCATCAGATTAAAGCTGTGATGGGCTGTCAGAATGTGCACGATTTAAACCAAAGGATGACACTTCAGAGAGCGTGGCTAAAGGTGCTGTCCCTTTTCCATTCCTTCAAGATGGCACCGGCTCAAGATGAAACATCAGGCTGGGGAGGCCAGAGATGCTCACTGAAGATTCAGAACACGTAGGATTTCAAAATGACTTTGCCATGGCATCTAGAGATGGGTCTGAACGAAAATCTCTCATCTAGTCACCAGGTCCAAATCTTGCAGTTGACTCACACATCTCTCTAACGGGCATAAACCAATGCCCCATGCTGCTCTGTTCAGCGCCAGATCTAAACTCTGAAAATGGCTCTTCCTTCTAAATTGAGCTAAATGGGGACCCTGAGGAAGTTCAGATTTGGATCCAAACTTTGAGTCTCAAGACCACCTCTGATTGTATCAACTGGATGAAAGGTAAAAGCAAGGGTCTTGCTGACTGTGCTCTTAAAGGGACTTATGCATTTGTACAAGAAGGGGGAGAATTAGCTCGAAGATTCGGACCACATTCCAGTTTAAGTAATGGCATCTTGGTTGCCTAAATCCCGCTTCAGTACACAAGACGCTTCGCGTCCTGACTCTAACTGGTGCAGTGCTGGTGTGCACACTGTCCCATTCCACTCCAGAACTCACAGCATTTCAGAAGGGGGCGAAAAAAGCCCATAGAGGGAGAGTTTGTAACGTGCTTTAATATCATTTGGCGTGAAAGGCACCAATTTATCACTGGTTTAGTGCAGAGAACAGGAAGTTAGGAGACCTAAGGTCTGTTCCCAGCTCTGCCACTGACATCTGTGACCTTAGGTCAGTCATTTATCTCCTCTGCATCTCGGTTTTCCTGCCTGCACAATGGAGATGATACTACTTAGCCATTTCAGTGCTTCGAGAAAGTGATGGAAGGTGTTATGTATAAATGCAAGCTATTTGCCATTCGTAATGATTATTAAATGCAAGGCCTAATTAATCACTAATTACATCAGCCCAGCTCAGAGCAGCTCAGTGGAGACTGCAGCACCGGCTGGAATGGCTCTGCCCTTCTCACTGACTGCACCTGCTTTGCCACCTCATGCCCTGTCAATCCCAGTGGACTGACAGCAGCTGTTTAATGGTGCACTGCAGCACTACAAAAAAACTGAAGTTGGATAATGGAAATTCCTTCTCTGTCAGAGTCAAAGGAAGACAGCTGCAGGGTAAATCCTGTGGGGAGTGGGGAGGTGAAGGATACAGGTCACTCTTCCAGGCAAGCCATGCTTCCCAAGAGGGGAATTAACAAGGTGCTAAAATCCCTGGCCCTACAGGGACATGCACCAGTTTCCTGCTCTTCTAAATCCAACCATGGATTGCATGCCCCTGCTTCATTCAGCAGCTGTTTCTCAGAGCTCCACTAGCCCTGTGCTGCCCACAGGTACAGTCCTCTCAATCTCTCAGTTACAGCGAGCTCCGAAAGGGTATTTCCTTCGCCGTGCTCTGGCCTGTCTCATGAGATCCCAGTGTGTGCTGCAGCGGCTTCAGAGCAGGCTCTGAACTCTTCAGCCACAGCCACTCTACACTGAGCCAGTCACGCTCTGCTGGATGTGCCTACAGCATTCAACAGCCACCAGGGGCTTAAACAAAGCCTGGACAGCTACAGAGAGAGTGTGTGTGTGTGTGTAGCACGGACATGAGTCCAAGGGCACAGTCGCTGTTCAGTTCTCCCTCTTGTAAACCCGCCAGAGCAGATGTTTACGGGGAATAGGATCTTTCCAAATGATCTCTGTGCATTTTCCTGAGCGACTCACTAACACAGCTGCAGTATGGGTCACCATAAAGACAGGATCAGAGCAGAGGTGATGGCCGAACACACACACACACACACACACACACCAATCAAGCCAAACCGTCCACTCAGTGGCTTTGTAGAGCTATTATGGTTTTTTCAAAAAAACCAAAAAACCTACCTTTCTTGGTAGGAAAAGGGGGATTGACGGTTTCCTCCTCCCACAGCCCTCTCCCCACGAGCCTTGGCCTTGACGTACACAACACACGGGCACAGAGGGTGCAGTCATCACCCAAGTTGGGCTCAGGCAGCGCTCTGCATCGTGCTGGGGAGTTTGATCTCCCCTCCTTCAGACATCAGGAGCTCAACCAAGGCATAGCAGCAGGACGGCAGCATTATAAATGGCTGACCGGGTGCAATTTCTGGGGTCGGGGGGGGAGGGGGTATGTGTCTCCTAAGCCGCGGTGTTAATAACGCAGCACGCCAGGGTGGGTCCTGCTCAGAGTCTTCAAATGGATTAAGGCTGAGAGCCTCAGTGTGTGTGTCAACTCATCGCATGCTCCGCACAGGCAGAGACGGCTTGCTCCTGCGTACAGCTACTCTCTTGGAGTACAGTGGAGGAGCTCAGCTTTCATGGTCCACTGCTTCTTTTGTGCCTGAGCCCGGTTCCCCTGAAGTCACTGGCCAAAGTCCTGTGAGCACCAAGAGGAACAGGACTTGGCCCTTTGAGCGCCTTGCTGAGGGTCAGTTCCAGGAGGCGTCTCTCCCCTCTGCACTCTGGATTACAGCATTGCATTACACCCCAGTGGAGGAGTTTCACTGTGACGAGTGCACTGGGTCACCCGGCTCTATCTGGGAGTTGGAGATTTAGGCACATTGCTGCCTCCACCCCGAGCACCCAGAATGGGAGGCAGGAATCAGCTGCCTCATGCTGCACCATATATACGTTCACACTGCATGCTGCTATCAGCAGCACGTGGATTACATATCCGCATAGCCCCCTTAGCATGGGTATCAACAGCAGTGTAGGCTTAGGCGAGTAAAGACCTGCCTGAAGGGTGTGAGGGGAGCATGCAAGTGCATATCTCAACTAGCTCTCTGCACACCCAAGCCGGGCCTCCCTGTCTACGCTGCTGTTTTAGCCACGTCGTGTCCAGCTGTCTCCTCGCTGCTAAAACCTTTCCCCCCTGCAGAAAAAGACTCTGGCTCTGGCAAGCAGGAAAGACTTGGGCAGCTCTCCGCTGCTGGCGTCTCTGCCCTGCCAGAGCCTTTCACTGACACGTAGTGCATGCTGCAGTGTGGACACAGCAGCCTTTCCACTGTAGCGCATAGCTGCATGTGCCCGACATGCTACCACCAGCAGTGTGTAGTGTAGACTTAGCCTTAGAGGGCACTGGTGTAATTCAGGCTGCTAGAGGTGACGGAGTCTCCTGCAGTAGTCCGGGCAGTCAGCTCCAGCGATGGCCGGCAGCCAGCCATCCCGCTGGGCCACACAGCAGCCAATGTCCTGTCCCGGAGTGTGAGGAGTGACAGTGGCTAGCGGCCTAAAAAGATTCAGGGATTAGCAGAAAAGGGAAGGAACGGGGCAGTCACATCAGCTTTCCTGGGGAGATTCCAGCTTGGTTCAGGCACAGGCAGCAGGTCTGCCCCTGAGAATGATGGAAAGTCACAGCAGCCTGCTGGCCACTTTGCAAGTGTGGAGATCTAGTGGCAAAGAGGAGGCAGTATGGTTTCTCTGTTCACTGGCACCGCTTTGCCCTGACGTAGGAGAGCAAGGGAAGATGGGCGCTGATTGCTCTGAGGTCGAGCTTTGTTTGCACTGAGTGGATCATTGCAGCCTAGATGGAGAATTCTGTTCTGCCTCTCTGCCTTTTTCCTTGCTCCTCCCTTGGTTCTATTGCAGGGTGAACCTCTCCCATCTCAAACCTCCACCCCACTGAGTGGGGACCTATCATGTTCTTACAATAACACCGGTCAGGATCTGGGCACTGCACGCCTACGTGTGTCTTCGGTCTCTAGTTCGGGCTAAACTCCAGGCAGTGACTGATGCTGAGCGGAGGCAGGTGAGTCCGTACAGTTCCGATAAGACAGCCCTGACACTGACATAGATGTCAGGAACTGCCTCTTATAACCCCTTCGTTTACAGCAGCCTGCTTCTCCATGGCCCTGTAGGGTGACCAGACAGCAAGTGTGAAAAATCAGGACAGGGGGTGGGGGGTAATAGAAGCCCATTTAAAAAAAAAGCCCCAAATATCAGGACAGTCCCTATAAAATCGGGACATCTGGTCACCTGCACCTTGTGTGGCCCAACACCACCGCAGTGAGTGAGTGAGTAGCGTGTTACCCTCTCTTTGTACAGCCTTTGCTACCCAGGTGCAAAGCAGTGGAGAATCGGGCAAGGGATGTGTGTTGAATGCAGAATACAGGTCTCAGAGTATGACAGACCAGGCTCTGCCTTGCTTTGGCTGCAAGTTTAAAGGAGTGAGCAGGGATCCTGGTTGGAGAAGAATGGCTTGTCTATATGGGAAAAAGCTCACCATAGTGGGTGTGCACTTTGGAAATGCACTAAGATAGTGCGCATGAGGAGTTAGTACAGAATAGAGGGTGCACTTTAAATTCACATCCTAGCTTGCTGCGCACTAACTGTCCCAGATCAGAAGGTCTGTCTAACTCTGCTGCTGCTGGCTGGATCTCCAGCGTCACTCCAGGGCATAGAATTGCTGGTGGAATCAGGGTGGGGAACAGATTGGCTGAAGTTGCTGTCCTCTGGGTGCAATGTGCCTATATCTCTATGGCTAAACTGCCTTTTTTTGTACACTCTCTCAGCTACACTTTCTTTAATGCTGCTGCTGCTTTTGCTCTATGCTGAGTGATTTCAGCCCGGGCTATGCTCCCTTATTCTCCCCTCTCTGTCTCATTCTGCCATTTCCACCCCTTCTCCTTGTCCCCAACACACATCTCGAAGGTGGGTGCTGTGCTGCTCCCACTCCAGGTTTTGTGAGCAGGCGATTTTGCCTGTTTCCACTTAAATAAACAGCACGTGGCCCAGAACGTGGAAGGAGAAATCATGACATTTCAGGGATGAAATGAAATGGTGAAAATATCCAAGAACATTTCGTGAAAACTATTTTCCACACGCTAGAAGGCATGATACCGTCACGAGCCAGCCTTGACTCTATCTTCAATTCTCAGACCTGGAAAGCCTCCCAATCAACAACTTTCTCAGAGGCCTGTACTCAAAACCCCTCCACTGATTCTACATTCCTCTATGGCCAGCAGAGCATTGGTGTGAACCAGAACAGATGGATTTACTAAAGAGCTTTGCTCCCATTTAGGCGTATCAATAAAGGCCGTATTTTCCAAAATGCTCCATTCCCAATGTGCTCCCTTTGCAAACCACACCCTTATTTTGGTGTCTACCTTGTAATGGAGCTCTTTTGAGATTCTGGCCTGGATCATGCAGTTCCCACCAGTGACTGATAAAACAGACCCCAGAGATCAATCCAACAGGCATTCCTCCTACTTCACGTAACTTCAATATTAAAACCACCCCGAAAGGTATGTCTTGCACACTGGCCTCTTAAAAACTCTCCAAATACCACAGGCCTACATCAGAATGACGTCATAGATGCAGCAGTTAATCTAACCAATCGTCCAGCCTTTTCTGTGTCAGGAGTGAAGGGGTTGCAATGCACAAACTGATTACGTGTGTGTCTACACTGCACACTAAGCCCAGATATACGGGATCCAGGCTCATGGACCTGGTGTTTCCAAGGCCGGGCCTGAGAGACCGCACTGCACTATAAACCTCGGTTTGCAATTGCCAGGTTCGGCTCTCCCAACCATTCTACGCATACATATTGCACTAGACTAGGGTGACCAGATAACAATGGTTACCAATTGGGCTGGGGTGGGATAATAGGGTCCTATAGAAGACAAAGTCCCTAATATCGGAAAAGTCCTGATAAAATTGGAACATCTGGTCACCCTACACTACGCAGACCTTCTGACTCGGGTCTGCAGCTGGAGCTGTGTCCAGGCTGCAAAATGACAGGGTTTAGACCTCAGTCACAGCAGAACTCAGGCTCTGACCCACACCTTTAGCAGGGGCCTAGAGCCCAAGCCCTGGGTGCTTGCTGACCTGAGTCAGGCTGACGTGTGTGTAGGGGTGCTGGGCTCAAACCCGAGTCAGAGCCTGGGCTTAGGATGCAGCGTAGATGTGCCCTTTGAGTTTAGTGCCTGTTGCGACTCTGACAGTAGCCAGTGCTAGATGTTGAGGAAGATGAAGAAAAACAATAATGCACCTGGCCAGGTGTGCTACATTATGTTGCTGTGGGGGAATTGCCTTCCAGCCCCCTAACAGGGGAAGGAAATATAGGAGCTGATCCTATTCCCACTGAAACCAACAGCAAAGTTCCCATCGGACTGCAGGCAGGCCCATCCTCTTTCTCTCAGGCCTTTTCCTTCTTAAAGCCTCACACAGGCCCTCAGGTAAGAACAAAGAAGTCACGCAGCTTCCAGACCCGAACAGGCAGCCAATAGATTGACGCAACTGAGCAGTGCGAAGGCTGCTTCCTTTCCCATCCTCCCTCTGTTGGCGTGGCTGCAGCCTGGAGGGCCCCGCTTCCTACAGGTGCCCCGGAGAGTCAATTCATGCGGGGAGAAAAGGACAGGGGGGAGGAAAGGAAGAGTATGGAAGAGGTGGCCTGTTACTCACTAGTTGACGGTGCCATAGCCCTTGGCTTTCGTAAATCCCACGGAAATGGCAACCACCAAGGCAGGCAGCCCTAAGGGAATGAAACAAAAAAAGCGTCAGTCGTTTTAGTTCCTACAGAGGCTGCACCTCGCTCAGCGAGTCCTTCTCTGCCACAAACTCCTCTCCCCAGCCTGGATCCTCAGCAGCACCTGAACTCCTGACTCTTCAGGGCTAAGGGCACAAGACTCTGCTCCTTGAGCTAAAGGAGGAACTCCGTTGGCTGGTAGTAGCAGTAGGCTCCTATCCTCTGGTGTGAACCCATTGCTAGGGACGACACGTAGCACATAGAACTGTTTGTTTCAGAGATACCCGCTCTCTTCCATCGTCTCTGAGGGGAAGTGGGGAGGTGAAGGATGACACCCCCTAGCTGGAGACATTCTGTAACGACCCAGGCTAGTGGTGGGCGGGTTTCTGGCAGGAAAGCTGTGCTGCTCATCTGACACATGCACCAAGCCATGTAGTGCTGGCGAGAGACGCTGCATTGACAGCGCCAGAGGCTGATGACGCCTTCAGCTTATATTCACAGAGCAAGTGCAATGCGGGCAGCCACGGTGCTCACATCCCCATTCCAAGGTGCTTCCCTCCTGACCTGGCACCACCTTCTCACCCTGTCTGATGAGGTTGCCCCAAGTGGGAGGGCAGATACAGCCAGCTGGTTACTGTGATGTGCAGGCCTGGTCCCTCAGAACCAGCCTGAGATGCCGATTTGATTTGATAGAGAGAACTGAACAGCACTGGGGTGGTAACAGGTTAAGTCATTACATACCCAGGCACAGACTGAACCAGTAACACAGAGGTGACAGGCTCTGTAACCCATTAACAGCCTCCTGATCCTTCCAGTTCCTCCAGCAATAAGCTACTCAAGGAGCTATGAAGGAGACCAGGGTGACTTTCTGGTTCACTCTGCCCTGCCTGGCCCTCCCTTTCCCCAGCGAAAATGCCTGAATACCAGATAGTAACATCTGCCTGTTCAGTTAGAGAGGTCTCCATGTGGCTTTTTATAGCCCTGCTCCTTGGGACATCGTGAAGTAAGCCATCTAAGTGCTAAAGACGGGCAAATCCCATTAGGAATCAGTGGGATCACTAGCAAACAAGGATTAGCTCTGCTCTGACGAAGCCCCCATACTTGTGCGATAGAGTTCACATCAGGCTGTGGTAAAAGTGTTACAGTTTTGGCAGGTATCCACTGACCATGGTGATGGCTATCCACAGCGGTCACGTGTAACCTCTAGGGATGCAAATCACTTTAAGACTCATCAGATATCAGGGTGAGCAACCAGTCTGCAGGTCAACCAGTGTGCAGGCATCGGGCCTTAATGTTTGATATGAATCATAGAATCATAGAATGTCAGGGTTGGAAGGGACCTCAGGAGGTCACCTAGTCCAACCCCCTGCTCAAAGCAGGACCAAGTCCCAATTAAATCATCCCAGCTAGGGCTTTGTCAAGCCTGACCTTAAAAACCTCTAAGGAAGCAGATTCTACCACCTCCCTAGGTAACCCATTCCAGTGCTTCACCATTCTCTGAGTGAAAAAGTTTTTCCTAATATCCAACCTAGACCTTCCCCACTGCAACTTGAGACCATTGCACCTTGTTCTGTCATCTGGTACCACTGAAAACAGTCTAGATCCATCCTCTTTGGAACGCCCCTTCAGATAGTTGAAAGCAGCTATGGGGAGATTCTAGGAGCAGCTACATGATCATGGGCTTCCCACCTGACATCTCCAGGTGCAATCCACTAGAATTGCCTGATCACATGTAAACATACAAGATGCTTGGAAAGACTTCCCTACTCCCCCACCCCATCTACTCTTGTCTCTTTTTCCCTACAACTCTTGACCACTAAATCTTAGGTGCCTCCCCACAACATAATTCCAAATGTTTATGCCAAAAAATTGACTCTAAGAGCTTTGCTCATCCAGTCAGGCCAGATAATCATAGCCTGTAACCAACACATCCAATTAATAAGATCAGTGTGCATACTGCAATATCAAATACTCAAAGCAATACTTGAAATGAACAGCCCAGAGGCTGAACTATGATAGCATCAAACGTTTGATGGATAACAGTGGAAATTACAATACAGTCACAAACAAGTTGTCAGTATTAAAAAGGGATAAATTTGATGAAGAAATTGTTTTCTGGGAGCAATTCATCCCTCTATGTCCTAAGTGGTCATAGCCCTTAGTGTTTGCTAAAAGTCCGATGACTCTTTTTTTCTGGATGAGCAGCAGGTGTAAATCCAAGTGAGAAACAACGAGAAAGCAGAGGACCAAACTTAGCACTGGTAGAAACTGATGCAGTTTCATTGAAGCCAGTGGAGCTGCACTAGTTGACACCAGCAGAGAATCTGGCAAGAAATTTAAAATAACAATTCAGAAATCCAACCGAAAAAGAAAATGGCTATGAAAAATCACCTCCCTCTGGAGCCAGAAGTGTACATTATTTGAAATTATGCTTTTAAAGATATGTTTTCTACATGTTTTTGTTTCAGTATAGGTCTTATTTGTCTCGGTGTTGTGACCAAAGTCTGCCTACCTTCTACACACCTAAAATTCCCTGCTGCATTAATGGGACATTGCATTCTTCTTCACTTCTTGTCCTAATCTGTTGTGAATTGTTACCATGCACTGTTCATCAGCTAATGTGATCTAGCCCAGAGGTGGCTGCATTGCAGCAGTACGTGGAATGATGCCTATTGTCGTTGTAAATGAATGCAGCCATCTGAGGCTTGTGAAAGTTGTTTGCCCAAAACTCTCTGGTATCTAAAATAGTCAAGTGCCCCAGTATTTATTAATTACAATGAAACCGCCCCTGATTACTTAAATTCATTCAATGTCCCTCATCTGGTTTGAGTAATAAAATAGTGTGTGTGTATGTGTGTCTGTATATGTGCGCGCGCACACGCGCACACACACACTATATTTATTTTTAAAGGTTCCACGTTTAACTATTTTAGTTCATAAACTCGGTAACAGATTTAATTGAAAACTCATGCTTTCCACGCTGGAGCTGCTCTGCACTCCTCTCCATGACAAGCGGAACCTAGCCTTACTTACAGAGGTGCAGTAGTGTTAATGGATGTACAGAAATACACTGGAAGGGCTATTTAAATATTGTCAAATAGTACAACTGAGATTCTGCTTTTGCATATATGGATGGTTTCCATTCCTGGCCACTGGGTATTGCAAGAGTGCATCCAAGGGCAGAATCTGGCCTTAAATGCTCTGCTTCTAATCTTATCACCTTGACATTGGTAGGTTTTGACTACTCTCTTTAGCTTGTGAGGTATATTCTATTCACAACTATATCACTAGGAAATCCCAAGAGCTAAGGGGATCAGAGCTAAGAGCCCAGGTCAGGTTAGCCAAGTAAGACAAAAAAGGAGGTCAGCTGCAAGATTATCATGTGGCCGAAGAATCTGCTTACTCCAGGAGCTGAGATGCTGGCATGAGGCTGCTTCTTGAAACGTTAAGTCCTTTTATAAGTATCAAAAATATCCTGCCTCGGGAAAAGTTTTTGACTTCAGTAGTAAAATGAGTCACTAGTACAGTGCAATGTTTTCTGTGTGTCTGTGTGCGTGTGTCTGCTTTTCACTCACTTTTGGACACAATTTTTGTGATGTTGCTCTTTCCGAACTCCAGCTTGTAACATTTTTGAAAGCCCAAGCCACATTATTGCCTTTAATTTCTACGACAAAATGCTTCATTTAAGGCTAATAAATTAAACATACGGGAAAGACAGAGGGAGAAAAATTAGCTGCAAACATCTGCACCAACCTAATAGTTGATTTGCCTATGGAAAACCCTGCTGCCATGGAGACAGAATTATAGAGCTTGTTTCACTAGGAGGGAAAAAGAGTGTGAGAGAGAATATGAAGGGCCTGGAGGGAGAATGAGACAGAGAGGGAAGATGAGGAACATATAGGGAGAATGGAAGGTGAAGAGATCCAATCCCCCAGCAAACCCTAGATTCCAGTATACTGTTGAGTCACAGACCCATCATTCTCACCCCATCCGAGACACAAGAAGCGCTTGCGAATGATGCGGTTCCGTAACCTGCCCGTCACAGCCATGTAGGATTGCCAGGCCTCTGTCAGCACCCAACAGAAAGAGGAGAGGAAGAAGAAATGCAGGAAAGCTGCCACCAGTGTGCATGTCACCTGGAGATGGGAGGAAAGGGACACAGGTGAGATTAGCAGCAGGGAAGGGGAACAGCTTCCAAACCGCATTCTAGAAGGAAGCTCGCCAGAGTCAGGCAATGAAAAGATGCACCTCACCTTCAAGGTCCTGATTCAGCAAGCCACTGAAGCAGGTGCTTGAACTTTAAGCATCCCATCGAAGGCACTGGGTCTTGAGCATATGCTTAAAGTTAGGCATGTGCATAAGAGTTTTGCTGAATTGGAGTCCAAGTGCATCCCGGGGGGGGGGAGGAATTCTTGTCCTATCCGAGTCAATGGGATTTTTGTCCTTGACTTCAGTGGGATCAGGATTATGATTATGATTTAATTATTTATTTATGTATTTATTTTTTTCCCCAAAACAGCGTGTAGATCTGGGTGAAATTTTCAAAAATTCAAAAAGTTGACTAAACATTTTCCAGAAAAAATTCCAAATCATTCCCATAAGAAAGTTACTATTTTCTGGCCAATTCTACAAATTCTCCATGTTACTGATTTCATCTTATGCCAGCATGATTTTGCCATCCTGGCCAACAGTTTATCTGGGAGAGAGAATGATGTTTAGCTTCCAGATTTTCCAGCGTCCCGAAGAGGTGCATTAGATTTTCCAGGCACTTTTACCTTTGTCAGAGTTCAATATAAAAATCTGGGGAGTGGAGACAGTGAGGAGTTGAGCAGGTCTGAATTTCCTGCTTCCAGTGAGAAAGAAATCCTGCATTTATCTACAAAATAGGGAGCTGAAGGGGAATCTTCTCCCCACATTGCCTCATGGCTACATCACCCCAGCATACCATGGAAAAGGCCAAGTATAAGGATGAGAAAGTGAATGTGATTCTCTATGGTCAACTCAGCCGTCAGCCTCTCTGGGGAGACTGTGGGAAAATACTTGGGGCACCTATCCCGCTGCCCATGTCTTGCTAGCTACACTTCTATTTATAGCACGCAAGCTATAAATAGCAGGTAAGTCAACCAAAGGTGGAAATTACACTTTCCAGCTCTAGCGCAGACATACTCACTGTTCATCAAGAAGTCTTGAGACAGCAAGACCCTTTTTCCATTGCTACACCATGCTGGGTTCAAACCAGCAACTTTCACAGGAGAGATGGCTACTCAAGCCAATTTACCAAGTTGTTCTGCTAGACCGCATGCAGGGTTCTTACACTTCTCTTTTTGAAGAAAAGATTTTTTTTTCCTTTGCAACAGATAGATTCATAGACTTTAAGGCCAGAAGGGACCTTTGTGATCATCTAGTCTGACCATATGTGTAACACAGGCCAGAGAACTGCCCCAAAATAATTCCTAGAGCAGGTCTTTTAGAAAAACACTCAGTCCTGATTTAAAAATTGTCAGTGATGGAGAATCCACCGTCCCCCTTGGTACATTCTTCCAGTGGTTAATTATCCTCTCTGTTAAAAAATGATGCCTTATTTCCAGTCTGAATTTCTCTAGCTTCAACTTCCAGCCATTGGATCAAGCTAGACCTTGCTCTGCTAGATTGAAAAGCTCATTATTAAATATTTGTTCCACATGTAGATACTCATAGACTGTGATCCACATCATTTAACCTTCTCTTTGTTCAGCTAAATAGATTGAGCTCTGTCACTATATACCATGTTTCCTACTCCTTTAATCATTCTCTTGGCTCTTCTCTGAACCCTCTCCAATTTACCAACATCCGTCTTGAGCAATGGGCACCAAAACTGGACACGGGATTCCACCAGGGGTCATACCAGTGCCAAATAATGCTGTAAAATAATCTCTCTACTCTTACAAGAGATTCTCCTGTTTTTCCAACCCAAGATCATATTAACTCTTTTGGCCACAGCATCACACTGGGAGTTCATGTTCAGCTGATCCCCCATGACCCCCCAATTTTTTTCCGGAATCACTGCTTCCCAGGATAAACTGCCCCATCCTGTAAGTATGGCCGACATTCTTTGTTCCCAGATGTATACAGTTACACTTGGCCATATTAAAATGCATGTTTTAAGCTTGTGCCCAGCTTACCAAATGATCTAGATTATGATGAATCAGTGACCTGTCCCCTTCATTATTCACCACTCTCCCAATTTTTGTGTCATCTGCAAACTTTATCAGTACTGATTTGACATTTTCTATAAGTGATTTATAAAGATGTTAAATAGCATAGAGCCAAGAATCAGTGCTTGAGACATCCCACTGGAAACACACCTGCTCGATGACAATTCCCTGTTTATAATTATATTTGGAGACCTATCAGTTAGCCAGTTTTTAATCCATTTCATGTGTGCCATATTAACTTTGCATCATTCTAGTTGTTTAATCAAAATGCCATGCAGTACCAAGTCAAATGCTTAACCGAAATCTAACTATATTATGTCAATACAATTAAATGTATCCACCAAACTTGTAATTTCATAAAAAATGATATCGAGTTAGTTTGACAGAATTTATTTTCCATAAACCCATGTCAATTTGCATTAATTACATCACCCTCCTTTCGTTCTTTATTAATGGAGTCCTAATTAATACCACATAATCATGCCTACAATATATTAATAAACTCACAGACATGAATGCGTGACTGGATAAAGCAGGGCTGATTCTTTTTGTATTACCTAACAATTATTTAGCCCCTAGCCAGTATTTTCCTCTTCGAAGCATTTTGCAAATAGGATCAGATTCTGGCCTTTAGGGTTCCACAGGTGGATATGAACGATGAATTCACAATATTGAAGCTAATCAATGCGAAAGAAACCCTTGGGGGAAAATGGAGCTGCAAATCCTTGCCAAATTTTCAGAAGCTGCATCATCAATAATTCAGCTTTTATAAATCCCTAATTTAGACTCCATGGAGCCCCAACCTTTTCTCTGCATAGTTTCTTTCTCTCTTCGCTACTGGAGACTAGACGGCTGAGCGGAAATCCAAGAAAAACCTTTCTATTTATGGGGTTTCATGCATATTTATGTGCAAAGAACTAATCTGCCTCTTGCAATCACAGTCAGAAGCCCCCACTAAAGGCTCCAATGAGGGACATCCATAAAATGGGGAGCAAAAGCACCAAGGACAAACTAGACCGTAACTTTCCACGGAAGAGGGACAGAATTAAATAAAGGCACAGAGCGGCCAAAATTGTTGACATTTTTTTTCCAGGATGAAACTGATTGTTTAGCGACCAGAGCCAAAGAGGAGCCACAGCTGTTGTCCTCCAGGTTTATTAAATGGGAAGGAACTTGGAGAGATGCTGTTTTTCATGGCCCTGGCACACACATCTCTTGGCTTCAGCTGAAGTTCCCAGTGAAAGCCCCTGCAAAGCCATTCTCTCCATCTCTCCCACCCCACTCTACCACTTAACAGACCATGCACGATGCACAAAGACGGCAAGTTTATTGCTTTACTTTTGCAGCGCACGTCGTACTAGGGAGAGAAGCCAGAGTTCCAGGCCTGGGGACTGAATCCCTCTATTTATCCACAGAAAGTATGACCTGGGCAGCAGCAGCAGGGAAACGTCTTCCACCCTGGCCCCCAGACGTGCTCTACACTGACCTGAAAGGCTCTCTCTAGGGACCAAAAGGCTAGTCAGTCACCACTGCTCATTCAGTCCTGGGGCTTCTCTGTAATAAAGCTTCAGGAAGAGGCAGCATAGACAGCATTGGTCTTATGAGACCTGGGTTCTAGTCCTGGCTCTGGCACTAGCCTGCTAGGTGACTTTGGAGAAATCCCTTCTCCTCTTTAGGACTTAGTTTCCCAATCCGTAAAATAGGGATAATACAGTACAGTGGCCCCCTCTGTAAAGTGCCTTCAGAGCGATGGATGATAAGAGTTGGTTGGTATTATAAAAGGTGCCAATAGGAAAATTGAAGTGCTTTGGCTGGCAAAGAGAGTCATTATGATAGCCTGCCTTGATAATACAGAGAAGGAGTGTACTTTAGTGGCCACATCAGGGCTGGGTATTCCAACTTTGTCACCGACTCACTCTGTGACCTTGTGTAAATCATGTAAGCCCTCAGGCTCATATCTCCAAGGTATTTAGGTGTCTGACTCCCATTGATTTGAAATCTAAATACCGAGGAGGTGCTGGGCCCTCTGGCCTTAGCTCTGCAATGTGTACAATGGGTCTCATGACACTTTCCTGCACTAGAAAGGGTATGGGGAGGTTCTTTTTATTCACACTTGCAATATACTTTGAGCTCCGAGGATGAAAGCCAGCCAAGAAGGGCAAAGCATTTACAGTGCTGAGTTTCTGCAATCCGCCTCCACCCATCTGTCTTTTTGAGTTTTTCGAAGATAAAATGGCTAAAGTCTTAGAAACAACCATGCTCCTTTGCTGAGCCATGTGATATCACATTGTTTTTTCATGAAAGCCCTGAGGATGCTCCCAAATTATCAAGGAGTGACCAAGAGAGAAAATTGAAATCTGCCGTTTAGTCGTGTCTCTGACACATAGCTAATTAACAGAGGGAGGCAAAGAGGGAGGAAGGGGAAAGCTGCCTGAACAGATCACCTTAATGTTAAATCAGAGAACAAGAAATTTGTCTCCTACCTTATTCCGGGTCTGGGTTTGTCCAATCAGAATAAGAGCATTGGAGGAAATGATGGACAGGCAGAAGTTGATGAGAATGACAGAGCGTTCTGAGCGGATGTATCTGCAAAGAGAAAAGAGGAGGGGGAGACTATTGTATTTTAATTGGTATTACAGTAGCACCTAAAGGGTGCAATCAGATCAGGGCCCCATTGTGCCAGGCACTGTATATATACCTAGTAAGAGATAGTCCCTGCCCTAAAGATTTTATAATCTCCATAGACAAAGGAGGGGGGAGGGCAAAGAGGTATAGGGACTTGCCCAAAAGGTCACACAGCAGGTCAGTGGCAGAGCCAGACTGCTCTAGCCACTAGACAATGCTATCTTCCTAGATGAGACAGGAATATAACTGTTAGAAGTGTATGAGCTGACAAATTAGTGGCATACTCAGTCTCTGCCAGTGGCAAAAGCTGGATGCTTTAGAGGAAAGCACAGGACCCCAATTGTACAATGCTACACTACGTGAGGGTGAAGTTTCTTCCTGACCCCAGGGTAGTGATCAGCTGGCTCCCTGTAGGACAAAGATTGAAAGCCCCTGTAATTTTTATCCTAGCTACTGTCAGTACAGATGCTGTTTTTATTCACATAAATGTCTAAACCTTTTCTGAAACTTGTTAAGCGCTAAAAGTTCTCTTCAGTTCAAATGATGAGAAAGGGGCCTTGAAAAGCAGCTTTAAACAACAACGCAGACGTGCTAAGATTTCCAAATCAGTCACAGAGCCACAGGCATGCAGGCTATACAAGGATATTACAAATAAATGCATTTTCTCAACAAACTGCTTGAAAATCAACTTCCCCCCTTTGCTTAACCTGACAAGGTGTCCTTGAAACAGAAAATAATCATTGATTGGTTTCCAGAGGTGCTGCTGATACCCTTTCCACAGGAGTTGGGGGGCACGAATGCTCTCAAAAAACAGGCCAGTCGTGTAGGTGTTTGAGTAAGGATTTTGGCGCTGGACTCTAGGAATCCACAGTAACAACTCTTGACTATAGCACCTCCCGGCCTCAAGTCATTACTCCATTCTGATTATCAAAGCACAGCACAGCTATGCCTTGCTCCTGAATTGTGTGTGCAATCTAATTAAACTCGCTCATTACTGGGGGGAGATTTCTCAGTACATTTTTAATTACTTAATAAAAAGAAAAGAAAACAGAACAAAACGCACAAAAGAGAAAGTGACTGCTTTACTCAGCAATCGATTTAGGGCCCAGTCCCATGCTCACATGCACGAGTCATTTTACTGATCCAAGTACTCCCACTGACATTGGTGGGCGTTTGCCTGAGTAGAAACAGGACCTCAGGCCCATGGAAATTAGAGAGTAAGGATTTCTCTCTAAAGTGTGTATTCCAGCATGTTGCCTAGTCATTTAATATCAGTGACTAATTTGGGGCAACAGTAAATATGTTGGGCTTTGTGTCCAGAGTTCTGGATTCCTTGCTGGCCCAGCAAATCAGCATTCGCTGCTCATTGCTCCAGGTGCCCGGGCTGTGTTGAGTGGGACCATCTGCTGTTGGTACACAGCGGCATCCTTCAACTCCACTTCACTTCCCTTTCCGTTTTGCGTTCAGGCAAATATAAAGGCTCAGCGTGAACTCCAGCTGTGCTACTGTGACACTGAGAGTCACTGGGTTTATGTTGAAAGCAGCCATCAGCCCAAACTTCTCTGAGACTCAGGTCTCAAGTTCTCACTGAAACTAGGCCCTCAGCCAACTTTTCCCAAAACTCATCCTCCCCCCGTAAAGCCTCTCTTGGAAACTCCAGCCTGCAGTCAGCTTGCTCAGAAATTCAGTTTCCCTTGAAAACTGAGTCCAATCTTTCCCCAATATCCACCTCAGATTCACCTCAGCTCAGTCTCCAGGCTCTCTGACTCCCCATTCCAGTCTAGGCGCAATGTTGACACACACTGGTGCTGGGTTCACTGAGAGGTGAATCCGGCCTGTGTCTCAATGCAAATATTCTGGAAGGCTCTAGTGAGCAAGCATCCCCCTCTTTCAGCACAGATGTGCTCCATGCCAAGAAATCACCACTACAGTTTCCAGCTCTGAACCACCAACCCTCTGCTGCTGCACACAGGAAGCAGGAGGCAGCACCTTGCCACAGAGGGTGGTGGAACAAGGAACCTATATGGATTGGGGGTGGGGGCCTGGCAAAGGGCAGTGAGCGAGTTTGGCCTGACTTTGCCTAGAAGCTCCAATCTGGTCCCTCCACTTAGCAGCCACAGACCATACTTCTCCCAACACATTGCTCCCTAGAAGCTCCTTTTAACCCAGGACACATTTATTTGTGCATAAGCTTTCATGGGCTAAAGCCCACTTCGTAGGATGCATGCAGTGGAAAATACAGTAGGAAGATATGTATACACAGAAAACATGAAAAAATGGGTGTTGCCATACCAACTGTAATAAGATTAATCAATTAAGGTGGTCTCTTATCAGCAGGAGAAAAAAAACTTTTATAGTGATAATCAGGATGTCCCATTTTCAACAGCTGACAAGAAGGTGTGAGTAACAGTAGGGGAAAATTGGCTTTCAATATTATCTCAGCCCTTGTAAAGGCTAAGAGGGAACTGTAGAGCTGGGGGAGACAAGGTAATTTACATGACAGTAGGGATATAGGCATGGGAGAAGAAAGGAGAATAGTCTGGGGAATTAGAGGGGAGAATTGGGAACCTCTACTCTACCTGGAAACAGTAGACATCAAGGACCACTGAGGATGCTGCCAATTGTCTTGGCTCCACCACAGGGCCGCCCAGAGAATTCAGGGGGCCTGGGGCAAAGTGGGGGAGCTGCGGTGCTTGTACTCACCCAGTGGCAGTCCGGGTCTTCGGCGGCATTTTGGCAGCGGGGAGCCCTTCAGTCGCTATGCATCTTCAGCAGCACTGAAGGGCCCCCCGCTGCTGAAATGCCGCTGAAGACCCGGAGTGACTGAAAGGCCTCCTTGCCGTCGAAATGCCGCCAAAGACCCAGACAGCCTCTGGGCCAGGGCTCGCAGGGCCTCTGTGGGGCCTGGGGCAAATTGCCCCACTTGCCTCCCCCGCCTCCCCGGACGGCCCTGCTCCACCATTTCCTGCCAATGCCAAGTACCAATCCTGGAAGAATTCCCAAGTCTCCCTGTGTCTGACATAAATTAGCCATAAGACATATGAGGTAAATGGGTCAAGCTCTCCACTTGCCACAAGCACAGTGGAAGCTGCTCCGTGGCAGCAAAAGCAGATGCTAAAACTAAGCACACACATGCAGACACAATCTAACAACTGCATTGTTAGACTGGGTGACGCAGATGCTGCAGCAGCAAGCCATGTATTTTGGAAAAGCCTTCCTTTTCCACTTCCCCAAATCCCTGGTGCCCAGCACCCTTTTCTCTCCTGTCTACCTGGGACAGGGCAATGTGTTCTCAGAGGGCAATGGGGGAAGCTATGGCCATCTGGTGGGTTATCTCTGACATTCCCAGGGCGGGGTGAGAGAGACAGCACAGAGAGGAAAACTCAGAGCTTTGAGTCATGGTAAAGAGCACACACAGAGCAAATGATAATCATGCAAACCATGGAGCAGTGGCAAATACATACTCTGGATGGGAAGTTATCTGGACGTTCACAGCCAAGGGAAAGAGGGTTGGGGTGGGGGAAAGGAGGAACCTCCCTTATTTCTGTGGCATATGCTCAGGAATAAGCATACTCTCTTCTTGGTCTTCCAGCTAGGGAGGCAATGTACAATGATCAGAGCATGAAGACAGGTCTCCTGGGCTTCATTCCCATTGGTGTGATACTGGGTGAGCTGCTTAATATTGGCAAAGTGCTTTAAATTCCTTGGATCAAAAATTACATGCTGTATGACTGTAATCAACGTCAACTCTCTTTTTCTCCTTGAGCTCAAGACAGGAAATTGTGATCCTGATTCTTGAGTCCCACAGTCCAGGGCTTTTTGGGATTCAGTCTGTTTGAACAGAAGTCTTCCATTACTATTATTATTATCCTCATAATCATCTTGTCAACTTCACAGCCTGACATAACCCCAGAGAATGGTCCTGATTCCCCAAGACCCTGCAATACCTACAACCATCCAATTGGCTGTAAATGTTCCTGTTCCCACTACACCTATTCTGCACCAATTGTAAGTGATGGTACAAGGTACAGGGCAATGGACTATGAGGCCCAGGTGCCTATGATCAAGGCAAATTTGTCCTGCATTCCCCAAAGCTGTCAACCTTAGGCAAGTCTTGGCTGATGGTTAGTCATGAAATGAGCAGCTCATCTGTAATGAAGTCCTGGCCATTGAGCTCTGCATTAGCGGTGACTATCTCTACCTTACTCCAGTATCTCGGTTACCACAGCTTCATCCTTGCAGAAACAAACTCCCCATGCCTTTGTCATTGCCCTCATCCTAGAATAACCCACAAGGCAGCGGTCATCCCCTCAGGCCCGCACTCCACCTGACTCTCTGTGGACTCCGAAAATACTGAGATGAGGGGATATCAGGGGCCTGCTCTCTTCTACCTACCCTACGTACACACCACATTCAAAGGGTGCCGCGGCACAGCACCCACACCACTGCTTGAGGGCCACTGCACATTCCTCTCCTTGATGTTAAACACTACTTTATCACCCACTACCGTGCAGGAGATCACACGTCATGATACTCCAGGGTGCTTCTGATGAGGCAAAGCCTGTCAACTTTGAGGCAGTTGGGAACCATAGCTCCAGCTTCTCCAAGCTGCAGGGAGAGCCACACAACCATGCTTATTCCTTCCTTCCTTCCTTCCATCCATCCACTAGATAGTAGCCACACTTTCTATCTCGTATGACCCCCCACAATCGTATCTGAGCACCTCTAGTGAAGGGAAGACAACTGGATTTAAAGCAGAGTGAGCGTGCAACAGGAGGCAGGAGCACCTTGGCAGTTCACTGACAGCCACAAAAATTACACTCAGCTGTGAGGAGCAAGAGGTGAGACAAACTCATGCTGATATCTTGCAGAAAGACACAGACGTAGCTTTTAAACAGCCATCAGCGGCAAACCACAGAGGCCTAGGCTTTTCTGGCTGACGAGAGCAGCAGTGGGAGAGCTAATCAATACAGAGCATTGATCATGGTGGTATGGAAAGGTCACTCCAGCTCAGTGGCTTGCTGCACAACATGGAGGTCAGGGATGGAAAACACACTAGAACATTCACGAATGCTCCTAAGCATCAAGAAGCAGAGGAAAAGGAGTCACAACAATCAGAGCTTTGCAAGAGGATTAGATCACCTGGCCCATCCCCAGCCAGGGCAGAATGTTCCCTACCATCTATTCCCCTTGGCTTTGCCCATTAGTGGGGCATTTTTTGAGAGAATTCTGCACAGATATAAGGCTCAGGATGGATTGTTCTGGGCAGAGACGTCCTCTGTTTACCCAGAGAACATGTAGAGCACATGGACTACAAGCAGGCTGCATCTCCAAGCCTAACCAGGAGGAACCACTGCTGGGGACAGGGAGGTAGTTCAGTTTCCATGGCCCATTAAGTTACTGGCTGCTCTGTCAAAGCTGTGAACAAAGGGAGTGGTGTACCCTTTGTGGAGGGGGTGAGTGAGGGTTGCCACCATCTGTCCATCAGGAACTAGACTGAGTCCACCAACAGATCACCAAATGGCCCATCAGACAGTAACAATGTTCAGTTTGGAACCACGTTCTGCCAGTTTGACTGTATCTGAACTGGTCACTCGAGCCAAAAAGCTCCAAGTCACTCTCATTGATAGCCTGACATGTATCAGTATGGGGAAACAGCTTCTGAGGATTTGACTGAGAACCCGAGGATTGTTTCATGTTCTTTCGGGTATCTGGCCCATTCTCCAAAAGTCCTGAACTTCTTCCTCCCTCTTGTTCCCATTCCTGTTCCCTCTCTCTGCCTTCCCATACAGAAGCAAACTTTAGTTGGGCAAAACTCTGGGAATGCTTCCAAATTATCAGCCTTGGTGAATCTATTCATGAGAACAGGTTGGTTTTCAAGCTGAGCCTACACACACATGCTCCAGCTGCCTTTGTCCAAAAGTCTGCATGGGAAATTCTCAGCTAAATCTCCACAAAGCAGCTGAATTCCAGTAAGTGCTCTCCACAGAACACCATGTGGGTAGAACGTTGTTATAACAAGAAGCTTCTTTCCCACGCACTGGCAAAAGGCCAGGTTTGCAGAGTTCCTGGGCTTGGATGGTAATGACATAGGAATAATGCAGCTGGATCCACTTCTGAGCACTCCCCATTGTCTGTATGAGATAACGTGGCTAAAAGGGCTGACCTCATCCTGGGATTTGTAATAAATAGAGGAATGTTAAGCAGGGGATATTACCTCTGCATATAACACGGGGGAGATTGCGTGTGTCCCATTCTGGTCCGCATATTAAAAAGGATGTTGAAACAATGGGGCAGGTACAGAGGTGGGATTCAAGATCTGGAAACCTGCCTTATGGTGAGTGATTAAAGAACCTCACAATTCATTTAGCTTATCAGACTTTAAGAGGCAATCTGATCACAGTCTGTAAGTATAGGGAGAAACTTTCTGATCATAGAGGGCTTCTTAACCTAGACAAACTTGAATTGCAGGCTCACTTGGAAACTCCTGCAGTAGCTGGCTTGCTTGGAAATTCAGCCTCTGGTTAAGTATAAAACAGAGGCCCAATCTTGCTACAAACTAGCCCCAACATTCACCTCAAACTCACCTCGACTCACTCCCCAGGCATAGGCATACCAAGACCCAGCGGGTGGAATCGGAAGCTAAAAAATTCAGGCTGGAAATAAGGTGTACATTATTAACAGTGAGAGTAGCTGACAATTGGGACAGTTTAGCAAGCAATGTGGTGCATTCTCTGTAATTTGGAGTCTTTATAGCAAGGACTTTCTAAAATATATACTCTACCTCAAGCACAAGTTGTTGGGCACAATGCAGCAATCCCTGGGTGAGGTTCAATGGTCTGTGCTATGCAGGAGGACAGACTAAGTCCCTTCTGGCCTTAAAATCTACAGAGTTACATGCACCTTATGACCTGGGCTTTGGGTGGGGTTTTTCCTCTGGAGACTTTATGCCAGTGTAGGCCTTGGATGAATCAAACTAAGGAGTCACAGCCACCACAAAAATGCAGCTACTTCTAGGGTGGTACACAGCAGCTGTTTAACAGTGAACAGTAACCCTATTCAACACAAAGTGAAGAAGAATCCCATATTTGAAACTGAAGGGAGAATTTAGGCAGACAGACTATAGCTATACAAATTGGGATTAGGCCAGGACATTCAGTTTTAATACCCTTAAGTTTATGAAAATTGCTGTGGGATCATTAGGACTTACATTTTCAAAAGTGACTAGTGATTTTGGGTGCTTCGATTTTGCCCATCTCCAACTTGAGACACCTTAAAGAGTCCTGATTTTTAGAAAGTGCTGAGCAACCGCCCTTCGAAAATCAGGCCTCTTAAAGTGTCTCAAAGTGGACACCCAAGAACAAAGGTACCCAAGACAGCAAGTCACTTTTGAAAATGTTAATGTCTATGACTCAAGTGTTCAGGGCAATAGCTCCATTGCCTCTCCAGCCAGCACCATACAGGGTTATATGCCAGAGAAGAGAATGTCACCTACTAAGCCACCAACACCACTTCCTTCAGCACCTGCTCATCAGAAAATGGTTCTGCCTCCGATACCCAAACATCCACAACAGGAGAACAGAACCTCCAGAATCCACCCAGACCAAATGACAGCTGCTGCACCCCATGAGAAAAGTGGAGAAAGAAATCTGTACCTCCAGACGGAGACGTAAATGATAATCAAGAGCAAAAGCGTCAGTGAAGATACTCCACAGCCTACGATTAATGTGACAGATGGGACCAGCACTTTTTCCATATTCTGAAAAAGAGAAAACAAGAGACAAAAAGGACGCTCAGCAAGTGCTACCAGCTCGGTTTCATAACAAGATCTTTCCCCCACAATTGTCTGAGCACATGTCAATTGACCTGGCAATCACATCAAACTGAAACAAACAAACAAGATGTGAGAAACAGACACATTTTTGGTTGACCAGCCTCTCATCGGGCCTGATTCTATTCTCACTTATACTGGTGTAAACCAGGAGTAATTCCAGTGAAGTCAATGAGACAAACAGTGTGAAAGTGCTGTCTGACAGAGGAGAATTGGGCCCTTCAACTTTAACAGGAGGCTTCGGAGAGGGTTAATGAGGCAATAACAGCAGGCGGTCCACACACTCTCAGGTTTACAAATCAGCTCTTCTGGGAGCTGCTATCATTGCAGCTCGGAGGATGAGAAGAGGGTGAAAATCTTCCACCAATTAGAAAGCACCATCTGGCAGGCAAGGAGACAAAACAAGCGAAGAGGAAAATAAATAAATAAACTCGGTGATAACATCCAGCTGGAATGGTCAATGTTTCACCACCCTTCCTCAGCTGCCCCCCGGGTCTCTTCCTATGCACAGCAAGCCGGTCCACTTGGAGGGAATTCAGCCAAATTACAGGATCCCTCCCGCCCCTGCTCCCTCACCTCCCTCCTGGCCCTTCACCTGGGAAAAGAAAGGAGTTAACTAGCTACTCATTTCATAGCCAACACACAAATCCTAAGCTGACATCGGAGACCACAGCAGGGGAAGATGGTCATATTATGGTGACTTCCTCCTCCTGAGTTCCTCCATTTGCCCCAAACTTCCTTTCATGCTTATGCTTTGGTTCTCATATTGTTTTGATTCCTGGATGTTCAGTCTGGGAGGTGCCACGGTCTCATCCTTGAAGAAAAGAATTTGCTCTTCTAATTTTTCAGTTCAACTGTAACTCTTCTCCTGCCACATAGTGGGGAGGGGGGACAAAATTAATTTCACTCATGAAAGGAAAGGGAGGAGTCTAGCAATTAGTAATTCATCCAAGACAGGGATAAAAATGGTATGAACTGGTCTCCTGTGTGACCAAGTCCATTTGGTGGACCTACCACTTGGCTGGTCAAAACTGGGCTGTGGCATCGAAGGATTGTCTTAAATTCCGTGAGGCCAAACTCATTGCAGATGTAACAGTACTGAATGCAAGGGAGGTAGACCAGGGATGAATTTGGCTTGTTATTCATGCAGAAGGAAGTGTGGGGGCCTATTAAACATTGATGTGTTTTTTGCTTGAGACCTTTATTGGGTCAAATAGCAAGTGGTCTCACTGGTTTCCAGACACTGCCCATGAGCAGGGACTTTGAGGGTAAACACACGGCAAGACAGACAAAAAGGTTTGGTGGTGGAGGGCATGGGAGGGAGAACCTGTGTGGGTAGTTCATCCTATGCGTTAGACCTCACCAGCCTTTAGCATAGCTGGAGAAGACATGACTGGGGATGGGAGAAAGGAATATCTCTCCCTTGATGTGTAAACCCACCGCTCCTGTCAGCCATGTGCTCTTGAAGTGCCAAGTGCTCCACAGTGGCTTCTCCTAATCTGGTTCTCCAGATCATGGATGGCAAAACTTCCCCTTCTCCAGACTACACTGTGTATTTCTCTGTTGTGTGTTCTTTATCCACCATGCTCCATGCTATCCATGTCAATGCTCCCTCCTTAGAATGAATACAGAACAGCTAGCAGAAATCCACAATGCTGATGACAGAGGCGAATGATCCTTTGTGATTGAACTAATTGAGGCAGCTTGTGGGGGTGTGAGGCCAGGGACAAGGACGTTATTAGGTTTTCTGGTATTCATGTTTATTGCTACAGCTGTTGAAATGAGGTGGATTCTGACATAAACATCCCCCAGCACTGGGCTCTGGCTGGATCTGGGACAGGAACAGGCAGCCCTCACAGACAAATAGTCCGCATGCGGTTAACTCTGCAATTCACTCTGCTAACTAGAGACAAGCAAACCAGATTGGATCAAATGAGAACTGAGCTGAACCTTTGCCCAGAGGTGAACTGCACCTGCTCTGAATCATCCTTGCAGTTTGAAAATGCTGGGTGATGGTTTTTTGCTTGTTTTGTTTCTTTGCTGTGGGCCAAGAGCACATTTTGGCTCTAATTAGAGGCATTAATGAAGAGCAAGACCCGTCTCAAAGTGTTTATAAACTGAACCCCCACCAGAACATACTAGAGACCCCAGGGGAAATTTTGCAGGATTTCCAGCCCAAAGAGTTTGGGATAAACTTTTAGAGAAGCGTCCAAACCTTTGGATGCTCAACCTAAATGAGATTCTGGATCTGGGATCTGTTCCAAAAGCCACTGCAGTCAATGGGAGCCTTTCCATTAACTTCAACAGGCTTCGGATGAGGACCTTTGAGAAATTCACCCATCATTATACACTGCAGTTTAACAGCTGTTTCTCTCATAATTTAGATCTCTGCAGCCCCTAGCCCCTAGCCCTAGTCACCTCTTACTCATCAAAAACACATAATGATCACTCACAAGTATCAATATCAGCAATGCAATATCTCAGTGTCCCAACTAAACAAGTAACCAATTACCAGTAATCCACTGCAGTGAAAAGAAACCTCTGAAAAAACCTAAAAATCAAACCCGTCCTATGGTTCCAATCAACGTGACGTCTACATCAACCACCAACTAGACCTCCCTTCTTCCTGAAATGCTTGTAAGAACAGATGTGCTTTGCCATATGCTCTCAGGTTAACAAATCAATCTCTGGCTGACCACCATGTGGGGTAGTGAATTCCAGAGTCTAAGGGCCTCATGAAGAATGCCCTGCTTCCAGCTCCTTATTATTATGAATCATTTGTTACTACCAAAGCTCCAAGGAGCCCCAACCAGGGATCCAGGCCTCATTGTGCTAGGCACTGTACAAGCACAGAAAAAGAACAGCAACAATGAAGATGATCTCTGACAATCTAAGGCTACGTCTACACTCATAGCAGCACGCAAAGTGCAGGCACCATACATGTAGCCACGCACCACAGTGAAAGGCAGTCTGCATCCTCGCTTGTCACTACAGGGTGTATCTACATGCACAGAGAAAGGCTCTGGCACTGGGGATGCAGCAGAAAAGACTGGCAGGGGGGAGACAGCAGGGAAAGGATCTGGCCCAGTGCCCTTCCCCACTGCCAGAGCCTTCGTCTGCAGTAGGGAAAGGCTCTGGTAGTGGCCAGACAGTGGGATGCAACTGCTAAAACTAGCAGTGTAGAAGTGGCACTGCTTGGGTATCTAGCACGCCATGTATGGTATAAACCCTGGGGGCTTAGGTGTGGAAGTAACTCTATTCTACTTCATTCACCTAAGCCATGCCCAGTGTCTACCCTGCTATTGATACCTGTGCTAGCTGGGCATGCAGTGTCTGCACTCTAAGTGCAGCTGTAAGTGTAAATGTACCCTGAGTATAAGGCAAGAGACCTCAGAAAGATCGAGATGGGGCAGTACAACCAACGAGATAATATGAGTTAGCATGATAGGCAGTGGTCTCAGCACACCAGCAGCCTGACTGTGCCTCGTGGCAAAGGAGAGTTTTGAGGAGGACAATGAGTTGGCTTTGCAGATGTCTACAGGGAGCTTCTCTCAAGCGTGAGAGGCAGCCTGGGAGACAGCACAAAGGTGCTTGTTTGAAAACATAAGTGGGAGATGGCCTAGAAAGTGAAACCAAGCTCCAGCTCTTTTCAGTGTAGTCCAGGAATCTCCTAACTCAAGTACCACCGTCACTCACAGCTGTGGCAGAATGGTATCTGCTCCAGGGCTTCGCCGTTTCTATTTAGAAATGACTTGAGTGATGGGGCTCCCACTGCTCCTCCTTGGGAGACCCAGCTGCAGTCAACAGATCTCACCATCGGGAAATATTTATTGGCCTTCAACCTTGCTTTTGCTCAGTTTCATCCCATTATTTCTGCTGCCGTTAGGGACTGATCCAAAGCCCACTGAAAGGAGGATGAATCTTCCCATTACCTTCAATGGGGATTTATCTCAAACTATTGCACTCCCTGGGGCCATCCTGGATAATTCCGCTCCCTTCCTGGGTGTTTATACCCTTCAGTGCTGAAGCTTTGTATACCACTCCCCACAAAAACAAATCTGGGAAGGGCACTTCTTTTGATAACAATGTGAAGCCTTCTTTCCAGAGAGGAAGGGTGGTCCAGTGATTAGGCCATTGCCTTGTGCCTTGCAAAAGCAGCGTTCAATTCACTGGCCTGCCACAGACTTTCTGTGTCTCCTTGGGTAAGTAACTTGGTCTCTCTGTGCCTCACTTCCTCATTAGTAAAACAGCGTTCTAGCCCTGCCCTGGAACACTGCGAGGATCAGTACATGAAAGAGTGCGAGTAGATAACAGGCACCATATCATTACCTTAGTTAAATGTCCTCCTGGACTGCTTTCTTACTACCCCCTGCAACATTCTCTGTCATAGCAGCCCCCCCTGGCTGCTACACAGAGCGATGATGGCCAGGGATTTGCAGCAAGTGCCACATGCTATTTAAGCAGTCTCATTTAAGTGAATCTTCATGTGGCCAGGAGAAAAGACAAGTCTAGGAAGTTGTACTAAAAACAACCCTCCCCCATGCCCCCTCAGGATATGCCTCAGAGCTGGCAGTGAACTAATGCAATGTTTGTGTTTTACATTAAGTGAGGGAGAGTGTTTGCTTAGGATCCTGGATTCTTCAGTGAGTGAAGCAGACTGAAGGTAATTCACACATGTTCAAGCCTTTGTAAACCAGGACATTCCCTCAAGGTGAACTCATACTTGACTTACTGGCCCTTGTGGGGAAGTGACAGCTTGGCAGGCTGGCCTGCATCCTTGCATGGCTTAGAGGGAATTAGGTCTAAGAGCTGAATCTGTGTCCTGATTTCCATCAGCCAGTCCCAGTTTTGACATGTCTCTTCCATGTCCGTAAAACTTGGACTTGCAGTACGACAAAGTTGTACAGTTCAGTTGAGGACAGGAACCTCAAACCAAAGAAACCCCTTCCTAGGGGTACGTCTACACTGAAGCTGAATGTGTGATTTCTAGCTTGGGGAGATGTACACGGGTACATGCACTAGCTTTGATCTAACTACCATGCCACAAATAGGTACATACTCAGGTGGCAAGCCTGAACCACCACACCTGCCATCACAGCTACATGGATATTTTTAGACCACTATTTCAGTCAAAACCAGCACATGTTCATCTACCCAAGCTGGAAATTACACCTCCCAGCTGTATCCCTAATGTCCTCCCTTGCCAAAACAAAACTCTGCCAAAGCTTCATTCCAACATTACCAAATCTTCATGTATAAACGACAAATCCTTACCCCCGAAACTGACAAATCCCCCATCCACGTGACAAATCTCTTCTAATTTCATGTCCTAAAACCTTCGGCCACCCATCCACATTTTCATACTGCGTCTCTCCCTGTGGAATGAGTTTCATAAACCGAGGGGTCTGTCGTAGCACTAAATGAATGATTTCATTTATTTCATCCACAGGATCCCAAAGCACTTTTCAGCTATTGTACCCAATCCCAGCCCCACAGAAAAGCAGTCACCACTAGGGTGGAAGGGAATAGGATGAGGATAAATTTTGGCCAAGGACACTGCGGTGAACATCTACTACTACAAAAAGTGCCAGGAGCTGGCTTGTTTCCACACCCTGCCAGCAGGACCCTTCCCCTCATTTAAAACAAAACACTTTTTATTCAGGCAAAGTTAAAATAGAAGGTTAACTTACTACGTTGTACATTGCTTATTACTTACCCAGGATCAGGTTAATAACCGAAGAATCTGGCTAAAAATGCTGGCTTGATGACAGCGGGAGCCCTCCTTCTCTGAGTATGGTGAACAAATTTCTAAACACCAATCCTTTTTCTGGTGTTCTCTTATGTACGTACTTGGTGCCAAGTTTTTCCATTACTAGGACAGTCCTTATTTTCCTATACCACAATTCCATCGGAGAAGTCACACTTTTCCAATAACGTGCAAAAAACGTGCACGTTATTGGAAAAGTGTGACTTTGGCAGAGTTTTGTTTTGGCAAGGGAGGATATTAGGGATACAGCTGGGAGGTGTAATTTCCAGCTTGGGTAGATGAACATGTGCTGGTTTTGACTGAAATAGTGGTCTAAAGTGAAGAAGGGTTTTTTTACCCACAAAAGCTTATGCCCAAATAAATCTGTTAATTTTTAAGGTGCCACCAGACTCCTCGTCATTTTTTTGCGGATACAGACTGACATGGATACCCTTCTGATAATAAAAAAGAAAGTAATTTGTCATTCTGTTTAACATATAGATATTTTACTGAAGCATTAGATAATCAGGAAAAGGCTCTTTAGGATGCCGGCATTTTGCAGTAAGACGAAACCCTTTAATAATTTACTCCCCAAACTGTCTACTTCTTGGATACACCACACATGCAAGTATGTTCCCCTTTCCCTGCAACCACTCCAATGAAGTGCTTCCTACTAGCAAAAATTTGATGGTTTTTAACTGAAGTCAAATGCCATCTAGATAATAATTAATAAAAAAATCATCATTAGCTATACAAATTGAAGATGTAGATCTCCCACATAAAGACCACTTATCCAGATGAATTTCTTCATTCAAATCTCTCTTCTATCTTTTTATCTGGGTAGTTTTCTTATCAATATCTCTTTCAGTAAAAACTGTATGTATCTTAGAAATTAAACTTTTTATTCCAGTTTGCTCCTGGGTCAACTCCTCAAACATGATTACAGGTCTAGACAGAGCCATCTTGTATCCAGATTTCACAATAAAATGTCTGATATCTACATACTGAAATTACAGTATCTTTACATTATTTACATTATTACATAGCTTTGGGTATGATTTTAAATCAGGACCCAAGAACAGCTGTCAAAGTTAAGTAATCTCAGTTCTTGTCCACAAGGAATAGTCACTTTGATATTTCCTAGAGATACATACCTCATTATTAATGAAATTCGCTAAGGGAGAGGGTCTCTGTGACAGGAATGTAAAAAAAATGGCTAAAGCTGTGAGGATAGTCTGGATGAATGGGTGATTCTTTTTTATTTTTTTTGACCTAAATTTCTTTCTAACCCATCTATTACTATAAATAGCTATACTTGGTCTCCAGTCTTGTTTGAGGTTTGCCAAGTGTTTGCATCGTCTTTTGTTAACCCATTTGATCAGTGACCTGGAAAAAAACCATAAATCATCACTCATAAACTTTGCAGATGACATAAAAATTGAGGGAGTGGTAAAAATGAAAAAGACAGGTCACTGATTCAGAGCGATTTAGATTGCTTGGTAAACTGACACAAGCAAATAGTATGTGTTTTAATACAGCTAACTGTAAACGTATACAACAGGGACAAAGAAGGTAGGCTATAAATGGAGGACTCAATTCTAGGAAGCAGTGACTCTGAAAAAGACTTGGGGGTCATGGTAGATAAAACATGAACTTCCAGTGTGACACTGTGACCAAAAGGGCTAATGTGATCCCGGTATGCATAAAGAGGGGGCTTTTGAGTAGGAGTAAAGAGATTATTTTAATAGGCAGCAGTTTTAAAACAAACAAAAGGAAGTATTTCTTCATACAATGTACAGTCAACCTGTGGAACTCTTTGCCAGAGGATGTCATGAAGGCCAAGACTATAACAGGGGTTCAAAAAAAGCACTAGGTAAGTTCATGGAGGATAGGTCCATCAATGGCTACTAGCCAGGATGGGCAGGGATGCAAAACCATACTCTGAAGTATCCCTAGTTTGTAGAAGCTGGGAATGGATGACAGAGGATGGATCACTTGGTGATTACCTGTTTTGTTTATTCTCTTTGAAGCACCTGGCATTGGCCACTGTCAGAGTACAGGATACTGGGCGAGATGGACCATTGTTCTGACCCAGTATGGCTGTTCTTATGTTCTCTGTATTTGGCACTGCTGGAATACTATGTCCAGTTCTGGTGCCCACAACTCAAGAAAGATGTTGATAAATTGGAGAGGATTAAAGGATTAGAAAACCCACCTTATAGTGATAGACTCAGAGAGCTCTATTTATTTATCTTAACAAAGAGAAGGTTAAGAGGTGACTCCAACTACCGTCCATACATACCTATATGGGGAGCAGATATTTGATAATGGGCTCTTCAGTCTAGCAGAGAAAGGTCTAACACCATCCAATGGCTGGAAGTTGAAGCTAGACAATTTCAGACTGGAAATAAGGTGTAAAATTTTAACTGTGAGAATAATTAACCATTGCAACAATTTACCAAGGATGGTGGTAGATTCTCCATCGCTGACAAATTTTAAATCAAGATGGGATGTTTTTCTAAAAGACCTGCTCTAGGAATTGTGCTGGGGGAGTTCTATGGCCTGTGTTATGCAGCTGGTCAGACCAGATGATCACAATGGCCCCTTCTGGCCTTGAGATCTATGAATCTATCACATCTTTTAACAGTGATGTGTAATAATAATAAGCCAAATTAGGGAAAGCTATTCCACTTCAAAACAAATTACAAGAAATCTGAAATTTTAGAAATTAATATTCCCAAAAGGGTCAAAATATATAACATTTAAATGAGTACCAGAATATTTCAAATATTAAGGCATAAATATTATGGAGAAATATAAAAAAATCTTTTAAAGGCAAATTTCCCTTCCACTGTGGAATAAAATCATAAAAGAGGAATGGAACAAATATGAAGGTAGGATATCCTTGGTCAGGACCTTATCTGCAAGGACTAAGCTGAAAGACCCAATCTGAGGAAACAGCATACTACTCATTCTCTCTCCCTAGGGAGGAGCAAAAGTTTACCCAACCGTGAAGAGACTGAACCCAGTGCTGTTTGCAGAATGTTTGCAGAATTTGGGAAGATGGTTTGGAATAAAGGGGCTGATCCTGGAAGTCTCACTGACTTCAATGGTAATATTAAGGCCCAGATCCTAACAGGAATTTATGCACCTAACTCCCAGCAAAATTTACCAGTACTTCCGAGGATCTGGGCCCAAGTGATGTTCCAAGGAATGGGAAGTCTCACAGGGTCAGTCCCAGTCAGATCAGGATTCTGTTTTTTCTTTGTTTACGAGGTTGATTTTTTTTCCTTTCCTTTTTTCTCTTTAGCAAGAGAGGCAGCCTTTGTTTTATTTCCTCTTAACTAATTAAAGCCCCTGTCAGACAGCGACCAGCTGATGTAGGATCTCAGCCTCGCCAGGACAATTTCCTCAGAGGAAGGGGAAAAAAGGGTTATATTATTAAAAAAAAAAAGAAGAAATGACAAGAAGGTGCTCCTTTATAATAAACCAAAGAGACAGGTTGGCCCATACCCGAGGAGATGCTCATCTGGAGACTGATAAGGCAAGCACTACAACTGGGAAGCAAAGGACCCACTTCCAGATGTGCAGTCTAGGGACACTGGGTCTCCATCACTTTGAGAGCCACCCACCCATCCCCACCCATCCTTCGGCGTGTTATGTGGAAGCCCCATTTGGCGCCCTGACATCCAGAAGGGACAATGCCCCGGTTACCATAGGAGAGGGGCCACTCATCTCCAATTCCCACAATTCCGTCACAGAGCAAGGACAAGGAATGGAAGGATTTGCAATCAGCGACATCAACTAGGGTGGAATAATGAATGCTCCTGCCTGAGGCTGTTTGCTCTCCCTGCTACCTAATCTGTCTGCCTTGCAGCAAAGACGGATGCTCTTTCTTTTCTCTTAGACATCTTTTTTCCTTCTTTGCTTTCTGCCTTTCCTCATTACCATCCCGTTTTCTCTTTTCCGTCTTCCTCTCCTAGCCATTTCTCTCTGGTTTCTTTCTTTCCTCCCCAATTTGGCCCCCTTTGAGCTCTATTTCACAGCCCTCTTTCCAGATCCTGTTTTATTTTTCTTTCTGACCTCAGCCCTCCTCTCTGATTTTCTTCTCTTCAGCCCTCCTCTCCGTTCACTTTCTCGCTCCACCTTTCCTCCCTTCCGCCTCTTCTTTGCCAGTAACTGTAAAATGTGACTCTGTTAAAGCAGCAGCTTTATCCTTGCTCCACTTCCCTGCTCGCTGCCCTGCACCAAGATTGCTCCATTTAGAACTAAGTCAAAGGATGATATTTCTCAATGCTGCACATGTTGTTCTTTCTGCCTCTCACATCCTCAGTGGTGATCAGGGCTGAGCAAACTCTGTATTTGACATAATCACCCTAATAATGTAACTCAGGCATTTGACTGTTTCTTCTGCTCCCAGATTATTTGCAAACACACTCTTGATTTTTTTTTTAAATGTTTGTAATTCAAAATGGTCTCATGGATATTTTATGGGTCTGATCCAATATTCGTTTGAAATCAATAAGAATCTTTCCATTAACCTCAGGTGAATATATTTCCACCCAGGGATTGTTTATCAACCATTTTCTGCTATGCCTTCAACTGGTCAGCATTCGTGGCTTGCAAGTGGTTGCCTAAGTCACATAGTATTGTTTCTGTTCCCTGGCTGGCCACCAAAGATAGCCATAAATATGTTTCCAGTGCACACTTTGCACAAACATATATTTGCACCAGTACTCAGAAGAGCAAACATTTTCATGAACAAACCAACCAACCAACCAGACAAAATGTGCACAAATGTTTGCAGAAAATGATCCAAAGGAGTAGAATGCCAATGAACAGAATGTGCTGTTTCCATCTGGCTGACTATCCTCAAATAGATTTTGGCAGCATTCACTCAGGTCTACCAGTATAAAGATCCTGAATCTAATTGTCATTTATGCTAAGGCCTCTTCATGCCATCCTGACAGTGTAAAGGTGAATTAAAAATGAGTGTCAGTATAATTTCCTCTCATTTTACATCTTGTTTTATTAATTATTATTGTTTTGTGCATTGCAGTGGTTCCCAGCAGTCCCAGTTGTGGACCGAGACCACACTGTGCTAGGTGCTGTACAAACACAGAATAGCTGGTCCCAATGAACTTATGGCCTTAGTTATGCTGCTGGAATGATTTACACTCACTTTAAGGCCCCTTTGCACTTCCAGAGCAGAGCACAGGCACCCTGTGACAGCACCTTAGCCAGCAATTCAGCTGCAGCTCCAAGGGCTCTGCAGAGCTAATGGGAGATGAACACTGAGGCTTGCCAGCAGAGTGAGCAGATGGGTCTCACAGGCGCCCAGGGAGCACAGCGGTTGGATAAGCAGGCGCTGTTCTTACCCAGTCACTTTTCTGAGCATCATTCAGTGTTCAATGTAATTCGCATCGATGCCCAGTCGTCCTGTCACAATTCGTTGTGCCAGTAGCTACGGCCAGTGGTGACACCCCAGACAGAGATGGCCCTTCTGATGGGAAGGCTCGGCTTTTACCTCTTGGAAAAGTAACTTCTCGCATGTATTAATATTGTGGTCCTGCTGTTGCCCAACATACACTGAAACCTGCTCTGCGGCATGAGAGAAAGCCCAGGCACACGCTGACACACACACTAGATCGGAGGGGCGGGGGGGGGGACCTGAGCAAGGGGCGGTCCCCCATCACTGAAGTCAGCAGGAGTTTCGCCACTGACCTCAGTGAGAGCAGGTAGAGGCTACAACCAAAACGAAGGGAGAGTGTTGGGTTAGACTCTTAAGGGCCAGCATTGCCAGGGGTGCTATAGACAGCCGGGGGCAGGGAGGCGGAGAAGTGTGAACTCTGCAGTTTTCTAAGCAACACCCCCTCATGGGGAAGGATTTGGGCCCCATAGTGGGCACAGGGACCCCAAACTACCCCTATTATACAATGCCAGTATAGACAGTTTCTTCTCTTTAGCTCTTTATCCCCCACTTTCTCCCACTCCCCCTCATGTTGCTCCAGCCAAATAATTGTAAGAGGGAAAAAGACCAGGGGCTTCCAAGAGGCACCTGCTAAGCCTTCTAAATGAAGTGTGTAGAGCTCATTCAGTGGAGACCAATGAGCTGCCCCTGTGGAGCCGGGAGGACCCCAGGGAGGGACTCTCACTCAGATTGGTTTCTGTCTGTTATAGTGTCTCCCGTATCAATTCCAGGGCTTAATTATCACCGCTTTGTTCAGAGCAGGCGCCAAACCTACCCTCGACTCCTGCACTTCTGGCCATAATAGCATTTCCCATTCTCTGTGATGCGCTTTGGGATCTCCGCATGAGAAGCGGTAAGTTAAGTTCTTCATTTCTTCCTTGCCTCTCTCTCTCTCTCTCCTCCCTTCATCAGACCAAGGTCTTCCTCAGCTCCCCTTATATCCCTTCAGCCAGACAGATTCAAAGATCCATTACATCCTTTGGTTTCCTTCACGTGGTAACAAGCATCTTATTTAAAAACTGATAAAGAGCTTATTGGAAATGTATTCTTGGAATTTAGGGCCCCTTTTATACAATTTGGCCAGTCTAACAGGCAATTCCACATAATTATAGCAAGTAAATATCACCCAGAGAGACATCTTAATGTGCTACTATTTATTAACAATTGCTAATTCTTCACTCTGTATCGAGCTCACTCCCCAGATACCGCATGGCAATTTGTGTTTAATAAACAGCTCTGACAGTGCTCTCAATGCTGACGAGTGATCACACAGTGGATTATTAACAAGCAGCGTCAGGAGAGCTTCCTTCAGTCTAACAGAGAACCACAGAAATGAAGGGACGAAAAGACTGATTCACTCACCTAGTCTCTCTCCCTAGCCAAGGCAAGATGTTGTCTATTGGCATATTCTCCAGAGCTTAGTTGACTTCACTCACAAATTACCAAAGGGATGAGGCGTCCACTACTTCCTTTTGAAGATTATTCTACATTCTTAAGGCCTGAACTTGCTCCTAACAGCCCAGACTTGGAAAGGAGCAGGACGGGACCTATACAGACTCTTAGGACTGTTTTCTCACCATCCAGCTAAATGGTCTAGAGGTTAGAACAGTGGCTCTCAAACTGGGGGTCAGGACCCCTCTGGGGGTTGCGAGGTTATTACATGGGGGGTCACGAACTGTCAGCCTCCACCCCAAATCCCGTTTCATCTCCAGCACTTACAATAGTGCTAAATATAAAAAAAGTGTTTTTAATTTATAAGGGGGAGGTCGCACTCAGAGATTTGTTGTGTGAAAGGGGGCACGAGTACAAAAGTTTGAGACCCACTGGGTTAGGATAAGTGATTGTTGGTGAGAAATCCTGGGGTCTATACCCAGCTGCTCTTCCACTCACCTGCTTGGCTAAGTCATTTAAGCCAGCCTTTTCAATGGCCACTTTTGAATGGCCCAACTTCAGGCAATCAAATCCGAAAATGCTGGACTTCACCCCCGAGCCGCACCAAGCGTGAGACCGACACCCGCGGATGCCTGCTCCTGCCTGCCCGCTGAGGCCGTGACTGCTTGTGGTTCAAGAGGTGATAGCAGCGGCGACTCTGCCTTGCGTATAACCGGCCACCGAGTCGTCTCCCCCACAAACTGCTGCTCTGGTATCATGCTGCCAACGTCACACCGTGCATGAGAGTAGCATGAGGGAAGGCCTACTTCTGCTGTTGGAGAAATCACGAGATTGGGTTAATCTCGCAAGTTCCAAGCAGTCTCTGAAACCACAATTTTTCACAGGGCCCTGCTTAGGACAAAGAGCTCCTATTATCTGCTCTACCCTTGCACAACATTAAAGTGTGGACGGCACTCAGGTGGCCTGGAGGAGAGGTGAGGGGCCCAGCTATCTTGTGAATCTTGGCACCCTGCCTGAAACAGGAGAGTAGCTCCCTGCCAGCCCCTCCCTTCCAACATTGTCTAAATTCCAAAGGGGAAGGCGGGAGTAATTCTGAAGCCTCAGCTACTCCCTCAGAGGAAAGCTGATAATGATCAGGACAATCCATCAGTGCAGTCTCCAGTCTCTTCCATGACTGCTGAGTCCAGGCAGGACTTAGGAAGCATCTGTTCTGAGAGAGGAGAAGGTCACAGGGCCTATCTGAGACCAGCAGCCTTAATAAAGGATCCCATTTCTATTAATTACAGCCCAGCCATGTCTGCTCTCTGCACTGTCCAGCTGATAATCAAGAAAAGCAAATCCTGCTGATCCTATGCTTATATTAGCCCCCACAGACCTGATCTTGCACCCTCAACTCCCATCAACTTCACGGCAGGAGTACCCAGTACCTGGCAGGATTGGGCCCGGCTGGAAGCAGTCATGCAACTGCCATCCAGTTACAAAATGAGGCCGTGGCAGACTGGGAAAGGGAAAGGAAATCCAGATTGTGTTTATCCTGATCTGAGCAGCGTCCTGGGTGGACGCCAGCCGACAGCACTCCACCAAATAATTCCAAAACAATATGCTGTTTGTTTTTCTCTTTATATGTCGCGTTGGTGAAAGACACCAGATTGACAGCCCTTGGGAGGGGAGGCCTCTCCCCACAGAATGGGCCGGACAAGCTTTCCCCCACTCACCCCAGTGGGAGTGAGCCCTGACCTTGCCAAGAGACCAGTCTGCGGGGAGCTCAGCATCCATGACTCGTTCAAGCCTTGGCTTCTCTAGGAGGATGCCAGCCAGGAGCCAATGTGGCAGTAATTTTAGGACACTGAACCATTTCTGTTGACACCACCTACTTCCAGACCTTGGGCCTGCTCAGTGCGTAGACGAACAAGGTGGGAGAGGTTCCTTGTGCCTTATGGGAGGACAATTCTGAGTTCATACAAAGCACCAACCCTGTTCCCTTTATTCACTTGTACACAGGTGGCACAAGCCACACTGGAAATGACACTCAACCTAACCTGGCAGGACCTTCATTGGCAAGACCTCCATGGCCCCACCGATGGTCCTTCAACAAAGGGTGCTAATTAGCGCCAGTCACTATGATGATTCTTCTCTACTAGGAACCAGGCGGAGACCATGAATTTCAGTGAAGAGCTGTGGCTAGTAATGGCTTTTGGTGATTTCTGACCTGAACTGGATTTGAACTGGTGACTTAGAACAACTCTGTATCCCATCACCAGTCCTGTGAGACATCACCTCCCTCACTGGCTGATACTTGCCCTGCAATCTTCAGCCACAGAACAGATCTGATCTGCTAAGTCTCACAGGTGCTTTGTACTGTTATGATGACAGTGACATCTTCATCTACTAGTCCTTTGAGGTGCCCATATGATCAAACCTGTCTTTGTCCTCTCAGTCAGTACGATACACAGAAATCTGCCAATACGGTGCATTAGCAGGGAGTCACGTTGCTAAACCACTCCCTTTCCCCAGGGAACATTTACCTCCACGTACCATTCAAACCACAAGGCCCTGGTCCGGAGTCTCATCCACTAATGCAGGGGTAAACATCACCACAACAAATAATGTATAGGGAGTGTACATCAGCTCAGAATCAGCCTCAATGGTTTACAGATTCATCGATTCCAAGGTCACAAGGGACCACTGTGATCACCTAACTTGACCTCCTGTATAACACAGGCCACAAAACTTCCCTGGAACAACTGCCATTTGAACTAGAGCAGCTATTGTAGGAAAAAAACATCCAATCTTGATTTAGAAATTGCTAGGGATGGAGAATCCACCATGAGCCTTGGAAAGATGTTTCAATGGTTAATTAGCTCTCCGTAAAAAAAATTCACTTTATTTCCAGTCTGAAGAAATCTAGCTTCATCTTCCAGTCATTGGATCTTTAACATTTCTTCTCTTTAAGGTCTTCCCTTTACGGCCTATTACACGAGCAGAGCTGACCCTGCTAACCCACTTAGCAGAGCAGGGAGCGTAATCTCTAATAAATACTGTGCAGCCTCTTTTTGCTTTTTATTAACTTATTCGTCATTTTCCAGTTTGTTCCTGGCTCACAGATTGGCCGCATGTAGCTAACTATGAGTATTCAACACACATTAAAAATGTTAACCCCGTCAGCTACTTTTGATTGGGCAGGTAACACACGTGATATCATTTCTGCTCCCTGATTGGTTGAGCATAACTGTTAGCATCAGTTTGCAGGCTCAAATATGCATGTTTGAAATCTGCTTTCCATTTGCTTTCTATTCATATTCCCCAATTCTGCTCAAAATTTGTCATTTCTGCCAATAAACTCATCCACCAGGCTATTCATGGAAAGCAAAAGTATTTAAAGGGCACAAGCATGGCTGAAACTAATTCATTTTGTTTTAAGTGAGCAGATATCTGAGGGTGTGGGGGGAAATGATTTATTCTCCTGGCCAAAATACTGCTAATTCAGGGCCAACCCATACCATTACAGAGGGGAAAAGAGGACTCAGAAAGCTTAGCTGAGTGCCTTGATATAAGCTCTTCCTGGAACTCAGATACCACAGATATGGGTGCTGTATTGGATAGATAGATAGATAGATAGATAGATAGATAGATAGATAGATAGATAGCAGGGGTGCATGGGGATAGATAGATAGATAGATAGATAGATAGATAGATAGATAGATAGATAGATAGATAGATAGATAGATAGATAGATAGATAGATAGATAGATAGATAGATACTCTAGTTTCTGTGCCATGGCCTTCTAGCACAAAGATCCCAGAGAAAAGCAAATTTCAATCCCACAGGGTCTACGCCTCCTTCACTGCTCTGTAACCCACTGGTAACATGGCTATCTTCATAGCCAGGCTAGTGCCTATGCCTGCGCCATACCCACTTCCTTCCCAGGCAGCCATAGGTGTGGAGCGGAGCTAACATTGCTCTAGCAGTACTAACGTCCACAACCAGCTAAGGTGGAAATGCCACACAGAATGGCTACTTCCCAGCATCAATCTCCCCCATGCTCATATAAACCCCATGCCTACAGGGTACCAACTGCCCAGTGATCATGCTGAGGGGCTTCAGAAGGCTCTCAAGGAGGGCTGGAGCACCTCAGAGTGACTCTGCTCACCCCTCTTGCAGCTTTCAGTGCATTTCTGCCCCCCTCCCGGGAACAGAGCCACATCTACTACCCATCTCTGATGGTTGCTTTCCAGGTGGGAATTAATGGGCAAGGTGGGGGAGGGCGGTGTCCTTATCAGGTCATCCCCACCTACACTGCAGAATGAATTTGGCTCAGTATTGCTCATGCTGAAGCGATGAATCCCACAAAGCTCCCTTCCGTCAGATGAAGAGTGATGGGGTGACACAGCATCTGTCTGCAGAGGAGTCACTGACAGCACTGGGAGGAACTCACAGGGGATAGCTTGGCAGTAGAGCAGCGGAGATGCTGTGCAGCAGTTCACATTCCCCTTTCATCCCTCCCTTTCCCCTTCCGCCTGCCCCGAGTTTCACACTGTGAGTTTAGGATTTAACTGAAACCATAATGCCAGAACAGACGCTCAGGAAAACTTGGCCAGGTTTTGAGTCAAAGCCAGGAACAACTACCAAGCAATCCACCAGACCACAAACAATAACCCCTAGCTTTTATAGTGCTTTTCTTGGTAGATCTCAAAGTAAACTGAGGCACAGAGAGGGGAAATGACTTGCCCCAGGTCAGTAGCAAGGCAAGAAAAAGAACCAGGTCTCTTGTATCCTTGTCTGATGCGCTAACCATTAGGATACACTGCCCGCCAACAGTTATGGAGCTGGGATGACTGTTTATTACACTGTTCATAACCCGTTTGCTGCTACATTGGCTCCCTTTGTCCGCTTGCTGAATTCACCTGTTGTCTCTCGTCATACACTTAGATTGTAAGCACTCTGTCTCAGGGACTGTTCTTTAGTTAAATGCATGTATCGCATCTATCACAATGGGGTGTCAAGACCGGATTGCTGCCTCTGGGCACAACAACATCCATCCCTGGCACCTGGAATTCAGTCTAGGTTCTCTCCACACTCAGCTCATGCTTATCCGACATTCTCCCCAAATGCAACCCAGCTTCTCTGCAAATTCAGGCTAGGCTCATGTCAAACTCAGACCAGGATAATCCCAGATTCACTCTCAGTTGTACCCAAATTCAACCCAGTGTCACAGAACAACTCACAAGCTTCAAAAGTCTGCCAAGACCCACATCTGTAATTAATCCCACATCTCAGGTTTTTTTAGCTCCAGTCCCTATGCTATCAGAGACCCAGGCCTTCAACTGCTATTGGCATCGCTCCATTAGAATCCACTGTAACTTACTCCTCTCTGCAGTGCTTTAGGGATGTCAGCGGCCTATAAAGCTCTGTTGAAAACCAGAATCAATCCAGTTTCTATTTCAAAAGTATCTAAGAGAAAGTTGGCCATTAAAAATGATAAATACATTTCAGATTGCCTGCTTCCGGGTAAGTAAAAGAACTGCTGAAACAATAGGCAAGCACATTCCACAAAGGCTGAGACCACAAAATAACCCTATGCTCCTTCCAACCACGTCCTCAAAGTGCTAAAAGGACTGCACAGAAGGGCTAATCATGCGGACGACCTACATCTAAACAGCTACAAAATTAACATGTAATAGAGAAATAAGCCCAAGAAGCTTCCCCTTATCACTTAGATTAGATCTGGGGATCCAATACAGAAAGACCCCATAATATTAGAATTCAGTCCCCTATCAATGGGACGGAAGGGAAATACAATGTTGATCCATTAAGATGCCCCCTCATTGCTGCTACCCAGATTCTCGGGACAGGAGCTACCCTAAAGTTATGTTTCACCGCTCCTACAGCTGGGGAGGAGGGGGACCCAGGCTCCACCCCTACCACATGCTGGCTAGTATGGGCATGCCAGAATGCTAGGGGAAGTTGTCATAAACAGATAGCTAAGGGTTAATGTCTCTTTCACCTATAAAAGGGTTAACGAACAGTGACCTGAAACACCTGAACAGAGGACCAATCAGGAGACAAAATACTTTCAAAACTGGGTGGAGGGAAGTTTGGGAGTGAGTTCTTTGTTCTTTGTCTTGGTTCGGTGGCCCTCTCGGCTCTGAGAGTGATCTCTCTATCTCCAGGCTTTCTAATCTTCTGTTTCCAAGTTGTAAGTACAAGGATAGTAAGACAATAGGTTTATATTGTTTTTTTGTATTTACATGTGTGTAGTTGCTGGAATGTGTTAAATTGTATTCTGTTTGGATAAGGCTGTTTATTCATTTTTTCTTTTAAGCAATTAACCCTGTATATTGTCACCTTGATACAGAGACCATTTTATGTCTTTTCCTTTCTTTTTATATAAAGCTTTCTTTTTTAAGACCTGTTGGATTTTTTTTTTAGTGGGGGCTCAATTGGACTGAGTCTGCAGCTCACCAGGGAATTGGTGGGAGGAAGAAGACGGGGGAAGAGAGAATCTCTTTGTGTTAGATTTACTAAGCCTGAATTTGCATAACCTCTGGGTGAGGGGAGAGAAATATTTGATTTCTCGGTGCGGTGTTTCAAGGACTTAAAGCAGGGAATCTCCTAGAGTACCCAGGGTGGGGAAATCTGGGAGGAGGTAAAGAGGGGGAAGGGAAGTGGGTTATTTCCCTTTGTGGTGAGACTCAGGGCATCTGAGTCTTGGGGTTCCCCAGGGAAGGTTTTGGGGAGACCGGAGTGAGCCAGACACTGGAATTCTCTGGCTGGTGGCAGCGATATCAGATCCAAGCTGGTAATTAAGTTTGGAGGTTTCATGCTAGCTTCTCATGTTCTGAACTCTAAGGTTCAGATCTGAGTAGGACAGTTATGACAGAAGTACTTTGCGCCAGGAACAGACGTGGTGCAAGGTACATGCCCCGCCCAGCAGGAGGAAACCACAGACAGACTGTAACTTAGAAACCCAGCCTGCAGCAGTGCACTGCCCCTTACTCAGGGGAAAGGCAGGCTGGATTGGACACTGCGGCTGCGGCTGTTGCGGAGCAGGGTTGGGCAAACCAGCCTCGATAAGAAACTGCAGAAACCTCATTTAAAACGCACACCAAAACCAAGCTGAACCTCAACACAAAACCCTTCTGAGAAAAGAAAAAGTTCAGCCAGCTGCCCCCTCCCTCATCTTATTTTTGCCTCTCCATATCCAGGTTCTGGCTCCAGCAGCAGGGGCAGTGCAATCCCAGAAGCAGGATCTCTTACCAGGAAATCTCATGAGATTTCCAGCCCAAAGACTTAATTTCAGAAATCCTGAGTGGCTCAGAGCCCTCTCTACTTAGAATCACAGGGTCAGACCCCAGATTTTCAAATTCAGGAGGTTTACATAAACTGCTGAATGTGGGGGGAGCTGTCTGAACTGAATTTGAATTCCAATACTTCCTTGGCGCATCAATAGTTTGGCGCATCAAGGGAGGCTGCTGGCTTAAAAGGTGTAGCTTCCTCATGCTACAGGGGAAATATCACTTAACTCCTTATATAGGATTGTTGTACTCAGGGTGCTTACCAGCCACAAATGAATGCATATCATCCACTTTTCACAGAGGGGGGAATGAAGCAGAGAGCAGTTAAATAGGGTTACCCCAGATGGGATTAGGCCAGCACAGTAAGGCTGGCCCCAGGACAAGCTGGGGGCTTTACAAGATTCTGAAAGACAAGCATCTCCAGCTCCGTAGCATCACCTAGCCCCATCTCTGGGCTTTGCTTCAGTGACACATGAGAGAACAGTCCATCACCTGTTCCTTTAGGTCTCCCATACAAGCACCATAGCAGGGTCTCCCTACATAGTGAGCACATCTGAGAGGCAGCCCAGAGTGGCATAGCCATAGCCATAGACACAGACACAACACTAACTCTGAGTGATGGGGAGAGCATGGTGGTTACTTTGGGCCTAAAGGTCCTTGCCTGGAGGTCCAGCAGAGACAAAATATATCAAGTGAATACAATGCAAATACAGACAAGCCTTGGGGCTGATCTCCACCATTTTAACTAAATCCTGTAGCCTTTTATTTTATTTAAAATGAATTTTGCCATGTGGTATTACACCACCTTGGGTTCAGCTCTGCTGGCTACAGTTTTAAGCTTAACAGAGTCACCTTTGCTACAAGCTTCAGATTTAGAGTCTAGCATGGCTGGAGTTATACTGGCATAGAGGTGTTTATCCCAGCGCAGCATAGCTTTCACTATAAACACTCTGAAACCAGAAGAACTGCCTCCACGTTCAAGAGCTGCAGCAGTTTTTCTACCAATTTAGTTAAATCAGAACAAGACATGACCTTAGTCTTGTAATAGGCACCTCCCTTTTACTCAGGCTCACTACTCCTTTCCCACTCCATCTTCGGAAGCAAATCTGCAGTGGTTCTTCATCACCAGCCCATGCCCCAGTATCAGTGGGGGCTGGTGGCTGCCACTCAGTGAGTCTCCATACTGGGCCCTGGTGCATCCCTGCTTCCTGCCCCGCAGTGGGGCTTGGGCATGGATCATGGCAGGAGTAAAGTGTGACATCACTTTAGGCCCCGTTTCAAGGGAGGGTACATACACCAACCACCATCATGGTCATCACTAAGGTTTGAACCTGGGCCTTCCCAAGCTGGGAGCCTGAGCCTCCGCTGCTCAAGCTAAAAGACTTGTATCCTCTGCAGATCAGGCCCAGGGAGGAAGGTGGCATAACACATACTGAACAGCACTCAACTGAGTGGCAGGCGATGGGCACCGGCTAGCACAGCTGAGCTCAGCCTGGCGCACAAGCCCAGCCGCCCCAGGGAAGCTGGGAACGACCTGTATAAAACATTGGCGAGGCCGTCGCCTTCACACAGCCCCTGTCTCACCCTGATCAAGTCTACATGGCTGGGAGCAGGGCAGTCACTGCCCATGCAGCAAAGGGTGGGAAGCTAGGGTGGCTTGTGCCAAAGTTACCATTTCCTTTTGGCCATTTACAGGCCTTGCCAGGATATCTAATTACCCCCACCCCAAGTTGGAGCTACAATCCCTTTAAGTCGCTGCTTTCTGGCAAGACCGAAAGGGACATCGGGGACTACTCTACAAGTCAGTCACCGCCCTGGTGAAGTGCGTTAGCAGCTGGACCTGCCTGTGCCTAAGCAAACACAGCCAACATTGTGTCTTTAAAGCCACTTCAGTGCAGATGTTGTTTCCATGGTAACAAGTGGACCAAATATATTAGTGTTTCTAATAATAAACCAAACTTCCAACTTGGAAAATGTGCTTCCCTCACCCCTTCTTCCTTTCCCCTCCCTTTTCCTAAATTAAACCGGCATTTACTGAGCAAGGTGTAATTAGTAAATAACTGGAAGGGCCTAGTAACTCCTAGTGCCCAAGCAGATGGAAGTGTCACATGAGGCACGGTGTTCAGCTGCGAATCAATGTGCGCCTGGGATCTGCGCAGAAATGGCTGAATTTTTTTTTTAATCAACCCAAACTAAAGACACTGGGACGATTCTATGAACCCCTGGGAGCAACGCCCCAGCAGCGACTTTGCATGCAGTCCACATTCCCGCAGACCAGGCAGGACTCCGCTCCGGAGCTGGGATCGGCTCTCGGCATCTGTTACTTTTTCAAACACTCTCATTGAGACCCAGCGTTTGCTTCCCTTTAAATAAAGAAGCAGAAACTTCACATACACACACCCATACACACACACACCCCTCCAGCCCTCACCCTACTCCCCACCCCCTTCAAACAACAACCAAGTCAGCAAAGCAGTACAAACCCTTTCAGGATCTACCAATCAGAGATGATCAGCACCCAGAGATCGCACCAAGGTTGAAAGGGGAAAAGGAAGGGGTGGAGAACGTGCAAAGATTAAGTGCGGGCACTGACAACAGTGCAGATGCCAGCCTGTGCGAGTCCCCTCCCTGGTTCCACCAACATTCCTATCCAAATCCACCGTGCAGGAAGAGAGTGGGGTGGGGGTGGGGGGGAGGCCCCTGAAACCGACAATATGATCACTGCAGCAGCCATAGCAACCCAAATGAATTCCACCGTGCAGGCTCCAGCTCACGCTGCAATTGAGGAAGGGGGAGTAGGGTGACCCAATAGCAAGTGTGAAAAATCGGCACGGAGTGGGGGGTAATAGGTGCCTGCATAAGACAATGCCCTGAATATCAGGACTGTCCCTATAAAATCGAGACATCTGGTCACCCTAAGGGGGAGGGAGGGTGTCAGGAGGGAAATTTGGGGAGACAAGGGGTAGGATCTGCTCTCTGTCTCCCAAGGGCTCACTGCCCCCGAACATCCTGACCTAAGGAATCGGTGGCACTTCAATGCAGCAGGCTTCCTCGGTTGGGTTTGTTTTTAGGTCACAGCCTGTCAGCGGCACATCTGAGCCGCTTTGCCGCGTTCTCGTCTTTCTATATTGCAATATCTACACGCACACATGTTTGAAAGCTCGTCTCTCTCGCCAACAGAAGTTGGTCCAATAAAAGATATTACCTCCTCCACCTTGTCTCTCTCTCTGTACACACACACACACACACACACACACCCCTCCAGCAGCATCCTGGTCCCTCCGCCTCCCAACAGCCAGGCTGGTAGTGGCGATTGATTGTCATTTAAATGTCACACGCTGGATGCTGTGCCATTCTGGGCTGGGATTTCTTTCCCCCCTCTCCTTTCTTTCTTGGCATTCTTTCATTCTTTCTTCATTGTATGTTATTGGCAGGACTTACCATGTCTGAGCTGAGCTGGGCTAAGATGGCGAAGGTAGAGAGTCTCTCACAGAGGCATTTAGTTCGGAAGGAATCGACTGGGACTGTTCGGCAGCCGCGCCAGGACCAGGCACCAAGCTGGGAGGAGGAGGAGGAGGAGGATCTGTTAAGGGAGGGGGTGGCAAAGTGCAGAGAGGCGAGAGAGAGACAGCAGAGAGGGAGAGAGAGAGAGGGAGAGACAGAGTGAGAGGAGGCAGCAAAAAGAAAAACATCACCAACAAAATGCAAAAGAAAGAACCAGAGCACTGACCCCCTCCTCCTCCCCACATGCTGGGAGCATCACCACCCCCCACAAGCTGGACTCCCATTCCCGCACACAGCTGCCCTCCCCATCCCAGAACACAGCTCCCCTCCCCCAGCAATACCCCCACCACAGGACAAAGCTCCCCTCCCCCAGCATCACCCCATCCCAGCACACAGCTCCCCTCTCCCAGCATCACCCCATCCCAGCACACAGCTCCCCTCTCCCAGCAACACCCCATCCCAGCACACAGCTCCCCTCTCCCAGCAACACCCCATCCCAGCACACAGCTCCCCAGCATCACCCCATCCCAGCACACAGCTCCCCTCCCCCAGCATCACCCCATCCCAGCACACAGCTCCCCTCTCCCAGCAACACCCCATCCCAGCACACAGCTCCCCTCTCCCAGCAACACCCCATCCCAGCACACAGCTCCCCTCTCCCAGCATCACCCCATCCCAGCACACAGCTCCCCTCTCCCAGCATCACCCCATCCCAGCACACAGCTCCCCTCTCCCAGCAACACCCCATCCCAGCACACAGCTCCCCAGCATCACCTCATCCCAGCACACAGCTCCCCTCCCCCAGCATCACCCCATCCCAGCACACAGCTCCCCTCTCCCAGCAACACCCCATCCCAGCACACAGCTCCCCAGCATCACCCCATCCCAGCACACAGCTCCCCTCCCCCAGCATCACCCCATCCCAGCACACAGCTCCCCTCTCCCAGCAACACCCCATCCCAGCACACAGCTCCCCAGCATCACCCCATCCCAGCACACAGCTCCCCTCCCCCAGCATCACCCCATCCCAGCACACAGCTCCCCTCCCCCAGCAACATCCCATCCCAGCACACAACTCCCCTCCCCCAGCATCACCCCATCCCAGCACACAGTTCCCCTCCCCCAGCATCACCCCATCCCAGTACACAGCTCCCCTCTCCCAGCATCACCCCCATCCCAGGACACAGCTCCCCGCCCCCAGCATCTCCCCCATCCCAGGACACAGCTCCCCCCCCAGCAACATCCCATCCCAGCACACAGCTCCCCTCCCTAGCAACACCTCATCCCAGGACACAGCTTCCTTCCCCCAGCATCACCCCATCCCAGCACACAGCTCCCCTCCCCCAGCAACACCCCATCCAGGACACAGCTCCCCTCCCACAGCAACATCCCATTCAGGACACATCTCCCCTCCCACAGCAACACCTCATCCCAGGACACAGCTCCCCTGCCCCAGCAACATCCCATTCCAGGACACAGCCTCCCCCTGCATCTCCCCCATCCCAGGACACAGCTCCCCTCCCCCAGCATCACCCCCATCTCAGCATACAGCTCCCCTCCCCTAGCAACACCCCTTCCCAGGACACAGATCCCCACCCAGCATCTCCCCCATCCTAGGACACAGCTCCCCCACCCAGCATGTCCCCCATCCCAGGACACAGCTCCCCTCCCCCAGCATCACCCCCATCTCAGCATACAGCTCCCCTCCCCTAGCAACACCCCATCCCAGGACACAGATCCCCACCCAGCATCTCCCCCATCCTAGGACACAGCTCCCCCACCCAGCATGTCCCCCATCCCAGGACACAGCTCCCCTCCCCCAGCAACTTCCCATCCCAGTACACAGCTCCTCTCCTACAGCAACACCTCATTCCAGGACACAGCTCACCCACCCAGCATCTCCCCCATCCCAGCACACAGCTCCCCTCTCCCAGCAACACCCCATTCCTGGACACAGCTCCCTTCCCTCGGCAACACCCCATCCCAGGACAGAGCTCCCCTCCCCCAGCAACACCCCATCCCAGGACACAGCTCCCCACCCCAGCATCTCCCCCATCCCAGGACACAGCTCTCCTCCCCGGCATCACCCCCATCCCAGGACACAGCTATCCCCACCCCAGCATCACCCCCATCCCAGGACACAGCTTCTGTCCCACAGGAATACCCTCAACCTGCGCACACACCCCTCCCCACATCCAGAACACAGCTCCGCCCCATCCCAGTACATCAAAGTTCCCTATCCCATCATCACCCTCATCCCTGCACGCAGCTCCCCATCCCCAGCATCTCCCCCATCCCAGGATACAGCTTCCCCCCCGTGAGCAACACCCCCATCCCAGCACACAGCTCCCGTAATTATCCCAGCACACACAACTACCTTCCTTCAACACAGCACACTCAGCTCCCCCGCACAGCTCCCATCCCCCATCCCAGCACCCAGAGCTCCCTTCCCTTTCTAAATTCGCACAGCCCCCCATCCTCCATTCCAGCACATGACTCCCCTCTCCTTTCCTTCCCCTCCCTATCCCTATGGAAAGCTGCAGAGTAGCTCCTGTCCTGATACCCTTCTGTTCTCACTCCCATCTGTTCCCCACACGGCCAAGACAAGGCTGTGTGGTCCACCCCAGACCCCACCCCAACCTCCCCAGATCTGGGAGTAGCGGGACTCCAGGAGGGGTGATCAGAGAGGACTGCTGGGGCATGAATCTCACCTATCCTGCAAAGGACACAGGAAACAGGGAGTGGGACCCAGGGATCCAGACCCTGTGAGCTGACACAGGTACAGGGAGGCTGGGGAAGAGAGAGCACAAGAGGACCTGAAGCTGGAGAAACACCCTGGGGCATCCGGGCTTGATGCACAGAGGGACAGGCATAGTGGGGGGTTGTTTTTTTAAAAGTCATTCCTCCAAGGCAAGCATCTGGAACTAATCTACTTTGGCTTGCGGCTGGCTGAGGGAGCCTGCTGCTGCTCGGGGATGGGGGTGGGAGGAAAGTGACCAGGGGTGGGAGAAGGGGAAAGAATCATAGAATCATAGAATATAAGGGTTGGAAGGGACCTCAGGAGGTATCTAGTCCAACCCCCTGCTCAAAGCAGGGCCAATTCCCAACTAAATCACCCCAGCCAGGGCTTTGCCAAGCCTGACCTTAAAAACCTCTAAGGAAGGAGATTCCACCACCTCTCTAGGGAACCCATTCCAGAAGCTGGGAGAGAGGGCGGAGAGGCTCTTGGGCATGAAAAATTGCCTCTTAGGCATTAGTAAAAGTAACCTGAGTCAGCAACATCTGTCCCGGTGAGGATTAGAGGGAAGGAGACGTTCCCTGTGTTTGGGGACACTGCCAGGTAGCCTGGAACGTGGGACCCCCTCCACTCCCCCTGGGACTGCTCCATCATGCCCATAGCATGTGCTGCCTTAAGCAAAGTACCACACTCAGCCTCAGCCCCTGCCTCCTTGCTCCAAAAGCCAGCAGAGGCTGAGACAGCAGAACCAGGAGAGATGGAAAAGACCTGCCAGAGCAGGATTCTCCCCTACACACTGATCTCCAGTGCTCTAGTTGGGCTGATTGTACGGGTCCCAGGCAAGGGATTCTTCCTTTGGGCAACTGTTCCACAGCCTAACACATCTCACTGTCCGAACCTTCTCCATGGAATACAGTCGTGGAATCCTTCCCTCGCTCAGCCTCCACCAAGTTACTCTAGGGGTATGTCTAGACAAGAGCCACCCAGCTCGGCTTGTGGGGTTTGGGAAGCAGGGCTTTTTCATTTACTGTGTCGATATCTGGCCTCAGGCTGCAGCCTCAGGTGTAAGACACTGCGAGGTGGGAGGGTCCCAGAGCTTAGGCTCCAGCCCCAATCCAGAAGCCTTTGTCAACCCAGCAATGAAGCAGGCCAGCCATGGGGTTTTTTTTGCTGTGTAGACATAGCCCTAGTTACACCCCCAGACATATCCTAGATACAGTCTAGCTCTGCGTGGCAACTGAGAGCATGTTGAATTATTGTTCCTCTTAGCACGGAGAAGCCTCGACCGAGATCAGCACCGCATTGTGCTCCGCGCTGTATAAACACATTGCAAGAGACAGTTCCTGATCTGACCTGCTTACAACCTAAATGGAAGAGACAGGCAAAGGCTGAGAGGGAAAACTGAGCATTATCCCCCATGCTCATTAACACACTTGTGCACACTGGCATGGCCAGGACATAAATGTGTGATGCTGGTCATTTTACTGCAGTCTCCAGTTAAATACCATAGTTGTGCTGTGTTCCAAACCTTTGTGTGGCATCAGCAATGCCGGGTTTACAACGGTTCCAGTGGATCCATGGAGCCAGGCCCACGCTGAGAAGGGGCCCCGGCTTGTTCCACTTACACTGCGCCCCGAGATCTCACTGGCTCCCCTTGCCCACCACTTGCTCCTCTCAGCCTGTCCGCCAGCTGGCTGAGGGCTCCTCTCTGCCACGTCTCAGCCCAGCAGACACAGTCACCTCCCAGCAAGGCTGGTGAGCGCCGCCGGAAAGCAGGGTGCCGGGGAGTGGGGCTCTTGGGGGTTGGGGGTGCTGGGCTATGAAGGGGTGGGGAAGATCTGTGTGTGTTGAGGGACTAGGGAGTGGGAGTTCTGGGCAGTTGTGGAGGGACTGTGGGCAGGGGTGGTGTTGTGCAGGGCACTGTGCATTTGTGGGTGGGTCTGGGGGGCCTCAAGCCATAGGGAGTGGGGGGGACTATATGGTGCGGCATGTGCCCACCCCCAAGGGGAAGGGACACACTGGCAGTACAGGGCTGGGCAGGCCACTGTGCGTCTGGCAACTGCCGGATTGTAAATAGTGCCCTCGCATTGGGCAGAGCAGGGACACCCTTGCCATGCCATGCCCCATTGCCTCTGGCTGGCCCCTCGCTCCAGGGACTGACCTCCCTGCACCATGCTCCATTGTCCCCATGGGGGCCCACAAATATGTTTGGCACTGGGCCCACAAAAGGTTAATCCGGCCCTAGAATTTTCAATCCCATTTGTTAACACGTGTGAAAGAGTTACCCAGTGGTCAGTGTGCATTCCAGGTCCCCCTCTGTGCCAACCCACAGAGGACAGGAGCCGTTACAGCCCCAGTTACAAAACCTTGGCGCTTCAGCTTAAGTTGCAACAGCTCTTGTTTTTAGTGATCCCCGGTTCATTCGCAGGCGTGCTGGCCAAGATGGCGGCCATCGCCTAAGCACGACTCAAATGTCTCATAGACTCATAGACTCTAGGACTGGACCCTCTAGGAAGGGACCTCGAGAGGTCATCGAGTCCAGTCCCCTGCCCTCATGGCAGGACCAAATACTGTCTAGACCATCCCTAATAGACATTTATCTAACCTACTCTTAAATATCTCCAGAGATGGAGATTCCACAACTTCCCTAGGCAATCTATTCCAGTGTTTAACTACCCTGACAGTTAGGAATTTTTTCCTAATGTCCAACCTAAATCTCCCTTGCTGCAGTTTAAGTCCATTGCTTCTTGTTCTATCATTGGAGGCTAAGGTGAACAAGTTTTCTCCCGCCTCCTGATGACACCCTTTTAGATACCTGAAAACTGCTATAACGTCCCCTCTCAGTCTTCTCTTTTCAAGTCAAGTAGACATTCCCCAAAAGGCATGGCTACCAAAAGCTGGGATTAATGAGACCAAACTGTATGCGCTGAGAGTTAACCACTCGTCATCTCATTAAACATTCAAGCATTGCCTGACCGGTCTGAAACCAAGCTCAGGAGATGGGAAAAGAGAGGCATTGAGTTAAGGAATCAGGTTGCTTTTTACTGTGTTTTATTGGTTTTTTTTTAGGTAAATGGGGAAACTCCATGCAAAGCATCACGAAGTTCAACAGCTCTAAAGCACCCACTGTGAGGGCCAGATCGCCCCTTCCTGCTGCTTTCATGGAAGGGGTAAAAACAATGGGAACTGTTGGAGGCTGGGTGGGATGAGTCTATGTGCAAACTCTCAGGGCTCCATCACAGCAAAGGGAAGGGCATAGCAGCAGTATCCCAGGGAAATAGCTGTGAGAATTAGTGCCACACTCCAGCTATGGCATGCTCTCTTTGCACGATCAGCCATCCTCTGAGGAGAGAGCTAGTGAAGAGTGCCAGCAGAGCCACAGGCAGTACAACTCCAGATGGAGCCATGCTGCTATGGAGCCCAGGGCATATAACAGACGGACTGAGCTTCTGCACAGATGCCCTTGCCTTTGGCAGATGCCCCTTGATCTATGGGAGCTCCTTGCAGGATTCAGGCTGTCCGTAGCTCAAGAGGTCTGTACCACTCCTACAACTCTCTCCCTGTGTCACAGCAACTCTCTCCCTGTGTCCTTCTGCCTGATCTGTGGGCAGGCAAAATCTGGGCCTTGGGAAGAAGCAGAGGAAGAGCAGAGAAAAGGGTAACTGAGCTGAAATTGAAATGCAAAGATCTGAGTATGAACAGAACGAAGCAGAATCAAGGAGCTTAAATAGCCCCCTCTGGTACTGAATCCAAAGGGTAGCTTGGGAGAGGTAAGAACTACACCTTCTTCTGTATCGCCTGCAAACCAAAATACCCTTGAAGAAGCAGAATAAAATGGCTTCTTCCAGCCAGATCAAGCACAGCAGGTGGAGATAGCATGACGGAGACATAAGAAAGCACAGGAGACTGGAATGTAGGAGGAGCAGCGAACAAGAAGCGATGCCATAGGATGGAGAACAGTAACAGTCACATTTCACAATGCAAATAAGGGCTCAAGGGTCAGGCAAACAGCCAAAGTTCGTTGTCGCCTGGCTAAAAGAAGATATATATCACCGTGCTGAGTATAGCAGTCTCTGGGCACTTTGCAGCAACGTGGAATTAAGAGTCCATTCCATTCCCAAATGGCCATTGACAGACAGTGAGGGAGCGTACATGATGTTGGTGTACATAGATTCATAGATTATAAAACCAAAAGGGACCACTCATAGAATCATAAAATATCAAGGTTGGAAGGGACCTCAGGAGCTCATCTAGTACAACCCCCTGCTCAAAGCAGGACCAACTCCAACTAAATCATCTCAGCCAGGGCTTTGTCAAGCCTGATCTTGAAAACCTCTAAGGAAGGAGATTCCGCTACCTCCCTAGGTAACCCATTCCAGTGCTTCACCACCCTCCTAGTGAAATAGTGTTTCCTAATATCCAACCTAGACCTCCCCCACTGCAACTTGAGACCAATGCTCCTTGTTCTGCCACCTGCCATCACTGAGAACAGCCAAGCTCCATCCTCTTTGGAACCCCCTTCAGGTAGCTGAAGACTGCTATTAAATCCTCCCTCACTCTTCTCTTCTGTATACTAAATAAACCCAGTTCCCTCAGCATCTCTTCATAAGTCATGTGCCCCAGACCCCTAACCATTTTCATTGCCCTTTTCTGGACTCTCTCCAATTTGTCCACATCCTTTGTGTAGTGGGGGGCCTAAAACTGCACACAGTACTCCAGATGTGGCCTTACCAGTGCTGAATAGAGGGGAATAATCACTTCCCTTGATCTGCTGGCAATGCTCCTACTAATGCAGCCCAGTATGTCATTAGCCTTGGCAACAAGGGCACCCTGTTGACACATATCCAGCTTCTCATCCACTGTATTCCCCAGGTCCTTCTCTGTAGATCATCTAGTCTGATCTTCTGCATAACAGAAGACCAAAAAACTGCCCTGAATTAATTTCTGTTTGAACTAGAACAGATCCTGTAGAAAAACATCCTATCTTGATTTAAAAATTGCCAGTCCTAGAGAATCCACCATAACCCTTGGTAAGTTATTCAAATAGTTAATTACCCTCTCTGTTAAAAAGAAGTTGCACCTTAGTTCTAGTCTGAATTTGATTTGCTTCAGCTTCCAGCCATTAGACCTTGTTATACCTCTTTCTGCTAGAAGAACCCTCTGCTATCAAATTGCTGTTCCTCGTGTAGGTGCTCATAAACTGTGATCAAGTCACCCCCTAACCTCTTTGGTAAGATAAACAGACTGAGCTCTTTCAGTCTTTCACTATAAAGGCAAGTTTTCCAATCCTTTAATCATTCTCATGGCTCTTCTCTGAAACCTCTCCAATTTATAAACATCCTTTTTTAACTGTCGACACCAGAACTGGACACAGTATTCCAGTAGTGGTCAAACCAGTGCCAAATACAGAATAGAAATATTTATTCAACATCTCTAACTTTTCTGTATTATTATTGATAATTCTACCATTTCCATCTAGTAAAGATCAATACCATTGTTAGGATTTTTTTTGTTCTTAAGATACTTACAAAACTCCTACTTATTGTTCATCATTTTGCTGGCCATAGAGTTCTCTTGCTTCCCTTATCAATTTTCTACAATTCCTAGCATCTGATTTATATTCATTTCTATCAACTTCCACTTAAAACTGCTTTCACTTCACCTCTAAACTAGATTTTTTTTAACCAACACAGCCTTTGTTCTCAATTGTGGCATCTAGTAAAATGTTCTTTAAAAATTCCCAATTGTCATTCACATTGTTGTTTAAATTCTTTCTCTCAACTGATTTGGTTTGTCACTGTTTTGAGCTTTATGAAATTGGCCATTTAAAAACCCAAATGTATATTACTAGTTTGGACTTTATTCTGTTTGCACTTCACAACTGAATGGATACATTTGTGTTAGTGATAGACCTGACCCCAAATCTCAGCTCCAGTTACCTCCAAGCTTCAAAGCAAAGTGGGTGTGGATCTGGGCTGCTCATCTCTACTAGTTCAAGCTAAACATCAGATCCAAACACTCCTGCACTGTTCCAATCCCCATTTCTAGACGTGGCAAAGAAAATCATACATTTAAAGCACATAGTGGGACATATTTTACAATAACCATGCTTTGCTCTTATAGGACATGATCCAATGTCCACTGAAATCATTGGAGAGAGTCCCATTGAGTTCAATGTACATTGGATGAAAGCCACATAGCTCTTATATTAAAAGCCACTATAAATTACCAAAGGGGTGGTGTGGGATATCCTGAATCAAATGTTCAGCTGATGTACATCTGCATAGTCCACTGAAGTAAGTGGAGTTATGTCAATTTACAACTGCTGAGAATGTGTCCCCCTACTATCAAAGATCACTGATTAAACATCTCAATCATCTTAAAGTATTGAATTCATCCTACAGGATGCTAGTGCGATCCCTCGGTTTTAAGCTCCTCAGCATAAACAATGCCTCTCCTTCCCTTATCCTTTCCCTCATCTCTGGTTTTAATCCTTCAGCATGTCTTGGACATGGCTTGGGGAGAACAGTCATGCTGTTAAAAGAACATTTGGGATGATATGAAAAAATGGCCAATTCCCCCAGCAGTAATCACATTGCTCCTCTACAGAGCGTTCTGCCTTCAAAGCACTTTGCAAAATGATCTAAAGTCAGATCCAGAGCACAGAACCAGTGCAAGACCAGAGCACTTAAACCCAAAGGCTTGGTCACCACTTTACTCCCATGTGAGCTCAAAGACCCTTGTACCGCACCTCTGTCTAAGGATGGATTTACCCACAAATGATTCAGTCAACACAACGCACACAGCAAGGTAGGATAGGACATATTATTATCCCCATTTTACAGGAGGATAGACTGGACCAGTGCAGTTCAGTCCAGCATTGCCGATTCTTGCAATTTTTTGGCAAGGTTTGCAATATTTGGTATTTGCATTCAAGCCCCAGCTCCTGGAGTCAAATTATTTATGTGTGAATCTCAGCATTCGGTAGTTTCCAGCTCTTGTGGTTGCAAAGAAAAGTCTAAAAAACATGACCCAAGCGTGACCTAACAGCCCAGAAACCCAGTAGACAAACTAAAACCAAAATGTTTTATTTTAGTATCTCCTGATTTTTAAGCCAGTCTCATAATTTTTCGGAGCCTGACTCATGACTGTTGAATGCTTGTGGTTGACCATACTGTGAGGACTTGCCCAGCACCACGGAGAGTGCTGATGTTGTAGACTGCAAACAATAGAGAGTGGAGCCACTAAATGGGCTAGCTTAGCATTCATGCAAAATTCCCATTGGTTTCATTAGGACTCTGGCTTTGTGACTGCAATGGGACTCTGGACAAGGAGAGTCTCCCTCAGAGCCATTCACCCACTGGATCAGTGGGAGTTTTGCCTGAGTCAGAGACTGTAAGATATAGGGTCTAGCCAATTCATATTAGCAAACTCCACTTAGTTCAGCATAGAATGAAGGTCCCAAATTGTTTGTCCAATGCACATTACAGCTCTGCTTAGAATAAGCCTCTGCTCAGGGGGGGTATTACTATGAGTAATGAATGACTTTGTTATGAGCCAGATCCAAAGCACACAGAAGCCCAAGGGAGGCTTTCCATGGACTTCAGTGGGTGTTTGAACAGGGGTCTGATGGGGTGTCCACCTCACACAAGGCAGAGTTGGTAAATTAGGATAGTTAACCTGATAGGCTGCACCTGGGAAGAGCTAGGGATTGAAGGACTGATTGAAGATGGAGCCCAGCTGGGAAGGAACAGGAGGAGTGGGTATGAAGCCAGTAAGTTGACAGTGGAAAGGGGCTGCAGGAGAAGTGGGCTGCAGTCACTCCCTGGGGGTAAGGAGGGGTGTTTGAGGCTAGAGAGTTAAATAGTCTGCAGTTACTCCGTGGGAGGAAGGAGTCTGAGCTGGTACAACCAGAGAGAGGGAGCCAGAAAGTATTGGAAGGAGTTTCAGGAAAAAGCAACAGGGTCCGAGGGAAAGCAGACCACAGTTGCCAGGAAGGGTCCCTGGACAGGAACCCAGAGTAGTGGGTGGGCCCAGGGTTCCCCCAGCCACTGGGAAAGTGGCATAGACCAGGCAGTGGAGCACAGATTGCCTAGGATGTTTGTCCAGTGGGATTTGGTCCCCTGAAAGGGGAAGACTATAGTGATCTGGCCAGAAGGCTAAGTCACAAAGAAGGAGCACACTGAGTCCCAGAGAAAGGGAGCCACTGGGCAAAGAAAGGGGTGTCGGACCCCTGATGTGGAGCTAATCCCCTGATGCGGCCACAAGGAGATGCCCTAGTGGCAAGCATACCATGTGACAAGATCTTATAAGTGATGTGTGCATGTGCAGGTATCATTTACAATTCAATACTGAGTCCTGTACCTCATCAGTAAGGCTCTTCATTTGGGCTGTTTATTGATCGGTTGGTTTAATTTATTTATTGATAATTTCCCAGGGATTTATTGGGTTTCTTTTAACCGTTTCAAAACCAGAAGAAAATCGGCCAAAAACGAAAACAAAGGGCATCAGAGGAGGTGGGGTACTAAAGGGGGTGGAGAGGATGAGTCCCTCCGTGAAACCTTTGATTCTGCGCGTGACAGAAAGCCACGCGCTCACAGCTGTGAGGAACAGGAAGGGGGTTCATGAGCCTTATCTATAAATATTAAAACTTGTGAATCCCAAGGACAAAGAGGAATTAATTAAAGGTGAAATAAGGGGAAATAAGAGGAAATTTACGCAAGAGAAAATTTAGATGCGGATATCAGGAAAATTCTTCCTAATAGTGAGATCTAACAGACTGTGGCCTAGCCAAAGCGGAGAGGTGGAAGCTCCAAAACTAAACCTGAGAATCCATCAGTGAGTGCTGGAAGCATCAGGACACCCGAGAGGGTTATTCCATCTCTAATATCCCTGGGTTCAAACTGAGCCCTAGCCCATTCCACGAGAGAAAAGTTTTGGCTATAGGTTTTCATGATGGGTGTAAACACCAAGAATGTGATTCAGAAAAGCAATTAAGGATGTAGTCCCACAGACTTCCATGGGAGTTATTATGCACATGCTTAAGGACCTTCCTGAACAGTGAAAATTGCAAATTAAGGGCTTTGTTATAGGAACAGGCATGGAACAGAAAGGAGCTTTAAAACAATGGAGCTTATACTTAAGGCTTAAAGAATATATAAATACTTCCTGATTCACCGGGGTTTTTTTCCTCCCTCCCGACCAAACTGACAGGTCAGTCAAGTGCTTGGCTGGGATCCATCTAGCGGCTTGATTATTAATTTGGAGAGCTGGAACCCAAGTCACAGTTAATCCCTTTTGCAGGATTCCCAAAGCAATTTTCATTTCCAGCAAAAGGCCATTGCAAAGCTCCTTCTGAACACTCTGTAAGTGCGAACGGGACTGCCTTTGTACAGCTGGCTTGAAATAAAATTCATTTTGTCTTGATGAATGTGTTCTGGCCACAGTTTCTCCTGGACCTCATAGTTGCCTTAGGAGGTTAAAGAGTCCTGGGGAAAGGTGCAAGGAAAAGCTTTCTTCCTTTCCTACTTTCTTTCAGGAACAATACAGGATGAAAATATCTAATTAGAATCCTGAACCAGTGGTAGAGAATTCTGCATGCTTACAAATGAAAACAAATTACACTTTAAAGTGGAAAGGAGCCAAAATCAACCTCTAATTTCAAACACTATGAAAGTACTGAACTTTCTGATCCAAATTCCAGGGTCAACTAAAATTGACACCCATAATGTCAATGGTGGTTTGGGCAATTTTGGCACCTGTCCCCTTAGGAACCAGAACGAAGCCCTCAGGCTAACAAGCTTTATCACACAAGCCACTAAACATCCAACAGACAGTAATGACTTTCAGTGATTGATCCAGTGGTTTGGGGCCAGATTCTGCTCTCAGTAACATTCATTTAAATCCAGAGTGGCTGCACTGAAGTCAGCTTCGATTTAAATTGATGTAACTGAGAGAAGAATTGGGCCTCTAGAACTGAAAGTATCAGAGGGGTAGCCGTGTTAATCTGGATCTGTAAAAGCAGTAAAGAGTCCTGTGGCACCTTATAGACTAACAGACGTTTTGGAGCATGAGCTCCAAAACGTCTGTTAGTCTATAAGGTGCCACAGGACTCTTTACTGCTTTTATAGAATTGAAAGATGATTCATCCTGGGGCTAGTCCCCAAAACCCAGCCACTGTCCTGAATCTCTAAATATTCTGCCAGCAGAAATAATTGGCATAACTCTATTAAAGTCAATGAAGCGGATTATCCAGCCCAATACCTAGTTTTGACTTGTCATCTATAGACCTGAAAGAGCTTTTCAAAAGGAGTAAATGCCACTAGCCCCATTTTACAGATGGGGACACTGACTCACAGAGAGGCGAAATGACCTTTCCAAGGTCACCTGGAAGGCAATTAGCCAAGCTGAGGACAGAACCCAGGTTTTCCAAATCCTCGCCTAGTGCTCTATTGGCTAAGCAACATTACTTCTCCATCAACAGCCATGCCCAAACATCCTTTCAGTGATTTAGGACATTAGATTAACTTATTTAGTTACAAAAGCTTTCCAGTGCCACTTTTTAGCAGAGATGAAAGATGTTCCATTTCATCTCCACTGTGAAAGTGTCCAGCCAGGTCAACACAGCTACATCCACCCCCATTGTATTATCCTAGGTCCAAGACAGGGCTGGCTCCAGGCCCCAGCATGCCAAGCATGTGCTTGGGGCGGCATGCCACAGGGGGCACTCTGCTGGTTGCTGGGAGGGCGGCAGGCGGCTCTGGTGGATCTCCCGCAGGCGTCCCTGCGGAGGGTCCTCTGGTCCCGCGGCTCTGGTGGAGTATCCACAGGCACGCCTGTGGGAGGTCCACCAGAGCCGCGGGACCAGCGGACACTCTGCAGCCACGTCTGCGGGAGATCCACCAGAGCCGCGGGACCGGCGAGCGGCAGAGCGCCCCCCAAGGTGTGCCGCCGTGCTTGGGGTGGCGAAATGGCTAGAGCTGGCCCTGGTCCAAGGACCACATTTCACAAAGTCAAATGTTCTTTGTGAACCGGGATGTTCTTCCTCCAATCAGAAACAGTCTTCAGCACCAGGGTATTACCTGACACAGGGCTTAAAGTGGGATTTAACTGGGAGGTAAGCTTTGTGCTGGATCCCTGAATTGCATCCAACTGCAGCTGCTTCTACCTATCTTTGGCTTCAAACCCTATTCTCACACCATTCTCTGCAGCACACATTTGGCACTGAAAAAAACAACTCAATGCTGATAGGGAAGAACCTACTATTAGATTAGCAACTATTATTAAATTAACTCTCTTTTAAAAAGACAGCTATCTATCCACTTAGTCCAGGCACAGAAAGTGAATCCCAAGGAAAGATAGTATTTTTTCAGAGGCTTATCATTCGAAATCAGCTTGGCTGATTTGCTTCAGATTTGAAACAAATAAAATAAAGGCAGTGCTGACCTGAGAATCAACTCAGGAATTATCAGGCATACGGGAAGTTTATTGTGGGGGGAGGAAGTAGTAAGAAGGTTAAAAATGAGGCCTTCTCCCAGCTGTGAATCCATAATCATGTCTAACTGAATTGAAGCATTGCACGAAGGACAAGGTTACTTACTCTCTGCAAATTAGCCACAGAGAAACAAAAGAGCCCATATGCAGCTTCCAGCCTGAAACCTTAATTAACATAAACAATGTTAAATGCACAAAGAAACGCATGTTGCTATCAAAATAAAGCATATGGCTGGCTAAATACCCGTAAGATTATCTGGAGATAATCTTTTCAGACACCATAAATACAGCTGATGCTGAGCCATAATGACTCCCCTCAGAAGGCCAGCCCATTCCACTTGAGAGGAAACACAACTTCCCGAGCAGGAGTGGCTTTTTACTCTATCCCAGTTCTCAGTTGAAAATGCATGCAAAAATCCAGAGCACGGGGCTAATTATTCATCTGTATATACTTGCTCTACATCAATACTGTATATACATTGTGAAGCCTGACACTCAAATCTTGTACAACACTCACAGACTTTAAGGTCAGAAGGGACCATTGTGATCATTTAGTTTGACCACCTGCACAACGCAGGCCACAGAATCTCACCCACCCACTCCTGTAACAAACCCCTAACCCATGTCTGAGTTACTGAAGTCCTGAAACTGTGGTTTAAAGACCTCAAGCTGCAGAGAATCTTCTAGCAAGTGACCCCTGCCATAGCACAATGGGGTCATAGTCCATGTCTTGGGCTCCTAGGGGCTCCCACAATAAAAATAATGAATAATATTAATAAAATAATATCCCTGGTGATTTATTCCACATTTGGAGTCTTGCCAACCCACATGCTCAAGAATCAGGAGTTGAACCTCTCAACAAAATCATGAAGTTGCCTTAAAAATCATGAGATTGTTAAAAAACAATAACATGATGGGAATTCTTTGGATTTGTCTTTTGATTTTTAGCCTTTAAGGATTACACTTTCAAGCTCTTCTCTGCAGCCATGAGGGGTAGAAACTCATGAACATGGAAATTCTCTTATAAAACACATGACTCCAGGAACTGGGGCTTGAACGAAAAACAAAACATATGGTGAGAGGCTCAGTAAAATTCCCCAAGTTGGCACACTGCACATGTTGTCTCCATCATGCCTGTCCACTGGATAATTTCCAGAGGAGACCATTGAATGTACCACCCATCTTGGACCAGCTGTGAAGCACTCCAGCCTCCTAACCTCTTCTCTGTCTTATGCTAGCTGCCCATGACTGCAAGGAGACAATATGGCGGCTAGGAACCACAGAGGTGTAAGGAAGCCCAGCTACAACCCCATAACTGGCAGCAGGAAGGAGGAAGCATCGGAGCAGTTATGTCAGCTCTTCACCCCTGGATTGGGACAATCCTCCTGTGGTTAGCTACAATACTTTTAGGACCACTGTGAGCCCTAAAGCAGAAAATCTGAGCCACGATAGACTCATAGACTCATAGACTCTAGGACTGGAAGGGACCTCAAGAGGTCATCGAGTCCAGTCCCCTGCCCTCATGGCAGGACCAAATACTGTCTAGACCATCCCTGATAGACATTTATCTAACCTACTCTTAAATATCTCCAGCGATGGAGATTCCACAACTTCCCTAGGCAATCTATTCCAGTGTTTAACTACCCTGACAGTTAGGAACTTTTTCCTAATGTCCAACCTAAATCACCCTTGCTGCAGTTTAAGCCCATTGCTTCTTGTTCTATCATTGGAGGCTAAGGTGAACAAGTTTTCTCCCTCCTCCTGATGACACCCTTTTAGATACCTGAAAACTGCTATCATGTCCCCTCTCAGTCTTCTCTTTTCCAAACTAAACAAACCCAATTCCTTCAGCCTTCCTTCATAGGTCATGTTCTCAAGACCTTTAACCATTCTTGTTGCTCTTCTCTGGACCCTCTCCAATTTCTCCACATCTTTCTTGAAATGCGGTGCCCAGAACTGGACACAATACTCCAGTTGAGGCCTAACCAGCGCAGAGTAAAGCGGAAGAATGATTTCTCGTGTCTTGTTTACAACACACCTGTTAATGCATCCCAGAATCATGTTTGCTTTTTTTGCAACAGTATCACACTGTTCACTCATATTAAGCTTGTGGTCCACTATGACCCCTAGATCTCTTTCTGCCATACTCCTTCCTAGACAGTCTCTTCCCATTCTGTATGTGTGAAACTGATTGTTCCTTCCTAAGTGGAGCACTTTGCATTTATCTTTATTGAACTTCATCCTGTTTACCTCAGACCATTTCTCCAACTTGTCCAGATCATTTTGAATTTTGACCCTGTCCTCCAAAGCAGTTGCAATCCCTCCCAGTTTGGTATCGTCCGCAAACTTAATAAGCGTACTTTCTATGCCAACATCTAAATCGTTGATGAAGATATTGAACAGAACCGGTCCCAAAACAGACCCCTGCGGAACCCCACTTGTTATACCTTTCCAGCAGGATTGGGAGCCATTAACAACTACTCTCTGAGTACGGTTATCCAGCCAGTTATGCACCCACCTTATAGTAGCCCCATCTAATTTGTACTTTCCTAGCTTATCTATAAGAATATCGTGCGAGACCGTATCAAATGCCTTACTAAAGTCTAGGTATATCACATCCACCGCTTCTCCCTTATCCACAAGGCTCGTTATCCTATCAAAGAACACTATCAGATTAGTTTGACACGATTTGTTCTTTACAAATCCATGCTGGCTATTCCCTATCACCTTACCACCTTCCAAGTGTTTGCAGATGATTTCTTTGATTACCTGCTCCATTATCTTCCCTGGCACAGAAGTTAAACTAACTGGTCTGTAGTTTCCTGGGTTGTTTTTATTTCCCTTTTTATAGATGGGCACTATATTTGCCCCCTTCCAGTCTTCTGGAATTTCCCCCGTCTCCCATGATTTCCCAAAGATAATAGCTAGAGGCTCAGATACCTCTTCCATTAACTCCTTGAGTATTCTAGGATGCATTTCATCAGGCCCTGGTGACTTGCAGACATCTAACTTTTCTAAGTGATTTTTTACTTGCTCTTTCCTTATTTTCTCTTCTAAACCTACCCTCTTCCCGTAAGCATTCACTATACTAGACATTCCTTCAGACTTCTCAGTGAAGACCGAAACATGATGTATTAGGCTGTAGAATAATTTCCCAAGGGAAGAGGTGGAAGCACCATTGCAAGGGGCTTACAGTTATTGCTTGAGACACTGAAAACTAGACTACGCAAAGCACTGGGGAATGAGCTGTAGGGAACCATCAGCCCTGGCCTCCAGGGAATGGACAAGATGTTCACACAGATCAGTGGAGCCTCTCCAACTGGGACATCTAGGGCCCCTCCCAGACAAATGAGAAGATCAGAGTGTGATAGATCTGCCTCCATCCCACTTCAATGTGCCATTCCTGGCTGTTATCTCAATTGAGCAGATCTTCTAGATGCAGCGTCTGTCTATGCTGAGGCAGTTGCTCTGAGGTCCCAAATGATACAGTTTGCACCTGCACATTGCAGTAGGGGCTGCGAAACAAGGACAGGAACATGACTTCACTGAACAGCCTCCCGACCACTCACTACGCAGCACCACAGGGCACTTTCAGAAGTGCCCTTAGCACGAACAGAATGAAAGCAAGTCCCATTGACAAATTTAACTTAGCACTCCCAGATCTTATAAGGGCTTTTCACCTTTAATTCTCAGTTAGCATGTGAAGCAGAATATGGCCCACACATGAATCTAGAGAGGATTGTGAGAGGTACTGCACGGACATATCCTAAACACAGCCTCTCTGGTGCTAGGAATAACCATGATGGATCACTGTTCTCCATAGCTCATTCAGCTGCAGAAAAGAGCACATAATTTCCTGACTTTCTCCTTAAGACACTTCTCAGTCCCCCATCACAGAGCTGATCATCCTGAGAACCTTCCAGAGCTCATGCTTCTGGAGCTTTAGAAAAGTTTTCTTCATAATGCAGGCTCCAAGACAGGTCACATCCTAGTTATGAAAACTAGCCCTGAAGCACTTGCATTGAAAGCTTCTAGAGAAAGTGCTCTGTTGGAAAAATTAAGATATAGTCAGACAAGCAGCACACACATTACAGACCACATTAATAAGAAGGTCCTGGTGGACGTCCCGAATCTCTGGGGAAATCATGTTTGGGACAAATGGTGAAACTGGCCAATGGCTTTACTTGTGCACCCATCCCCCCACCCCTAAGAGAGACAACATGGCAAACAGCATTGAGCACCTTGGCAACACAAACTGTGGTTAACAACGGCTGCACAAAGGAACTAAATCAATGGGAGTTAGGTACCTAAATATCTTTGAGGATCTGGGCCTCAGATAATACACCGATGATGGGCAAATAGCTAGACAGATAGATTAGACCAGATGTGGGCAAACTACGGCCTGCGAGCCAGACCCTCCTGCCTAGCCCCTGAGCTCCTGGCTCGGGAGACTAGCCCCCAGCCCCTCCCTGCTGTTCCCCCTCCCCCACAGCTTCAGCTCACTGCACTGCTGGCGCAATACTCTGGGCGACGGGGCTGCGAGCTCCTGGGACAGTGCAGCTGCAGGGCCTGGCCTGATCGCGGTCTCTGTGCTGCGCGGTGGCATGGCTGGCTCCAGCCAGGCGGTGCGGCTGCCTGTCCTGGTGCTCTGGGAAGTGCGGCTGTAACGCCGCCAGCCACTGGGGCCTCAGGCAGCATGGTAAGGGGGCGGGGAGCAAGGGGGTTGGATAGAGGGCAGGGGAGTTTGGGATGATGGACAGAGGGCAGGAGTGTGTATAGGGATCGGGGTGGTCAGAGGGCAGGGAACAGGGGGGTTGAATGGGGACAGGTGTTCTGGAGGGGCAGTCAGAAAGGAGAAGGGGGGCTGGATGGGGCAGTGAGGGGCAGTCAGGGGCAGGGGGTCTGTGAGTGGGTGGATGGGGCAGGGCTCCCGGGGGGCATCAGGGGAGGCTGGATGGGGCAGGAGTCCCGGGGGCAAGAAGCGGGGGGGGGAATAGGACGCGGGGGCCGGGCCATGCCTGGCTATTTTGGGGAGACACAGCCTCTCCTAACCAGCCCTCCATACAATTTCAGAAACCCGATGTGGCCCTCAGGACAAAAAATTTGCCCGCTCCAGGATTAGACTGACAGATCACTTAATTAAGGTCCTATTCGGAACACATTTGGCAGGCTGGATAATGCCAGCATTCTACGTATTCATTAGATAGCAGGGAAATCTTGCTCTTCAACAGGAACAGTGATACAAGCTGATGGTACCAGTCACTCCCCACTTACAGTAGAGCTCATCATACAAGGACAGTTAACTGGCACCAGGAAAAGGACACAAGTATCATCACATTGTTGTAAATGCTTAATATGTACTGCTAACATCGAGGTTAGAGAGAAGGACACTTCTGCCCTTTTAGAATTATGCCCATCCGGCTGGGAGATATCAAGTTCTGCATGGTGCATGCCATTGAAAGACATTGAGCTCCTGTGAAAAACCATAATGCCCCCTTCCTACGAGAGAAGAGGAATTGTTAAAGGGCTAGGAATGTAGACTATTTCTACTAAAGGGCTTATTGGTTAAGGTACTGGCCTGGGACTCAGGAGACCTGGGTTCAGTTCCTGACTCTGCCATCAAATTGCTGGGTGACCTTTGGCAAGTCACTTAATCACTCTGTGCCTCAGTTCCCCACCTATTAACAAGAGCACAGCAATCTTCCCTTTTCCTCACCCCTTTAGTGTCAAGTCTGTTTATACCATACAGTCATTCAGGCATGGACTGTCTCTTACTAGACGTATGTACAGCACCTACCACAATGGGCCCCGGATCTTAGCTTAGGCCTCTGGGTGTTACTGTAAAACAAATATTAATAAGACCCAGTCCCTGATTCAAAGAGCACACATGACCCAAGGAGTGGGTCAGTAAGAGCACTGGCTATCTCAGACCAATCAGCACTAGTTCCTCCAGATAGTACTGTTTCCCAGAAACCTAAATCACAAGCTTTAAATGGGTTAGTGCAAGACTACACAATAAAGAGATGAGGTAAAATAAATCAAGCAAATGAGAGTGGGGCCAGCAGGCGGGGGAAGACGGGTAAAGAAATTAAATCAAGAAGCCAACCTAAGGTGCTGCAGGCAAAGATGAAGATGCAGGATTAAAGATTAACCGTAACTGAGAGGGGGATGCAGTTCTTTAAAGGCACGAGGGGCTGAGAGGCACTCAGCAAAATCCATAGAAATCTCCCAAGAATGAAGTCTTCAGAGATGCAACTGGATCAGGGGTGCATTAACGCCTGGTCCCGAGAACTCCTCCATTCATGCTCGCTCCACTGTTTGCAGTTCCAGATGAGGATTAAAAGTGGAGCAAGAGGACTCATCATTAAAGAGAAAATTGCTATGGCAGCTGGGCCATGCAGGGAGCAAAGAGCTGTGAAAATGGGAGAACAGGGCGCTATTGCCACTGGATCTTCAAATCAGTGGCAATTGGATCTAAAGAGCAGAGATGGTCTTCAGGCCTGGATGGTGTAATAGGTCACATCCAAACTCTGGGAAACCGGCCTACTTCAGAGTTCCTCGTACCTTCCCTTGAAGTGTCTAGTTCTGGCCAGTGTCAGATTCAGGGTACTGGAGTAGATGGGCCATTGGTCTGATCCAGTCTGGCAAATCCTATGTCCCTCTGTTCCTATGTAAACAACTCAAGTGCACAAAAACAAGCATGTGCAAAATCGCAGAGATACATGCACAGGCCGGGTTGATGCTGCTTGCAATTTTTTTCCTTCATATTGCAACAATCTAACTATTATGTACATATTATCCCTGAAATCAGAAGGGTTCAACTCTTTTCTCCAGAACTGGCACCTCTTTTACAGCAGCAAAATCGTATCCTGCAATGGAACATCCAACAGATACCCTCTCTTACTTTTAGGAAACCTAGGCTGGGGCTACAGGGTTGGAGAGCTTTTTTATTTACTGCTTTTGGTTTTTAAAAGAGACAAGCGATCTCACAGTGGCTTTCTAACATATTGATACAGCCTCCTTGACAATATAAAGTTCTTTCAATCTTCGTTTGGATCATTCCAAGAACTGTTCTCTTCTGGCTGATATATGCACTTGCTCGCTATGGTCCAACAGAGCATACAACCAGCATTTTCTGCAGTCAGAGGGAGCGTTAGTCCAATTACTGAAAAAGCAATAATCAGAACCTCCTGGGCTCATCCAAACCCTAGTAAAGTAAATGGGTGAACTCCCATGGACCACAGCAGGCCTTGGATGGGGCTATGGGTTAATACGGACATTGGTGAGGCCTCATCTGGAGAACTGTGCCCGGTGTTGGGCCCCACACTACAAGAAGGATGTGGAAAAATTGGAGAGTCCAGCGAAGGGCAACAAAAATGATTAGGGGGCTGCAGCACATGACTTATGAGGAGAGGCTGAGAGAACTGGGATTATTTAGTCTGCAGAAAAGAAGAATGAGGGGGGATTTGATAGCTGCTTTCAACTACCTGAAAGGGGGTTCCAAAGAGGATGGTTCTAGACTGTTCTCACAGGTACCAGATGACAGAACAAGGAGAATGGTCTCAAGCTGCAGTGGGGGAGGTTTAGGTTGGATATTAGGAAAATCTTTTTCACTAGGAGGGTGGTGAAGCACTGGAATGGGTTAGCTAGGGAGGTGGTAGAATCTCCATCCTCAGAGGTTTTTAAGGCCTGGCTTGAAAAAACCCTGGTTGGGATGGTTTAGTTGAGGATTGGTCCTGCTTTGGTCCTAGTCTTGGACTAGATGACCTCCTGAGGTCCCTTCCAACCCTGATAGTCTATGATTCCATGATTCTAAGGGGGCATCAAGGAATTGTGAGATAGAAGGACAGGGAAATGCAGCAACAGCTCTATAGGCAGGGAGGTTCAGATCACGGAGATTCTTCTTCATCGTATGGAGGATATTCCTGTGTTGTTAGTGCTCCTTTCGTTCTTTTTACCATCTGTTTGCTCTGTGATCCTCAAAACAAACTCCCCACATGGGCTAAGCACAACGTTGCCAGGACGGTCAACTCTGCATGGCACTTTAAACTGTCTTTTCTGATTTGTGTTTCATAAAGCTTTGGTTTCCCTTTCTAGAAGGTCATTCGAGTCTCACCTCCAAACTGCTGAGTTGCTTCTTGTCCTCATCGTTATTCGGCATTTGTGGCTGCCCCTGATGTTTGACATTTGAAATGTAAAGAAAAACCACAGTGGGACTGGAAGGATTCACAGTGGGGGCTGATTCCAATCTCCCTTACACCTGGTGTAATGCCAGGGAACTAATGGAGTTACTCCTGATTCACATCGGCGCAACTGAGAGGAAACCTCTGTGAATAACAGCAGATGAAACAGATACACTGCTGTCGATGCAGCCGCACCAAGGGGTAAGCCAGATGCAGTAATGTTGTGGCAGATTGACTAGTGCACAGGACAGATGCACTCGTGCTGATGCAGCTAGTGCTGGCTTCCGGGGATGCTAATTTCACCCGTCTTCACTTGCCTGGCCCCTGCACCTCAGGGAGAACACCCCTGCAGAAAAGCAGGCAGTGTCATCACTGCAGCCAACTTCTGGGGATTCTGCAGGAGCTTATGTGGGGGAGGCAGCTTTAATTTATGGCCAGTGCTCAAGTGGACCGAATTAGCTCCCTCATTGACCAGCCTGACCACGGCCCCTCTCTTCAAAGCGACACCCATCCTTTGGGCTGCACTGGTTTCTTCCTCCCCCACCCCCGATCATCCTTACGCTACTGTGCTCTGAACAGGTATTTAGCCACACGACTGGTGTGAATAGGATTCTCGTGAGCAGGCTCTGTGCCACCCAGCTGCAGGTCTTTAGGCACAGTGAGAACCCCATTGCAGGATATCATAACTCATGGCTTAGGATATGTCACTCCTGGCAGCACACAGGCGGAAGGCTGAATTTGTTCCCCTTAACTCCAAACCCCACCCCCAGGAACTGTATTCTGTAATGATTAAACCTGCATGACGGAAGCTTCTCTGGCTGAGTGACATGCTAAACCCCAGGCATCAAAACCCAGGATCTTATTAATCTACATCTTCCACCGCCCTGCCTGGCCTGGAAGGACGGGAGGTGATAGGATCATTCAGTCTCCGGGCCTATCTCTGCTCAAGGTTGCCAATCAGAGGCAGTTGCAGGGTTGGGCAAACTGAACTGAGACCCACCAAATTCATTAGATTGGGTTAGCAAGCTGTCACTGGATTTACACTGAGGATTCCTCCACAGCTGGGTCCCACTGAACAGAAAGCAGGTGCTCCACAGATGTGCAAGAAAGACATACTTGCACCCGAAATGTTACATCTGATCAGCCACATGGATGGAGAAGAAACTAGAGGCTGCGTAATGCAGTGCCTCTTCTTTCTTCAGTGTCCTCTGACTTGAGATCACGTACGTTCTGCGCTACAATAAAGCAGCTGAATATGGAGCAATCATTTCCCAGCCTTGTAGCTGACAACTTACTTAATTCAAACCAGCCTGGGCCTGATTCTCTGCTCCCCAGCACTTTGTGTAGCCAGCTGTACTCAAGAAGAGGGAGTGCAAGATGCTCTCAATCATTTTAAAATCATTTCCCACTGCAGTAAATGACTATCCAAGGTGTAAGGCAATGGAGAATCAGGCCTTGTGGGCTCGCAGTGGCCTCTAGCCATCCATCCTTTCCTTCTGCTTTATCCCTCTATTGAGTTTATAATACACATTGGAAACATGGACTACAAATAATTCTCTAGGTAGCACGGAATGCTAATTTCATCTGCATCTCCCAGCATGCCTGTCCCTCCAGCCAATCAGCTCGTTCCAAAGGCAGACAGATGTTGCAGCATCTGTGCAATCTTCTGCTAAACTGTCAGCTGTGTTTCACACCCTAGCATTAATTTTTGCTGCAGTGATGAACGTTGGAGGGATCGGGAGAGAAGTCACCCAAAGGAGAGCTTCCTACTGTCACTTAGCACAAGGACATCCTTTCACTCATTTAATACCTGCCAATGACGTGGCAGCAGAAAAGAGGAGGCTCCTAGTTACATCAACTTGCATGGTCCTCAGCTGGAAAGGGCATCTGCTCCCCCATGTACGGGATGCAGCATCATGAACATCCATTTACACGAATACAGACTCATGCAGCAGAATTCCCCATTGCAGAAATGTGCCTGAGTGCCTAAATCCCTATTGAGAATGGGATTTGTCTCCTAAACCAGTTAGGTGTAGTGATGCTGAGCACAGCAACATTTAATCCCTTTAAAAATCTGGGCCTTAACCAATTTGTGCCTCAGTTTCCCCATCTGTACAACAGGGATAATAGCACTGCCTTGCTTCACAGGGATGTAGAGAATGAATACATTAAAGATTCAGAGGGGCTCCGATACTATGGGACATATAAGTACCATATAAGTAGGCAGATATAGCACAAATCTGCACCCTGTATGTCTCTGAGTCTGAGTAGGGTTCCATTATGACAGGGGATCAAGCTGCCAAGCTTGAACAAATTTCCAGTCACCTCTGCTCTGGCCCCTCTGGAGGAGGGAAAGAGGAGAGTTATGGCAAGTTACACCAGCTGAGGATTTGGCCCTTCTGTGTATGTTTCATCCCTTCGTATCATCCTGTTGGTGCTTGTTCCCAGATTGTTTGCATTAGTGAATAACTCCTTATCTGTAAAACTTGGCAGAACTATCTTCTCTACCCCATAAATAGAAAGCTGAGACCACATCTCTGTTCCCAGCTAGGGCCCAGATCCAGCAGTGAGAGCTGCACAGTTGTTCCCCGGTGATTGTGCAGAGCCCAAGTGACTTCAATGGGCTCCTTGTCCAGGGAAGTGTCTGCCCATGGGGAAGTAAATGGCCTGCTCACAGACCCACAGATCCAAGTGCAGGATCAGGTCTCTTATTTGCAGCTCAGAGCCAGAGATTTTCCCATGTATATTTCAGCTGCTGTATGCCACCCCTTGAGCTGCAAATGTCACTCGGCAAAACATCAGCTGCATACCTGGCACCAGGAGTTACAGATTAAAATCAATCAATGGGAAAAGAATATTACACCCTTAATTATTATCATGGGCCAAATCCTTGTCGGTACCGAGCCTTTGCAGTTCCCTCTGCATCCCAGGACTGCTGCATGTGTTCAGCAGATACTCAAGGTTTCTGAGGGTTTGATCTATTATTAAATAATAAAAAATAAATGTAATAAATAAAGCAAAAGCAATGTTTCCCCAGATGCTTTCCTCCCTGTAATTTCAGGATGGCCCATTCTCCCACCAAAGAGTATGAGTAACTTCCATCAAGTCAGCTGGGAGGATCTTGCGGTCATTGGGTGGTTCGCTTGAGGTCTGCTCGTATGGTTAGACGCTTGGCTGTGTGTGTGTGTTCTTCCTCTGTGCTGCCACAGCTCTGCACAGACAGCCAGCACAGCAGACCTCAAGCAAACCGTCCAAAGACCACACGATCCATTAAGGTACGAAGGCGCCAGGGCAGGTTTATTGTTAGCAAAGGATGGTAATAGCCCCTGGTAGACTCTACAAGGATACTAAGACATGTATGCCCGTAACAAAGGACGCAGCTCAGGAAATGGCAGGACTTTCCATTCTCACCTAAGCTGAACAAAGATACTTCCTTTGAGATACACCTTTATACCCTAATACAAGCAAGTTAGTATTGCCTTTGACATAGTTAGTCACTGCCCTCTGACATGGCTAGTTATCACCTTGTACATGTCGGTTTAATTAAAATGTTTCGTATCACATACTGTTACCCTAATCTTACCTTTTAGAAGGGTTCAGTGTGTTCCTGTAATTCCTGGGGAATGTTTTTGTACCATCCTTGATATTGGGGTGTTCTGGTACCACTTGATATTAAAATGTGTTTGTGTAAGTATTTTGTAATTAGCACTTTTTATGTGTGTCTCCAATATCAGCTCTGTTCTTACTACATTCTGTGAGCAGGTCCTGCTTCATACCCCCAGGCCTCTAATGCAAGGGCTTATGTCCCAAGCTCTCTTCCTACTACAGAAGGCAGTGGGGCACAGTGAATAGAGCCCTGGACCAGGAGACTTGTGTTCTTCTCTCAGCTCTTTCACCAGCTTTCTGGGTGACAGCGCATGAATTGGGCTCTGTTTCTGTTTTCCTGTCTAAAAAATAGGGATAATGATATTTTGAAATCTACACATCACAGGAGCTAGGGATTATTGTTATTGTTGATTACTAGCATTGTAGCCTGGGCAAATTTGCTATGAGTCCAACACACAAAGTTGGTGAGACTGGCTAGCAGAGAACTGGAATCTTTGCCAGGCAGCCAGCAGCCTCCATTCATAACAAGACCAGAGAGCAACTTTGTGCAGATGTATCTTAGATTAAATCTAGGCATGCACTGGGCCAACCTTGTCCCTACTGTAACTCCATTGGGACCAGCGATGTTACTGCAGGATGGATTTGTTCCATTGCTCTGACCGAGGGACAAGCGGCAGATCCAGGCTGCCAGATTTACTGTCATACAAATGTGGAGGGTGTACGTTAAACCACCTTGAGTGACAGCTTTAGCCTGAAGCAGAGGCCAGCTCAGGAAGATTAATATGCATCATTCAGGTGGTCATTACTGTAATAGGATCAAAGTATTTGCAAAGCATCAGGAGGGGCCTTGACAAGTCTGAAAATCATTACATGCAGCGTTACCTCTCAGAGCCTTTAATGAGGCCTTCTGGCCTCACCGTGCCAGTTATATTTCTTCCTATAGCTACCGACTGAGGGTTAAAGTGAATTCCAATAAATACAGTGAGGAGGGCAAAGAGGAACTGTCCTTTCAGCACCAAGCATTCATTCTCTCTGTCTCCAGGCTAAGGGCTTTGTCTACTAGGCTTTCTCCCTTCTAAGGGAACTGGGACGTGCCCATGCTGTACATTTTGATGATCTCGCATTCACATTCCCCAGCAATAGGTCAGCTGCAAGACATCTATTTTCCCTGTGGTAGCAAGAGCCTGCTGGGGCTAGATATTGATCCAGCTGTCAGAACTGGCTCACTGATGCATGTATTTTCTAATCTGCTTTGCCATTCAGCTAAGAAGCCACTTTTAAGCTAATGTAGCCATCAGAATACATGCTCTGGTGTGTTATGTTATGTTGTGGGATGTGTTGTGTTAGTTTAGATTTCAGTTAGTTAATGGATGTATTGGGTTCTGACTCTGTAAAGTCGGACTTGGGTTCTATGAGAATAGAATAGAATAGAGATTGTGTTGCTTGTCACTATTCAAATTGCAAATATGATGTGATGGACAAAGCTAACAAGGGTTGAATCATAAAATAAAGTTCAGATCATAAAGTTCACAACTTCAGATCATAAAGTAACAATAATAATAACAACCAAATAATAATAATTAGCACTTATACAGAGTTTTTCATTGCTAGATATTAACGCATTTTGAAGGGGTTGCTCAATATTAATATTGTCATATTCTAGACAGGGGACCTGAGACGTAGAGCAGTGACATAAGTTGCCTGTGATCACACAGTAAGTTAATGACTGTGAGAACATTAAATGCCAAGTATCCTCACATCCACCTCAGATCCCAGAGCACCCTCTCTTGTGTTGGTTTAGCAGGAGATTTTATTTCAGGCTCCTGACCAGAAGTGGGACAAGCAGAAGGCAAAGAAAAATAAGTCATTAAAAAAAAGCAATGCACATTTTCCAGTCCTTCCAGAAATTCTGCTCGCAGTTTGTGTGGAAAGATGGGTCAGGTCTCTTTTTTATCCACACCGCTTGCCCCCTCTGTACATTCACAACCAAATAGACATGACTTTTATAAACATTTCTCTCTCTCCTTGGACTTTAGCCTGGACTTGTCTTCCCTATTATGAAAGATGTATTTAATGCCTATAATGAATGAAAAACTTATTTTGTTGGTTCTGTCTTTTCTTTTCACCTTCGTAGAACTGTATTCCAGCATAATGTACTGTAGTGCTGTTGTGCGTATGAGTATTTGATATTGCCCCCTAGTGGCTGGTCCACAGAGAAGATAAGGGACCTGCTGTTATAAAGGACCTAAGAGCCCTCTTCTTTAGCTCAAGTGGTAGAGGCTTGTGATTTTAGAGCTAAAGAACGAGAGGTCTAGTCCACTTGTACACAAGTTTTTAAAGCAAACCTTGCCTAATCCTAGGTTGATTTGTGGTTCTGGATTGAAACTGTGAAATTCAGGGATTTACTGGAAAACAAGGTGAAATTCAGTAGTTTCAATTGCATTTACCTGAACCCCAAACTGAAGGTGAGGAAATGCAGGGAAAACTAAGACACAAAGAGAAGTGACATGTCTAATCCTTCATATACAATCAGTGTCAGGAATCAGACTGAGGGCACTATGGTTTTAGGACCTCAGCTCAGGCTCCTAGATGACACTGCCTTTCCCTATGGTTGATGTGGTCATTCCATTCCTGAGATCTAGCTCATTCCAGTGCTGGATCCTCTACCATGTTCAGCTCATCAGAGAGACAAGCTGCGAAGGATTATACGTGGACCAGGTCTTCCCCAAAGCTGGAGGGTGTTCAGATCTGAGGGATTGGTTCAGCCCAGAAAGATGAGGTGAACTGCGAAGCCCTGCTATGGATCGGAGCTACTCGAAAGTCCAGGGTTACTGGAGCTGGGGATCATCAGTGCCATGTGGCCACTGATGAGACAGGCGGTGACATTTGGCTTGGAAGGAAGGAGACCCTTCTGATGCTGCTAGTGGGTACCGGGGTCTGGATTTCAGAGCCTCCATGTAAATACACACAAAGAGCTTTGGTTATTAGCAAACAGAGTCTTGGCTCCGTAAGCCCTAAGATCACTCATCTGCACTCACACGTGTCCCACTGAATCTGACCAGACTCCTGGTGCAAGTCAGGGTTCCTGGCGTGAATACAGGTGGTAGAAGTAGGCTCACAACTAAAATGAAACACGTGGAAGTTAAATGAGTTTATGCTTGAGTCTGAGCCCCTGAAGACTTCCGTCTGTATGTGGGCTGGAGAGAAAGGTGCTGAGCAGCCCCAGTTCCCCCAAAGCCAATGGCCATTGCATGTGCTCAGCACCTTCCAGAATCGAGGCCCCAGGCTGCCTTAAGTTTGCCTTAGATATGAATTACATTGGCTATTGAGCAGTTAGAGGTTAAAGCTGATGAGGTCAGGGATGCGGTTTTCTCCCAGTCCCTTTTCTTCGGCTCTGAATGGCTGTGCCTGGCAGCACTGAGGCTGCAAATCAGCACTCACAACCGACACACAGAGACCATTGAAAAGCAGCCTGCAGCGGATTACACATTCCCAGCACATACCAGGTAAACCGCACAGGCAACAATGGGCTCCGAGAGAGACGCAGAAGACCCATGCAGTCTGCACCAGAGCTCGCGAACAGTCAGAGCCTCCCTTTCCCCTCGTTGAACCAACTCCCTCGCACACTTCTGCCCTGGTCGCCCAGGCTGTGAAAGGCAAGTGACAGCTGGGCTGCCACCCTGTGCCACAGAACGTAATCAGCTGACCTGATTCTTCTGAAACATGATGCCACAGGGGAGTGTGTGACAGCTCAACTGATCCCTCAGAGCCGCCAAGGGGCTGGGAGGAAAAAGACACCACGCCTTAAGAACACACCATATCAATGGGACAGGCACATGTACCCACACATAATACATGTCTGGATGCTCGCCTGTGCACACATACAGCTATACAAATACCCACACCGGGACATATGCATGCACACAGACCCCCCCCCCATACACTTGAACTCTCCTGCATACATGGGCCCGTGTAACCCACACACCTCCTGGATGTGGTGTTCTGTCCCAGCTAGTGGCACCGAGACGACTTAGGCCTGGGCTACACTAGCGGGGGGGTTCGAACTAAGATACGCAACTCCACTTACACTGTACACTCCGCTTCCTCCTCCTGCCAAGGTGGAGTACGGGCGTCGATTCGCGGATCGATTTATCACGTCCAGACGAGACGCGATATATCAGTCCCCGATACATTGAACACTACCTGCCAATCCGGCGGGTAGTATAGACATACCCTTAATGAATCTTCTACAGCCTTAGCTAAGGGTGATATGGCTTTTAGCTCACGCAGTAGAGGCTCATGCATTTAGCTCCAGAGGTCCCAGGTTTGATCCTGCCCGCCGATGACCGGGATCTGTTGACATTACACATACCCACATATGCATGCAAGTGTGTACACACACGCACCTGCATAATCAGGCACTTACACACCAGCATGCATGCACCACATACCTGATCCACAAGTGTGCACACACACACACACACACATGCATCCTGGCTTATGCAGCTACCCACAGACATGTACCCACACCTGTATACACAGGCTTGTCACACACACATCCATCTGCACAGGAAGACACAGGCACATGCCAGTGTGCCCTCAGCCACACCATGGCCGTGCACTGTCACAGCCTTTAATCATTGGAGACCCACCAGCGAACCTGCCCCATTCACAGGAGATGCCCTCCCCCTCCGCCTTTCCCTCAAGGCCTCCTTCCATTGAATTATGGGAGCTACTTTATTCCTTCCGGCAGCCAGCCACTGAGCCCCTCCCAGATGACCCTTGCAGCTCTGTGCAGCAAACGGAGCGACGTCACCTGTAAGCCTGGCAACCCTTAATGAGCCCCATAGATCTGGCACAAATGGAGAAGCAAGTCCCAAACGCTGGATACTTCCCAAGTGCCTCATAAAAATAGCCCTTCCCCCCCGCCCCACTGAAGAGCGAGGCCGAGGGGTGGAGACACTTTCAGCTTCCTGCTGAGATAAAGGCGGCACTGGAGAGAGAAGCTGGGCTCCTTTCCCCCGGCCGCCTGCTTGTGCATTGTGAGTCCAGCCACCAGGGCCCCGCTCACACTGAACGGAGGGCCTGGCATGGGGCTGTTGAACGGAACGAGCCAGAAAGCTGGCCACTGCCTTGCTAATCAGCCAAGAATCAGCAGGGCTGGCGTGGCCTGTGCCGCCCAGGAAGGGGCCTGAGAGGGGTCAAGCCAGAATGGGGAAGCGAAGAGGAAATTGCCCTCACTCAGTGACTTGGAGGGAAGACGGGGAGACAAGAGTGTTTGATTCAGACCCTTTGAAACCTTCCCCATCTCCGTTTTCCCCTCTGCCTAGTGCCACACGCCATGGTACATTTGGCAGGCAGCAGATGCCCTGTATTACGCAGCACTCAGTTCTCCTACAGCCTGCCCTGGGACTATGCTGGCTAGTGAGGATTAGCTAAGCGGGGGCTGAGTCCCTCATTTCTGGGCTAGAAGGAGGGCCAAAGACGCCCTCCTCACCCATATTTGTGAGCGGTGGTTTATACTGTACATCCCAAGTCATGCTAGCCAGGCACTGAGGCTCCGCTGACTGGCAGCACTTGCTCTTTGCAGCGTTGGTCTAGCTAGGGTCTCGATTTGATGGGGACAGGCCCGATATTCAGGAATTTTCCTTATATAGGCGCCTATTCCTCCCACCCTGATCTTTCACACTTGCTATCAGGCCAGCCCAGGTATAGCTGTGTTGGGCCCATGACATGACAGAGACAAGGTGGGTGAGGTCAGATCTTTTACTGTTGGTGAGACACGCTTTTGACGAGCTACACAGAGCTGGAGGAGAGCTCTGTGTAAGCTCGAAAGCGTGTCTCTCTCACCAACAGAAGTTGGTCCAGTAAAAGATCTAACTTCACCTCTCTGGCAGCATCTGTGTCATTCAGCTAACAAGCCCCTCCCAAGTACAGGGACAGTCTTGCGCTAAAGGCACAGCACTGGAACCTCAGAGATCTGGGTTTCAAATCCTTGTTGAGTCACCAATCTGTTGTGCAGCCTTAAGCTGATGATTTGGCTCCTCCCAGGTCTTTGGGTGCCCAATTTCCACTGAAATCAATGGGAATTGGGTGCCAATAAATACCTTTGAGGAATCAGGCCCTACCTTCTCTGTCCCTTAGTTCCTCACCTGTTGTGAGGGTCAACTCAGTAATGCTGTTCAAGGGGATAGGCAGACGTTCTCTCATGCTCCCCCTTGCCTGAGTTCTGCTTTGACCAGATCACCTCTTGCCTCCAATAGCACCATGAAATTAGGTCTACCTGTTGCTCCCAGAGCAAGCCAACTGCTGGGCTGTCTGGGAGAGCAGCAGCTGCTCCTGCTAGCACAGCTGACCTCCAGCATTCCCAAGTCCTCTGCAGAAGGCAGCATTTGCAGCTGGGGCTGGTGTGAGGAGCAGGCTGCTACAGGTTCCTGCTAGGGGCAAGGGTTCCCCCCCAATATATAACACAGCCAGGCAGAGTTCAGAGGGAATTTTCCCCCTTGGCTTTATCCTTTGCAGTACAGCCTCCTGTTACCTGGTCACCTCCTATCTCTTCCCTGCGCCCATTACACAGCCCTAGCCCCAGTGACACTGCTGCAACTGGCGGCCATGTAATTGAAGAGACCTTCCACTCCACAGCTAGGGTAACCATGCACAGAGAATCCTGCCCCCATAGCTCCACGCCTGGCAGGCTTAGGGCTGGACTGCAGCCACCACCAGGGTAATTCAGGAGAGGAATCGTGTCTATTCCCCGCTGCTCTGGGGTGTTGGGATTTCTTCCTGGCAGTGAATGGCTGCATTCTCCATGCCGGCTCATAGCTACTGGTTGACATGCAGCAGGAGGTGAAGCGGAGCCTCCGCTCATCCTCACCCACTCCCCATTCACCAACAATGGCAGGGAGAGGGGGAGCAAGCTGATCAGCGAGCTGGTCTTTACAAAAAAAATCTGCTGCACGTGCTTAGACAGCTGCGTAAGCATCTATCTGCAAGAGGGGGGAAAAGCTGCAAGATCATGGGGGACTTCAATCTGAGTGACGGATGCTGGAGGGCTCATGCTGCCAGTGCTAAAACATCCTCGGAATTTCTAAATATTGTAGATGACAATTTCCTAACTCAAAACGGGATGCCTCCAACACAGGGGAATTCTGCATGAGAGCTTACCCTGTTAGATAAAGAGGAACTGACCACCCGGACTAAAAATGAATGGTACTAGTGGATCATGATTAATAATGTGCAAACAGAATAACATTCAAAAGAGTAATGGATATATGTGGTACTTTAAAAGCGTCAGTTTACAAAGCTCAAAACCCTATTCTGAGCCAAATCGACCGGGAGGAAGAATTTAAACATAAAAATGTGAATGAAAATTGGGAATTATTCAAGAATATTTTACTAGAGGCCTCAAAAGCCACAATCCCACAGTCAAGAAAGAAGGCCCTAATGGTTAAAACACTAATCTGTTTTAGAGTGGAAGTTAAGGCAGCTACGGAAAATAAAAACTCAAGATATAACAACTAGAAGACAGGGGAAGTCTACAGTAATGACTATAAATTAGAAGGTAAGTATTGCAGAAAATTGATATGGGAAGCAAACGGAGACCAGGAGACCTATATGGCCAGCAGAGTTAAGAACAATCAGGAGTTTTTAAAAGTATATTAGGAACCAAGAGAATCCTAACAATGACACAGGTCCGTTACTAGATGGAAATGGTAGGATTATCAATAATCATGCAAAAAAAGGTAATTTGCATTAAAGAGTTTTAAAAGAGCTCTGAGGAACAACCAGGACTGTTAATGCTGATTTTCAATAAGTCTTGGGACACCGCGGAAGTTCCAGAAGGCTGAAGGAAAGCTAATGTGCCAATATTTTAAAAGGGGAAGTGGGATGACCTGGAAAATTTGGGGCCTGCTGCCTGATATCAAATCAAGGCAAGATACTGCAGTGGCTGATATAGGACTTGATTAAATAATTAAAGGAGGCATGGTGGGGTAAAGCCCCAGTAACACATGAGAAATGGTTAAAGGCCCAGTTAGTCATAGTAACTTCACCTGGGTGGTAATTAGGTAGTTACTTGTCAGCCAGAGAGGGCAGGACAAAAAGGCTCAGGTGATAACATGACATCTGGACCTTATAAACAAGTTGAGAGGGGTCACTCAGGGAGAGAAACCACAGGGAGGAGACAGGAAGGCTGACTCCTGTGAAGGAGTCCAACCTCGGGTATGTCTACACTGCAGTTAGACAACCGTGGCTGGCCCGTGGCAGCTGACTTGGGCTAAGGGGCTCAGGATAAGTGGCTGCTCCATTGTCGTGTAGACATTCAGGCTTGGGCTGCAGACCATACTCTGGGACCCTCCCTCCTCACAGGGTCCTAGAGCCCGGGCTCCGACCGAAGCCTGAACAACTACACTATGGGCCATCTGCAGGTTTTTAATCGCAGTGTAGACACACTCACTGTGGCCAAAAGGGTCATGCGATCATTGGATACACAAACAGGGGAATCTCCAGTAGGAGCAGAGAGGTTATTTTACCAGTGCAATCACTGCTGGAATATTGTATCCAGTTCTGGTGCCCACTGCTCAAGAAGAATGTTGATAAATTGCAGAGGGTTCAGAGAAGAGCCACAAGAATAATTAAAGACCTAGAAATCAAGCCTTATGGTGACAAATTTAAGCAGTTAAGAGGTGACATGATCATAGTCTATAAGTACCTACATGGGGAACAATATATGATAATGGGCTCTTCAGTCTAGCATAGAAAGGTCTGACACGATCCAATGGCTGGAAGTTGAAGCTAGGCAAATTCAGACTGGAAACTGGATGCACATTTTTAACAGTGAAGGTAAATAACCACTGGAAGAACGTACCAAGGGTGGTGGTGGACTGGCGATTTTTAAACCAAGATTGACTGTTTTTCTATAAAGATCTGTACTAGTCCGAGCAGGAATTACTTTCAGGAAGTTCTCTGGCTTGTGTTAGAAAGGAGGTCAAACTAGACAATCACACTGGTCCTGTCTGGCCTTGGAATCCATGAATCTTAGCATATAATTTCAAAGGTCCTAGCCTGATTGACTGCAAAGCAGAGGAAGGTGTCAGAGCTGTAGGCTGACACACTATGGACTGAACCAGGGATCTCCAGAGCTAAAAACAGGAGCTGCTAAAGCTCTGTAGCTGACATCCATACCAATCCCATACCCTCTGTGCGTTGGCATGGGTGGTGGAGGGGGAACGACACTGTATAACACACTCACCAGTGAATGCCAAAGGCACTGCGCCTCGGTGAGAGCTATTTCCATGGTAGGTTTCCCCCTCCCACCTTCAGCCAATCAGGGCACAGCTGTTCAGAAAAGGCTGCAACTATTCCCTGGTCTTGATGGTTTTTTATTTTGGGTTTGTTTGGTTTTGGGGAAGGAGAAAATTGTTGCTATTGTTGGTTTCTCCCCACTGTCCTCTAATTCAAAAATGCTGAATGGCCTTAAACTTCAAATGCAAAAACCCACCGCCTGAAGTTTAGCCTCAACGGGTGCATGTTTTCACAAGCTACAACAGGGTGTGAGAATGGAAACAATTGTGTAACATTATGCTCCCTGCTGCTCCCACTGCAAGACACATGGCATGGGGTTTTCTAAAGCACCCAGCCCTGGGCTAACTCTGCTCCTGCTATCCCTGGCCATCCGGAGGTTAAATCCAAGCCCATCATTACACAGAAGGGAGTTCTGGGGATGGGGATTGATGCTGAAGACAAGGATTGCTCCAACAGATGACATACATAACACAGGCAATTATGCATTCAGACAGCTTCTAAATATGTATGATTTTCCTTTGGAGACTCCTCAGCCTGTACTTTATAGGCTGAAGGGGCTGTTTTGCAACCACGTGCTAATTTCTGAGATCCCAGCAGAACTCTGCCATAGCTGATCTGTTGTGCTGTGCCCCTTGCTACTCCGGTCCCAGCCTCCCCTCTGCCAGTGCATCCCAAGCTTCACCTGCTGCATCCTCTGCCGTTCCCGATATGGGGCTCCACTCATTGCTACCAATGTACCCTGTTCCAGAACTACACTACCTCTGACTATTATACCACACAGGTCTTTCCAAGGCACCTCAATTCTATTTTGTAACAGCCACTCTTATTCCAGCCCTGTGCTCCTGCCCTCTAAAAGGATTGGGAACACAAGGCTGCACTTCAGCTAAGTTACTATTTGAAAAGAACCCGTGTCCATGGCCTCAATCAGGGGCTTGAACTATATCTCAGAAGATACACATTTCCGAGCCAGAACAGACTGATGGTCCATCTCCTCTGGCAGCTGCATAAAACACCTAGTACAATACTGAACCATGGAGTTAGATTTCTTCCTGACCCCAGGATCTGGAGGACACAGGTTTGACCTTTTTGTTCTAGCTAGCCAAGCCTTGTTCCTATAAACGCCTACCCTTCGCCCACCAAAGGGACCTTCGTGAAAGGTAAGATCCGCATTCCAAAAGTTATATAGGTTAAAAGCTTTAAGTACTGGAACAGAGGATCTTCCCCTAGGAAAGATTATAGCATCCTTGAACTAAAACCATGCACTCCTAGAGCACCTTACCTTCAAAGCACTTTACAAACATTTTTTAAGCCTGCCAGCTCCCCTGTACAGTACTTATCGTACCACTCACTGGCTGGGAAAACAGAGGCACCGGGAAGTCAGGGCTTCATTCTGCCACCCCTTTCTTACACGGAGCAGTGCTTTACTCCTCGAGTAGTTGGACTACCAGTGTAAGAGGGAAAGAATAGGTCTCCAGGTGACTTGTCCAGGATCAAAGAATCATTCTGCAGCACAGCCAGGTGTTGTAGCCAGGAGTCCTGGTGCCCGGTCCCCAGTGGTACCGTTAAACACCACTGCCAGCCCACTGATACTTTGGCCATGGGAATGTAAGCCCCAGGGGTTTCCTTCTCGCTGCCGCTGTGCAGCTGTGGAGGTGATGGCATTAGAAAGGAGGAGCAAAGGGAGGTGAAAGCAAATTCCCTGAATGCAGAAGCCAATGAACAGAATCCATGATGTCTCCATCCATCAGCTCCCTGCGTCCCGTCTTGGAAAGCGAGAGAGAGAGAAGAACCTGCCTCGATTTTAACTTGAATAGTGCTGCTAAGCCGCTAATAATTACTTCAGATGAATGCCCCTGAAATAAAGCCAGCCAAGCCCAAATCATTCCGCAACTTCAGCTTTCAATTTACCCAGCTGTTACCAAGCTCATTAATCATACTCGCTGCACCAAACACAACAAAAATTAGCGTGTGATCTTCTCCCCTCTCGTACTTCAAGTGAAGGATTGGGGCCCCAGTGGGAGCGGGGGAAGGGAGGGGGGGGGGCGGTGACTAGTGGGCTTAGCAGACAGCCACCCAAACGGGCTAGGATTAATAAATCAAAAATCCATTATTAATAATACAAGCTTAAATATCTATCTAAATGCAAATGAACAAACCCCTGGAAAATTTTTTTATATTATTTAAAGTGTCCTGCCTAACAACTCTATCTTGGGGAAGCAGACACACAGATGACAATTGTCTGCTCTAATTGCAATTTTACAGCAAATCAACCCTTCATGGCCCATGGATTTTAAGTGGCCGTTAAAGGGCCACTGCCTGGCTTTGGCTGTGTTTTAAAGCTCAGCTGGCTGCTGCCTTAGGCAAGGACCCGAGCATGGAGACTGTTTTGATTTTTCAGGTGAGCTGCAGCGGTACCTGTTAAGTCACCAAGTCGGCAGGTATAAACCCGAAAGACCGTTGGCTGCTGGCTTGCTTGGAGTAAAGAGGAGAATAAAGTGAGCTGGATTTCTTTGAACATTGGGCAAGGATGTAAGACTAGCATCTGCCAGAAAGAGATGGTTGTCTATTTACCTATCCATCCCCAAAGAACTCCTCAAGCTAGCTACATATCTATCTGCATGCCATCCCTCAATCTATGTACCTGCTTACCTATCCCTACGCAAGCCCTCTTTATCTATCTATGAAAGACCAGGTGGGTGAGGTAATGTCTTTTACTGGGCGAACTTCTGTTGGTGAAAGAGGCAAGATTTCAAGCTCCATGGAGCTCTTCTTCAGGTCTGGGGAAGGTACTCAAAGTGTCGCCGCTAAATATTGCAATACTGCAAATATCTATCAATTACTTTCGGTGTCTGTTCTTCTCCCTATATTATTGGCCTGATTTTGAGCACCAACAGCTCCCATTGATTTCAGCTGCAGTGCCAGGGGCTCAGCACCCCTCAGAATCAGGCCTTACCTCTCTCTCTCTCTTTTGCTCTGCATTGTTATGTGCCCATGACTGGAGCATCTAGGGTAGGTAGAAGGAGGCTGGAGATAGTGATATGTGAATGTTTTAACTCCTCTGGCCATGAGCAGTCCCTAGGCTACTGTTCTAGGGGGGCTCATATAGGGCGACCAGATGTTAAGGGGAAAATATCAGGACCGCCGCGGTGAGGGTGGTGAGTTTTTTTACACTCACCCGTCCGGGAGTTCGGCAGCAATTCGGCAGAAAGCCCTTCAGTCGCAGACAGTTTTCGGCGGTATTTCGGGTGGGGGTAATAAACCTTGCTGTCAAAGACCTGCCGCCAAAATACCTCCGAAGACCATCCGCGACTGAAGGACTTGCCGACAAATTATCGCTGAAGATCAGGAAACAAAATATCAGGACAAATGGTGTCCCGACCATACTCTAGTCGGGACGCAGGACAATCCTCAAAATCAGGACAGTCCCAATTTTATTGGGATGTCTGGTTACCCTAGGCTAATCTCATGCTGATTTTGCCCTGAAGCCAGGGGAAGTCCTGTGCACATAATGGGAAGCAGAGGTGGGCACAGAGCGTTTCCATTTGTCAGGAGCATACCTCTCCCACCCAAATACCTCCCAGGGAATCTCTCTCTGCCTTTTCTTTCTTGGCAAATTAAGCACCTGATCCAAAGTCCACTGAAGTCAAGAGGAGACTTTCCAATGCCTTCCATGGGCTTTCAATCAGACCCTCTAGCCGCCTGCTGGAGTACTGGTGTAAGAGGATGTGTATAGACCCCAAGAAATCTCTTCTAACAACAGGGCTGTCAGGGGCACACAATGAGGAGTCAGTTAAAACCACCCTGTACACAGCTCTAGGGTGTTTTGGAAGGAGCAAGGCACATGAGTTTATGTTTAGGAGTGAGGATGGTGCCATGCAGCAATACACAAGCTGCCAGTAGCAGAGAAACCCTCGCAAGTGCCGAGCGAAATAGAATTGGAAGCCGGCAGTCTCAGGAAGCAAGCTCCCACCACCTCCTGGCGTTGTCCACTTTCGTAGCCAAAGAAAGACCAGCTGCCCCAAACTTGACGTGTGAGCAAAGCTTGGAGAATGCTGTGCAGCCCCATCCTGAGTCAGCCCCCTATCCTAAGGGAAGGGCATTTTCTGGGGGTGCGATACCTGCGGGATTGGGGGTTGACTCATTAGACGACACCATTGAAATGCTGCAGGAGGGGCAGGTAGCGGATGCAGAAAAGCAAAAGCATCTATAGTAGAAAGTCTTGGGGGCCCAGCCATTGATATTGTGCATACCCTGAAAATCCATAACCCTGGGATTAGCATAAATGACTGCCTGGCAGCCGTCAGTCACACCCTTGGGAGCTGAGCACCTGCATTTTAAGTTCCAGTGTCAGCCAGCAGAGAAATGAGAAGGTCTCAGCCTGTTTACAGGGATTGGAGCAGCTACTACAGAGAGCTGCAGGGAGGGAGAAGTGGCTCTTATGTGACAGCCCAATTTTCAAGGGACTTTATATAATGAACTGATCCATATCAAGCTTTGGCTAATGGAGAGGCAAGAGAGTCCTCCAAGTTATTCCCAGCTGATGGAAGACATCCGAGAGGGGGAAGAGAGGCAGGCAGCCGAAGAGGCCTGATCACCCAGGCCAGCCAGCACAGTACCCCTGAGACCTGCCCAGCACGCTGGTCCTGAGCGCTAAAAAGGAATTTCCACAAGACCAGAGCCGTTGTGGGTCACACTTATTGTTCGCATTCCAATAGCATCTAGAGCAGGGGTGGCCAATCTGTGTCTCCGGAGCCACGTGCGGCTCTGCAGAAGTTAATATGCAGCTCCTTGTATAGGCACCCACTCTGGGGCTGGAGCTACAGGCGCCAACTTTCCAATGTGCCAGGGGGTGCTCACTGCTCAACCCCTGGCTCTGCCCCAGGCCCTGCCCCGCACTCTACCCCTTCCCAACCCTTCCCCATAGCCTGCCGTGCCTTCACTTCTCCCCCTCCCCCCCAGAGCCTTCTGCACACCACAAAACAGCTGATCAGGAGGTGCAGGGAGGGAGGGGGAGGCGCTGATCAGCGGGGCCGCTGGTGGGTGGAAGGCGCTGGGAGCGGGAGATGATGGGGGCTGCTGACGTATTACTGTGGCTCTTTGGCAATGTACATTAGTAAATTCTGGCTCCTTCTCAGGCTCAGGTTCCCGACCTAGAGGCCTTAACTGACAACAGAGCCCCCTGGTGCTAGGTGCTGCACAGACATTAACCCATCACCATACATGGGGTCAGGAAGGAATTTTCCATCAGGTCAGACTGGCAGTGACCGTGGGTGTTTTTTGCTATCCTCTGCAGCGTGTGGGTGCAGGTCACTTGGCAGGATTATCTGGGTATATTTCACTTAATCATTCTCCTGCTATTCTGGGGTCCTCAGGTGCACCTCGGTCCCTCCTATTCTCTGCAGTGGCACATAATAGTCTAGTCTCCTGTGGGCAGTGATACTTTGGTCTGATTTTGGCTGTTGCATTTAGTGTGTGGGTGCTGGGTGGTGCTGGTGGCCTGCAGACTGGGTGATCTAGTGCTCCCCTCTGGCCTTGAACTCTAGGACACATGCTCAGAGACAGTCCCAATCCCTCACGAGCATGTAGTCTGAACAGTCAAAGGGAGAGAGAAAGGAAGTAATAGTATTATACCCATTGCACATATGGGAAACTGAGGCACTGACCTATTGAATGACTGGTCCACGGCCACAGAGGGTGTATCTGGCAGAGTTAGGAATTGAACCCAGGTGTCCTGATGCCCAGTCCAGTGCATTTACCACAAAACCCTCCTTATACTTTCAAACTTGCATAGCACTCTGGTGAGACCACCCAGTACCATTATCCCTATTTTGCACAGAGGGGAAGCAACTTGTCCCAGGCTACAGTGAGACTCTGTGTCAGAGGCAGGGTTAGAATTCAGGCTTTCCTGGCTCTGAGCTCTGTGCTCACACCATCAGACCATGGCTCTACCACAATGAAAGCAACCACCTTTCCCAAAGCATGCTCCTAACCAGACTCAGACCACTGGCCACCCATCAACAACCAACTGCCAATTGCATGTAAAAGAAGCAGTCACACAGTGTGATTCCTTTAGTCTAAGGTGCCTGTAGTGGCTGCAGTCTATGCACAGAAAAGCATCAGTGGCTGCAGCTGTAGCAGAGTGAATTTCACCACCTGCTGCAATCGGGATTTTCTTTCCCTTTAAAACAATTCTTGGGCTTGATCAAAAATACAATCAAAGTGCTAGACTGCACAGTAGATTGATTAACCTTTTTGATGCTGCTACATTATCAAAGACCCAGTAAACGCTGCCTCTAACATGAACAGGCACTTAACTTTGGAAGTATTAACCTGAGGTCACACAACTATTGTACTCATTAGCAGAGCCAGGGATAGAATGCAGAAGTCTTTGCTGCAAACAATACCATTGGCAGAAACAGTTGTCCAAACCCTTTGGAGTTCAGGAGTTCAGCTGAAGCTTGGGGTGAAGGGTCAAGCCTCAAGGACAGAAGAGGACATGGATTACTTGGAGAACACTCCTGCTGCAGAAACTTTCCCAGGCGTCATCAAGGGCAGCAAAGCAGCCTGAAAACATTATGCAAACAGCTTCGCAGCTCCTTCTGCCAGAGCGCACCCAGGCAGATCTAGCTCTGGAATTTCCTCCAGTGGAGTCTGCAGCTGCAGTCTTCTTGGAGCTTTTAACCAGTTTGGATTTTAAATGCCATTGGATGAAAACACAATGCACCAGAGCCTGAGAAACAATCCTCCAGATGGATGGCAACAAATCTGTCTGAGGTTCTGGAATATAGCACTGATAACAGACCCCCCACGTCAGCACCTAGAGTGCGCCTGCTTAGCTCCAAGCTACCGGCTTGTCCTCTGGTGTGGTGGCGTGTTGAGGACTCCAGAGAGAAAACACCACTAACATATTAGCTGACAAGACAGCATAGGCAGTAGAACAAGCTGTTTTGGGCCAATCACTTTGTGAGCAGTGATCTGAAGCACCTGGATGGACCAGGGAGCCAGACCCCCAAGACTGTCTGAGATAACAATACCACCTTGAACGCTGCCCCCGTCTCAGCTGCCTTCCACTGTCCCTGCCGCTTCCAATTTCTAGCTCTGCCCTGACTCTTTCCCGTTCTAATCCTGGGCCCTGTCACATAAGCCTCCAGGTCAGTAAGGGAGCCAAAACAATACCTGCCCTGATGCAGCCCTTTCCAGGATCAGCCGCATGGGGTCGTTCAGGCCTCTGCCATGCCCTGCCCTCTCATCACATCAGGGCTACACTCTACGCTTGTCTTGCTCAGCTGAGCAAGAGGCTGAAGGAGAACAAGATTCTGCAATTCACTTACTCAGCCTGCCTGTGTGACACCAACAGACCCTGCTCATCAGCAGCCAGGATTGAACCCAGGACCTCTGGAGGTCAATGCATGAGCCTCTACTGCATGAGCTAAAAGCCCTATGGCCCTTAGCTGAGGCTGTAGAGCAGACTCATTAATCTCTCTCTCTAAGTGGTCTCGGCGCCACTAAATGGGACAGAGCGTCACACCCAGAAGGCGTGTGAGTTACACTTGGATCTTAGCCTCAGGCCTGGCATGGAGAGCAGCCCCAGCTCTCCGGATATGATTCACACTCTGAGAGCAAGTGAGGAGAGGCCAAGGGGACGGAGAGAAGGAGGGGCCTGGGCTCAGCCCCATCCCTGTTTGCTGGCCATATAAAAAGGAGCAGAAGTGAATGGGGGGAAGTAACCTCACTCCACAGCAAGAGGGGAGTAGGCAGGAACTGTGGCTCTGAAGTAGGGATCCTTTCTGGAGCTTCTCCTGGCACATCACAGCTATGGACAGCACCTAGCTCAGTGTACCCCCAGCGAACAGCGTATACATCGCACCTTAGCAAGCACCGAGATGCATCTCCACACGTACCCATCACCGTACTGCAGTGTCAGCGTGGTACCCACGTGGCAGACCCCTGCCACCAGCATCCCAAAGGGCTCTCCTCACATATTTGAGCAACCTTTGGTTTTAGCGCTGTGGCTCCAGGTTGCCCTGAGGTACACTAGGGTGGTTCCACAGACATGCCTGAAGGCAGCACTGCGTTCATCGGATTTAACCTATGTATTCTTTGTGCTAATCATCGTCCAACCAGAAGTCTATCAGCCGGCTAAAAACGTGCCCAAGTATAAGTGACTTAATGGAGACAAAGGGGGAAGATCAGAATTGTTTTCAAGATGATGACGATAATAATAATAATTAATTAATAATAAATAATAATTAATAGATACAGAGCTTTGTGCATTTGAACCCAAGGAGTGAAACTGACTATAAACAGAAAATGAAACCAACTGACCCCCAGACTGATACACAAAAATAAACCAGAGAAGTGGCAAAAGGTGCCATTAAGTGAGATATTTCTGATCCTTTTGGGGTTTATACACAATCTAAGACATTTTTTCACCAGCTACTTCTTATGATAAAGCTGCTCTGACTGACATCTCCTCCCCCAAACTGTCAGTCCCAATTCCCTGTGGCAACTATCAGATTTTTCACTTAGCTGGTCAACAACACATCAGGAGACCCTAAGAAAGACCCAGACAGGGCTACAGATAACAGGATTTCTCATAGGAATCATCTCACCACACCAGACCAATGCACCACCTACTTCCATTTAATGAGCCTTATTTTCAAAAGTGGCCTCTAATTTTGGACTTCCCGATGCCCAACTTGCATTGACTTTCAGAGGGTGCTGTGCACCTACAATTCTGGCTCAACACCTCTGAAAAGTCAGGCTCAACATTCTTCATCCTGAGCACCCCAAAAATAGAGGCACCCAAAATCCAAGGCCACTTCTGCAAAATTATGTCCAGTCCCCAAAGCTCCCATGGCAAATGCAACTGTCTCTCTGGCAGTGGGAAGCTATTCTCTTCACTGCTTGGATGCTTCACACTGTGGTGACAGACACAGCTCGATGGAGAGACTGGAAGCATTCTGGAGAAAATCAGCGGGTCAGAACCTGTGTCACACTCTGGAAACAAGTGATCTACAGCCTTCAAATATACGATTTATCTCAATGGTGTTTCTGACAAAGAAGGCAACGGCCTAGCGGCAGATCCTTATTCAGATCCCGCTTGCAAGGATGTGAATGGAAATTGCTGAGGGAAGTGGGAGAAAGATCTCGCCTTCCCTTGCCAAGGAAGCTGACAGACAAAAGCTAGACGCAGGAAAGAGATGAATGGTGAGAGTGTGAGGCCCGAGACACACCTGCCTCCTCATCAGCTGCCTCCCAAGACAGACACACCCTGCCAAGTCCCAAAGCTAACGTGCTCCAGAAGTGAGGAGAGCAAATTAAAAGCAGCTGGACTTACACATCGGCTTCATCCCACAGGATGCAGGTCTGGTTGGTGGTTCCCTGGCAGGAGAGGAAGAAGAAAGGGGTGGGAAGGGAAAGAAAAGGAGATTACAGCTGTGCTGCCAACAGGGCATCTACAGAATTGACATGGGCACGGCATTTAATGTGGCTTTAACACACAGTGGTGTTTCAGACATGCCATCGCAGACCTCTGCCCTCTTCATGTCCATCTTCTGCTGTGGCTCAAGGGCCAGGGGAGAAGTGGACTGTACCACGCCCCAGTGATCACACTCACACTCATCAGAGCATCAAGCAGGGAGCTTGGCTCATTGCCTGATCGATATTCCCCTTCTTCTCCCCACTCAGAATCCCATCCGACCCTCCTTTGTTGGAGCTGCAGGGTTGCCTGTTCTCGCTGGGCTCAGTCCTGCTCCCATGGGCTGCAATGGAAGCAGGACTGTGTGTCTGAGGTATAGGTTGATCCTGGGAGAGAACCTCTGGAGAGATGCCACACGCCCTCGATGCCCACTGACAACAATGGGAGATTTACCATTGGCTGCAGCAGGGCTTGAGTCAGGCCAATGCTGAGCGCTTTCAAGACTCCCCCCCTGCAGGATGCGGTAGTCCCATGCGGGGGCTGTAAGAGGACATCCAGACTGGGAGACTGGAGGCACAGATTGGCTCTTAGACATGTAAATACCCTTCCTATGCATCCAAGGATTGACTCAGATATCCTGATCTGGCAATGGACCTGCTTTCAAGGTGCCAATGACAACAGCAATCCACACTTCTCTAGCATTGCCTGAGAATTGCGAAGCACTTTGCAAACATTCATGAATAAAGCCTCTGCCTTGAGACAGTCAGTATCATTAGCCTCATCTTATGAGCAGGGAAACCGCAGCCCAAAGAGGCTGTGACTTGCCATGTCCCATGGTGAATCAGAGTCAAATTCTGGGGCAAGACCCACTGTCTCCCAAGTCCTGGTCCCTGTTACATCGCCTGCCTTCTGGGTTAGGGAAGTGGGTTCCCTGTAGCGAGTTCCATTGTGCAGTCCAAGTTCCCAAAGACAATCACTGAGGAGGGAGTGACAGCAGGACACCAACGCCAACCTGATTTCACTGTGCCAGACCTGTGACTGCGAGCCTGGGCTAGGAGACATGAAAGAGTTTGGCGGTGATGTTCACAGCCCAATCCCCCAGAGAGACCTGCTCGGTGTCACGCTATCGCCGACACCCAAAACAAGAGCGTAACTCCTGATGCCGAGGGCAGGGGACTTACATTGTACAGGTGGGAGAACTCGATCTCCAGGGGCGTGAGCAGAGTGCGGGGAGATGGCTTCACAGTCACCGAGATGACTTTGGAGTTCAGCACCGTGGTGTTCCTGGGGAGAGAAGGAAAACGGCACTTTAGAAAGGACGGAGATGGTTACACAGAGAAAGTCCCACTGGGCTACCTGGAATAAGGCCAGCTACGACCATAGCAGTACTCTAGGAGTGGAATCGGTCCAATCCGTGTAGTCAGCATCCAATCCACTTCCTGCTGACAGACTCCAACCCGCTGCTGTTCTGGAGCCCCTGCCAGATCCACTGAACTCCCTCTGGAAAGAGAGCCGCGTGCCGCAGAGCACTGGCCCTGCAGCACGAGTGGATAACAAGGGACCCTCTAACCAACCCACTCCCTGGCACGGACTCGGGTGGCTGCATTTGCCCCTCTCCTGGTATTTCAGTAACACCTGCTATCCCCGGATCTCAAAGCCCTTTGCTGACTCTGTTAACCCTCACAATGCCGTGGGTAACAGGTGCGTACAATGCTGTCCTCAGATAGATGGAAAATTAGAGAGACAAGGGGGGTGAGGCAATAGCTTTTATTGGACTGGATAAGAAGTCAGAGGCCCATGCTCTCAGCCTGGGGTGTCTAATGTTAGGTGCCTAGACTGACATTTTCACAAGTGGCTAGTGATTTGGGGGTCCCCGCTGGAGATGTCATAAAGGGGCTGGATTCTCGGAGGATAGGTGCTCAGCACTTTCTGAAAATCAGGCCCTTTTAAGGTGTCCTGAGTTGGGCTCGTAAAATCAGAGGTGATTCGTGGTCCTCACATACTAGCTGGGAGCTGTGGTGCTCAGATGATACATAGGCACCTACCCGCAGACAGCCACATTTGGTTGTCCATGGTGGTAGCGCTGGGAATAGATCCCAGGACACTCCCAGTCATCACTGCACTGACCACTAGGGAACACTCCTTCCCTATTCTGATTCTCACTTATCCCAGGCATGTTTGAAATCATTTGCTTTTCATCGGGGTCTTATTTTCTGTTTACCCAATAACTATTGGGAAAGGTTTTGGGCAGCTAGTTTCTACTCTGAAGTGATGGGGGGAGTCAGACTTTTAACCCTTTGACTCCCTCTGTTCTGCCACCCCCTTCAACTCCAGACTGCGGCTTTCATACCAAGGGCCTCCATTTGGAATGTCACTCCTCTCTCAGGGTGGATCTCCTATAAACCCCAGCTCTGAGATCACAACTATCCAAGAATTGCGGGATCGAAGAAGAAATTTAAAATGGTTAAAAATAAATGTCTTTAATGCTTTGTGTGATTAACCTGTGGAACTCACTGCTGCAGGAGATAATCAAGGCAAGTCAACAAGGAGGAGACCCATACATGAATAAGACTAGCCGTTGTTATTTAGTAGGGTAAATCTGTAGTGACTCCTTTTGTTTAAATGGAGTGACTCTGGATTTAAACCAGTGTTACTGAAAACAAAATCTGATCCTTGTTCCTCCTGCTCCCAGGAAATAGATTGATCACCAGTTGAGGTCAGGAAGACAGTTACCCTATAGTACGGTATTGCACGATTAAGTACATTATTGGGGCTACTCCCATCTCCTTGCAACATCCCTGTTGGACAGAGGAATGATAGACTTTTCCTCTGATCCAGCATTTCTTCCTTACAGTCACAGGAGATTCAGGGCTGTTCATTGCTTAAAGAAAACTGGCCTTAATTAAGCAATGCTGTAAATCAGGACCCAGGGGAGAATGCCCTGACAGAAACTCCTGCGGAAGCCGGTTAGCAAAGCCTATTCACCGCTCAGCCCTTCCAGTCTCATTCCCAGCGCTGTAATGGAAGATATTACAGAATACAGCCCCTTTGCTCACTAATTCTAATTCACTAGCCACCCGCCACTGCCAGTGCTAAATCAGTAGGTATTTCAATGATTATCCGCGAGGAGAAATGCCCTGGCGTTTATGGTAAATGAGCTCATGCTAATCAGTCCAGAACAGATTTAGAAGGTGCCTTAGGATGCTTACTTTACTGCCTCAGTACCAGCCTCAGAAAAAAAAAAAAAAAGAGAGAAAGGCAAAGAAAAGCCATTGCTGAAGACAAAAGCTTCATTGCCTTGAGGCACTTTGCAGAGGCCTGGAACGCTGCAGACATGTGCAGCCATCCGTGCCACTCTGCTCCACTCTCCGAGCCCGTCTTGAGCAGTACTGCTCTCGAATGGCACCGTGTGGCAGGCAGCTCCTCTCCCGAGCACGCAGCCCCAGATCTGTCAGGAACATGGTGACCCGACATGCCTCACAGTGGGGACGATTGGGTAAAAATCTGCTGTGGGAAGGGGATTTCGATGCCACAGTTCTGCTCTGCCATCATATGCCCCGATCCTGCCCAATGCTGAGTGCTCTTAGCGCCCGCTGAGATCCAGGGAGGACGGAGCATTCAGTACCTCCTTGTGGGGAGGAAATAGGGAGCATGCCAGGGAGAGAGGGAACTATTAACTCTTTGGCCTCCCCTGCAGCTGTCCTGAGTCTGGGCAGCAAGGCAAAGATTTGAGAATTTGATTTTGAGGGTTCATTCGCCAGCTCCTTCCACCTGTGACAGGTGCTGCATGATGCCCAGTACTGGCACCAGGGACAGTGTCCATGTCACACAGGTGTTGTGTCCCCACTGCTTGTGTCTCTCTGGAGAGAGACCACGGCTATTTCATTTCTCATCCAGACAGATTCCAAGGAACTTCGATCCCAGGGAACCTGGCAGCCCATCATGATCTCAGCACCAGAGGAGATGTTCACTGAGAGGGCAGGGTTCTCGCCTGCCTCTTTGTAGGAGCATAATACCTCAGGAAGTAGCTACTACTCTGTGCTTCAGTGAGCAGAAGGGAAAGCCCTCTCCTGGCGTAGCTGGCCACATGATGTGCAATGCTGCACAAAAATGGAAAAAATCTTCCTGACCACCCTGAAAGTGATCAGTTTATGCCCTGAAGAATGAGCTTGGACTGAGCCAGCTTCACGTGCAGCACTAGTTATTAGTGGCCCAAAGTTATCCCTGCAGAACAAATGCTCTCCCTCTTATGCAAGTAGCTCCACTGGCTGCTCAGGTCCTGCCTGGCCCCTTTAATTTCCAGTCAAGGAGGCAGGTTTGGGGCTCTCCAAGTGCTGAGGGGCTCCGGAAAGATAAGGGTGTCCTTACCTCTGGAGCGAGAGGATGCTCCCCAGGTTCCGGTACAGCACGGTGCCCACCACGAAGACGGACGAGTCGTCTGTCTCTACAAAGTGGCAAAGAGAAGGGAGAGAAAGACAACAGCACTGTGACGATCAGGGACGGTGAAAGCATCATCATGGCCCAAGGGTAGTTTACGTGGGGCCCGTCCTGCAGGCATTAGACTTCAGCGGGAACACATTCAGTGGGGGTAGACGGGAGACAGGGCATGGGAGTAATGAACACAACAGGAAGGGGGGTCTTTGTGGAGGCTGCTGCACTCAGGCAGGGTCAAACACGTCTCTTCAGCTCTTCACCTCCCCACAGGCTGAAAGTTCCTCCCTGTGCTGAGGGCCCAGGCAAGGCCTAGGTGCCATTGATAGTTTCAGCGGGGCTGCTGCACTGGGTGCCTAGCCTGGGGCAGGCTGAATTTCTCCCTTCCTCTCTCCCACAAGCCGCAGCACCTACTCTCACCACATAGGGGCTCCCTATGGCCTAGCTTGGCTTTCAAAGTCATGGACGAGGCTCTGCTGCCCTCAGCACCCCGCAAGCAGTGCTCAGCACCTCGCCGGCTTGGACCCTCTATGATCACACAGACCCAAGGCCTGTGCACAGGCCTTGAGCTTTAATTGGACTGAGCCGGACTGGAGGTTTCCTGTTCAGAACTCCAGCTAATTCCTCTGACAAGGCCAGGAGAGGAGGCACATGCTGGGAGTCTAATCGGAAGCAGCAGCCGCCCTGGCAGTGGCTGGGTGGACGCAGCGGTTTGTTTGCCTCCGGGGATCTCTAGCCGGGCTCTGTGAGCCAATCCGCAGAGCGGCTCGGAGGAGAAGGTCGCTAGCCCGCACCTGGCTGCCTTGCAGACCAGTTCCGAAGCCGAGCCGACAACGAGCCATCAGAGAGTCAAGCTGTACCAGGATGACTCTAGCAGCTGAGGGTGGGAGATTTTCACCCACAGGCTGCCGAGCCCCAGCCTGACCCAGACCCCCCTCCATCCCCGCAAGACTCGGCACTTGACATCAGGCCGTTCTCTTCTCTCTCCAGAGGATGTTGCCGCTGTCAGTGAAAGAGCCATGACTGCTGCATGGCGTGGCCTGGCTCCACTGGGCTGGCTCCCTCACACTGGCGTGATGGACCCTAATGCTATCTGACCTCGCAAACTGAGGCAAGGGGGCCGAGAGGCCGCAGGCCCTTCAGTTCTAATCCCAAATGAGCCTCCAACTCCTTTGTGTGGCCTCTGGGCATGTCACTTCCCTCCCCCTCCCACCGCCTCTCTCGCACAACCCAGCTGGGAAAAGCAACAACCCCCTTGAAAACCAGATGCTACATCTGAGCAGAACCTTAATGGGTACAAACATTTATTTGGCCTTTGGCCTGGTCCTTCAGATCCCTATACAGACAAGATCCCCCTCTCCTCCTTTGTGGTAGGACCCCCCCACCACACACACCCCAGGCTCTCACACTCACATGATATCACGGGTGAGCAGAAAACTTTAACCCCATGGGCCTGGTTCTCATTTACACCCTTCTGGGCATGCAAAGAGGCTGTCATGTAAATGAGACTCGGGTCTGAATTTCTTGGGTCTTTATCAAGACTTTAGCGATGTAACTGCTCTGTCTTATTTATGTGCAAAGATGACAGAACAAGGAGCAAAGGTCTCAAGTTGCAATGGGGGAGGGAGTGGAATCGCCATCCTTAGAGGTTTTTAAGGCCTGGCCTAGTTGGGATGATTTGGGTGGTGTTGGTCCTGCTTTGAGCAGGGGGCTGGACTAGATACCTCCTGAGGTCTCTTCCAACCCTAATCTTCCATGATTCTATGAAATTACACCAACAGGTCTCCTGGCCTGGCACAGTGTTTTATTTTGATTATCCATTCTTCAGTAGCCCAGACACTGGAAGCTGCACACCTACATCACCTGCACATGCAGCTGCGAAGATTTTTGAGCATTGCTAAACCCAGAGTTGTGAGTTCAATCCTTGAGGGGGCCACTTAGGGATCCGGGGCAAAAATCTGTCTGGGACAGTACTTGGTCCTGCTGCAAATGCAGGGGACTGGACTAGACGACCTCCTGAGGTCCCTTCCAGTCCTAAACTTCTATAAAGATTGCATGCCCAGCTCTAGCTGTGACTTGCAGGCACGATGGATGCCCACTTTCACATGGCCAGTTTTAAAACCTATGGTCAGCTCCTCAGAGGTGTGAATCATAGAATATCAGGGTTGGAAGGGACCTCAGGAGGTCATCTAGTCCCACCCCCTGCTCAAAGCAGGACCAATCCCCAGCTAAATCAGCATCGCTCCTTTGAAGCCAACCGCTAATTCTCACCCGCTGAAGACCTGGTCTTTATTTCAGCGAGCTGCAAAGTGGTTGATCTATAAAGCAGGGGCAGCCACACTTACTGACTCTCCGAGCCGCATACGACAATCTTCAGAAGTTCGAGAGCCAGGGCACACCTGCCACGGTTCGGGGCTTCAGCCCCCTGGGAAGTGCCTGCCGGGGCTCCCTCCTGCTGATATTCTGAGCCCCAGTAGGCACCCCATGCAGGACAGAAGCCCTGAGACCTCCATCCCGCTGGGCAGGAACAAGAAGCAGTGCATTGTGGGTGCTGCTGAGGGTAAGAGGGGTGTGTGACTCAAGCTGTTGCAGGGGGGTGAACCTTTAAATTGTGCCCCCCCACACACACACACTCAGCAGGCACCAGTCATCTCTGGCAGAAACCTCTGGTCCCACCAGCCCACCGCAGGGCAAAAGTCCTGAGCTCTCCCCCCAGTCTGGTAGGCGGGGGATGGGGACACAGGAGGCACACTTCAACTGTAAAAGACCCACATGCAGCTCACGAGCCACAGTTCGGCCACCCCTGCTACAAAGACAAACTGTGCCCCAGTATTCTCCCTGCCACATGCATCTGCAAAGAAGAGATGGGCGTTAAAAAGAATTAAAACGCGTCTCTCACACAAGTAAGATATTGAAAAGGACCATCTTTTGCTAATATGATGCTACAGGATAAGACCTAGGAAATGCAGCTCCGGATGCGACGGAAAAGAATAATAATGAAAGTCCTAATTTGGGGTATCTAACCATTTATTGTGCTTGTTGTAAAGGATGTAATGCAGTTTACAAGGCAGTGATCTCTTCCTAGCGTGAGCTGCAATCCTGGATTTAGTCTTTGCTCTGCTACTGACTCCCTGCTTGACCTTGGGGCAGTCACTTAACCATGCTGCACTTCAGTGTCCCCATCAGCAGAATGGTGGTTGTAATGCTAATGTACCCAATGGGACAGACTCTGCAGCTTCATGAATGGCTGTGCTTGGAGATCTTTGGGTGAAAGGTGCACTGGGAAGCCAAGGGATCATGTCAACAACTCAGACAGTCTCCTGCCTTTGCCTCAGCAGAGGACGGTGCAGTCTGATGAAGAAAGCGCAAACTGCCTGCTCTCGCTGATGAAGCCAACCCGCACAGGGCACAGCTACAGAGAAAGGGACGAGGTGACGGCTAGTCTTCATTGCAGGCACAATTTTGGCTCCTCTTTTTGAAGTACTAGTCTTAAATATTTAAGACCTGCAAAGAACTGAACACCTCCCATGCAAAGAGGAGCCCCATGAGCTTACTGAGAACAGAGGCTGACTTCAGTACGTGGCGTCTACACTCAGTACACTACAAAATCATGTGTTTGCAGCTGATCCCAACCTCAGAAGAGCTGCTGCAGCTAACAGATGGTCCACAGAGTAGCCACAGAATCAGACCCTGGCTGAGTGCTCTAGGATCTGAGCCCTGAGCCATGCAGTTTTTCTTTAAGATCTGAGATTCAGGATGGCTTAGCTTATGCTCAAGCGAAGGCTGGATTTGCTCGGTTTGCTTCGCCTCTCTCTCCCCATGCTGTTTGGGCCTGATAATAGACTGCCATGGAGCAAATGACCCCCGAGTGATTAATGCCCCCTTTCCTGCAGCTGATGTGTGGTTACAGAGGATTACACACAAGAGGCACAGACATCGCTCTAGCTACACGGCCACTGCCCATCCAGCGGCCAAGTACTGCCTGCCTGCCCGGCCGCCAGAGCCAGCCAAGCTAATAACCCGGAACATTTCATATCTGCCGCACGATGAATGGCAATCTATTCTTCTCCCTCCCTCCCTCCCTCCCTCCCTCCGTTGCCACTCGGAACAAGGAGCCTATTTTCATGAAAAATACAAATCATTAAACTGGTAACACTGCTCCCAAACCATTCCGAATGCCAAGATGTTCGCTCCCAGAGAAGCGACTTTGTGTGCGCTGGCTAACGGCATCGAAATGATGCTGCGGACCAGAAAGAAAACAACACACAACCCACACCGAGGGCTAAAAGGAACCAGTTCAGGGTCCAGCCCGCACTGGGAGGGGACGTCCTGCTCAGCCGATGACCTGCCTGGAACCCAGCGCATCAGGTTCCTCTCAGACTAAGTGGAGTGAGTAGGTTAATATTGTCTGCAATGTGTCTCTGGTGCATTGCTGCTCTGGGGTTTGTGTCACGGAGTCCCCGGGCGATGCTCTGGAACTGCTCCCCACCAAGCCAGTCAGGACTTTGAGGAGCCTCCTCTCCCTTGGAGCAGACTTGTTCAGGGCAAGAAGCTCACACGGCTTCACCTCCTGGGTCTCTCCTTGGAGCATTCAGCATCCTCTGCCCCTCCGTGTGCTTCCCACAGCGAGCCCACCCCAGCGGGGTCCTGGGGAAGCCACAGGGTCCTGCACCCCCACTTCGCAGTCAGACGTGACTCTCAGCCAGCCAGTAACACAGAGGTTTATTTGATGACAGGAACAGGGTCTAAAACAGAGCTTGTAGGTACAGCGAACTGGACCCCTCAGCCGGGTCCATTCTGGGGGGCAGTGAGCCAGACCCCCCACGTCTGCACTTCACTCCTCGACCCCAGCCAGCTCCAAACTAACAACCCCTCCCAATCCCTCCTCTCTGCTCAGCTCCTTTCCCGGGCCAGGAGTCACCTGATCTCTGTCTCCAACACCTTCAGTTGGCACCTTTGCAGAGGAGGGGCCCAGGCCATCAGTTGCTAGGAGATAGAGTGTCAGGCATTTAGGTGCACTGGCCCTTTGCTCTGCCAGATACTTACGAACTGCCATGGGGACACTGAGGCACCAACACAGTATTCATAGAAAACATTAAGAACATTCCCAGTTCATCACAGTTTGGCTCTGCCTCCAGCTGTTTTCTAAGCAAGAAGCTGTTGTGCCTAGTAATGGATCCGCACCTGAATCCGGGACGTGAACTAATCTCCTGAACTTGCAGGGGAGCTCAGAACTGATTCTAAACTACGCCTCATCTTTAAGGGTCAGTGTTGCGTTCAGGGCAGCTCCTCTTGGACAGATCCTCGCTAGCTGAGAGCAGAGCTTGCAGACAGAGCGTAAATGATCGACACCCCCTTAACGGTGAAGAACAGCGATGCTGCAGCAGCACTGCCTTACCTGCTAGCCCCGTAGAGAGGATGCTCTTGGAGATGGTGACCTTGTCCTCGGAGGTCCTGGCCCAGTCCACCATGCCCCTCCAGCCCTTCATGGGGAAGCTGATGTCAGTGGCTGCACTGGCGGGGACTTTGTGGATGCTGAGGACTTGAGGGGAAACAGAAACAGTGAGTAAAGCAAAGCCCAAATGGCCAGCTCAACATTCACACTCCCACCACTGAAAAACCCGTAGGTGCACTAGCAGGACAGACACTTGGCAAGAGTCAGTATTTGCTCTCATGTACGCTGGTGTAAATCCAGAGTAACTCCATTGACTTCACTTACACCAGCGTGACTCCAGAGTGACTCTGATGACCTTATTTACACCAGCACAAATCCAGACTTCTTTCGCATTGGTGCAACTATGAGTAGAAATTCAGTCCCTGACCATTCAGAGACAATGAGCACCCAAAATTTTGGATTTTCCGCTCTTTGAAAATGCAGCCTTCCATGTTGTAAGTACGGTGCAAGGCGGAGCTCAGACCAGACAGATGCCGTTCCTTTAGCCTGGAAAGAGGTCAAGGCCGTGCATGAACTGTCTCAGAGAAAGCCCCTCCTTGCCCATTTGGCGAATGGAGAACCTTGGGGCAAACCTCTCTTTAGCTGGTGGGACAGTGCCTGTGACATCAAGCATGGCTCTGGGAAACATCTCTCCCTGCCTACCATGAGCTCAGGCAACTGGGGATTGAGAAGGGATGAGTTGTGAGCATATGGGGCTTTGTGATCTTGGTGGCCAAGAGTGTGGATGAAAGCAGAGGAAGACCAGGAGCCTCTGGATTAGCCAGATCCTGTCCAGGAGAGCTGGGATCTCTGGCATGGCAGAAGGTATTTGTTCAGCTAATGTCTGTACATAAAGCAAGGTGATTGCACTAGGCAGGTGCAACTGGAGCTTCTGTTCACTGAGCAGGACTCCCAAGCATCCTTCTGTCCCTCCATACTTCCTCAGCCTCCTCCACCTCAGATTAAACTCAGGACACCTTAACCCAAATGCTGCCCTTGTTCCCAATCATGTGACCCTAGAGATGGCACTGGGCTTGTACTGATGTGAATGGAGCCGTTAGCCTGACAACGATGTTTATACCCTGCACCATACATTCCATCACACCGGGGTGGGACACACAGCGAACATATCTGGCGTCTGGGGAGCATGAATGCAGCACTCAGCCTGAGACACTTGTAACATCCGTTTGATAAACTCTGGAGGGAGCAGAGAGAAGAAGGGTGGTCTTGGGTTTGAATGAGGGGGCTGCAACTTAGGAGAGCCCCATTCCATCCCCAGCTCTGCCAGACTCCTCTGGGACCCTTGGGCGAGTCATTTCATCGCTCTGTGAGGAGAACAACCCTTCCTTTTCCCCAATCTTTGCCCGTCCCATCTACTGAGTTTGTAAACTGATGAGGGCAGAGACTGCCTCTTCCCATGTGTATGTACCAGGGCTAGCACCAGGACCAATCTCAGCTGAGGTCTCTAGGCACTGCCAGAACACTGCTTCTGTTACTGGTATCGCTCCACTGGCCTGGAGTCCCATCCTTTACAGTGGCTGATTCTTGACGGGAGAGCTGACCTGCCTGCTCCAGCCTCCCTCGGCCTCAGAGAAGCGCCAGCTCTGCTGACAGCTAAGGACAACACTGTTTCACTTCACCTCCCATTACCCCAGAAGCCTTCCAAGTTAGCACATTTCCCACTAAGAGTAACACGGGGGAGCCTGATCCCAAGGACCCAGGCTGCGTCTGCATCACGTGTCTCTTACATGAGAACAAGTTGCAGCGTGGCTCCCTCTGCTCCCTCCCAGCCCCTGGCCAGCCTTTTCCCCTCCCCAGGCTCACAGCCAGCTCATGAACACTGCAAGGAGCGGCAGCACGGTTTGAATCTGCCTGTGGAGCAGGGGAGGGGAGCGGAATCCAAACCGACTCACCTAGATTGTCCGTCACTTGGTAGGAATCCCGGAAATCTTTCATGCGAAATCCAATGACATCAATGAAATCCTCCACAAGCCTGAACAGCTCCTTAGCATTCGGCCCCATCTGCAAACCAAGTGAAGAGGTCAAATATTTAGTGGCTCAGATAGCAATGAGCTCACCCTGGGCCTCTCCAAGGGCCAGGGTTCGAGCCCAGCTTTTCCCACACACAGAGAGCCGGAGGCATTATCTGCTCATGCTGGAGTACAGTGGAGTAGCGAACAACTGTGAGGGCAGAGAAATCATCCAAGGAAATAAAAACATGGACAGGAAATGACAATATAAGATCCGGTTTGAGAAAACGCAGCTGATGGCCATGGAGGAGAATAGTCCTGAGCACAACAGGAGGGCCAAACCATAATGGGAGGGCTCTGATAGTGACCTACCAACCTACCCTCCCTCCTCAAAGTTACTTATTCTACCCACCGGTCTGGCCAGGAAAGCCACAGCAAACATTTACAGTTTCCCAGCACCTGCAGTTAGCTTAATGTGGCCAGCAAATGAGACATGCCAGGCCATACCTTCAGGTGGTGTAAATCAGCAGTGATCCATTTACATCCCTGGAGGATCTGGTCTGATGTTTCCACCAACGAGGCCAATGTTATTTGGTGCTGCACATGCAGAGCCATCACATGATGGGGCAAAGAGGTAATAGATCTGCTCTATGCGAGCTCTGGAGTGTCTGTGCTCAGAGGCAAACCCTGAGATCCTTACTCCTTCAAAACTCCCCTTCACTTCAAGGACTCGGGGGACCTGGTTCCTGGAATATTGTGCTCACTCTGGGAGTCAACATGACTGGAAATCATTAAGCAAAGAGAGGGAGTCCAGAGAATCCTTGCCTGCACCATGACTCCTGGGCTGAGTACAGCGAGGCCCGCCCAGACTCCCCAGGCTAAGCAAAGGGAACGTTTTCTCAAAGCTGTGAAACAGGATCCAATACCACTATCTGAGCACAGTTGTTAAAAAAATGGGGGGGCCCATTCCTCAAATCTGGGTACACCAAGAGCATGTCTAAATCCCAGCTGGGAAGCAGACATCAGAATGTAGGCAGGGAAACGCCTCTCTTGGGCCCATACAGTACGTACCCCTTTGAGTGCCCACACACAGAATATTTAGATGTCCCACAGCAGTGCCAATGTCTGAAAACTGGGGCCACCATGAGCTGTTGTTGGAGGGGATGTTCTGGCTCTTTCCTATGTACAGTTCTCTGTTGAGAGTCTTCATACTGAGGAGTACTGGTCTCTGAACCACCTGGTCCTACCTCCATCAGAGACTGCTGCTCCCTCCCACGGCCCTCCGGTGGGACCCTGGCTTAGACTGTCATGCATACAGCATGGACCATTCCCTGTGGCAGGACTCCAGCTGCTAGAGGTCTCCTGGCCAAAGACTGGCTCTGTTTAGTGACACAAGGCATGACCCTGGGACAATGTCTCTAACCTACAACAACTAAATCTGACTCCCCAAACACGCCTAGACTTAAAATTCACACCTGCCTACGCACAGGAGAATGGAGAGAAATAAGGACCGTTTTGCTTTGTTTATTTTATATACTCTGTCACAATTTTGCCTGGTACTTCGATATCAAAGTAATTGCATCTTAGATCTATCATAGGTTGATTGCACAGTTTAGTGATCAAATAGTTGTACAAGGAGCTACCTGTAGAGGGGAATATCCCCAGCCAACTCATAGATCTGCACAGAAAGAGAATACTATTAAACAGCCAGGGAAAACTCTCCATCTGAGCTGTCACTGAATATGCAGCGAGAACTAAGAGGTGTGCTACCATATAAGAGTTGTTGGTTTGTTTGGTAGGTTGGTTGGTTTTTTGTTTGTTTGTTTGTTTTTAATGGAGAGATGGGAGCTGAATTCCCGTGTTAAAATGGCATGGTAAATAGTGTGTGCCTGCACCTATCCCCGCTGCTAGGTGGACTGCGACCAGATCCAGTGTATGTTGCCCTCTAGCAGTTGGAGGATTTTAGAGAAGCTATTACCAGTGATTCCCCTCTGGTGCTCATGGGAGAACAGATTCTGGATTTAGAACTGAAGTTTTAGGCCAAGATCCTATTTCTCATTCAAATATATGGGAACTGGGCATCCATATCCCTTTGGCAACTTAGGCCATCTCAGCCATGGTCCTCGTGCTGTCTATAATAATGGCAGTGGTCAAAAGATGAAAGATCCTCTGACTGATATCAAAGCAGCGCAGAAAATAACATCCACTGTCATGAGAGTGCAGACTGGTCACACTGCAGGAATGAACATCAGGTGGGTGGCAGAGGCCAGCAAGCCAGGTTTACAATACAGGGAAGCTGATAAGGGAAAACCACTGGGAACTAACTGCAGCCTGGAGAAAACTGCAACTATTTTTATGATGATCAACAGGGTCTCTGCGTTGTCATGACGACTCAGCAGAGTCTGCTCCACAGTGACTATTCTGCAATGTGGCTGTAAACACGTATTTGCTAAATTGAGCATTCGGATCTTCGCCTCCTCTGGAACCAGCCAGGGTCATTCATCGATTTCCAAATATGCTGGGGAAACACCAGCTATAGGGGCAAAAGGTGAGTTCAGTCTCGAGGTCTGTTCAATACTTGGTCTAACCCCTTTTACCCCTCCCCCTACCAGACTCATTTCAGAGAAGCCTCTGAACAGACATCAGGTGGTAACACCTTCCCACCATTACTGACCGAGCCCACCTTTAAACCTGTGACCTCTTGCAGAGGAGCCAATCCCTTCCAAGCTCAAGCAATGTTCAGTGCCTGCTATGCACCAATAGCACAACCCTTCCCTGGAGCTATTTATTTTCATTTAATTTCCCCTTATGCAACAGTTTTTCACTCACCCCCTTGACGTAGGAGGTTTCAGATTAAACTGGTAGCTCCTTAGCTGCCAGAGAAGTACAGTGGCCATTCTGAAGAAAATTGACCTTTAAGGTTTCATGTTTGTGCCGGGCAATCGTCTCTCGCTCTTTTGCTGTTTGCTGCCCCCTCTGAGTGGGTTCACCAGACAACACGGCAGCTAAAAGAGCCATCATATTGTGACCCATGCCTCGTGATCTCCTCAGTGGAATACTCTCCACCTGATGGACGCCTGTCAGAAACCAGACCTGCCTGTGGTGACGCTGATCTCCGAGACGCAGGCACAAGAGGGATTGTGTTCTGAGACGTGGTAAAGTGGAAGAGACAAGGGAGGAACTAGTATCGACAGGGAGCCATCAGTCAGAGTCGCCTGCGAACAGGCTTTGCCTTCAAGGCAGTATCATTTCACTCTGATGCGGCTCCCCAGGGCTGCAGGGAGATCAGCGCTGTTGAGCAGTGAGCGCTGCGAGGAAGAATGGCATTTTTCAGTCCAGGTTAGGGACAGTGGGCAAGTCACCTACATGCACAGGCAGAAAATGCAATTGAGACAGGGGAAGGATTTGGTAAGACATAGACGGGACAAATAGCAATGCCTATGCCCAGACAGGGTGTGCTTTATCTGCTGAACTACCCGTCATGTTCCCTAACTGCCAGCATCCCTGGGGAGACACCAGGTGACCTTATGAGGAAAGCGTAGCTAACATATAACTGAACCCTTGCTCAGCTCAAGCTGAGGCTCAGATGGCGGAGCACAACCCTGGCCCTTTAAAACCCTACCTGTCCTGCTTGAGTCTTTTCCTACAGGATTCAGACTTGGGAGCAATCTTAAAGGGCCAGGACTGCACTTGGCTCTGAAGTCTAGCAGGATCCATTTTCCTGGACCCCGCTGATTTCTCCAAGCAGGGTAGTTCAGCCTACACATCTCTTTCACTGCAAGGCGTTGTGTTGGCGATGACTAGCAGTGGCCGGATGAGTTCTGTCTCTTCTGGGTGAAACGGATGCCCATTGAGTACAACATGTCAGGCACACACAGCAGTGAGATCACCCAACCCAAGGGGAAATGCCCATAACTCCTCCCCGCAATGCCACAGGCTGAGAGCCAGCATTATTTGGATTGTATGTTTACGTAGCAGGTCCATACCATCTGAGCTTCCTCCCACTTGTCCCGGTTTTCCTCTGACAGCAAGTTGCTAATAATCTGGACGAAGTTCTAGAGAGGAGAAACAAAAAAGGAAAAGAAAGTCATGATCAGAATATGACGGAGTGGCACGACGTGCCCCACAACATGTGAGAGGGCAGAGAACAATAGTATTAGCAAGAAGAGGATCTGCTCTCAGTCACAGAGCACTGTTCTTCCCAAAGCACTGGACAAACCAAAGCCCTGCTCCCAATGAAATAAGTAGCAAAACTCCTACTGCCTTTCCTGGGGAGACAAGTCAGAACCTTGCTCACTACCAGAGTGCAATGGGGCAGCCAGTGAGCACTACGTGTCTCATTGCTCACCAGGTCACAGCAGAAAGCAAAGGATTCTGCATGCCATGGAGAGCGCAAGGGATGGGCGTAGGCAGACATGAGGCAATGATAAAATGCCAAGAGGGGTTTTGACTATGAGGGGTATGGAGAGCAGCAGGGTTGCCCACAGTACATCTGACTCCTGCGGGCTCTCTGAGCCCTCATTTTCACAGGGGGATGGGATCACGCTTCAGACTGCAGGCCCAGATTTTGGAGATCTCAACATCCAGGAATAGTGGGGCTCTGCGGTTTTGGCTCGGCCTATTACAGAGACAGCAAATGCTTGCAAACCTTGGGCCCGGTTTCAGAATTCATGGCCAGGTTCAGAATTCGTGGGTAATTCCATCTGAGAAAACTTACCAAAGGACATGATGGATTCCCCATCACTTATGGTCTTTACATCAAGACTGGATGTTGTTTTAAAGGATCTGTTCTAGCTCGTACTGAAGCTATGGGCTTGATGCTGAAAGTATTGGTGGAGATTCTCTGGCCTGTGCCGTACAGGGAGCCCGACTAGATTATCATAATGGAAAACATATCTATCTATCCAGCCAGCCAGCCAGCCAGCCAGATATTTCTCTGGCCCCCATCACCAGAGTATCTGACAACTTCTCCATCATTCATGTATTCTCTTCTCACACCACCCCTGGGATATAGAGCCAGATTATCCCCATTATAAAGAAGGGTGGATGGAGGCACAGTGCAGATTAAGTGACTTTCCGAAGATCACACAGGAAAGCTGAGCAAGGAACGGTACCCAGGTTTCTCCAGCCCAAATATAACAGGCGTACTTATGGCACCTTAGAGACTATCAAATTTATTTGAGCATAAGCTTTTGTGGACTACAGCCCGCTTCATCGGATGCATAAGCTTTTGTGGGCTACAGCCCAAGTGCAGCACTCTATCCCTAACCTTCATTTGGCCCTATCTCGAACAAATAGAGAGGTTAGGTTTCTCCAGCTTAGCCACTCCTGTCCCTCCCCACCTTTGCAAAGGTCTCAGCATGTGAGGCTTTACATTGCCATTGTGAGTTAATGGAGTTTCTCTGCACACTCTGCTGGGTCCTAGCTTCACTTGACCAAACCTTCACTGCTAAGAGAGCCCCTCAGGGTGAGATATTTCACCCAGTGAGTAACACACAGGAAATATAGAAGCCAAGGTACCGAGCAGACCCCATCTTCAGCAGATCTATCCTCCTTCCATCGAAAAGCCATTGCTGGCACTGGGAGTGCATTCAGGCTCTGAAGTCAGTGAGCACAGGGGCTGCCAGACTAGATCAGCCACTGCTTCATCCAGCCCAGCTGCTGGGCTTATGGAAGAAGATAAAACCACTGCCAGTGGTGGGAAAACTTCTGGTGGCTCCATCTCCATTATAACTGGGAAAGAGGAATGACAGAATGAACTGTCAGAGGAAGAGGGGCTATCCAGGCAAAAGTTCTGCTGTGTGTGTGAGAGAGAGAGATGTGAAGGCAGGAGATACAGAGTTCAAATCCATTGATTTTCCTCTCCATTTTCCCTGCCGTTGCAGACACCATGGGGAAGCAGATCCTAGGGGACAAGTTTAATGTGTCAAGTTGTGGGCTGATGACCTCTCCCAAGGACAGATTTGTAACCAGTCTGCATGCAACTGCTGAAAGTAAAGCCCAGGGCAAGAAGCCCTCAGCCTTCTCCCACATCGATACATAGACACCTAATACCCAAGGATCAACTCCCCTCTCGGCCATTAGACTGCAATTCCTTCCAAATAAGGCACCAAAATCAATTAGACTCCACAGAATGTGCGGCTGGGTTGAATCAGCTCGAAATTGCTCTTCAAGTTACTAGTTCATTAAACAGTGGGGATTGGGTGGGGGAGAACTCATTAGCCTGGGAAGTGCACATTGGGAAATGAGGCACATCACACAGATAAGCAGAAACATTTCTGATTTTTTCTGGGCTTTCATCAAGTATAAGTAGATTCCAGTGCACATAGTGGTCGCCCAAACCCTGTTTGTATGTGTCCGTGCCTTAAACTTGCCCAGTGGCACTCATCCCATCATGACGTGCATCTCTCTCTTCCTCAGCTCACCTGTACATCCCCAGCAGCAGGGCTGTAATACGCCCTACGGAAGATCTCGGTCATATTCCTGAGTACATCGATGGTGGACAGCAGGTCCCCGCTGTAGCTGGTCCCATCCTGGGAGATCTCCACGAGGTTTTGGAGCACTTCAGATACCCCTTCTCCCATCAACCCTCGCTGGGCTTTGGAGAGATGCTCCCTTGTCTGAGATGAGAGAAGAGTACAATGAGTCAAACACACACTACTGGGGATCAATGAAGTTCTCAGGCCTCAGGAGCACAGACCAGATGATCACCATGGTCCCTTCTGGGCAAATGTCACCTAATCAATTCCCTGCCATTGCAGGGGCCTCGGGCTTTGGTACCCAGGTCTCTCCTGTTCACTACCTCTACATGACAGTTCGGTCTCCTGAAGACTGAAATGCTTTAGTCTAAACCAAGTTCTTTGGCTCAGTATAGGGTAGTGGGGTGAAATGTAATGGCCTGTGATATACAGGAGATCGGGCTTGATAGTCTAATGGTCCCTTCTGGCCTTCAGCTCGATGCAATCTGGGAGAGACTGTGATATCTCTGAAAAGTCTTAGGTGGCTATCAGAGGACAACTGAATTCCCACTTTCTTTGTGATCAGGAAGGGAAGTGTGCCTGCAGATTCAGAAGAGGCTATTCTGCCTCATAATCTTGCTGCTGCTACCCTAGCCTGCAATGGAAGATTTTGCTCACCACTCAGTGCTGTAGCTGTCTTATACCTGAGTTACAGCCATCTCAGCCCACAGACGGGAACCAGGATGGTTCTGCTGCAGGCACTGACTTTCCAGACAAGCCACCGGAGAGTGGCAGAGGCAGGCCAAGTATTTAAAGTTTTTATTATTATGGTAACAGCTAAAGGAGCCAACCGAGAATGGAGCCCCATCATGCTAGACACTAAACTGCCCAGCAAGAGACTATCCTGTCGCCAGGGGGTTACAATCTAACTAGACAAGACAGACAAAGGGGGGACAAGGAAGACTCATCCTCCCCATTTTATAGCTGGGGGCTCTGTGTTTTTCTCTGTGCACAGATCTCTTCAGGATAAAGGATTGAGGAGACAGTAATGCCTTCCATTTATAACACCTTCCCTCCCAAAGTGCTCTACAAACTCTCCTTCCATGGCTGCTGAAATGCAGCAACAACACCGCACAAGGGCTGAGGGCAGAAAGAGATGACATCCTCCCTTTGAACACTGCCGAGTGAATGTAAGGAAACTGGAATTTGGCCAGGATACCGAGGTTAACACCCTCCACTCTCGCAAAAAGTGCTAGGAGCCCTTTAAATAATCACAAGTGGCCAGGCCTCTGTTGTAGGATTAGTCCAAACAACAGAGCCTTCAGCACCACTGCACCCCCTAACCCTGGAATGGGTCACTGGCTCACTACTGACTCAGAGGGAAGAGTGGGTCACTACTTGATCGGTGTAAGCCCTTTGGGTTTCTCTGGGGAATCTCCCATCTAAGTAAAACGCAACAATGGGGGGAAATGGATCCATTCCGATGAGAAGTGAATCTTTCTTACCATCATCTGTATATTCCTGTAGTCAATGGAAACACACTTGATGTAGGTCGGAGTCTCCCAGTACGCTATCCCTTCTTCATCTAAAGTGCATCTTCTCAGGATCAACCCTAAAGGAGAATGAAAGGGGCATGGAAGAGAGGACAGCTGGATGTGGACAAAGGTGAACCAGTGGATATATTGTACTTGGACTTTCAGAAAGCCTTTGACAAGGTCCACACCAAAGGCCCATAAGAAAAGTAAGCAGTCATGGGATCAGAAGGAAGGTCCTCTCACTAACTGGTTGAAAGATAGAAAGGGTAGGAATAAATGGTCAGTTTTCACAGTGGGGAGGGGTAAAAAGTGAGGTCCCTCAAGGATCAATACTGTGTTGTTCAATATATTCATAAATGATCTGGAAAAGGGGTGGGAAACAGTGAGGTGACAAATTTGGAAGGCGATACTCAAGAATCAAGCTGTCTGTGAAGAGATGCAAAGGGATCTCACAAAACTGTGTGACTGGGCAACAAAATGGCAGATGAAATTCAGTATTAAGTCCCCTCCTCATATAACACATCCTGGTCCTCTCTAAGTCCGAGAAGACCAAGAACTCCATGAGTTTAAGTTGACTCCACAGGCAGAGTGTGTCATTCTCCTTACCAGTGGCATTGCGAGGACACCGGACAGCCGCAGCATCTCCGGCAGGCGTTTCCTTCCAAACCACGGAAGCAAAGTTATCTTCATCGCATATTTCATGGGGCTCTGTAAAGGACAAAGGCACTGGGTTGGCTACACCACTGGCTGCTCAGCCTGGGCAGGATGGGAAGAAAGGAAGGGGAGTCGTAGCAGAGAGGGGGAAGAGAAAAGGGAGAAGCAGAGAAAAGACCTGACAGTGGTGGAAAGTGCGCTGTGGAGAGAGCCAGCAGCTCCTGAGATTAAATCGCAGCTGCCTCATCGCTTGGCCTTGGGCAAAGCCACCTGACCTCTCTGTAGCTCATGTTGCCTATCTGAAAACTGAGCCTTGATCCTCTGTGAGTGTTAATTAACTAGTGCCCACCTAAGGTGAACGCAAAGTGTGCTACGTGCATCCCCTACTCTGTCGCAGCTGTGTGTGCTAGGCTCACATTGTAGGGATCTGGGGTTTCAGGGGCAAAGAACCCACGCCTAGGAGGCATTATATCTGTCCTAGGCTTTTTATGTTTAAAACACGACTATGTCGAACTGCAACATCCTAGAGGGGAAGAACAGGAAAGACTGGAAGGAGAAAGGAGAGGAAAGAAAGGGAGAGGAGACACAGCTAGACAGAAACCAAGTTGAACCAGGACCACCTAGAGCGCCCCCTCAAGCCCTGCATAGGCAGCTATTCTCTTTGGGGCACTGGGTATCGGATGCTTACTTTGCCAAGCAAATGTGGACAAGCAGAGAGTGTAAGTACCACCCCATAATGCCGCGAAGGTGGGTTTCCATCAGCTGCTCATACGAAACGACCGCCATAGAGCTCAGCAGGCTGCTGCCATGTTTAAATGATGCGGCTGCTCCCGGCACCAGCGGAAAGCACCCCGTGCAGCGGTTACGCCAACCTCCGGCCTCAGTTGGATCTAATGGGTGGAGGCTTGGGAGGAAAGGGGTGGCTGCAAAGTGGGGCGAAGCTGAGTCAGCCCCCAAAGGGAGTCAAAATGGCCAACGTGCTTTCAGCAAGTTGGAAGCACGTCTACTACATGAGTGATGGTTTATGAGGGAAAAGATTACTTATGGTACATAAAACTGTGGAAGTTGTGAATCTGGTATTAAAACTATTTATCACTCCTTGGGGTGGTTTGCAATTACATATTCAATTTATTGTGCATGTAAAACTACCCATAAACAAGGAGGCTGCTTGCACGGCTGTTCCTGTCCAGGCCTGGCAGTTGCCAAGCCAATGCCAGTCATTGACTGGACTCAGCAGCTGTTCACCGCACTCTCCTCCCATGCTGGGAAGCACGGCTGGTGCCAGCGTTCAGTGGCGCCAGTCGAGGTGTGCCAAGGGCACAATCAGCCAAGCTGTGGGGGGAGGGTGGCAGTAGCTGCAGATGACTGAAATAATACATGTCCTAGGTCCTGTGTTTTACTGTGCGCTCTGGGGAGTTAGTGGAGCATGCCCGGCCTGCAGCCCCCAAGTGCATCTTCAGCAGAGGGAGCACTCGCAAGTCCTACACGGGGCATGACTGGGACTATGGAATACCTCGGGGCTCCACGTCTGGGTTGTGTACGTCCATCTCCCCATGTGCTGCTTTGGAACTGACTGCAGGATGCTTCTGGGTGGGAGGCAGGGCTGTGAATGTAAAGATGGGGCTGGAGCCAGAATTCTGTATCTGACAAATCTCTGAGCGTGGGGCGGCTTGGCTCCAGATCTTGTGGGTAACACCTATGTCTATAAAGGCTCCAGACAGGAAGAGTGATCCACGTGTACCCAGTTCAGAATGGAATCTACATCCAAATCCCATCTGTATTTGAAACACAGCTCCCCCTCCCCACGCTCCCTGGAAGACCACGACCAACCACTAGCCATGATAGTTGTTCATAAAGAGCTCTCATCCCATTCCTTTTAATTGTCTACTGTTCCTGTCATAGGTATTCCAGTAGCACCTGAAGCCCCCACTGAGATCAGGCCTGCATTGTGCTAGGCACAACAAGAAACAGAATCTAATAGAAATAGTGTCTGCCCCACAGAACTTACAATCTACAGACACAAGACAGACAGCGGCGTGGGGGGGAAGCGTGTATTACTGGCCCTGTTTTACTGAAGAGTGCCTGAAGCACAGAGAGATTAGGTGACTTGCTGTGGCAGAGCTGTGGCAGAGCTGTGAATTTGAGCCCAGATCTCCTGAGTCCCAGCCCACTGCCTTAGCCACAAACCCATCCCGCCGCTTTGCTTCCCTCGGTGTTTCAAAGGAGAATTATGGAGAGCTGCTAGCATTCTTTGTTGCAAAGTGACCAAGCTGCAGGAGCAAGGGGGAAGGGGACGGGGAAGGGTTGAGGAGAATGGCTCCCCCATTCCAACCCCTTCACTCTCTCTCTCTAATGCCAACCCTCCAATGCTTTCTTTTCACTCCCGCTTGTGACTGCCCTTTCCAGAAAGCGCAGTGTGATTCCATGTATCAGGGATGCTCCTTAGACAGGCCTGGAATTGTCTGGCATTGTCTTGCCGACAAGCGCTGGAGTGATTCCCAGGCAAGGAAAGAATCAACTGATCACTGTCATTTTTAATATCGCTTTGTAACAAAATCCTTTTTACTCTAGGAAGCGAGTTGCACTGGGAGATTTTAATATCGAATCCAGTTAAGCTCAATCCTTCCGTTAAAACAAAATCATGTTGGTATTTGAGATTTCCTTGAGAACAAATCAAGGAGGTTTATTTGTAGCCATTGACTTGCCGAGTCCACCTTGCCCTTCCTCCTGCCCACACCACCTCTCCCTTCAAAACATTGTCACAAGAAGTTCCTTTGATGTGAAACACCCGCACTGCTGAGATGTGCCTCCTTTTGTAATGATAGCACAGCTCCAAGCCCCTACCAAAATTAACAAAATGTCTTGGTTTGCTCTAGATCCTCATCCAGCCTAAATCAAAGGTAAAGTCCGTAAAGTTGAGGATCTGGCCCAATTTTTTCCTATGGTCAGGGAATGCTGTTGGCTGAATTAGAAGAGAATCCGGGGGGGCGGGATCAATAGCTGAAGTTAGGTGACATCTTCATGCTACCATTTGGGTCTTTTCCTCTTCAATTCACAGAGACCTTTGTGATCATCTGGTCTGACCTCCTGTATAACACAGGCCATTGCACCTCCCCAGTGATCCCTGCATCCAGCCCAATAGTTTTGGTTCAGCTAGAGTGCGTCTTTTCAAGAGACACCCAGTCTTGAGTTAAAGACTCCAGTGAGGGAGAAGTCACCACATCCCTTGGTAATCTGTTCAGATCATTAAACCTCCTCACTATTCAAAACTCTGTATCATATCAAAGGGAACCAGTGCAACTTTCTAGTCTGACCTCCTGTACAACAGAGGCCGGGGAATTTCAACCAGAGATTTCCCCAGAAGGGGCTCTAAAAGTGGCTTGCAAAGGAAAATAAACATTGCTTTTGAGCCCTTTAACTATTTGCTTCTGCTTGTGTTTCATATTAGAAACCCAGGTTTTGTCTACCCTGCAAAACTCTACAGCCTTGACCTCGCTAAGGTTTTTCAGCCTCATAATTTGCAGCAGGTTCTTCTCCCCAGGCAATAGCACCAGTGGGAGCTATAGGTTAGGCAGGACTCAGACAGGCTCAGCCAGCACTGTGCTGTCTAACGCTGCTCTGGGTAGTGCAACCGCATGTGAGTACTCCAGTGGCTAGTGGCCCAGTGGGGGTAGTGTGAACATGACAGAGCATCAGGGATGCTCCAGTACTGCTTTTGCTGGGTACTCACACACCAGATCTTTGCCTCTCTATAAATCATCAGCTGCCTGTCTCCAACCACATACCAGTCAAGAAGCACTGAGCATATCCATCCACCCACGGAAGGCCCAATCATACCCATTGAAATCAGGGAGACCCTCACAATTAGCTTGGATAGGTATTGGACCAAGCCCCACCAGCAGGCTTGTGTTATACAGAAGGCTGGACCAGAGGTCTCTCCTGGTATTAAACTCTGACTCATACAAGCAGCAGCCTGTCCCCACAGTCTGTGTTACCGGTCTGAACAGAAAGAGGAAGAGTGTGAGATACGTACCAGGACACTTCTTGTCATTACACTGCTTATACTCCTCCTTGGGCCCCTGACAAGAGTCTCCCCCGAAGAAGGGGCCGTAGCATACACGGTCGCGTCTCTGCGTCCCGCCCCCGCATGAGGTCGTACAGCTCCCCCACGGCCCCCACGCCTGCCACTTTCCATCCACTGCAGGAGAGAAAACGAGGAAAGAAAAGTTCCTGAGTAACACGAGGCAGCTCATCCTCAAGGTAAACACTGGACATACGGTTTGCAGCAATACGACAGGATGTTAGGTGATGGCTCCCTGCCTGGAAAAGGCTCTAACACTAATTAAAAGGAGGAGGAGAGGGTGCGTGGGAGTGATCTAACAGTCCATATCTCGATTGCTTTTGCACATTGATGGCCTAACTCTGATCTCACGTGCATGGGACAATTCAGGAGCAGCTTCCTTGTAGTCAACCGTGCAAAGTGTGCAGGAGATCATAACCACGCCTGAAAACTGTGGATTGCTTTAAAATGATTTTAGTTGTGGTGGAAGAAGTTTGAACCCTGCAGACTGGGGGCTTTTTTAAACAGAATTTTAGAATGGAGCAAGCTGGAATGTAAATCGACCGCCCGCTAGCGCGCTGCGCACTCACTGGCTGTGCAGAGCTGGCTACAGCGCACTTCAAGTTCCCTGGTGCACTTTGGCCTATTGCTCTTTGAAGTAAGCGTACGTCAAAGCGTCCTGAGGAATTTTTCATGCATGGTAGCAGGGGCCACACTGCCAGTTAATATGCGCCACATTCGTGCACTGTACATTTGCACCTCAGCTTGCTGTGCACAAACTCTCCATCTCCCTGAAATCGTAGGCTTATGCCCAGAGTAAATAGTACAACATGTTCTGCTCCAGTACAAGCTTCTCCTTATGTCTCCCCTCCCCATCACAGCACAGCCTGGAAGGACCCTAAGACAGTTCAGTCTCCATGGCCCAATAGCTCCTTGGATTCTCTCCTATAACTGCTACTAAGGGTGACGTTCAGGCGTCTCCCTACAGCCACATGTCTGGTAGGAACCAGGCCGTCAGCTCAGTTCAAATCAGCTACCAAAGAGCAGCATTAATTTACTTCTGAACCTGAGCTGCTGACCCCTGTCCCATTTTTCATCTCTTCAATGTGCAGTAGCGGTCAAAAAAGCTAACAGCTTGTTAGGAACCATCAGGAAAGGGATAGATAATAAGACAGAAAATATCATAACGCCCCTCTATAAAGCCAAGGTACGCCCACATCTTAAATACTCTGGGCAAGCCTGGTTGATCCATCACAAAACAAAAGATATATTAGAATTGGAAAAGATACAGAGAAGGGTAACAAAAATGATTTGGGATATGGAACAGCTTCTGTATGAGGAGAAAGTAAGAAGTCTGGGACTATTCTGCCTGGAAAAGAGACGACTAAGAGGGGATATGATAGAAGTCAATAAAATCATGAATGGTGTAGAGACAGTGAATAGAGAAGCGTTATTTACTCCTTCAGGTAACACAGGAATCAGGGTCACCCGATGACATTAATAGGTAGCAGGTTTAAAACAAACAGAAGGAATTATTTCTTCACACAATGCACAGTCAAGCTGTGGACCTCTTTGCCAGGGGATGTTGTGAAGGCCAAAAGTATAACTGGGTTCAAAAGAGAATTAGATACGTTCATGGAGGATAGGTCCATCAATGACTGTTAACTAAGATGGTCAGAGACACAACCACATGCTCTGAGTACCCTAAAGCCTCTGACTGCCAGAAGCTGGGACTGAATGACATGGGATGGATCACTCGAAAAATTGCTCTGTACTGTTCATTCTCTCTGAAGCATCTATCACCAGCCACGGTCGGAAGACAGATATTGGGGTAGATGGACCATTGGTTTTTATTTCCAGTCATCCGAGACATCCAGGCCTCCTGAATCATTCACTCTGGGCTAAGATTTTGGGGTCTGACTGTGGAAGCTCTGAATATAGACAGGGACCCATATAAATGTCTCTCTAATTTATTATATTAACATTTAATAACCAAAGTCTACCGCTTCAGTGTTATTGCCCACTTTGGGCTTCATTTTGAGTGAAATTCACTCTTGTGCAAGAAGCTACTTTAAGGCCCATGCACTGTGTAAGCGCAGCATAATCCCCCAAGAACTTAAATTGGCCAAACTCTTTCTTGGAACAAGTCACCTGTTTTTACATTCTGGGACTCATATATACATTTAACTGTCTTTTCTCAATGCGTATGGTTGTTTCACATGCCTTGGAAATGGGATTTGCAAGCGCTCTGAGAAATGGACTGTAAGTTGTCTAGTTCCATTGTAACTTCTCTGAGTGCCTCTGCACCCTCTATGGACATGCTTCTTTGTAGCTCACTTCTTACTATTAATAATGGCATTTAAACAGCTTCAAAGCACTGTACAACTGCTAATTAATCTTCCCAACACGTCTGTGAAATATCCTCTTCATGTCACAGATGGGGAACAGTGCTTTGTCTGCGGCCATGCAGCAGCTCAGTAACAGAATGAGAGCTAGGACCCAGGAGTCCTGATTCCTAATGCGGATCACATTTTAGCAAATCACTTATGACGCTATTTTAACAGGATACTGGGAGGTGAGGGATTACTTTTCTTCTTTCCCTAGCTGAGGAAGGACAACATTACCACTAAACATATGGTGTGCCACAACCTCTAGCCTTTTCTACACCGATGTCAACTGCACCTGCAGTTTGGGCCATGTCCCCATGACACTCAAAACCATGTTAGCAACAACTATGATAACAGAAGCTCAGCGACTAAAAAAAAATGAGGCCTAAATAGCAGGGCTTATTGGTCTCAGTGTAGGAAAGGCCAATGCCCTGTCTAAGCACTGCTTTGTGAGTGTGGTGTTCTGCTGCTAGAGAAAGTAGTTCCCCATGAACCTTCTGATATTCTCTGTGGAACAGCACCACTTCAAAGCCCTCAGTTACCCCCACCTATCTAAAGGGTGACTTTGAACATTTACTGATGTGGAAGCCAGGCAGCTGAATTCTCTTTTGCCAGAAGCTGGGAATGGGTGAACAGGGATGGATCACTCAATGATTACCTGTTCTGTTCATTCTCTCTGGAGCATTTGGCATTGGCCACTGTCGGTAGACAGATACTGGGCTAGATGGACCTTTGGTCTGACCCAGTGTGGCCGCTCTTAAGTTCTTATTTTCTCTGCCACCCACAAGCCCTGCTTAGTTGCTGGCACAAAGCCCATACCCTCAGAGAGCGATAAAGTGCACCCAGGCTGGAAACAGCTGACTCGAGAGAGCCAGGGTAAGGCAGATGACTGAGACTCACTGGTATCAGACTTCTCTGACACATGCTTCCGTTCTGGTTTATTTTCCTTTCTGAAATGGCCTGTCTTAGGACCTATCCCCCATGAAATAAAGTCAGGGTGATTATACCAAGCCATAAAGGGCTGGTCACAACAACCTAGAAGCCCCGGATCTTGCTCCCCAACCGGCCTCACAGCCTATTCACGGTGAAGGTTCAAACTGTCAGTTTCAATCATAAATTGGATGAGGAAACAACTAACATGTAATAGGACGAGTGTGAAAATACCATAGAAACATGGAAAGAATTCCATAGCAGAGATTTAATGGATAAGAGGGTAATTTTTTCAAGAGCACCTAAGTCACTTTGGAGTCTAAGTGCCGTTGACTTTCAATGAGATTTCAGTTCCTAAGTCATTTGAGAAATGGGACTTAGGTACTTTTGAAAACGTTACCCGATGACTATATTATTTCAACAGGAGATAAATGAGAAGTTCACAACTCAAAGACAATAATCAGAGTCTCCTTGGCTACCCTTTTTCTTTATGTTAGAATAAGGCGAGACCAGTGAAACTGAAAGGCAATCAATTGGAAATATTGGTTTAAACAGCCCTTAATTAACCTGTGGAACTGCTGGACACAAGATGTTACTGAGGCCAACTGCTCAGCAGTATTCCAAAAAGGAATAGAAAATTATATGAATAATACAGACATCCGCATCTGCATGAGATAAGATCAAACAATTATAAGTGATATACACCATCATTCTTCATGTCATATGGCAACCACTGACCTGAGGTTAGGAAAATACTTTCCCAATGGTCAGGTTATTCTACTATTGTCCACTATGGGGTTTCTTGCACCTTCTGCTGGAGTATCTGGTCCTGACAGGGTACTGGAGTAGATGAACCACTGGTAATGATAGGTGGACCAATGGGGAAAACTGTGCTATTTTTCCTCAAAGAAAATAAAGGGGCATTTGTCATAGTCTCTGTGCAACTGCAGAGTGTTGAGGGAGGATCCGCAATACACAGTGACCCATTTGCCACTGACCTGGACACTGCCTTAGGAAGCAATCTCTGGTCTCCACCCAGTGCCCCTGGCACTCTGCTCCCCCATAGGAGGGTCCGTTGCACTCCCGCGTCCGCTGCTGGGTACCATTGGAGCAGGTCGTAGAACAGGAACTCCAGCTCGACCACTCATTCCAGTTCCCATCCACTGAGTGGCCCAAAGGAAGAAAAAGAAACAGAGAATGTGAAAATCCCTTTCACCAGGAATGAGGCCTGTTCCGCGAGACCAAGCCAGTGAAGCCAAGGTCCTGTTGTGCTGGCACAATATAGTGCGCCAAAGCAGACAGAGCCATCCTGCATAGACTGAGAAAGAGATGCAGGCAGGTACCCCAGGGAAGGAGAGCTCAACTCTGCCCAACCAAGGAGCCTTAGGAACACAGACTATTACAGTATCACATGACATGACATGATAATATAACAGGGCATATAATAATCCAAACTTTTTGACCTTCATAGTAATATTATAAATGATAAAATAAATATAACATAACAATCAACATGATAAAGTAAAAAAAACCCACACAGATATTTTGACCCAATTGAGATAAATTGTTCTGATCATTTTTCATCAAAACATTTCATTGTAATCAATATGTTCCCACGGAAGATTTCAATTTTGCCAAATCAGCACGTTCCAGTGGAAAAATGGAAAACTTAGAAAAATTTTGACCAGGTCTAGTTCAAAGTGGCACGTGTGGAAGGAAGGAAAGATTGATGGATGAACCTTAAAACTCCATCTGTCTTTCAGAGAGAATCTTTTTACAGGAGTTCACTATTATTCAATGGAATTCACTCCATGTATCAGGACATACCCTATAGCATGAGTGGAATTTAATAAAGATCCATGAGTAGGTGTGTATGTATATATCAATGCACTTCTCTTGTTGCTGAATTAACATTGACAGGCTTCGCATGTCCCTGAACAGAAACATCTTGGATAATTAATTAGCAAAAAAAAAAAACAGCAAAGGAAAATTACTAAAAGCACAGGATAGGAAAGAAACATGAATGGATTTTATTAGCATGATATATTTTAAAGCATTCCCTAGACTGGCAGGCCCACTCTAATTAGCCCCAATCAACAGATATTTCATCTAACCTTTCTACCATTCCTGATTTACCTCCTTAGCAATGGTGGTTGTTATCTCTCTGGATGAGAAGCAAGGCCCAGTGGTATCCCTATTATTAAGGTTTTTATTCTGTTCTGAACCCCATTTCTTGGAGATTTCAGCTCTCTAGCGAATAAAAACTCTTTCTCTTGGCTCATCAGTCCCAGACGCAAATTGATTTTTTAAAAACTATTTGACATCTGGTTCCTTTTGTAATTTACAAGCTCTCAAAAGGCACCAAATTAGTCTCAGGGTCCCGTTGCTCTTTGTTTGTGCACATGAAAGAAACTGCATCATAACCAAAATGTACAATTTTAAAGTCAATGAGAGTTGCAAGGCACAGCAGATCGGAACATCAGGCAACTTAGTTCAGTAGCTATTTATGGATTTAGAGGCCCGGCTTTAGCCACTCCAGAATAAAGGCTTTGACACCCCTATATTCATGGCATTACATAAATGCATATTAATACCAAAGGGGTGAATGCTAAGAGATGCTGACCATCAGCAAACCCCACTGGAGTCAATGAGGCAATTCCTCCCAGGTGGAGGTATTCCTAACTCAACAGCGCTATGATTTCCACCTGCGGAGGATCTGGTCCCATGTCTCTTAGCCCATATAAGAAATATATTGCAGCAGTTACCACAATAGCCCCATGCGCTATAGTACCACTACTGCACACTGCAAGGCTAGGGGCTATTGTCACCAAGGAAAGCAGCATTTTTGGTGTAAGGGATATAAAATGGGAACACATCTATAGGGATCTGCCTTTGGCACCTACCCATGAAATCGGGGGAGAGGGGAAAGGCCATACTACGTAGAGACGGGCCGGTCATGTGTTTGGATTATTCCTGTATTGTATTTTCGGAAGTTTAGGAAATTAAGCCAGCAAAGCTGACTGTGGTTCCAGGTTACATCTCTACTCATAGCTCCAGTCATAAAGGGCCCCAATCCTGCAAGGTGCTGAGAAGCCTTCATTCCCATTGCCAACACTGGGAGCTGAGGTGCTCAGTAGTTGGCAGTGTAGACCCCACACAGCAAGAGCTTATGAAAAGCAAATAACAATGGAGTTCATTAGAAATTCATCTTCTAGAGTCTATGGAAACAATTTGCTCGTCCTCTCCTCTCCTTTCAAAGTGGTGCAGGATTCACTCTGTGTCACCGACCCCACAGAATAAAGTGTCATTGTCCTATTAGCGGAGTATTATAACCATGTGCAGTAACGAATCCTCAGAGTAGGGCAGTGATAACTGATATGACTGTCAAGTGTATAAAGCACTGAATAGCTCCCATTGTTGTGTTTCAACGAGCCCTACAATGCAGCACTCGTTTGGCACAGAAAAGCCGATGATTACCTTTGTGGATTAATTAAAGCTGAAAGATTTCAATTGGGCTTCCTTTGTTTGCATTGCTATTTTATTTGCAATAGTATATGTATTTAGTTTTGTCAGAGCCATTAATTATGTATCAATATTAAGTAGGGATATGCTTTATTACTCCAGCACTGCCAGCTATGACCTCCTCAATTTGTCTCTTTATGGGAGAGCCAACTTGGTCTGTGCAAAGTTCTAATTCCAAGCAGAGATTTTAGGAGCAAAGGCAGAAATCAAGGGATAGTTACCTGATTTGGGAACTGGGTAGCAAAATGGGTAGAGGTGACAGCAAATGTGGGGAGAAATTTCACAAAATTCTCACACACACACATACACATTTCCCTCCCTCCCAGGGAAATACTAAATTTTGAAGATAACTTTTGACAAAATTTGAAACATTTCAGCCAGCCCTATTTTGGGAGGATTGGTTACAGCTTCAACATTTGGACCATGTTACTCAAAAGCTTCCTCAGGACTTGCAAACCTCTACGCTAACATGGACTAAGTTTTGAGACATATGCAGGGATGATTTATGGTTCTGAGAATGGAGGCTGTACCAAGTGCAACTATTTTTTATATGAGCAAAAACAAACAACCAGCCCCTTCTTTGAGATTCGCTTGGAGGTTTGGGTTCATTCCAACTTTAAACTCAAAACAAAACTCAGTAGAGTACAAATCTTTGAGAAGTAACATCTGGAAGGTGATGGGGGGCATTCACATGAGCCACTGTAAAGCTGCTAAGTTCCTCACAGCTCAAATGCTAACCTGGCAAAGTAGCTCCCAACTTATAATGTGGAATAGTATATTAGAGGATAACAGAATCTCAGCAGTATGCCACTAGAACCAATCCTGTTCTATTTCATGTTGTGTGCCCCAGATTACTTACTGAGAATGGGAGTTCTGACCTAAGATTGCAGTTGGTGCTGGACACGTTTCCAAGTGGACATCTCTGGAGACCAAAGTCCTCTAGCTCTCAGGAGAAGAAGCAGCAGTCCGAGCTTTCTCTCCACTATCCTTCAGACCTGCCCTAGAGGACCCACTTCTAGGGTAGCTTAATCTGCATGACCTGTCTGCTGATAGGATCAAGTGTGGAGCCAGTTACTGCCAAACGTGTTGGTGGTTTTGGGTGATGTGGAGAGCTGTCCATCAGGAACGGGGATGAGAGCCGCTGGAGGGAATGCTCTGTTTTTTACCGCCTTACCTGGGCAAAGTGCAATGTTGCAGAACTTAGTTTGTTTTTCAGGTCCCTCGCAGGGGTTTCCACCAAACTGAGGGGGTTTGCAGGTGCGGGTTCGATCCCTGTACCCCCGCCCACACGTTGAGGAGCACAGACTCCATGGAGACCACTCGTCCCAAGTGCCGTGCACTGAAATCAAAGCAGAGGGAATAAACATCCTGTTCCAGGGAGTCTTAGATAGCTAGAGAATCATTACTTGGAACATGGTATCTTGCCCATGGTAAGAAACCCATTAGAAACCAGCATGGGAAGGACCAAAACAAATCAGCCATGAATGTGCAGAGGAGAACTGCATGGAACATTTCATGAATTGCCACCAAACGGTTCTTCACTAGTTTCACAAACGTGAAAAAGCCTGACACGCTTTTCACTGACCCCTCTCCCTCTTCACATTTTTGCTGGGGGAAAAAGGCCTTTTTGAGCAGCAAAAATACACTTTCAGAAAGAGAAAACCTTGATGAAATCTGGACAGCTCCAATGTCAAAGGCACTAAAAGCAACACCTCTGCTAATGCTACTTTACCCAATGCTTTCTCTTTTATCTCTAAACCTTCACGAGGCATCAGCCTTTTAGAAAGTTGGAGCAATGTCAGGAGGCAGACATCTAAGTGCTAATGCATCATTCAGCAGTGATGCCATCACAGGCAGAGCTAAAGAGATTTGGAATAGCTAGATGGGCTTACAAAACTCCAGTGTTGTTATGGCTGTACAAGCATTGACTAGTTACCCCTGTTAATTGCTAGAATTAGACATCACAAGGTGCAGTATAGAGCTGATCGGAAACACTTGGACAAAACCATTTTCCACTGGAAAATGTAGCTCGATGGAAACCAAAACACTTTGCAAAATCAGATCAATTTTGCTTCAGAACAAAAAACAAATTCTGAAAATGTTCAAACAATCCCATTTCAATTTTCTGAATGAAACGTTCCAATTTTTTCATTTTTGGAATGACTTTCTGTTTTTGAAAAAATATATAATATAATATACAATTTTAAAAAGTCAACTCAAACCCAAATGTTTTCAGAAATCCAAAACTTTTTTTTTTCCAAAATTTGTTTCATGGACAATTTTTGGGTTTAATTCCAAACAGGAATGAGGACGGATTTCAAAATCTCGAAACCCTTTACGTAACAGACTTTTTATCCTCCACACAGGTGTCGTACAGCAGTTCTGTTTGGACAGCATCCAGGAATTGGAAAGTTTATCCTAGCAGCCATTTGGGTTATAAAACAGGATAGCACAGTTTTAGGCTTCCCAGGATTGCTCAGTTGTAAAGCAATATAATCTAACCTAGCCAAGGTGGGTATGGTACACCTGTCACCATAAAATCTAGGTTCCAAGTGCCCTAAGAGCAGTCCCGACCTCCTTTGTGGGTTTTTATCCTCTCCAGCTCAAGTTCTGGATCAAATAAGAAAGTTCAGAGGCCACTGCAAAAACAATCATACTAAAAAAAGAGGCAAGTGAACTTTTCCAAACCTCAGAATCCTGAGCAAAGATTCTGAGTGGTTCTTTACTGAATGGGATCACATATCCCTAGCAGAGGGTTATCTCGTATGGGGAAAGAATATGTTAATTTCCAGTGGTGAATAAACCACCATCCCCAGGAAACACATTAAAGCCTATGTACGGTTCTGTGGCTTTCCACAGAAACTACCTGTGACCGTGGGATATGAGTAGAAGGCAATGCTGGGAAGCAGGGGAGGTGGGAGCAGGCAGAGCACAGGACAGCGGCGGTTTCTCCATTATAAATTGTTTTCTGAAATCTGACTTGGCTATGTGAGAGCAGCATGGCTGCTTGGGAGACAGAGATTGCATCAGGCTGCAAACTCAGGGTCTTGGATCCTGAGCTGGGGAACGCTCCTCGCCATTCGGATTTGGACAGCAGAGCAGTTCCTGGTAATGCAGGGAACATCTGGTAAGCGCAGTGTCAGGAGTTCAGATCCCGAGCGCCTCCTCCTTCCCCACAGTTTGTGCCCGTGGAGTTGGTGGCGCACCTGGGCAGACGGCGGAGTTGTTGCACTGTCTCTGCTCCCGGAGAGGGCCGCTGCACTGCGTGCTGTAGGAAGACGACACACAGAACCTGGTCCTGGTCTGCCAGCCCTCCCCGCAGGTGGTCGAACACACGCTCCACGGGGACCACTCCTCTGCTGCAGGGTCACCTGTCAGGTTCAGAGCAGAAGGTGAGGCCACAGCGTCAGAACCTGGGCGCGGTAACCCCTATGGTTATAGTAAGGGAGGGCGGAGACGGGGGTCTGGTGGGGGTGAAGGGGAGCAGAGAAGGAGCCTGGTGGGGACACTGACTGAAGCTGCCTGTCAAGTTGTTCCTTATAATCCCTGCCCACCATCCAAACCTCAAACAGCCACTTTGCAGCAAAGGCCGAACATACCGAGATCGTGGCCCAAATGCCAGCATCACCTTTCAATACCTACCCCACAGTAGGTGACACGGGCAGGGAGGGAAGAGGGTATCCTATGGCTTCGATACCCTCCAACACACACGAGAACCTAGCCCCGCAGCTAGAAGCCAGACAATAAACATTTAACGAAACCTCATTTATTTCAGATAGAGTGTTGAAAATGACATCTGGTGCACCTCTAACGTACCATACCGGACCTATAATATGCAGAGACAATCCATAGAGATGGATATTTGAGAGGGAATGAGCAGAGATCCCAGCACCCTTTGACCCAAGAGAGGAGATAAGGAATGATAAACATGTCCCTCTGGGTCAGGAGACCACCAACTGCCCACCAGTGCAACACGAGATAATTAGCAGAAGCCCCTTGTGGAATCTCCCTTTCAGAGCTAAAAGCTCTGAGTGTAATCTCACCAGACTATGATAGCCACTGACTGCTCAGGGAGAGCTTGGTGTACCAACCACTGGCAGGGTAACTGGGCCATGGGATTTCAAAGGATTGTGACAAACCGTATCAGACCAATGGGAGTCGGTATCTGTATATTTGGCCAGTGGTATTCTAGGAACTATTGATCTCTCTGATTCAGTGCATGAGTTGGCTTATATTTCAACTGCTTCTGAGGATTGAAGCTATTCGGACAGTTGCTGTATAATGATGTCCCACTGTAAGGATGAAGTGAAGGCTGTCAGGGTTCCCTTCTCACTCTGAACTCTGGGATACAGATGTGGGGACCCGCATGAAAGACCCCCTAAGATTATTTCTATCCAGCTTAGGTTAAAAACTTCCCCAAGCCACACATTCCTTTCCTTGTCCTTGCACGGTATTGCTGCCACCACCAAGTGATTTAGACAAAGATTTAGGAAAAGGACCACTTGGAGTTCCTGTTTCCCTAAAATATCCCCCCAAGTCCCTTCACCCCCTTCTACCAGCCAATAGATTAACAAAGTGAGCACAGACCAGACCCTTGGGTTTTAGGACACTAAAAAACCAATCAGGTTCTTAAAAGCAGAACTTTATTATAAAGAAAAAAATAGAAGAAGCACCTCTGTAAAATCAGGATGGAAGGTAACTTTACAGGGTAATAAAAAGATTTAAAAAACAGAGGATTTCCCCTCTAGGCTCAACTTCAAAGTTACAAAAACAGGAATAAACCTCCCTCTTAGCATAGGGAAAATTCACAAGCTAAAACAAAAGATGATCTAATGCATTTCCTTGCCATTACTTACAATTTCTGTAATCCTAGATGTATCATTTCAGTAGGAGCTGGGTTACCTGCTTGGTGTCTCTCTCTCTATAAAGAGGGAACAGCAAAGAGAGCACAAACAAAGCCTCTCCCCCCGCACTCCAGATTTGAAGGTATCTTCTTTCCTTATTGGTCCTTTTGGTCGGGTGCCAACCAGGTTATTTGAGCTTCTTAACCCCTTACAGGTAAAGGAGGGATTTTATGCTACCCTTAGCTGTATGTTTATGACAAAGGCCATTAGTAACTCTGGATTTAAGAGCGACCAGTGGATGAGGACCTGTGGAGGGGAAGGTTTACAGAGAGCCTTAACGACCAAGAAAGTTGGACTTGTCTTGATTTCCTCTGCTTGACATCTCACTGGCTCCTGCTCTGGCTGATATTGCATGGCAGAATGAAATAGGAGAGAGATTAGGACAAATCTTTACCTTCTAAAAATTCAGGTCCATCTCTGCTGTACAACAACCACCTTGGGCTGCCCATTCACAGCACAGTTGCCCCCCCCCCCCAAGATTAGACGACAAGAAAATGAGAGGTTTGGTGCTTGCAGTCCTGTCTCCCCCGCTCAGTGTGAATGGGGGACACAGGAAGAATACTAGATGCAACTGACCATGTTCATTAAGCCAAAGATGATCAATACCACTTTGTTCTGTTGATTTGCCTCTGGAGATTAATCCATCCAACCAGTAGCTGTTATAGACCAACTATAGGAACCACTAGTCTCAGTCACTGATTCTAAAGTAATCAGTCCTTGTCTAGAGACCTTGAGACACAGCAAAGCATCTCTCTCCACCATCTGATTTTGAAGTAGAGGATCTTCTGGGAGATCGGTACAAGAGGATGGGATTGTTATGACAGCTGGACCAGGTCTTTGATAACTGACAGCATTCTGACAGCCCTGTCAGACAGATACAGCATTACTGGACTTTCAGTTCCCTAGTGGCAAGTTCCACTCCTCATGAGCAGCCTTCTCCATCACCACCACGTTAGCAGCACCCTTGTCTCTTACAAGATGCCCAACAGGCGGTGTAATATCCAGGGAAAGCTCTGCTCCAGCTCTTAGACTGCTGCTCCCAGTCTTTCCTTCAGACTTTCCTTTATAGGTACATCTACAATGCAAGTGAAGGTGTAACTGTAACAGGGGTAGTCAGACCCGATCTAGCTTTAATCTAGCTAACACGGGTAACGATAGCCATATAGATATAGTGGCCCAGGTTCCAGCGCAGGCTAACAACCAGAGGACCTACCCAGGGTCCCCAGAGGGCCTGTGCTCTGGTTGTTAGCCCATGCAGAAGCCACATCAACCCATCTGCACTGCAATTATCATCTGTGCTCGCTAGATTTAAACTCGCACAGGTGTGCTTACCCCGGACACAATCACACCTTTCACTTGCCATGCAGACGTACCATCACACGGCGTTAATTGTGCACTTAATGATTTGCACTGCTCAGAAAACCGCCACAGATTATTTTTTAACCCTGCACCAGCAATTCGCACCTCCGCGGCACCAGTCTTTTAGCAGACAACCAAGCCAAAAGTGTAAAGACAATGACCTTCTTGGCTGGGCTGGGAAAGTCGAGTGTGGGCCAGGATCACAGCAAAGCTGGCCCCTCAACTGCAGATGGTGACGGGGCTTATCTGCTTCTGCCTCAAACGTGCTGCAGCAGCTCATGCTTTTGGTACATCAGCTACGCTGTTACCAAGAGGCAAGCATCCCTCTTATCTGGTTCTTTAAACACTACCTGTCTAGGCTGGAAAACCATTTCGAAAGAGAGAGGCGGGAGAAAGCCCGCAGTGAGACTTATGTGTTCTCTCTGTCAATTGTATGGTGCACAGAGAATGGGAAATTTAATAGTCCGCTCTGCATTCTAATCATATCCCGGCGGCTGTCTCGGATGCACATTTGAAAGTGCCACATTGAAATGAAAGGTAGGACGCTGCCTTCTGTACATCATGGTGCTATTAGAGGAATTCATGTCCTCTATGGCCCAAGTTTCACCTCCTCCCTCTCTTCCCCCTTCCTTATTCTGGGCATTTTCCCTTTCACAGTATAGAGAGCCATGATTAGAAGGGACAGGGAATCTGGCGGGACCTTCTGCAATTATCATCACAGCTCTTGCATTTTCCCTAACCCCCCTTTCTAATTCAAAAGAGTGGGTTTTTAAAGAATGTTTTCTCTGCTGCCTGGGGAAATATGCCTGTCCAAGCCTCAAGCCCTGAAAAATGGGAATTCAAGACGTTTCCACTCACTCTGGACCTGTTCCGCAGAGCTGCTCAGAATCCCCGGGCATGAGGCCACATCTTTATCCACATCCTGAGGGTGCCAATCACAAAAATCTTGTCCGCAGAATGGTTTGTGCTTCTCAGGTCAGATATTCACCTGGTGTAAATCAGTGTAGCTCCATTGATTTCAGCGGAGCGACTCTAATTAAACCAGTTGCAGATCTGGCCCCTATAGTTTAAATATGTTCCTATTTACTAAATGCTCCATTCCATGTCCCTAATTAGTGCCAGTTAAATGTCACTTATTTAAGGACAAAATTCTGCCCAGAGAAGTCTGTCCTCTAATTGGGGTTTACACCACTTTGCCCATGGGCGGTGGGGTCATGTTAGTAGAGACAAACTCTGCTACTGTTTTTAGAACAAGAGGTCTCTCTTCCAGGCACTAGTGCTGTATAGAATGGTTTTACTTCCCCAGTCACTGCTAACAAATTTAACCCATGGTAAGCATGATGTGACAGTGGTGTCTTAGCATAGTATGATCCATGGTAAGTACAAAGGGTCCTGTGTTCCCCTTCTGTTAAAATATAGTTAATCACAGACCTTCTTAGAGTGGAGGCCCTAACCAGGACCCTAAGACCTTAACCCTAAAGGAAACAGCTACAAGCACAGTCACGAGTAAGCAGACTTACACACAACTTGAGTTCCAGCTTTGTTTCATTTCTTTACCAGGGAACACAGCCTGCCTGGAACTCTATGCAGCACACAGAGCTATCTAGTGGCTGAATGATATAACTGCAATACATGTCTCATTGCTTCTCCCATGTAAAAAAGGCCAGTGCATGCTGCTCCCTGTAGATGCACTAAGAAACAGAAGCTGTTTTTCTTCCCGTTGGAGTTTCCACAAGCTCAAGTGAGAGGGCAATGCCACGCTGATGACTCCCCTCCTTCCCTCTGACAATCACAGCGCTGTCAGGCAGATTTCTTATTCCTTTTGTGCCCCCTGCATCATGAAGCAGTGAGATGACACAACCCAATGCAACTACCTTATATAACACCAAGTCAACTATTACTGTATAAGTAATAAGTGCTTATAAGAGGGTGCTGGCATGGAAGAAAGATTAATGCTATCACACAATGACAGACCAGGGTGCCTGGTTTAATGGGGGCCAGCCAGACTCCCACAAGCTATGAAAGTGCTGAGGACAGTGGGGTCTGCAGCAGATGAGTGGGCTCGGAAAGCAGCATGTGTAAGACCTCAGAGCTGTGCCTCACGGACTGCCATGCCTGACTGGCTGAGGAAGCTTGCAGGTCAGCTCTTAAGCCAAGCAGGAGGTGCAGCTGACTGGCTGCTCCATGCATCTGCTTGCAGATTCTCTGGCTCCTTGTGCCTGTCTCGCTCCAAGCCCTGCACCCAGCCTCAACCCTGCCCTGAACCTGCCCTTGCCCCAGTCCTGCCATAGCCTCATCGCAGCCTCTGAACCAGCCCTACTCCTGTCTTCTCTGACTCCGGTTCTGGTATTCTGATCCTGATTCCTGCTCCGACCACTAGATCTGCTGGCCTATGGCCTGGGATCCTGACAGAAAGCCCTGTAACTGCACCAGCTCATGGTATGCTGGAAGGATGCGCCACTGCTACTTTCACCACAGTCAAGAGATTCAAAATGTGGAGATGCCTGTTGTTAGTGGCGGTATCTGTCCATGCTAGCGCAACACCCAGGGGATAAACTAGGCTCAGTGATGGCTCATGATGAGCAATCCTAGCAATCAGTGATGAGGAGAGACCTCTGATGTTAGGCTAGCTCCAGGGCCAAATGGTGCCCCAAGCAAGGAGCGTCTTCGGCACACACACACACCCCGCCCACCACTCTGTGTGTTAAACTTTTGAATATCTTATTTTTATTGCATTTGTAGCCCATTTCATGACTTTGATGCACAATTTGCATGCATGACTTATCCCTGACATGTAAGACTGACTGGCGGCGCCCCGCCCCTCATATACCCACGAAAACATGGCTGACAACATTCTGCAAGGTTTGAGGGAAATGTCGTTCTCAGAAGGTCTGGAAGGTTCCACAAGATTCTACAAAGGTCCAGAACATTCTAGGAGGTTAATGAAAAATGAAGCCACATACGGAATACCTGAAACATTTTACTTCAAATATTCTATTTTCCCTTTTGTCGCTAACAACAAAAACAGCACACACACACTCAACTCTGGCACCCCAGGCGGTCGCCTGAGTTGCCTGCCCCTAAATCCAGCCCTGGTTAGCTCATTCATCATCCATCATCTATGCCAGGGTAGGACCCTTCCATCCATCCATTTACTTCCAGGGTGCCCATCAGTATGGTAGCTGGGCACAATATTCTGTTCCCCATAGTATACTCTCCTCTGTTTCATCCAGTCCAATTTTATAGGAGATGGACAAAGGGAAAGGAAAAAGGTAGGAGTGGAAGAAAAATGGGAAACCCTGCTGACTCCTTCCCCTGGTCCTGTTCTCTGCCCATGGGATAGGAGTGATTCTCATTGACTTCACTGGAAGTTATATGTATCCTGCAGCGGCAGAATAAGCTGGAGTCTAGGACATCACTTTGCTGGGTTTAACAATGAGAAACAGTCACAGCTGCTCAGCTGCGGCCTTAGCCGCGGGTGCTGATTGTGATGGGAATTTGTCTTGGCAAACAAATTTAAAAAAAAAAAATCCAATCAATATGTGAGTGCACATGTGAGCCCAGGAAGCTTAATTAATTTCCTACAGGCTGGAAGTAGCTTTGTCAGACTAGCTCTTTGTTTTGCGGAATAAGCGAAAGCTGCAAATGAATCAGCTCCAATCTCCATTGTAGATGGGCAGGGCCCTGGAAACGCCTGTTCAGTCAGCCGACTGCTGAGAGCCCCTTTCCCAGATGGTTACGGGGAATTGCTTTCTCTCTTCCTTTTTCCTTCACAGCTGCACATGCTTAGCCGAGGAGGGAGTTAGCAGAGGTGCAAATCAAGAGACTGTCAGCATCACCATACCGGCAGCTGGCTACAGTGCTCCCAGGAAGAAGAGAAATTAGCAGCCCACCTCATGAGTCTGACAGTGGAGGAAGGCTGCTGTCAAGGGTTTGCATCCTTAACTTCACAGCACGTTCCAACTAGCAGAGCGACCAGGCTCCCGCTGTGTATCTCACCAGTTAAAGTGGCTCACTTCCTAACTTTTACCCTCCTTGCACTGCAAGAGCCGACAAAGCCAGGTCTCGGCGTTTCCCACAGGAACATTACAGAGGTGACCTTGTCCCACCTGCTCCTGCAGGTTTGCTGCTTTCAGCATATTCCCAGCAGGTCTGACAGTTCAGATCCAGATCTGAATGGATGCAAAGTTAAAGGGTGTTTGAAGCTGGGATTTTTCCATGACAACTGCCAAGTTCCTCATTTTAAAAAAATATATAAACCATCCTGGGTGATAAGTGAAGGCAAGAACCCAGTGTGTCCGGTACATCCGTGAGCACATGTTACAGGGATGGCGCAGTGAGTGGCAAAGCCAGGGGACTGCTGGGCTCCTGTCTACAGGGAACAATAATTTTCTCCCATTTCACTGTGTCATAGGGGTGCTGCCCTCTGGTTACTGGAGAGCCCAGCAGATGCTTGTTATGCATCTCAGCAGGCTAATCAAATGTAAAGCCGCAGTAGGTGAAGTTGGAAGTGAAGGCTGCCTGGTCACCTCTCCCCAGCGCCCGGTGGAAAAGCTTTAGCTCTTGTGTCAGATTAACAAGGGCTGTTGCTGAGATTGCTCTGGCTCGCTAAAGCCTGAGCGATCCCACGCTGTGCTGTGACTGCACCAGCCCTGCTGAATGAATCTCCTACTTAGCTTGCCTCCGGTTATGTTCCCCGTAGGTAGGGCTGCTCGGAAATGGTTCATCAGAATTGCTTTCCACCGGAAAATGCTGTTTCAACTAACCTGAAATATTTCAACAACATTCTCTTTTTAAAAACTGGCAAAAATCATTTAAAAATTTGGGATTTTGGATTCAAAACAACTTTTCACTTTGACATTCACTTTTTAAAATTTAAATAAAAATGGCTGAAATCAAAACCAACCGTTTCAAATCTCTCGCCACAAAATGTTTTGTTTGATTTGAAATTATTATTTTTTAAAATTGTGTTTCACAAAAAGAAAATTGACTCTTGGAAATGTTGGCCCCTCCACCAATCTCTCTTTTTGTTAGAGAGGTAGCTTTCCAAATGCAACCTGGGGAACTGAGATCCATTTCAACTGGCCATTTCCTTCACTCTTCAAATGCCGAATCTCCTTGGACTTTGCCTCTGGGGATTTAGTAGTCCAGGTTTAGTTTTGCAAGCAGTAATCACTTGCCACAATATCTGGGTTCAGTGCAACACAAGCAACTGTAACCATCACATCTAATAGGAACAGCTCACCATTTGAGTCACCTGAAATGGTGCAGGGCCAGAGCATCGGGGAACATACTATGGGGAACAATCTTGTACTGGCCGAGGAGGACAAATAAGATGACTGGCCAGGACCAGATGTTTCCTATTTCCATAGCTACAAACACCACCATGACTGACTTCTTTCTTACTAATGATGGGTTATCTATTACTAGAACCAAGTCAGTGTTTATGCTCAGACTGGGGGGGAACCCCCTCCACTCCCACCCCCATCCCAAGCTCTGGAAGGGGAACTAGCTCTCAGTGGCTGCCTGTGATGGCAGACCCACTTGTTTCAATGAGCCTCTCTCCACTCAGCAGGGTAGGGTGGTGTTAATGACAAAGGGCCTGACTCGTGTCTCGTGTACACAGGTGCAAATCAGGAGGAATGCCAGGAAAGGCCACGCAATCATAGCTGCAGATGTCAGGCACTAAGAGCCAAATTCATCACAGCTATAAATAAATCCACTGACAGCAGGGACAAATTTAACCCAGGCGATCAGTTCACTTACACCTGTGTAGATCCAGAGTAGCTCTCCGGAGGTGATGGTGTAAATCCGGAGTAAGTCCGTTGACTTGAACAGAGTTAGTCTGGATTTACACAGATGTAACTGAGATCAGAAACTGGACCAAGGGGAGCTGCTGGGCCAATGTGCACACGGGGAGGGAAAAGGCCCAATGCACTCTAGGGACTATCTGCAGGGACTCACCGGCAGTGCGAGGCCACCTCTCCAAGTGGTGAGGGCATGATGGCAGATGCAGCAGGCGGAGGGAACGAACTGGGCACCGCTCTGCTGTTGATTCACACTGCTATCCAGGACCAACTCCAGTGACTTGTTGGCTTTGAGAGAAACTGTTATGGGCCGTGAAGGGAAATTCAACCTGCTGCAGACTCCTGTTTAGTGCCTGCAGCGTCTCCCTCACCCTTCTGCAGAATCCAAGCAGCAGATTGCTCTCACTCCTTCCCTAAGAACCTACCCGATATTTGAGTGACTCCTGCAGATCTGACATCCTCCCACTTGTTGCCTCTTCCTCATTAATCCACCCGGTCTCTGGCAAAGGCCGCTCGGAAGCAGCACGTGGGCTGCGTCAGGGGGAACAGTGCCAGGTACCTGCTGGAATTTGGTCCTTCCTCTTGTGCAGTGACCAAGGTTTAAACACACCAGCGGTGTGGTCAGATCCTCAGTGGTATCAGCGATGTGCCACTGAACTTTCCAGAGCTATGCTGATTTACACCAGTGGAGGATCTGGCCCTCTTCTTGCTAGCACAGCTCCCCGCCCCATGTTAATGAGGATATATTTATTTGCATACTCATTTTGCCAAGTACTGCTATCGACTCCCGTCCCCATCCATCCCTCTTCTGCATGCATTGCTTCCCCATCTCCCCTCCCTGTCACTCCACTGTACGCTGCCAAGAGAGGCTCATTTCACCTGGCGTCTAGCAACGGATCTGCCATCCAGGCCTGGTGTGAGGTGCAGCTGCACTGCGGAAAGGAGTGACGTGATCTTTCTCCTGCCTTAGCTAAGGGTTTGGAGAGAAAAGGTGGGTGGAGCAACGTCTGTTGGTGAAAGAGATGAGGTTCTAAGCTTCACCAAGCTCTTCCTCAGGTCTAGGAAAGGTACCAAGAGTGTCACAGCTAAATACAAGATCAAACACCTAGTGCACTGGATGAAGGACACCACATGTTGTGATATCTCCACTGCTACCACAATCAACACTCCCCACGCATGCCTATCACAGGGGTCCCACACATGTCTATCACAACATGCAGCGTACCTCATTCAGTGCACAGAATGCCCTAACAGCAGTGAGGTGGGTGAAACCAGACACTACACTCTCGAATGAACTTTCACAGGAAAATCATGAATGACAAGAACACCATATTACCTCTGGGTGAACACCTCTCATGAAGGGATCACTCTAAATCTGACCTATCACACCTGGTCCACTAAGGAAACCTGCACAATGCTTTCAAAAGACGAGCCTGGGAGCTTAAATTCAGAACTTTGCTAGACACTAAAAATCCTGGTCTTAATAAAGACACTGGATTTATGGCTTATTACAACAATCTGTAACCCACTAACTCCCTGTTTTGTCCTATAACTACACAGGTGTTAATGAGCCACCTCACCTTGAATAGTCCCTTAGAATATGTGCTAACTACTGATGTTAAGCTATCTGTTTGATCTTGTATTTAGCTGTGACACTCTCAGGACCTTTCCTGGACCTGGAGAAGAGCTCTGTGTATCTCAAAAGCTCGTCTCTCTCACCAGCAGAAGTTGGTCCAATAAAAGATATTCCCTCCCCCACTTCATCTCTCTAATATCCTGGGCCCGACACAGCTCCAGCAACACTGCATAAGCTGAGACAGTGGTTCTCAAACTTTTGTACTGGTGACCCCTTTCACACAGCAAGCCTCTGAGTGCAACCCACCCCCCCCTTATAAATTAAAAACACTTTTAAAAAAATATTTAGCACTATTATAAATGCTGGCGACGGAGTGGGGTTTGGGGTGGAGGTTGACAGCTTGCGACCTCCCATATAATAACCTCATGACCCCCTGAGGGGTCCCGACCCTCAGTTTGAGAATCACTGAGTTAAGGGTTGTTACAGAGCTGCTTTTTCCAGCTGTAGAACCCCTGAGACCATACAGAGCAAGAGACTGCAGAAATGGCCAGGGAAGTGAGGTGCAATTTACTACAGTTCCCCTTTCTCTCTGCCTCTCCCTTTGTCTCTCATTCTCATGTGCTTTGAACAAGCGTCCAGAAACTCAAGCTTCCACCCTGAGATTCACCATCATCTCGCTAATGCAAAGCCAGCTCCTCAATCACAAGACACTCTCACCAGCAGGCTGTCCAGGTAGCTCGGGTTCCTTTATTCTATTGCTACACAACTCACCGCCCCTGCGCTGTCAGCCAGTGCAGAGCTGCTGAGAAACGGAGCAGGCAAAGTCACCCCTTTCTACTTTCAAGAAAATTCAGACCACACCCTGCCCCGTGAGGAAAGCCGCCAAACTCTGCCCTAACTCCTGGGAACCTTGGAAACACTTGCATGGTGCTGCCTACTGACATGGGGCTGGATCCTCAGATGGCGTAAATTGGCAGGTTCTACTGACTTCAGTGCAAGTGGGCTAGTTGAGGATTTGGTTCCCTGCAATCTAGGTCCAGCTTTGGTGTCTCTATGAGCCTTTCGAAAGCAAAGGCTTCAGGACAATGCTTTTAACCTGCAGCTGGTGTAATCACAGGGCAGGTGTGGTCCAACCATGTGGTGCCGGAAGCTCCTGCAAAACGCTGAAGGCTGAAGTCAGCAGGTGTGGAGGGAGCTCAGACCCTCCCAGGCCCTAACACAGAATCGGATGCAGAATCCTTGTTCGTCACTGTCCTGCTACCTGGGTCAAACCCAGAGCTGCAGTGAGTGGGATACAAAAGTCCTGAATCCTACAACAACATGGGCAAGAGGACAGGGGAGAGGCATGTGTCAGTGAACTCCTGAGTTCCTAGAGCATGTTACCTGTTATTGCCAGTATTCCTTCCTGATTGCTGGAAGATATGGGTGGAAAAACCTGTCATCCCAGTGCCACCTGACCTGCTCGTACATGCCTTCCCACACAGAATTGAATGCCTAAGGCAGTGCCCACGCTGATATACTCCTCTCCCCGACCCCTACCCCCGCCCGTCCTCGGGGTCAAGGGGAATGCATGGCATGTACATCAGCTGCGCGTTGGGCCCCTTTATGTCACCGTCACGCCAGCTTTGGCTTAATGGACCCATTGCTGATCAGAATCGTTGCCAAGTATCAGATCTCTAGCAAGTGATTCGGAAGCAGGCATCACTCCTGCTGATGAGTGGATTGTGAGCAACACAGACTGAGTTTGGTTGATTGCATGTTTACTGAAATGCCCTGATCCTACGGTGATGGGCAGCAGTACAAACCCCTTAGGAAGAGTGGGATGGGATTATGCTGGGCAATGACCGTTGCCCTAATGTCTGGTATCTGTTGCCTGGGAAGAAAAACAAGTCAGCTAGCTCTTTAGACCAGGGCAGACCCCAACTCTGCCTGGAAATCCAGGCCCCACCCCCACCGAAGGATCATGAGATTCTTGCCTTAGCTCGGAGCTTACCTATTTGAGGTGCAGGGTATCCGTACTGCTGCAGTTCGTCAGCATCCTCACGCTTTCTGTTATCAGTGGACCTCAGCGACTGGCTTCTGGAATTATAGCGTCCATTGGCTACGGCAAGGCAATGGGTCATGTAAATAAATCTGGGCTGACTCTGTGAGATCTTTCACTACAAAGTTACATTTGAGAAAACAACAACCAACAGCAAAACCCAGTTTGGGAGCATGGATCTCAGAGTCCCAGTGCCACTGATTTGCATCACAGACATCCCCCCTCCTCAGTCAGCGTTAGCTCCTGAGCCAGGTCATTGGCCTGGGCTGCCATCAAACCAGGGGCTTTAGCATTTAGAGGCACTGGGACCCGTTTCATCCATCCCCAAAGCTTCACTTAATAGCTTTCAGTGAAGTTGTGTATCCCCCACCCCCAGGCCCTTCTCTAGGAAACCCCCAGGAAGTATCAACAGATACCAACAGACACAGGGCGGTTTAATGCTAGGCACACTAGAAAAGTGTTTGCGAACTACAGGCATCTTCATATTAGGCCCCTAAGACAAGACAATGTCTGCGCTTTTCCTTGTGCACATTAGGGTTCCACTGATCTTTGAGATGCATTGCCAATGTGTGTCACCTTGCTCTGTAAGGCGCTTTGAGCTCTACGATGGAAAGTGCTATATAGGAGCTAGGTATTAGTATTATTAGCATACAACTCCACCTCGCCTGGGTTATTTCCCAAGCTGTTTTTGGTCTGCAGCTATCTACAGGGCATCACGGAGATGGGAAGGGCAGAGGGGAATTTGCAGAGGAAGAGGATTCCTCAGGATCGGAGAAGGGGAGGACACAACATTGTCGGCCCCCATCACATGATTGGCTAAGGGTAGAGACCACCAAACGTCCGGTCCTTGAACCCAGGAACTCCAGAGCTAAGGGCAGGAGTCTCTACTGCTACAGCTGAAGGACAAAAATCCTGCTCCAAAGCACACTGAAACCAGTGACCTCTCCCACGAGTTCAGTGGGCTCTGGATCAGGCCTTGAGGGCATGTCTACATGGGGACATACAGGAAAGTTATGCCATAGTACCTAATTTAAAGTGCATTAGTTAAAATGCATTTAACCTGTGTGCGGATGCTCTTATTCAAAAGAAAGTGGCCCTGGTTCACTTTAGTTTAACTCTTTTCTAATTCGGATTAATTTCCCATGTTAAACCCTGAGCATGCTAGCTGCCACCTGAAGTAGATTCATACCCTCTGTGGCATCCAGCAGGTTGCACACCCACAACAGTGGTTTCTACATGCAAATGCCCTTAAAGGGGAACAAATAATGAAAGAGAGAATTGCCAGGATCTAAATTCTGCTCTCAGTTACCTTGGCGTAAATCTGAAATAACTCCACTGACTCTATCAGAGTTATATGGTGTAAGGGAGAACAGAATTTGGCCCTAGCAATCTCTGATCTGGCAACTGGTTTGTTTCCCAACAGAATATACTGGACAGAGGGTCACTCTGCCTGATGGAGGCACAACAGCCTCTCGCCCTTTCAAAACAGCACATGCGCTGCCGAGGGCTGGAAGTGGTGACAAATCCGGTCCTTGGAACCCTGGGAAAATTAATAAAGGTTAATGAAGCTGACAGGCATGTGCTGGTGCGAGTCTGTAACACCATCAAAAAAGGGAAAGCAAAGGAGGGGGAGGAAGGATGCAGAGAGTCCCTGCCAGGAGCCAGACTTCGTGTAGAGCAGGTTGGTTTGTGGAGGAGGCCAATATGGGCTGCCTAATTAAAGGCTAGTTTGAAATCTCACCTCCCTTGTCTTCTTCCCCCACAACATCCATGCAAAGGAGCCCGGGAACCAGTCTGCTGTGACTTTTCTTAACCTTCCAGCACTTGCAGTCTTCAGACTGGCTGCCAGCAAAATAAATGAGGAGGAGGATGGACAGCGTCTGTCTGTTATCAGAGAGGAGCTCAGGAGGCAGTTAGCATCAGTCGCTGGATTTTGAACATCCCAATACTCAACCGTGTGTGGGGCTGGGGGTTTGGTTATACCCAGATAAGAGTCAACTGGAAAATCTGGATCTGGCCACTGGTTCATATTTTGAATACCTGGAAAACTCAGGGCTGTTCCAATGAGGGTTTGGTTTTGGGCCTCTACCTACATACCTACCCCCAAATCCATCCATCCATCCCTTTGTTTATCACTCCAGTCTAGTCTAGTCTAATCTACTCTAAATCCATGGTTTTGAAAGGATCAAAACCAGGAGAATCTACAGCATTCCTTGGCCACCATAAGCCGCCCCAGACTCCAAACTCATTCAAAATGGGAGCAGAAGCAGGGACGAGCAGTAATGTTTAGCTATGGAGCTTTAAATAGATTGGTTGGGAGCTCAGCAATGGATGTGGTGTAAGAACCCAGAGTCACAATTTTCAAAAGCGACTGGTGATTTTGGAAAGGTGGGTGGGAAAACAGATAAAGTAAACTGGCTTTTAAAAATCCGGTCCGTTTCACTAATCTCAGGTTCTCTTAGTAAGACTTTCTACGTGCAGATATGGGGGGAGGGAGTTATCTCGGGTGTGCCTTTGCTATCCCAGACTGTCTCCAAGGGGTTAGTTCCCTGACTGGACCTGCCATGGAGTGTCTGGGTTCTGTCTGATTAGAGTCTCCTGATGGTTCGTGTTGGTCTCTGCTAAGTTGTGCAATTGCTTTTGTTCCCTAGCTGACAGGATAGGCCTGAGCTGCCATATCTTACCCAGTGACAGCTGATCAGGACCACGGGCTGAAAATGCCAGCCCTTGTGCCCACTAAGGGTCTGACTCACCACTGGCTTACTCCATTTTTACACCTGTGTCACTCCATTGACATCAAGGGGGTGACTCCAGTGTAAAATGGGTGAATCCAGCCCTGTTTTCACACTAAGCAGGAACATTCCCCCTGGGCCTTGTTTGGAATTGCTTTGAATGGTGATCCAAAAAATAGTCACTCTCTTGTCCTGCATAAAGGGGACCTGATCCAGCTCCCGGTGTAGTCCACGGAAAAACTCTCAATGGGATTTGGATCCAGCCCAAAGTCAGTCTGCAGGAGCTTTGTTAGGGGAGTGACACAAGAGAAATGGGGTACAGATTCGACCCGGGTGCGGGGAACTCAGCAGCCCCCTCGGCAATGTAGCAAACAGAGGGAGGGTCATACAGGGATCAGTATTAAGTCTTGTGCCATTTTAGGTCTTATCTACATAAATGATCTGTCATTTATGCTGTAGGCTAAGGAACCATACAGATAGCGGTGGAGGAGCTGGCACTGAGGACACAGAAATGACACCAGGGAATCCAGAGAAGTTTTAAACATAGGCAAAAAATAACCAAATGAGACTTTCATTAGAAACAATATCTGGGGAAGGCAATAATCCCCAGCACAGATATTCAATGGGAAGGAGAGACCTGTGCAGCAGTGGTGCTGAAAGAGACCTAGGGATGAGTGTGCAGTAAATGAGACAGGAGCTTGCCGTGCAAGATGAGCAAAAGGAGTCTGCATATCCCGAGGCATTGCCACACAGAGCAAGGAGGTTACAGTCCTTCTCTACATGGTTCCAGGGCATCCACATCTGGAGTACTGCATTCCACAGCTGGAGGTCTGCATTCCACAGATGGAGGTCCACATTCATTTCTCATTACAAGAAAAAAATAGAGGGATTCAGAAAAGAGCAACAAAAATATTCAAGGGGCTGGAGTGGTGGATTTATGAAGAAAGATTAAAAAAGCTCTCTCTGCTGGTTAAGAAACAACTGAAAGAGGGATGCCACCACAATAGGGCTGCAAACGCCAGAGTGGTGTAAACACAAAGGAAGGAGAGGCATTATCTACAAGGAGACATAGCTAGGAGTAATGGGGAGAACATTAAGAAAGGGGTTTCTTCAACAGCTCTTAAAAGCTTTAATGAGCTCTGTCTGCTTACACCAGCTGAGGAACTGGCCCCAGTTGGCTCAATTTGGGCACCCAAAACCAGTGCAAATGTTGCCTGGTGTGATTAGTGAGTCCCAGTTACTAAACTTTTGAAGTGCTCTCTGAAGGAGAAATATAATTAAAGTATTGCTGGCAACAGCAGCTGGCTCCTCTGTACAGGACAGGATGCTGTTCTAGCTTGATGAATCCCAGGCTTGCCTGCAGGGAACAGATACATTCACACATAGAGGACGTTTCATCTCCCTTTGTGATTCCAGCAAATGGCCTATTTTTATTGGAATTTGGGGGTGGTGGTAGATATCGAGTATGAGCCGCACTCCTTTGAATGGCAGATTGAACATATGCATAGCTAAATGTTATACTTTCAGGGTGAGATCCCACTCTCTGTTACACCCATGTAAATCCAGAGCAATTCCATTGAAATCAGTGGAGTTGCTCTGGGTTTACACCAGTGTAACCCAGGACAGAATTTGGCCCTGGTTGTCTTTACATTAGGAGCAGAGATGTATGTGCCTGTTTGGCATATTCATAAATGTCAGTGATGGTTTCACACTGCCTCTGCCAGACTGGATGGCTTCATTTCAGCTGGCTCCCTTGTTAGTTTCAGTTCCCAGGATTAAATGGGGGCTGCTGACATTGGTCATTCTGGGCGTGCAGGACACTAGCATTAGGATGTGAGATACCCTGTCTGTATTTTCCCACTCTGCTGTCGTAGTTCCGTCAGTGCCCGGAGTCAGCCTCCTCGCGTGAACAGCAGCTCCACTCAGCACGCCAATTTGTTAGTGATCAGAGCTTTTAGCGCCAAATGGCAGGGCTGGGCCATTAGAACAACGGCTGTCGCCCCTTCGATCCAAAAGGGTCAGGACAAGCTTGCTGGTCCCCAAAGCCTTTTCTATCTTGCTTGACTTTCCCTATGAAATAGCAGCTCTGGGCCAAGCCCAACAGATGGCAGAAATCTCTCTGCCTGAGTTAGGAGGGAGGATATCACTGGGTTCTTTGCCTCTAGCAAAGAACAAACTGAACAATAACAAACACTGAACATTGTCCTTCAGATTAATTGTTTTGAGCTGAATGGCTAAAAAGATCCTGGCTAACCAGGGCTGCTGCTAGCAGATGAAGGTTTGTTTTCAGTCTGCGCTTAGCCTCAAGTCCAGTCATCCCTCGACATCTCTGGGCACCAGGCTTTGCTCATGGCTCACACTAAGGCTGAGGGACACCATGAGGGACACCTGCACCTGCATCGAAGCACATCACTGAGCCATGGGTGCTTCGGGAAATTGGGGAGGAACAGCAAGTGATAAACTTTACTATTTGAGATATGCATGGGAAGGCAGGGACAATGGGTCAAGCCAATGGAAATACCTATATTATACAGTCTACAGCCTGTCATTAGCTGGTGGGTCATCTGCTGGTGGGTGCATCTGTTCACTAATTTCAACTCAAAGGGAATGGAATTTGCAGTCAGATTCTTTAAAATTCTTGTTTAAAAATTAACTTCTTTCTAACTTTGATGCCTAATGAAAACTTGCAGAAAAGGACATCTTTTTAAGTCAGCATTCCTTCTGGTAAGACAACTGTTTCCAAAGTGTGGGTCAGGACATCAAACGGGGTCACATCTTCAGCAGATGGGGCCACAACAATCTGTAGTGGGCAGAAGAGGCCATTTTGCTCTGCACAGCATGACCTTACATGTGCGGTACGTGTGAGACCACGATGCAAGGAGGACATCATTTTGCTCTACAAAATGGCACCCCCCTGCACAGCGTGACCTCCTATGCACTATACGTAAGAAGTGATGCTTTAAGGAGAATGGCATTTTGAAGAATAAAATGGCACCCAGCGTGCTGTCTGGGGTCAGGAAAGGAAATAAATCATTAAAATGGGGTTGTGCTGGCAAGACATTTGGGAGCTTGCAATACATGTCTCTGTGACCATAGAGAAGCTGGATCAATTCAGCCTGCAAATACGGTGTACATTTTTAACAGAGAGGGTAATGAACAATTAGAACAATTTACCAAGGTTGGGGTGGATTCTCCATCACTGGTAATTTTTAAAATCAGATAGAAAGCTTTTAGGAACAGGTTAGACAAACACCTGTCAGGGATGATCTAGATAATAGTTAGTCCTACTTCAGTCCAGGGGGCTAGATTAGATGACCCACTGAGGTTCCTTCCAGTCCTACATTTCTATGATTGGATTACTATATTGGGAGGGAGGGATAGCTCAGTGGTTTGAGCATTGGCCTGGTAAACCCAGGGTTGTGAGTACAGTCTTTAAGGGGGGGCCACTTAGGGATCTGGGGCAAAATCAGTACTTGGTCCTGCTAGTGAAGGCCAGGGGCCAGACTCAATGACCTTTTAAGGTCCCTTCCAGTTCTAGGAGATAGGTTATCTCCATTAATTTACTTTTTAAAAAAACAATATGTTCTAGTTCAAACAGGAATTGTTTTGGGGAAGTTCTCTGACCTGTATTACACAGGAGCCCAGACTAAATTATTCCAATGGCCCCTTCTAGCCTTTATGAATTTATGACCTCTACGAAGGACTCCAACAAAACCGAGAAAGATCAGAATTAACAATTCCTGGTATTTCCTAAACAAACACAAACAGAATTTAAAAACCTCCTTTCAGGACTGCTTCATGTGCCAAAATAAGGAGGAAACAGAAGGGGGAGGGCATACACAGAATTTATTAAAGTCACTTTGGAGGTCATGATTTGGTTTTGTAAACAGATCTTAAGAAATATATTAAAATACACTGGAAATGGACAGCCAGGGAAGAGAAGGCAGATTCACCAGCAGAGGAATTCAGAGCCCAGTTTACAGGCAGTGGAAGCAGGTGCTCTGTTGAGGCGGGATGCAGGGTTGAAAGAATGGGGCTAAGGGGTCTCCTTTTAATCACAAGACTTTGCAGCAACTCTGTAGCACTGTATATCCAAAGAGCCTAAAATGCCTTACAGCTCCTGAGTGGAGCCTCACAAAGGCAGCTCGGGGAGGTATTTGTTCTGATTCCCATTTTATAGGTCATAGGGAGGGTAAAGCGAGTCGCTCACAGCCATGCACTAAGAACATAAGAACGGCCATACTGGGTCAGACCAATGGTCCATCTAGCCCAGTATCCTGTCTGCCGACAGTGGCCAATGCCAGGTGCCCCAGAGGGAATGAACAGAACAAGTAATCATCACGTGATCCATCCCGTCGCTCATTCCCAGCTTCTGGCAAAGAGAGGCAGGGGACACAATCCCTGCCCATCCTGGTTAATATCCATTGACGGTCCTATCCTCCATGAATTTATCTGGTTCTTCTTTTAAGCCTGCTATGGTCTTGGCCTTCACAACATCCTCTGGCAAAAAGTTCCACAGGTTGACTCTGCATTGTGTGAAGAAATACTTCCTTTTGTTTGTTTTAAACCTGCTGCCTATTAATTTCATTTGGTGACCCCTAGTTCTTGTGTTATGAGAAGTAGTAAACAACACTTCCTTATCTGCTTTCTCTATACCAGTCATGATTTTATAGACCTCAGTCATATCTCCCTTTAGCTGTCTCTTTTCCAAGCTGAAAAGTCCCAGTCTTATTAATCTCTCCTCATACGGCAGCCGTTCCATACCCTTCATTATTTTTGTTGCCCTTTTCTGAACTTTTTCCAAGTATATATCCAGGGGTTAGGTGTGACTAGCCTGAGCTGCTGTGGTCACACTGCTATTTTTAGGTGCCGGCGACTCGAGCAGATGTACATTTGACCAAGCTGGGAATCACACCTCTCAACTGCTGTGTAGATGTACCCACGGTGGGTAAAAGACCCGTGGCTGACCAGGATCAGCTGACTCAGGCTCCCCGGGCTTGGGCTGTGGGGTTATAAAATTGCCATGTACAGATGTGCTGGCACAGGCTGAAGCCCAGGCTCTGAGATCAGAGGGTCCCAGAGCCCAGGTTCTAAGGTCAGAGGGTCCCAGAGCCCAGGTTCTAAGGTCAGAGGGTCCCAGAGCCCAGGCTCTGAGATCAGAGGGTCCCAGAGCCTAGGCTCTGAGATCAGAGGGTCCCAGAGAGAGGGCTCCAGCCCCAGCTCAAATATCTACACGGCAACTTGATAACCCCGAAGGTCAAGCCCTGCAAGCCTGAGTCAGCTTATCTAGGCCAGTCTCAACATGCTGTTATTGCAGCGTAGACCTATCCCGTGTGGCTTTTCACCTGTTCTCTAGGGCAGTGGTTCTCAACCAGGGGTCCAAGGCCCCCTAAGGGGTGGCGAGCAGGTTTCAGGGGGGCTACCAAGCAGAGCCAGCAGGGTAGAAAGCAGAAGCCCCACTGCACGGGGCTGAATCCCACGGTCCTGAGCAATGTAGCTTCATGGGAGCCTATGTGGCGTGGGGCCCCAGGTAATTGCCCTGCTTGCTACCCCCCCTAACGCCGGCCCTCGCTTGTACACCTCTAACCCGATATAATGCGACCCGACATAACACAAATTAGGATATAATATGGCAAAGCAGCACTCCAGGGGGTGGGGCTACACACTCCGACGGATCAAAGCAAGTTCAATATAACGCGGTTTCACCTATAACGTGGTAAGATTTTTTTGGCTTCCGAGGACAGCACTATATCAGGGTAGAGGTGTATCTGTAAAAAACCAGTCACTGTGGCACAGGTGGGCCATTGAGTTTTTATAGCATGTTGGAGGGGGGGCTCAGAAAGAAAAATATTGAGAACCCCTGGTCTAGGGGCTAGATTCAGGGTGGATAAAAATCAATGACTTTTAAAAAAAAATCAAAAAAATTGGATTATTTTTATTTAAAACGGATTTTTTTTGGTAAAATGCTTTTTGAAGAAAAAACCTATTTAAAGATAGTTTTAATTAAGATACATTATAGATCAAAGATATCTATCTCACCATGGAATAGGGATTATAAATTCTAACTCTATAGTATGAGACAATATATTCATGTAGTGGTTAAGGAAAGTTTTGTAAATGAGTTCCAATAGTTCATGGATTAGGGACCCAATTTTATGGGGTTCCAGGGGCTTCTGTATAGATTATTTGGTTAATCTTTCTATCTACCCAATGGGACTCAGCGCTTAGTCTAGAAGATACCATCAGAGATGCTTAGTTTTTCAGTTCTCAAACTGTGGATTTGTGTCTCCAGAGATAACATGCTTGTTAAGAGCAAAAATGTTTTTAAATAAATAAATATAGAGAGGTGAGAAATAACAGACCTCAATCCTACTGCCCCTCTGCAAATTTATGTACACAGCGTCAATCCCTTACCGCTCCCTAAAAGTGCAAAGTTTCAAAAAGTTCAATGCATACAAGATTGGTGGGGGCGGAACAGAACTGGACAAGGAGAAGACGTCTGGAGATAAATGTGAGAAGGGAGGGACAGGCAGGAGAAACAAAAGTGAAACTGTTTGAGCAGCATATTTCAGAATGCACTTTTATGTAGAAATCCATGATTAAATCGAGTCTTCCTGACTAGCGATTTAAATCAATTTGATTTAAACCAAATCCACCCTGGCTAGATTACATACAGCACATGTCTACACTGCAGTTAGAGGTGTGAGTGCAATGTATGTAGACGTACCTGAACTAGCTAATCTAGCTAGCAATGAAACCATGGCAACATGGACAACAGTCCCAGGTCTGAACCTGGACAGTTAGCCCATGCTGCCAGGATGGCACTACGATTGTTATTGGAGTTATCTAGATCGAAGCTTGCTCAGATATGTCTCTACACGCTGCAGTCCAACTTCTGACTACAGAAGAGACATACCTTCAGATGTTCAAGAGAGTCTGCTGCTGGCCTTGAGCTAAAATAGTCCTTTAACTCAAGCAGTCTTGTACTTTTAGATCCAGAGGTCCCAGGTTAAATTCCTACAGATAACGCAACCAAAGGGACAATATTAAACTTCAAAGGCCAGCCGACCATGCACACTAGCGCTTCCAATGTTACTAGCGATTGTGGGAAACATGAACAAAACTTCTCTAGTTTAGACAGAGCCTCAATGACAAATCCGCTGAAGGAACCGGAGAAGATGAAGTTTAATATACTGGAAAGTTTCTTTAAAAAAAACCTCTAATTACAACATGATTTAACTTTATGGAAGTGGTAAAAAATGCATGAAATCATTTTAGCCCTTATTAGAGAAATCCATTCACATCCCTCTATTTTAACTTCGCCTTTGTCAGCGAGTCCACTTCCCTGCCTTTGAAGACAGTTGAACTTTCCCCGGTTATCTGCCTCATCAGAGGACCCAATCAAACATACTTCTCTGCAAATTTGAAACAAAAAAGAAGGGAATAATTATAATCAGAGCCCGCTCACATGAGCCAGGCTCAGATTTCTTTTCCTTTTTTCCCCCTACTTGGCTAATGCAAAAGAAGCATTGAAATGAAGGTGCCTGAAGACACAGGCTTGAATCATCAACATCCCTCTGCTGGCTGGCATTGGCAGATCGCCCTCGATCCTCTAGAGCAGGGGTGGGCAAACTTTTTGGCCCACTGGCCATATCTGGGTATGGAAATTGTATAATGGGCCATGAATGCTCACGAAGTTGGGGGTGAGGGCTCCAGCTGGGGGTGCGGGCTCTGGGGTGGGGCCAGAAATGAGGAGTTCTGGGTGCAGTAGGGGGTTCCAGGCTGGGATAGGGGGTTGGGGTGCGGGGGGAGTGAGGGCTTCAGCTGGAGGTGCAGGCTCTGGGGTGGGTGTGCAGGAGGGAGCTCTGGGCTGGGACTAAGGGGTTCAGAAGGCAGGAGGGGGATCAGGGATGGAGCAGGGGTTTGGAGCATGGGAGGAGGTCAGGGGTGCAGACTCTGTGGGGTGTTTACCTCAAGCAGCTCCCAGAAGGAGAGGCGTGTCTGTCCTCCAACTCCTACACGGAGGCACAGCCAGGCGGCTTTGCACACTGCCACATCTGCAGACACTGCCCCTGCAGCTCCCATTCGCTGTGGTTCCTGGACAATGAGAGTGCGGGGGCAGTGCCTGGAGCAGGGGCAGTGTGCGGGGTCCCCTGGCTTCCCCTATGCATAAGAGCCGGAGCAGGGACATGATACTGCTTCTGGGAGCTGCATGGAGCGGGGCAAGCCCAAGACCCTGCTCCCCGGCAGGAGATAGAGGGCAGATTAAAACATCTGGAAGGCCGGATGCGGTCCCCAAGGCTGTAGTTTGCCCACCCCTGCTCTAGAGAAAGTGGCAACACTAATATGTCTACACTGCACTGTAAATACGGGTCTGTGGGTCCTGGGCTCCATGCTTGAGCATCCACATTGCATTGCATGTCCATCCTGCAGAACGCAGACCTTCTGGCTCAGCTCTGCAGCTTGGCTATGTCCACACTGCAAAACGACAGGGTTTAAACTTGAGTCACAGCAGAACTCGGGCTCTGACCTGTCCCCCCACCAGGATCCTAGGACCCCAGTCCAGCCTGCTTGCTGACTTGAGTCCGACTGATTTGTATGTGGATGAAAAGGGGGCTTCGGCTCAAACCTGAGACAAAGCCCAGGCTTTGTGTGCATGTAGACAGACCCTAAGGGACAGTGTGTACAGTGAGGATTCTAGTACCTACAGAGATCTGCCTTTCTGAAACTCCTGCCCTGTCTATCCACTAGTCTAGTAACCAGGTCTTGCTCTGTTTATCATTATTGCTGGGCATTTCTTATTTGTAAATCTCAAAGCGCTTTACAAAGGAGGGGGAACTATTACAGATGGGGAAACTGAGTCACAGAAAGGCAAAATACATGCAAGATGGCCATGTAGGCAACGGCAGGGCTATTAACATGTGCATTTTGCCCACCCCGGCATCACATTTCCTTGCCACATTAGCATGCACTGTTACTCAGATGCAGCCTTTGAACAATTTCACCCTGTGTCTGAAACGCCTTCATTACTGACGGTGACAGACTATGATTAGGAGACCGGCTGGCTCGCCCCCGTGCATTGGAACATGCCTCACTTACTATTGCATGCTTTTCTATTGCACAGTCTTCCTTCCTCCAGCACTCCTTCGCAGACAAGGCCTTCGTCGGGAATGGGCCGGCAGATTCGGGTGCGTGTCTGGAGACCACCCCCACAATCTCGAGTACAGTCTCCCCAAGCGGACCAAGGGTTCCAGCCACCTGAGCAAAACCCAGAAAAAGAACCATCAGCTTCAGCATTCTCGGGTGGTGGAGAAGAAGCAGCAGGTGAGGGGGAGAATTAGGAAATCCTACAGCAGACCCTGAAGGCCACCAAGTAGCATCCATTGCTGAGCCTTCCAATAAAGCAGGATTAGAACCGGAGTAGGGCGCAGGCAAGGGGTATAGTACAGGGGTGGGGTGGAGGGCTGCAGTTCCATTGCCAAAAGCTGGGGGAAAGCTCCCTCACCTCCTTGATTTAGGACATGATGAGAGCTCCCCAGCCTGGTGGAGTGTGTCTCCCCTTTCCGGACACTGCGAAAGCATCACTGCTAACCTTGCTCCATGCCAAGAATCCTCAGGAGCGATTCCTTCCATTGCACCACCTGGGGCAGATTATCCAAAATCTGCCCAGGGGGGTTGACACACATGGACCCTGGGCCAAGGGCTTCATCTCTCTTTACACACACACAGAGCCCGGGCTCCCTCTAGCAGGAGGCAGCGGTGCGCTCTCTCTCTCACACACACATGGAAACACATTTGCTCACCACCCTCGTTCACCAACTCTGTTGTATTCGAGGAGCCGTTCCCTCTGAAACCGGTCAGAAATGCTCCCTCCCAGTCACTGCAATGTGACGTGCATACATCTCTGTACTCACGTTCACTTTAGAGAGAAAGGGCTTGGGGCAGTGGCTGGTCCCCAGCCAGGTTTTACTATCGAGTGGAATGCCGATAAATAAGGAGCCTGAGTGTGACCCATTTGGAGGTGATCGAGGGAGCTGTTTGACTCTCCCTTAGAAGCATCTTAGTGTTGGAGTCAGAAGTGCTCCACTTATCCACAGAATACGGCTGGCTATGCTGCCCAGGCCAACGGATGTAAATCTCATCTCCGCGGGGTTATTCCTTCTAGGGGCAAACAGGCAGTTCAGGCTTCATGACCCACTTGAGCATTAGCCTCACCATTAGGCTGCCCAAGAATCAATGCCGTCTGTGCTACAGTCACAGACTTTAAAAGCCAGAAGGGACCGTTTTGATCGTCTGCTCTGACCCACTGCATAACACAGCCCGGAGAATTTAACTCACTAATTTCTGCATCAATCCCAGCCGAGCTGGAGTCTCCGTTTGGGACGACATCCAGGCCCAATTTAGATACTTCAAGGGATAGAGACTCTCTCACCTTCCCTGGTAATCAGTTTGCTTCCTGTTCGGTGTATTTAACAAGTCAGAGACAGGGCATCTGTGCTTGATGTTTCAAACCTGGATGCCACTAACAGTTGTGGGCCCCCCTCCGAGTGGTTTCCTCATCCCCCACTATTCTCCTGGACCCACAGCTAAAACAGGGGTCGACCTTCATTAAATCAGTGTCTGTTTCCATGTGTTTGTCTATTCTGCTGCTCTCTCTCTCACTAATTATCTGAAGCTGGCACAGGTCGAGTTGGCGTCAGAATAGCGACTGGGTGGCACTCAGGCAAAAACAAAGATAATGAGCTCGTTTGCTTAATTTAGATTTAAAAAAGAATCAAATAGAGGAAAAATTGTTTTTAATTCTTTCACGGGCCTATAGAAACCAGAGAAGCAAATGAGCCTCGGATTCATTCAGCCCATTGTCCCACAAGCCACGGCAGGATTCTTCCCTATACATTGCAATAGTACCAACAGCTCCCAACCAAGATCAGGGCTGCGCTGTGTTCGGTGCTGTACGCTGACACAGTTAGACAGTCCCTGAGCTGACAAGCTTACATTCTAAACAGACAAGACAGCAGGCAGAGAGGGAGAGAAAGGGAATATTATTATTACCCTGTTTTACAACTGGGAAAATGCTGTACAGGGAGGTTAAGTAACTGACTCAACATCATACAGCAAGTCTGTGGCAGAGCTAGGAATTGCACCTAGAGTTTCTGGATCCTAGTTCCTATTTAACTTGGCTTTGTCCAGACTAGTAAGTCTTCAGGGAAGGGGTTTATTCACCTCCTTTGGGAGACTATTCTGCAAGCTGACAGCTCTCACTTACTGATATTCAGGAAACATTTTCTTTTCTTTACATTTCATCCCAATCTCTTTCTACTCTAAATAACCCCCCATCTGCTTCACACGCCTGCACGTGGATTATCATGTCCTTCTTTAACTATCACACACGCAACACATATTTCATTCTTCTTTCCTAAGAAGTCATGCCTTCCAGCCCTCAGGCCGCCGTTTCCCATGTTCTCGCAGCATGCCCAGAGCTGTACAAAACATAAAACAGACCATCCCTGCCCCAAGCTGTTCCCCAGCCGAATGAGAGCAATATCTTTTAGATGCTCTCTCCGACCGACTTCCAGTTTTTCTGCATCAGCATGTTAAAAAACCGGTTTAGATTTTTACCAGGAATTCCTTCACTCTGGGCCTGGTGGAAATCTATGGGAATCTTTCACTTAGGTTCAATGGGCTTCAAATCAGGCATTCTAACAACACATGATCACTGTATTGCTACATCTCCATAAATATGACCTCCCCCCCGGGTCACCTGTGCTCTGAACTGCTGCAATCATGGCAAATAATGCTCGTGGAGAACAAGCACACGGCAGACATTGGCCTCGTTGCTTAATGCCCTGCAGGAAGCTGCTCAAGTATTACAGTGATGAGTGCGGTATAAGAACCTATATGGACTAGGAGGAAGCCCCAGGATAATGACCATGTCTGTCAGAGGGTTTGTAATAGTCTCAGCAGGTTGTTACTGGCCCAGAGCAGATTGTTTGTGTTTGCCCTTCAAGGAGATTTTCTTTCCCTTGAAAGTCACTTTCCCTGCCAGTGTCATTCTTAACGGCATGCGCTAATAGGAAGGCTTGTCTCTTCCGTTTCCTGATGGGAGACGGATTGTGTTTCAAGCACATCAAAGGCTGGTGACAGACTGGCAGGTATCCTGATGTCTTGCTCAAGCTGATCAATCGGATATCGGTAACCAGACACGTTTAACCAGACAAGGGCAAATAAAGTCTTCTCACATGCTATCAGAAGGATTTTTCCCCCTCCCTTGGTTGAGCTGAAGTGAGGGGTGGGGGAGCGGCAAAGGCAGGCACCATGCAGCCATTGTTAGGGCCGTGATTTACCCGTCTGAGACACCTGTCGATTCACTGTTAAGCAAAATGCATAATCGCTCGAATGCATCAAAAAGTAATTTCGTATCAGTGTGTTAAATAAAATACACTAGTCACACAAACCAATTGCCAACCAAAGGGCCCCCTGCTTAACAATGGGTTGTTGAAACAGGCCTGCATTTTACGATGCAATCCATTATGGTACCATTAAAAACCATAAAAACTATACAGTGAGGTGACTTCAATGCTCCTGCTTACTCTAATTAATTAATAGAATCTCCCCAGGATCTGGCTGTAGGAATGAGATTCCTTCTAACTAGCCTTGTCTTTCAGACCCCTGGTTTCTTAACTCTTTGTGCCACTAAAATGGCTGAGCTGGTTCAGATAAAATAAGAACTGCCATGTTCTCAACCTTTCCACAGGAAGCAAGCCTCTTTTTCAGGGGTGAAAAAAATGAATAACTTTTATTGCACCCAACTCCCCCCACGCCCATCCTGTATTTCCCAGCTTCCTTTGCACTTCTGGGCTCCAACCAGCGGAGGTGATGGAAGTTCCTAAATATCTAAGGATTTATACTGCCTCCACCGAGATATGCACACGATTGAACTGATTTGCCGTATGGTCTTACTGCTGTAAACCTTCTCGCTCGCCACTCATAGCAATAGGTCTAAAATTAGCAGCCAATGCTGCAAAGCGAGCCATATGGCCAGACCCTTTTGGCCATGCAGAATCCCCCTGAAGCCAATGGGATTCCATGCAGATGGTCCCTTTTGCCCACTGAACCTCATTTCACCAGTTCTCCCCATGCAAATGTAACCCACCGATCAGTGTGGGTCATGCGTTGCCCTCTGTGCTCAATCCACAGAGAAAAGGAGTATGTTAAGGATGATTTGAGGAGATTTAGGGTCAGATTTTCAAAGGTTTTGACTTTGATAGGGGTTAGGTGACTAACTGTTTAGGCACCTTTGCAAATCTCACTAGGTGGCCTGTCTGCTTCTATAGGCAGCTCATACTTTTAGCACTGGAGGTCCCCAGTTCAGCCCCCCATTCATAACTTGGAAACGGCAATCATCACACACACTTTTTGCTCAGAAATGGCCCTGGTTTTCTCTGACAGGATGGTCCCAACCCAGCATGTACATAGGACAAAATGTGAAACGGATGACAACAGGAACGTTCTGAATGCTTTTGTGAACACGACCCACTGCTGGCCTTTAACCACTCTGTAAAGACCATTTGGATCCTCCTCATTCTATTTAAAACCAGTTGTGATGAGGATCACTTATGACTAGAGAAGGGCAAGTCATTCATTTTTTGGGGATCAGTTGCTGAAACAAAAATTCGGGGAGGGGGAATAGTTTCAGGTTGAACAAAACATTTTGTTTCATTTGGGGGATTTTTTTCACCCATTTGGGGTGAGTTTTTTTTTAAAAGAGCTAAATTTAACTTATTTTCTAAATGAAACATCAAAAAATTTCAACTTTTTTGGAATTTCCCCCCAATTTTTTTCAGCCAAACCTATTCACTTAATTCAAGCTGAATTTGTAAATCGTTTGGTTGACCTGAAGCTGAACTTTTCAGTGAATAAATTATTCACTGAAAACAATTCACCCCGCTCCACTTATGACACTCAATTGTTTTTAGTACTAGGCTGGCCTACTTCCTCCTGGAACTCTGTCATTAAACTGTAGAGGTGCCTCTGGGATAGTTCCACTGAACTCACAACACTATGCAGGACAGTTTGCCCCGTGTGAAGATGCCGGTGAACTGAAATAAGACGTCAAGTCACTGCTTGAACTTTGAGGCAGTTCACATCAAGATCCAGAGATAAACTTCACAGCTGGCAGCTGTTACATCTCCCAAAATCTAATCAGTCAATCGTGCCTTTTAATTTAATGACAATTATTTTAATTGGATACAGACAACAGCAGCAAGGAATTGAAGAAACCAAAACAATCCAGTCAGTACAGTGAGACGGTCTTTGTTTACAAGCCACATCCAGCCCCACTTCATTTGGGCATTCAGTCTCCCACCAGCATCAGCTGCAGCTTCTTCCAGTTCATAGGTCTATTCTGAATGGGGCATCCCAACGTGTTTCATGTTTTAAAGGTGCAGTGATCACATACAGTCACTGCAGTGCTTCGAGCTCTGTACATTATCTACCTAGGTACCCATGTGGCCCTCATCACCAGAGTATCAGAGCACTTCACAACCATTAATATCTTTTATCTTCACAACACCTCTTAGAGATAGGGAAATGCTATTGTCTTCATTCTACACACAACCTGAGGCACCAGACAGATGAAGTGACTTGCCCAAGGTCACATGGGATGTATGTGGTTCAGCCAATCCCTGAACCACAATGCCATCCTTCCTTACTAGATTCATAGACTTCAAGGCCATAGGAGACCATCATGATCATCCTGACCGAGCTCCTGCATCCCATAGGCCACAGAAAGTCTTTCAGTAATCCCAGCATCAAGCCCATAACTTCTGTTTGAGCTAGAGCAGATCTTTCAGAAAGACGTCTAGCCTTGATTTAAAGAGCCCATGTGATGGAGAATCCACCACATTCCCAGGTGTGTCATTCCAGTAGTTAATTACCTTCACTGTTAACAATGTGCATCTTATTTCTAATCTGAATTTGTTTTGTTTCCACCTCCAACCTTTGGATGTTATGCTGTTTTGCTTCGAGAATAAAGAGCCATCTAATGTCAGAAATCTCTTTTCCGTGTAGCTACTTCTAGACCATGATCAAGTCGCCACTTAGTCTTCCCTTTGTCACACATCAGGACATGGGCGGTCATGCCTAGTGGTCGGAGGAGGATTCGGGCGCTGGAGCGAATGGGTCAGAGCCAGAATCAGGATCGAAGCCAGGGGTCAGGGCCAAAGTCAGGAAAAACACAGGGAAGTAGAGCTGGAAGTAGAGAGAGTTGGGAAGAAGACAGGCACAGAAGAGATCTCACAGAGCAGCCAGAGATCAGTTGTTGCCGTTGGGCTTACGAGCAGATTTGCTGTCATCCTCTGGGTGGCCAGTCAGGCCTATGGCTTAGCTGTGCCCCTGGGCGGATGCTACTGCAAGTCATCATTCCAGCTCCTGCTGGATGACCTAAATGGATTGAGCTTTTTCAGTCTCTCAGTGTCAGGCATGTTTCCCAGACCTTGAATCATGCTTGTAGCTCTTTTCTGAACCCTTTTCCAATTTGTCGACACCCTTTCTGACATGTGGACACCAGAACTGGACATGGTAGCTAGAAAAGGTCTCACTAACCTATCACCTCTCTTCCGGTAAAATCAGTTGCTCTGTGGCTGTAGCCATGTCAGTCCCAGGATATTAGCGAGACAAGGTGGGTGACGTGATATCTTAGATTGGACCAACTTTTGTGGGGGAACGAGACAAGCTTTCGAACTACACAGAGCCCTTCTTCAGGATCTGAACAACAGGAACAGAAGTTGGTCCAGTAAAAGATATTACCTCATCCACCTTGTTTCCCTATAATGTGTGGAACATCAGGACCCTTGGGAAAGTTGACATCTGGCTCTGAACTCTGGCGTTCATCCCAGACACACATGAAATGATATGGACATCTCCTCGGTCGTGTCTCCTTCCAGCCAACCTTTCCCCTGTCCCCCTTGGACCTCAGTCTGTAACGTCTCTATCTCACAACTCATTTCCCACTAATTGCCCTCATTACTCCCTCTCTTCCAAAGCCTTTTGTGATTCCTGAGTATTTAAGCAGAGGTCAGAGGCAGCACGTATCTTGCATTAACGTTAATCATGCCCGGTTGGCTCTCAATTAGGAAAACTAAACGTTTTTTTTTTTGTTTGTTCCCTACCACCACCCATTGCTCTGCGGCTGCTTTCAGATGAATGGCTGCTGTCTATTAGACAGAAGCCTAGAGGTTGAAATAATGAACTGACGTGAATGGCAGATCAAAACCTTGGGATGTGAGGTGATTTCTTTTTGTTTGTTTGTTTGATGATTATTATTATTACTTCCCTTTCTGTGACCTTGGGTCCTGAATGCCCTTTAGAACAAAGCTACAGAAGACGATGACAATGAAGGAGAAAACCATAACCTCATTTAAATGGTCTACATTGGTTTGAAGATCAGCACTCTGAACTGGGTGACTAGCAAGGGCACTGTCATGAAAACCACTTGGGGATCGTTCTGTGTCAGCATTTCCTCTGAATGGCGTGCCTTTTTATTATTATTAACATTCAATAGATTTCTTCCGCTGGAGGTATTTATGGAACTGCCTAGCGGAGCATGCCAAGACAGGCTTTTAATGCATGCTTTCTGACAGGAATGGCGAGGAGTTGACATCAAATAGTCCATGTCTTTTCAACTCACGGCCATCCAAGCAGTGCCACTCGGTGCTAAGTAATTATAGTTTGCATCTTCATTCTGAGGATCTCAAAGCACTTGATGAACATGAATGTTTTACGCCACAGAAACTTCCCCTGCAAGCCAGGTGAGCGTTGTAATGAACTAGCTTGTATATGTGCATCATTACTGACTTCTACTGGATAGAATCTGCACTGTTCAACCGTGTTGTCCTAAGTCCTGTATTGTTAATGGATCAAGTGTTAGGTCAGATATCAGAGGGTTGGGCGTGTTAGTCTGGATCTGTAAAAGCGGCAAAGAGTCCTGTGGCACCTTATAGACTAACACACGTATTGGAGCATGAGCTTTCGTGGGTGAATACCCACTTCATCAGATGCAGCCACAGAACTCTTTGCCGTTGTTAGGTCAGGGGTTCTCAAACTGGGGGTCAGGACCCCTCAGGGGATGGTGAGGTTATTACATGGGGGGTGGCGAGCTGTCAGCCTCCATCCTAAACCCTGCTTTGCCTCCAACATTTATAATGATATTAAATATATTAAAAAGTGTTTTTAATTTATAAGGGGGGTTGCACTCAGAGGCTTGCTGCGTGAAAGGGGTCACCAGTACACACGTTTGGGAACCACTGTGTTAGGTGTATTTCTGAGCAAGAGGTATGAGATCTATTTCTGCTGTTGCTGCGAAATTCCAACTGGTCACTGTATCTGATATGTGATAACTGTAAAGTCTTCGGTGGTTTTAACGACTTGTTACTGTATTATCATTATTATCCCACGTTACATATGGGATAATGCACAAAGAGGACAAGGCCAGTATTCAGACTTGGGTGCTAAAATACACATTTAGGTACCTGAATATATAGCTTGATTTTCAAAGCTGCTGAGCAAATGTTGATTCCATCAGCTTTATACAAGGTCCACAGGGTCCAATTCAATGAAACATTTAAAATCACACTTACGCCCACCTCTACTCTGCAGACCACTCAATTGGGCCAGGCTGCAGAATGGAGGCCATAGAGCTTTGCTTTCAAGGAAACGCAAACCAAGTATAAAGCCATGTTTATTTTGTGAGACCCTGAATCCATGCAAGTGAGACAGCAGAGAAGAAGAGAGATTATTTATGCGTGGGGGGGGGAGCGATAGCTCAGTTTTTTGAGCTTTAGCCTGCTAAACCCAGGGTTGTGAGTTCAGTCTTTGAAGGGGTCATTTAGGGATCTGGGGCAAAAATCTGTCAGGGACAGTACTTGGTCCTGCTGTGAAGGCAGCGGACTGGACTCAAGGACTTTTCAAGGTCCTTTCCAGCACTATGAGATAGGTAGAGCTCCATATAATAACTATGAGTAGGTTTGGCAGAATTTGAGTTTTTTAAATAATTTCTATGGATATCATCAATGCAGTTTTGGTTTTTTTCAATTTTTATCTATTTAAACGTCCATGGTTGCACAAAATTGTGGGTGGTACACATTTTTTCCAGTTATTTTCAATTTACATTTTCACGGTTGTCAGTTGTGAGAAATTATGGGGGGATCAGGTGCTGTGGGGGTTCAGATAATAATTATTTTATGACAGTAGATATTGAGATTTAAAAAGTTAAAGCTTTATAGCCATTAAAACATGAAATTTCAACATCACATAGCAAAATATACAAAGTAAATGTCCTTAAATCAAAACCCTAAGTTCTCAAGCAGTACTTTTCTTAATTTGCCTATTTTGATTAGCTATGGAAATTTTTTTGTAGGCATCTGTGTATACAGTGAAATTGACGTTTACTGACATTTACCGATACAAATGTAATCCTTCAAGCCTATTTGTGAGGCAATAGGAATAATGGGGAAAACGAGAAAAGGAACATTAATCTGGAATGTGAGATCAGAGAAGACTGTGGAATAGTTTCCTTAGGAGAGTGGCAGAAGCCTCATTGCTTAAGTTATTTCAAAGTAGAGCAGACAAAACATCAAAGGACAGATCTGTAGAGAAAAAGCGTTCGCTACAAGGGAAGGACTAGATGATCCAATGTGTCTTTCCACCCTTGACTTCAGTGCATAAAATGTGGACTTATATAATACCTTGCTTCTTCAAATTATCTCAATGCTCTGTATAAAGCAGAGGGGGAAATGTTGACACAGACACACACATACATATATGGAGATAAAAAAGACATACATTAAACTATAGCCAGGTCACTTGAGCCTGTCAACCCTTTCCAAATCTAAAACTCCAACAGCATTTTTAATCAAAATTTGGACCAAAAAAAAAAAAAAAAAAAGGATAAAAATGTTACCAAACATTCATTTTCATTTTCGACCAACTCTATGCTTTGGTGCTTCACTTTCCCTAGCTACAAAACAGGAGCATTAATCCTTATCTTCCTATTTCAAGCACTGTCAGATCCTTGGATAAGACAGCCTCTTAGATGTGCAAAATAGTATGATATAATACTCAGTCCTTGTAGAGCACCTGTTAATTGCAACTTGCTTCCTAAATGTTAGCTCGCTCTTAGGTACTTATCTGACTCCCATCACTGTGGTATCTGGCCATCTCATAATCTTTAATGTCTTTATCCCGACAATACCCCTGTACAGGGCAATGCTATTATTGCCATTGTACAGATGGGGAGTTGAGACACAGCGTGTATCTCTACATAGCAGCTGGGAGCAAGCCTCCAAGCCCAGGCAGACAGAGTCATGCAACAGGGCTCAATCTGGAATGCTAAAAACGCAAGTGTGGATGGGGCTTTCAAGGTTGCCTGACCCCTGAGAGTCAAGCTGCAATATCTACCCTGCTCTTTTTAGCATGCTAGCTCAAGTCGGTCTACTCAGGCTGGGACACTTGTCCCCAGCTGCAATGTAGACACACCTGAAGAGGCTAAGTGACTTGCCTATAGTCACACAGAAAGTCTATGACAGATCAGTTATTTTAACCCAGGTCTCCCAAATCATAGCTAGTAACTTCCTCACTAGACCATCCATCCTCTCTATTACTGATGCTTCGTATCACCCCTCTGACATACATAGATATTAATCGCCCTATTTTACAGAGTAAAGCACAGAAGGGTTAAGTGACCTAGTGTCACACAGTGAAGGAGCCGGGAGGAGAACCCAGGAGTCCTGATTCCCAGGCCCCTGCTCTAATCATTGTTATGCACAGAGACAGAGCTACATAGATCCCGCTTGCTGAGATGACTAAAACTATTAACTTTTCCCCCGGTTTCCATGAAGAACCATGAAGCAGCCGTCTAGATGCATCAGGAACGCTAGCTTCAGAGCAGCGTTCAGGGCAGCTGCATTGCATTTATGAAGCCAAATATTTAATGACATTTTGGTACATGAAGTCAAGCCCACTTCACACAGGGATGTCAGTAATTTGGATTTTGCCTGTAAGGGGAACTAAAGCAGTGGAAAACCACACAAAAGCACTTTGTATGTGTGCACCTCTGAGGAACATTTGCAAACAAGCAAGCTGTCAGTCAGCATCTCTCCCCTCAGTGGCTTCTCCCTCCTAGACCTGTCGGCTGCATTCCATCATACTGCAGAAACTGATCACAGCTGCCTCAACGGGCAGAGGTTGGCTTATCCCTCGGCCCATCACTAGCGTTTTTCCTTTGGGGCTCCAGATCAATGAACGCAGAGGGATGGCAGCGTCATTGAATCAGGGAAGTGCAAAGTCTATGCCAAGTTATGTGGCATTCTACCTGGACATTCTCATCCTGACCAGTTGTGGGCCTCCTTTTCCAGGCAGAAAAGGGCTCATCGGATACAGATTTGGCACCAGACTGTGGGTCAGGGGACCCAGCTCCAGCACTGACTTGCTGGGTGACCTTTGGCAAGTCACTTCCTCTCTCTGTGATACTTGATCTCCTCCCACCCTTTGTCTCTTTAGATTGTAAGTTCTTCTGAACCAAGACTGTCTCTCACTATTTGATCGTACAGTGCCTAGCACATTCGGGCCCTGATCTTGACTGGGACATCTATGCACCACTGTAATTCAAATAATTAACAACAGCAATGTGCAATTTTAAGCTCCGTGGGTTGGGAGTTTGACCATTAACTGCAATGGGACCTGAGTTGGGCATTTTTGAAAATCTTCCCCCAAAGAGCAGTAGTTTCCATTCCTAACACCGATGCCGATAGCACACTGTTTTGCTGGCAGGGACTGTTTCACTGGAGCTGCGGTCTTTCCACTAAGGGATAAAACTGACGTCCCAGATGCTTCTGGCCATTAAATATCCCATTGCTCTGTTCACAAGATTGCACATGTTAGCTGCAGATTCCAATTTGTCGCCCCAAATTTCTACTGAAGTCTTAACTGGCCACAATATTCTTCTGCATAATCATTTGCCAGATCTTGCACGCTGTTGCTGGGCCCTGTTCAAAAGATGCCGGGTCTCACCCAAGTGGTGACTGCTCTACAGTGGGGGTTGAAGTGAAATCTATCATAGACTCAGACTTTAAGGCTGGAAGGTATCATCATGCTCATCTGTTCTAGTCTGTCCTCCTACACATCACAGGCCCCAGAACATCACCCACTCACTCCTGCAGTATATGGCTTGTAAAGTCTCTGCAGCCGTCAATGCATTGGTCACATCTCAGTGAAGCTTCTTATAGAGAATAATACCCACTTTCTCCCCTATATGTTAGCATGACCTGCAGGGAAATGCAGGTCTTCCTCTCCATATAGGGTGGGTCACTGCAGCCTAGCAGAAGGATATTAAGCGCTGCTAATCAGCCTCCTTAGCTTCTCAGATCCTTTTGCCAGTTGCTCTCTTAACAGATCAGCTGCAGGCCAGCTGTGATCTCTCTACTTCTCTGTGACGACTGGTGCAGCAATGCCATCTATTAGGAGACAAGACCCTGAGCACAGGGCTGGCTCCAGCTTTTCTGCCACCCCAAGTGGCAAAAAAAATAAAGAAAGAAAGAAAAACCCGATTGAACTACCGCCTAAGTGAAGGACCCGCCGCCGAATTGCTGCCAAAGACTGAAACAGACCGACTGAGCTGCCGCCAAAGTGCCAACGACAACAACCCAGACATGCAGCCCCAAGAAGAGATGGACTGCCACCCCTTTCTATTGGCCGCCCCAGGCACCTGCTTCCTTCGCTGGTGCCTGGAGCCGGCCCTGCCTGGGCAACCCAAGTCGTGGAGCCATCTGACCACAAGGTTATCTTTGATCTTCTCTGTCTTTTCCTGTTTAGCGTCAATTGGTGGAGTCAGCGTTTTGTTTTCTAGACTCAGTTCATCTGTGCTGTCCTGTGTGTTAATTGCCTACTGTTGGTGCATTAAACAAGGTTAAGCCTGGTTTATCAACCTGAATGCGCAGTTCTTCCCATCTGCTGATGTGTGTAGGACCAGGCTCCGTGTGCTGTAGCAAAAGGTTCATTCATGGTCCTACCAGACACCCTGCAGGAATCTGGACTGGAGCAGGGTAGAGGAGGTGAGGGGACTGAATAGAAATGTGCTGGCAATGGTCATGGTGGTTATTTGTGACATGGACACTTGTCCACCAGGAAATGGATTGAGGGCCCACTATCACTCCACACAGGCCACCAAGATAGAGTGATTAGGGTTACGGGCAGCAAGACCCAAAGATAATTATTCTCATTGCCACCACACATAGTATCAAAAGTAACTCTTACCCCCTGCTCTTCATTCAGCTCCAGTATGTCCCTTCCAAATCCCCAAAAAGTGATAATCATTGATGGGACTCCAGGTGGTTCCAGGGACTTTGGCCAGCCAGCCTGTTCATTTGTTCTCACAGTGTCAGCTAAATCAGACTCGCTTATACAACGCTTTATATACTCTCTTGTTGTGGTTACTATTTAACATTAGTATCCCACTTGTACCTAGCAGCCCCCTTTGAGATCAGGTGTTGTACAGACACAATAGCAAGGCACAGCTCCAACCCCAAGCGCTTACAATAGATGTTGTGGCAATGCAGGGCCTAAATGGTACCGTGACTGGTAAATACCAAGGAGAGAGAGAGAGATTCAACCCACTGTATAAATGTCTGGCATTAATTATTAATCATTACATATCAATTAATTATGTGAAATAATGGAGATGGGCTGACAACTAGGGGCAACTCACTGAGGTCCCAGGAGACTGTCCTCTCAGATGGGAGGGTTCTAAGCCAAGTACCCAGTGGCTTCCCAAACCAACACATTCCCAGGAATTACATGGAAGAAAATCCACAGGCAGAGGATCCACTAGTGCCCTCCTTGTTGCCCTGCCGGTCTCCTCTCCACTAGGCAGCACAGCAGCAACAGTACAGCCAAGACGTGCCAAGCTGGGCTGCTGGGGATGGGGACTCCTTGGGAGTCAGTGTCACTGGAAGTGGGATTAATGCTTAGCAGGATAACTGCATGGATATGACCACAAATCTAGTCCCTACTTCGGCACTCCCTCTCCTGTCTCCAAGCCTTAATCCCACAGCCCACTGAACCCGATCCCCAAGGCGCACCTGCAGAGTGGCTTCTGAGGAGCCCAAGGGAGTTGTGAGTAACTCCAAGAGGCAGCTATGCCCCTTCACAACCTCCAGAGGGCATTTGGCTGAGCTGAAAGCCCCTTTCCCACACACACACCTCCACTCACATTAGGTGGCTGGGATGATTTGGGCCCCATCATTTCTCTTTCTATATAAATAGCAGTCGGGCTTTTGTTAAGTAATTTAATAATTCCCTAGAAATATCGATCCATTTCAAGCGTGTCTCATTAAGAAAACAGCAAGTCATTATTTTACCGGGTAATCAGGAATGACGGCACGGTTTGTTTTTCCTTCAGCTTCCAAAATGGACCAAGATCGGAAGGAGCTGAGTGTGGTATTAGGGGAGACAGCTTGAACGTGGCTAAGCAGGAGCCTGCTTGCTTGTCGCAAAGAATGAGCTTCTCAGAGTTGGATAAAAATCCTGCTAAGTATATCAGGGCAAAGAAGATTGGCATCTACTGTCCATGCATGTCAATAGGCAGATGAATGTAGCTACTCCATATTGCACCTGGCTCCGATCACAGACACCCATGCAATGGGTCAACAAATCTGTGGTTTGTGCTTAGGAGTGAGCACCTGCTCTTCTTGGCGGTAGGGGTAGTGGTAGTCCTGAACCCAAGCCTCAGCTCCAAACGGCCTTGATCTTGTTCAGAGTGCAACCGGGCCTAAGCTTGCAGTTCAGATCCGGTTAGGCACAAGAAGCTGACCTGTGGTCACCGTGTATTCTGGAACTGCATCCCCTTGTCCCCATGACTGTGGCTACGGTCCTTGGATTACACATAAACAGCACCTGGAGATTCCGTCTCTCAGTCCGCTCCCAAGCAATCTAGAGGCAAGCAGCTCCCAGACTATTCCCATCCCGCACCCAGAAACCACCCACAGTTTCTCATCAGGATACATCCAAACCCCACAAACCTTTGGGGTCAGTGTAAGAAACTGATGGCAGCTTTTGGATGCCGTGGGGGATTATGGCTGGTGGCTGGGTGCAGGGTAGGGAGCAAAGGGAGGGGGTGAAGAGGGCTGACGGGGTGATGGCTGTGGAGCTGGAGGTAATGTTCTATACACAATCATCTGCCATCGCTGTAACAAGGGGATGAATCTTACACACGTGGTATTGCCTCCCAGATGGGAGCAGAGGTGCTGAAATTCAGACGCCAAACAAACCTCCTCTCCCTATTCTCTCCTTGCTCTCTATTGATTAAAGCTCCTGATTTTAGCAAGAGGAGCACCACATCATCCACTCCCACAACCTCTGCTTCTCCCTTCCAGTCCCTGACACCTCCCAACCTGCGTTTCTTGACTCCTGGTGCCGTGGTCTGAATTCTAATCCAATTCCTCTACCACCACCCAGAGCTGATCTGACTAGAAAGTGTTCAGTGCATCTCTCAGATATGTCAGTGCAGAAATGACCTGCCTCTGATGAGAGAGACGATTTTGGAAGATGTGGGGCACTCTAAGAGGATGCCTTTGATATTTGAAACAAACACCAAGGCAAAGGCTACATAGCAATATTGCAGCTGCCTGGCTTATTGGTATTGCAGCAGCGTGGCACTGCACTCTGCTAGCTGAAAGGGAGAGCTGCAGATAAGAAAGATCTGCCATGCCGGTTACAGGGAGGGGGGTGTTAAATTGAACCTTTCTCATGGCACTTCAGTGACCTTGACAGAAACTACCCAGCCACTACGGCAAACATTAGCCCCAGGCTGACCTTGAATACTAGTTACAAGGTCTTCCCCTTGCCCTGCATGAGAAGTGACACCGGCATGAATGTATACACTAGAAACTTGGTGCAATTCACAGCATGCCTGGGAATTCCCAAGTTGCATTAAAAAATCTGAACTTGGGGTCTTAGAGGCAAAGTGACACCATGCAGGGCCGGCTCCAGGCACCAGCGCAGCAAGCTGGTGCTTGGGGCAGCCCATGAAAGAGGGTGGCACGCCCGGGTCTTAGACGGCAATTCAGCGGCGGATCCCTCAGTCCCTCTCAGAGGGAAGGACTGGCTGCCGAATTGCCGCCGAAGAATGAAGCGGTGCGGTAGAGCAGCCGCCGAAGTGCCGCCGCTCGCGGCTTTTTTTTTTCTTCACCGTTTGGGGCAGCAAAAACACTGGAGCCAGCACCATGGGATATCTTCCTATACAAGCTGCAGATAGGGAGCAGGTTCAGAAGTCTGCTGAGAACAAAGGCACTGGAGTTGCCATTGAACTACAGCCCTCTGAGAAGCTGCAGAACACAAACACAGATTCCCCAAGGGTGACCTGAGAGCACAAGGAAGGGCTGCACCCAAGCTCTGCAGACCAATGGTCCATCTACCCAGTATCTGTCTTCAAAAAGTGGGCAATGCCAGGTGCTTCAGAGGGAATGAACAGAACAGGTGATCATTGAGTGATTCATCCCAGATCATCAAGCCCCAGCTTCTGGCAATCAGAGGCTTAGAGACATCCTTGACCATCTTGGCTAATAGCCATGGATGAACCTATCCTCCAGGAAGTTATCTAATTCTTTTCTGAAGCCAGTTATAGTTCTGGCCTTCACAGCATCCCCTGGCAACAGATTGACTGTGCGCGGTGTGAAGAAGTACTTCCTCATGTTTGTTTCAAACCAGCTGCCTGGGTTACCCCTAGTTCTTGTGTTATGAGAAGGAGTAAATAACACTTCCCTATTTACTTTCTTCATCCCAGTCATGATTCTATAGACTTCTATCATATCGCTCAATAGTTGTGCCTTTTCCAAGCTGAACAGTCCCAGGGTTTCTAATCTCTCCTCATATGAAAGCTGTCCCATACCCCTAATCATTTTTGTTGCCCTCCTCTGTACCTTTTCCAATTCTAATAGGCCTTTTCTGAGATGGGGTGACCAGAACTGCACATAGTATTCCAGGTGTGGGTGTATCATAGATCTATATAGTGGCATTATGATCTTTTCTGTCTTACTATCTATTATTCTTTTCCTATGGTTCTTAACATTCTATTCACTTTTTTTGCCTGCCCCTGTACACTGAGCAGATGTTTTCATAGAACTATCCACAATAATCTATTTCTCGAGTGGTAACAGCTAATTTAGTACCCATCATTTTGTATGTATAGTTGGGATTATGTTTTCCAATGTGCATTACTTTGCATTTATCAATACTGAATTTCATCTGCCACTTTGTTGCCCATACACTCAGTTCTATGAGATCCTTTTGTAATTCTTTTCACCCAGCTTTGGACTTAACTATCTTGAATCATTTCATATCGCCCACAAACTTTGCCACTGCACTGTTCGCCCCCTTTTCTACATCATTTATGAATATGTTGAACAGAACATACAAAGTACAGATCCTTGGGGGACCGTGCTATTTTTACTGCTTTCCACTGTCAAAACCATCTATTCCTACCCTGTGTTTCCTGTCTTTTAACCAGTTACTGATCCATGAGTCGACCAGCCCTCTTTTCCAATAGCTGCTTATTTTGCTTAAAATCCTTTGGTGTGGGACCTTGTCAGAGGCTTTTTGAAAGTCCGAGTACACGAAATCCACTGTCTCCATAGTTCACGTTTGTTGACTCCTGTAACAGTCTATACTCTAATGTTCTTCCTTTTTATAAGATTATGATAAACTTTGAACAAAGGATACCTTGTGAGCTATCATTTGAAAACTCATAATTTGCTGATTATAATTGTCCTGGTAAAATAGGTGTGGTGACCTTGTAGGTAAAGTTATAAGATTCTGCTGTATGACTTTACTGAGATATGCTCAGAGTTTAGAAAAGCAGGCACAAACCAGTTCCTCAGAGACAAAAAGCAAACTGACACCTCAGCCAGGTATCAACAAAATCCAACAGACCATCACCTGGTTAAGTGGCCATTCTTTGGCAGGAAGAAGGGTATGAGCGAAAAATCTACATCTTGACAATGGAACAGCTAGAAGGTTCCCCTGTACGCAAACTGTCTGTCACCTGAATCCCAGCCAGAGATGATTCTCAAAGAGGAGGAAAAGATATAAAAATGAGGAACAGAGGCCCCAAATCACCCCTCTACCCTCATTTCTACTCATGGCATCAATAATGTTTGAAAGACGAAGGAAGCAATACTGAGGAGGGAGGGATCCTGGCTGAAAGAATCCAGCAACGCTGCTGTAAGAAACTTTTTTGCTGTCAATTGTTAAGCTAGGTGTTAGCTGTGTCTTACCTTTCCCTTCTTTGTAACCAATTCTGACTTTTATGCCTCATTTCTTGTAATCACTTTAAATCTACCTTTTTGTAGCTAATAAACTTGTTTGATTGTCTTAGCTAAACTAGTGTGTGTTTGGATGGAAGTGTTTGGGAACTTCTATTTGAGACAAGATTTGTGCATATCATTTTCTATTAACAAAACGATGGACTTTCCACGAGCTTGTGTTGCACGGAAGAGAAGAGTTGGGCAGCACAAGATGCACGTTTCTGGAGACAAGTCTGGGACTGGGAATTTGCTGATCTTGCTCTGCAATACAATTCAAAAGTGATTGGCTAGAAGTATTCATATAACTCAGCTGGGAGTAACTGACATGCTGGAGGCTGTGTGCCAGCAAAGCGAGGAGTGGTGCTCTCACAGAAAAGCAGTGTAAAAGGTACCCTGGACTGGAGAATTGAGGGGACACAGCTGGTTAACAGTCTAGATTGTACCGTGGGGAAGGTCATAACTCCCTCAAAGAACTATAATAGATTGGTAGAGGCAGCCTCACTAGATCGATCAGAGCTAGTGCACTAAAAATAGAAGTGTAGCTGTAACAGTATGAGCAGTGGGAGAGGCTATATGCCCAACACACACCTAGGATCATGCCCAAGAAGCTAGCCCATCACACATGGTTACACTTCTATTTTTAGTACATTTGCTCATTCAGAGCTAGCATGGGTATGTCCACCCGAGCTGGAAATTACCCCTCCAACTCTATAGTAGACGTACTCTAAGATTCATCAGTTAGGGCATCCCATCGCATAGCTTCAGTCCTCTTTCAGCTGTATGTCATCCAAGCACCAAAATCAAAGAGACAGATGGAGCCTCAAAGATCTCTGTAGACGAAATGTGCTTCTTCATAACCTGGGGAACTGCTCCTTCCCAAAGACTGAGGGAGGAAACAGATGAGAATTTTGGTCCATCCAATAATCCTGTTTCTTAACCAATTGGTGGGCTCTCCACCCATCCCACTCACATCCCCTGCTGCCCCAGTGCTGGGCTCTCCACCCCACCCCACTCTCACCCCCTGCCACCTCAGCCCTGGGCTCTCTCTTCCCCCACACCCGCACCCCCTGCCACCCCAGCATTGGGCTTTCCCTCCACCCCACCCACACCCCCTGCCGCCCCAGCCCTGGGCTCCCCTGCACCAGTGATGACTCCGCCCGCTCCTCCTTTGTCTCCAGCCAGTCCAGTGCTGGCAGGATCGGGGTAAGCAGCGGGGCTCCCGGGCCGTGCCTCAGCCCAGGGTCCCTTCACCCAGGACGGCAGCCTCCAGGACCAGCTGGGACCCAAGAAGGCAGAATAAGGGGACCGCCCCAGCAGGGGGCTGAGGAGCCGGGGCAGGGGAGCACCAGAGGGAGCGGAGCCCCAGAGAGTGGGACATGGGCCCCTCACAGCAGCTCCCTGCCCTCTATGGCCCTGCTGCTGCTGCCGCTTCTGGCCACTCTGCTGCAGTCCCTAGGTGGCTCGGGTCACTTCGCTCAGCCCCGGCTGCGGTGCTGGGGGGGGGCTGCCCTGCAGCACCTGCAGGCTGCTCCGTGTGACCCATGGGGTGGCACCCAGCCCGCGTGTCCCCCGCTCATAGCCTGCCTGGCCCAGCCACAAGGTGCGGCGCTGCTCCCCCGTAGTGTAAATCACAGCAGCCCCAGGGCACCCCCCATGCACAACGCACTGCTGCTGCTGCCAGGGCCAGCTCTAGGCTTTGCCACTGGAAGCAAAAAAAAAAAAAGATGTCCAGAATGCCGCCCTTGAAACTGTGCCCCCCCCAAGCACGTGCTTGGTTTGCTGGTGCCTAGAGCCGGCCCTGATCCCATATGAAATTGATACCACTCTTGATCCTGGCCCACAAGCTGAGAGGCGGCAGTATCCTGCTGGGTACCTCTCATGCTCAGAATGCGCCCTGTTACTGGAAAGAGGGTTTCACGTTAGGGGGAGGTGCGAGGCACAGAGACAGACCAGACCCTGGCTTCAGCTCTACTTTCACGCTGCCTGGCTGATTCCACGGGGCCTGTCGTGATGTCATTATTTGCTTTCCACTGGCTGGTCGGCAGAGTGCCACTGGCGAATAAATTGTGGATGAAGAGGGGGAAGAGAACTCAGTTCAAAGGGAGGGTAGGGAGAGAGAAAAATGTTTCATGGTTGCCTTGACCGTGGATGATCTCGTTCGGGTCGGTGTTTTAACCGCTCAGGGTGCCTTGCCTTACCTGCTAATTTATGGACCCCATTCTGATCTCACCCTGAGTTTATATGGATGTGACTCTAATGACTTCAGTAGGGCTCTATTGCATTTAAACTGAGGGCAGAATCAGGCTCTCCTCGCTCAACCCTGGCTCCCTCTCATTGCGGAAGTCATTGCAGCATGGTTGGGAGGTTTCAGGACGGTGTGTGTGTGTGTGTGTGTGTGTGTGTGTGTGTGTGTGTGTGTGTGTGTGTGTGTGTGTGTGTGTGAATGCATCGGGGGGAGGGTCCTTGTGTTTAATAGAAAGTTTACGGGAGGAATTAAGACTGTGGAGGCATTTGAATCTGGATTCAGCCTTGCACTCCCAAGCCGGTCCCTATTTCCCTAATGGGTCAAACCAACCCTTTGCATCCAAACAGCATGAAATGTAGGATTTTCCATTCCCCAGCAGCGCACATGGGTAAGTGTGGGCGCAGGTACCCCATTGCCCCAGCTAAAGGGATGGGGAGCACAGACCCAGAGAAGAGAGAGGCGTAAACCGAAAGGGACAGGTTGAGCTCTGATGTCTGCCTGAATAATGCAAGGAGTGAAATATTCTGTTACCAGCCTAGGGAGCAGACAATTAAAATGCTACTTGAAGTAAATGTCTCCTGACTGTGGCGCAGAATCTCAATTAGCCTGAAACATCCTATTGCACTTAAGTGCACGTTAGCGACATTGCAGGGAGGAGAGATGGCTTATGCCAGCCAATGAGGATCATGTCTAGGGGCCTGTCCTTAAAACGACGTGTGATCGCTGTGTGATATTTTCCCAGCTTAGAACTTCAAGTCTCCTAATAGTAACCTCTAGGAGTCAGAAGAGCATATGCTCTATGTCCCTTCATTTAAAACAATCTCTCTCCTCCTCTGTTAATCTCTTCTTTTCTCTCTTTTTCTCTTTTCACTCCCTCTCTTACTCCGGTCCCTCTTTTCTTTTCTCAACTCACTCTACTAATAACGCCATCCCTCTCTCTCCCCATACCCTTGACGCCACTCAAGTTCAAATTCAGATCACTTTACTGACATGGCAAGTTCCACAAGCACGGTGAACATATGGTGGGTGGGGAGAGTGGACGCAGAGCAGCCATTGACAGAGAGGCATTGATTGCTGCATTTACAGCATATTTCTAACCTGGCGGCAAACTGCAGCACAGTTCTGCTGCTTCTCTCCTTTCTCTTAGTTGCTAACTAGTTTTTCTCCTCCATCTTTTAGCACAAAGTCTGTTATTTTCAGAAAATCTCTCCTCGTCGTCCTTTTGCAGAGCAGCGAGTGTCATGCTGCTCTTTCGTTCTCTCCACTCCCGCACTGCTGGCAAAGACTTACCAGTTTAATTCATATGGGCCAGGTCCTATCCTTGAGAAGTGGCCACTGGTGAGGTGTTGCCTGTGGCTGGGGTTTGGTCCTATTGGGAGGTGCAGTGATGGTTTAGGGATCTGGAACAGCGTATCGCAGCACATTGTTTAATCTACTCTCTCTAGTAGTCAATATCCAAATTATAAACTCTCGGGGAAGTGTCCTGGGGTATACTATTCACCACTGTGGCCCTCTTGCCAGGTCACTAAAGTTTTGCCCTTCTGAGGTATCAAAGTCCCTCTGGACAATTTGTCTCAGGCCATCTTCTGATCCTCTGCCCAGACTATGCCACTTCCCCAGTGGCTGGTAGGTGAACCCAGACCCGCCCTCTACTCTGGATTCCAGCCCAGGGACCCTATGCCCAGCAACCACCATCTGTTCTAGCTCCAACTCCGTTGCTGTTTCCCTGGGCTCTTTCCTACCCTCTTCTCTATCTTCTGGGCCACATCTGGGTTTACACTGCAGCCACTCCCCACAACTGCCCTAGAACTCCTCCTTGTATCTAGCCAAGTCTTCTCCTCTCTAGGGAGTGACTGCAGAGCTCCTTCCTGCAGCCCTCGGCTTGCTCTCCGCTTCCTGGGTTACACCAGCTCAATCTGTCCCTGCTCGGTAAAGCTCTGATGGATGATGAAGCCCATCAGCCCTGACACTCCTGGAGGTGCAGCCTACATGGTTAATTGGCCCCTTCTGAGTCCCCTGAACCCTTTCATGGGCAGGGCCTGTCTTTGTGTTCTGTGTTTGTGTGACACCTAGCACAGTGGGGCCCTGAGCCGTGCTGCTCTCCAGAGTCAATACCCATTGGCCAGATCCTCAGCTGATGTAAATCAGCATAACTCCACTGAAGTCAGCCAATTTACACCATCAAGGGATCCAGACCCCAGACTTCACTCTCCTTCTTTAAAGTCGCTCCTTTACATCCCTGACCAGCTCATCTCCCTGATGGTTTCTCTCTCTGTCATACACAGAAAGCCACCATTCATCCAGATCTCCTGCACTTGAATTCCCAGCTCCATGGGAATTCATCTGAACAGAGGTGCATGCAGCCAGCCAGCAGACAGCTGATATGTTTACAGACCTGCTCCTTCATCTGCCACAAGCGTATGGTGCATTTCGAGACTAGAGACATTGCAAAATGCCCCTGAAGGACCTTTGTAGTGCACAGTCGACAGCCAGGCCAACAGGTTCCTACCAGAGCCACATGCTGATGCAAAGGGCAGGAATGGTAGCCATCTACCAAGGATGGAAGACATTTAAAGAACTGGTGGAGTTGTCCCTGGATTACAGATGGTCTGTACAACCCTGTACGTGCTCTTTTGAGAGCCAAGCATCGGGAGGGACGTCTCATTGCAACACTGTTCTTAATCTAACTTAACAATTGATAGCAAAAAGGTTTCTCTGAGCACACTGTTCTTAGAATGAAAAGGTTGAATAACCGCCGCTTTCAGGATCAGATCCCAGCCTTGACGTAAATAACAGGGAGATACTGCAGTGAGCGGGTTTGAAATTCAGCAGCTGTCATGCAGCCACCTGAGTCAGTATGAGACAATATGCCAACATGGCGGCTGGGGTGAGGTACAGCTGGAGGTGCTGTCACTACAGTGTCTGGGCAAAGCACAGTTAACAGTAACAGCGAGTAACAGATTTTTTGGTTTGTTGGTAACTTCAAAAGGTGGGAAAAAATCATTTTGGGTCAAACTGATTTTTAATTTTCAATTTTTGGCAAAGCAAAAAATTGAACATGTTTGGTTGCAGGTTGAACACACCATTCAATTTGATAGCATTCTGTTCTACACAGGAGCCTATATCACCTGAGTATCTGACATTTCATGTCTATTTTGACCATTTTTAAAACTTTTTGAATTTTTTAAGATACTTAAAAGACATTTCACAGTGAAGAAATTTCAAACCGTGTTTGATTTTGGAAAGGTCAGAATGAAACTCTGCACTTTTTCAAGTGTTTGTTTTAAGTGAACAATTTGGCGGAATCGACACAAATTCGTGAAAGGCTTTGATGTCACCGAATCCGTGATTTTCACCAGAAAAAAACTTTGGCTAAAAACATTCACCCACCTCATGTCACAACACAGCAAGTATCCCGTCCTGACACTGCTGATCTCACACCCTTGGGTGCTGGGCCAGGTTGAATTTCCACTCCCACCAACACCCTTAAAATCCCCCTGAACACAATCCTCATCCTCCCACTGCTCCCTTTGCTGGGGCAAACTCTCTGGGTATTACCTCTCCTCTGTCAAGGCACTCACTCACATCCCCCTACTGGCAGGAATCACTGTGTCATTCAGTGCACCATGTGAGCTGGGCCTTGCTTTAAAACCAGCCCAGGAGAGACTCACTCTACTGACCTTTCTCAGGGTCACAGCAGTTTTCAAACACATTCCTGACAGGTCCCCCTGTTCCTCTTTGCTCTGCTGAGGATGACTGATCCGTGGGGTACTTTTTACCCATCAATTATTTACACCTGCTCGGTTATATTTCATTATAGAGTGGGCTTGTTGAATGCTTGTAATATTTAATTCTTATAATTCCACCTCTGACAAGCAGAGGCTCCTGTGAGCATGAGATTACATCTCAATGGGTACACTCTTGCATGCATAAATAACACCTCCACTACTGACAGCACACAGGGTTGTTGTTGGGTTTGGTTTGGTTTTTTTAAAAGGAATCTCTGGGCAGCAATTCTGAAACATGCCTCTGTTGTGTAGCGAAAGCTCCATTTAAATGCAAATGTTGACTTTTTGCCTGGCACTGGAGGGAAAATACTCTTCTAATGACATACATACAGAAGTACAACCAATATTTTTTAAATTGAACTGTATCAAAAGGAGTCAGGCTTTGGGTTCTGGTTGTCATGTAGATTATTACCAAGTTAGAATGTCGACCAAAAGCTCCAATACAGGCAAAGAAGGACTCTTAGGGTTTCATCTTACACCGCTGAACTCAACGGAAGTTTTCTCATTGCCTTCAATGGGTGCAGAGACAGGCAATTAATTCCGGTACTACACAGAGAGCAAGAGACAGAATATGAATGCAAAGGAGGAAGCTGAAAGAGAGTGAGTGAGGGGAAGGAAAGACGTGGGAGAAGGAAAAGTGAGAAAGGCAGAGTTAGGAAAGAGAGAAACAGTGGGAGACAGTGGAGAGATCCTCAGCCTGGCCGGCAGGAGATGCCAATTCTATTCCAATTCTGCCATTACCGTGCTGTATGACCTCGCGCAAGTCTCTCTTCCCCCTCCTGTTTGTCCAGTTTGATGGTATTGCCTCCAGGGCAGGGGTTGTCTTTCTACAATGCCCAGCACAATGTGGCTCTGAGCTTGGTTGGCGAGCCTGCTGTGCTAAGAGCTACTGTATTAATAATAAGAAGAAGGAGGACAGGGAGGAAACAGGGCAACATCAAAACCAGATCCTTAGGGATGAACAGAGTTCGGTCTAGCTGCGGCAGCTAATAATAGAGCTACACGGAGTCCTGAGCGGAACGGCACAGCGTGTTCCTTTCTCTGCTCTCTGCTGCAGGGTCTCTAGCAGCCTCTTTTCCTCACCCCAGGCTGAGCTTTGGGTCAGAAGGTGCCAAAGGACAGTGCGTGCACTCCCCCAGAACTGCCTGAGAAAGGGCAGGTGGGTTCCCTGTTCCACTAATCACTCCCCAAAACACCTAGGAATTCTCACATGTGAACCCAGAGATGCAGGCAAGGCAACACAGGTAGCCACAAAGAGGTGAACACAGACTCGCCCAGCTCCTGTTACAGATGCACACGGACACACACATACAGGCCCACAGGTTACACAGAGTCACACCACTGCCATGAAGAGAGAGAGACACATACACACACACTCCCTGCTCTAGTCGCAAACTAATTGTCACTCCCCTGCCTTTCACCCAGGAGCAGGGGCCTGGCAGGTGGGGGTTTACTGTCCATCTGCCACTGCCCCCCATTTTGGAAAACACTGAAAGTCCAACCACAGTGATGTGCGCACTCCCACAGCAGAAACCTTTCGATAGTATCTGCTCCGCGCACCGCTCTGACCATGGGGCTCCCTTGTGAAGGCGCAGACTGCCCATGGGTGGAGATGTCGGCAGCAGGAACAAGGGAGAGGATGTACATATCACTGAGCAGAGAGCGGCAAGAGACACACAGCTGTGGGCTGTTGTCCTCCATGTCCCAGGTTCAAACTAACACAGAGAGACACGGCCAGTCCAACCCGGGTTCCGCACCGAAATACCATGACCTACATGCACAGAGATGCACGTCCACCCACCAGATCATTGTCTGATTCTTTCCCTGGTTTTAACGATGAGCCATTTTTGCTGCTGCTTGGACCATTGAGCATCCACCAGGGCTGGCCATATAAAGTTAGGATTAAAACCAGTGGGCCACAATCCCCCACAGTCATGGCTCCATTTGCACCTGAAGCAAAGATGCAGGGTTACCCAAGACTCCTAAGGGCCGTGGGTCATTCCCAGTGTGGCAAGCGGAGGATTGTGGCATTAATTCCTGCCTCTCTAAGAGGGGTTGGGACCTAGCAGGGGGCAGTTCTCTCTGGCACATGGCTTGGGAGCTGGGCACCACTTAACCCAATCTGGGTTGTTTTAGTAAAAGGTTCCTGCCACAGACCAGGTACAAAATGTGTGTGTGTGTTAGCGTGACACACACTGCACTTCCAGCCATGCATACAGCCATCCAAACATCCATGCAAAACCAAAAACAGGGAGCTCCACAGTCCTTCTTAAGCCAGCAAAACATTAGCCCACATCCTGCCATCACAGACTTCACATCCTCTCTCAGTGTTAAGGATCTGTTGTTTGTTCAAGGTCTCTCCCTGCCTGTTTACATTTAGTGTGCTTTAGTTACAACGAGGACAATGATTTATAAGCACAGAGCTTAGGGACAGCCACAAGAGCAGAATACAATCAATTTAGACCATTCAGGGATCGACTTGTTCCAGAGCCCGAGCTTGGGAAAGTTTGTTGGTCCTGCAGATGTGTCCCTGGTATGTTGCAATGTACATGACCTAAAAACCATCCTTTCTTTCTGATATCTCCCGAGCAGCTGGGACATAAACTGGATGTCCATGCAGCCCGATGGCTGGGAATCCTGGCTTATAGAAGATGGAAATCTATTGTTTCTAGCCCTGGTGGTCCATGATTAGATCAATCACTGGTGGCAACAGTTGCAGACTGAATATAGCACAAGTGAGAGCCATTTTCAGTCCTTGCAATGGAGGATGAAATAGGCATTGTTCCCCGCACGTGTGTGTAGCGCAGGTGAATGGTGTTGGATCGACAGCCTTGAGAGAACCCAGCCCTCTCTTCATACACAGGTCTGGCAGCCGTAGTGCAAGTTTCCCCCGTGGTGCTCCTCATCTCTCCCCCGCAAAGCTAAGAGTGCTGTCCCGTTCTCATGGCCTAGCCAGACTTCAGCCTTTTTGTGGAGGTTGAGGATAAAGGGTTGTGGTTCTCTGATGGGAGGAGGCTCGGTTCTATTTCCAGTTCTGTTACCGAACTCCTGGGTGACCTCGGGCAAGCAACTTAGGCCCAAATTTTCAGACTTGGTGCTAAGGGGTTCCACTCACCACAGGTGCGCCTCCTTGTGGCTGGTGTGGGGATTAGCTCTCATCCCATCTGGCACCCCCTTCCACTGATTGCTCACGCTGGGGCCCCCTCTCTCCACAGAACTCAGGGTGCTCCCTCTTCATGCCAGACCCCCCCGTTCCAGGTTAACAAAGTACCACCAGACAAGCTGTTGGAACGCTTTCCCAGGCAGCCTGCCATTCCAAGTCTCCATGGTCTGTGCTGCTTTTCCAGTGGCTGGGGGTGGGAAGCCAGCCTCCTCTCCCCCCCAGTATTCCAGGTTCCAGCCCAGGGATCCTCTGAGTAGCAATCCAGATCTACGCAGTCTCAGATCCTGTTGCTGTTTCCTTGGGCTCCTGCCTATCCTCTCTCTCTCTATCACCTATCTCTGAGTTTGCCTCCAGAGATTCCTCTGCTCCCCAGGGTTACTTCACCCCTCTGAGCCTCTTGCTGGACTCCAGGGCTTACTCTACCCTGGACCTCCTCATTGTCCCTGGCCAACTCCCCTTCCCTCTAAGGATGGCTGCAGAGCTCCTCCCTCCAGCCCCTTCTGCTCTCACTTCCTGGCTTTATCATCCTATCCTGGCTCCTCCCCACACTGGGCTTCATCTGCCATTAGCCCCTGACAGTCCCTACTTCCCTTCCAGGTGCAGCACAGGTTAATTGGCCCCTTTTAACACACATTAAGCCAGTAGGGGTTGTGTGGGGTGGACACTCCATCACACCTGGGCAGCTAAATTAGGCACTTAAATGCATATTCATGCACCTACATAGGTGGGCTAATTTGCAGAGGTGCTGGGCACCTGCAGCCCATAAGAATCACTAGTAACATTCAGTGAATGAACACAGCCCCCAGTTTTAGAAACTCAAATCTGACAAGTGGGTCCTCAGGTCCTACTGGTCTGGTCTAAATCTGAACTAGTAATTTATCAAGTGCCCTGGAATACCATATTTTAAGGGATGGTTACCCTGCCCACATATTTGGTGACACTTAGCTACATTAGACAGGCCAAACCCCCTAAGGGGCAGTTCTTCTCAGAACAAGAGTCTCAAGTCCCCCAAAATGCCCACCTAAATGATTTTTGGAAAATGAAATGTCCTCAAGCCCCTATGAGCCACATAACCGACTGTGTCTAGTTGTCTTTAAGAATCACTCTCCATCAGTTGGAGAAAAGCACTGAACCAACAGAAGTCTCCTTTTCTGCCCTGGCATAGCAAACAGTTAAGAAAGACTGGCTGAGGGTGAAAGAGATGGACAGGCTATTTCTTCCTGACCCCCCATGATGATCAGATTATGGCCCCAAAGATAAGGACTGAAGGCCCTTGTTAACTAGGGAACGAGAGAACAGAAAGAGAGAGATTGTTTATAAAGCATGCAGAAGAGAAGATTAAAAACAATAACCCATCGGTGGGTTCTTCCCCAGGCAAAGATGGGGAAGAGGGGAAGCATATTTTAGTTCTATTCAGTTATATATTCCCATAGCCCCAGGAAGACTCCATAGTAGCCAAAATGTCAGCTTTAATCTCCTTTCAATGGGTATTTTGCAAATAACTCCTTTCCTCCTTTTAAGTTCTGCAGCTAATACGTTGGAGCAGTGACGATCCCCAGCAATGATTTAATGGAACAGAAAATGTGCTCCCCTAATGTCACATTTCAGATGTGCTTAATTCAAAGGAGGCAACAAAAATAAACAGCAAAGACTTGGCGAGCGAAAGCAGCTGCAGAGGGTCGTCTCCGCTGTCGCAGTGCCCGCTGCTTGCTCCCCTCACCACTGGGCATTTGCATTGCACACGGGAGTAAAAGAGAGCACAGAAATTGACGGGCTAGAAGAGACCATCAGCCCCCGCAGTCTGGTGCCATGCCTCTGATGGATTTCAACGTTGGATGCTGCGAAGCAAAATATAAACTGCCATCAGGAATCTAATTCTGTAATACAGCGCCAGAGCTTGTATAACTCATGGGACAGACGCCTGGTTGGGATGAATGGAGGGATGGATTTCTGACCCCTCATCTGGTGATCAAATTATGACCCCAAACATGAGAACAGAGAGATACGTGCTGAATAGCGTTGAAAGATCTCACCCTGGTGCTACAGCAGATGTTTTGGTTGGCACTGATCTAACCCTTTTATAGCCATACTAGGATACCTGCTTCAATAATATCCTGTGGCAGTGAGTTTACAAGGTTAATTTATTTCCCCTGCCCAGAGCAGGCAATCCTCTTGCCACATGCCTCACTGGTGAACACACACCTTGGGCAGAGCTAAGGACACTGCATGAGCCAGAGGAGAGCAATACAGATGGACCTATGAGCTGTTGAGAGATGGTCCTGTGGTAGTGAGAAGCTGTGGATTTCCCAGGAGGAAATCCACGCACTGGATGTGACAGCCCCGGGGCATAGGGAAGGGGCTGAACTATCCAGGAGCTGTTTCTATACAGCAGCTTAAGTACTCCGGGTCATAGCTTTCCCAAGCCATGGAGTAGGCACCAGAGAGGGAGCTATCCCCTCCCTCAAGCCCATCCCATCTCCAGGGAGCATGCCCGGCACTTCCAATCCACTTCAATTCGAAGCAGCAGCACCTCCTGCTGGCGGTGCCAGCCAATAAGTGTAGGACTCCCAGGAGATTCCCGGCCAAATTAGCCTCCTCTTGCCATGTGATTTAGGCCTGATCCTGGCCGATGCTGAGCCCTAGCAGCTCCCTTCAAAGCCAATACCATTCGCAGGGGCTCCGAATCAGGATCTGAACCCACGTCTTGTCTATGGAGGAATCTTTGTCTTTCCTCTCCACTCTTCTGCCTACGGCCCTGGCACTTTCGGCTTCTCTGCCCCCTGCTTGCCCCTGGGCTGCTGACTCCTGGCCTGCAATCTCCACCCACCCCTTGCCTAGCTGAGGCTGCACAATGAGAGCTAAGGGGCATCGGCAAAGCAGCCTCCTTGCTCCCTGCCAGGAAGCAGGACTGTGGGACGGGAGGTGAGTCTGGCTGCTACATAGAGAATTCAGCCCATTGCCGCAGGGAAGAGGAGCCTGATCCCTAAGAGGGATTAGCGGGAAGGGCTGATTCTTTTTGGGGGAGTGAGGAGGGTTGATTTCTTGGGTTGAGGGAGTTGACTGTGTGGGTCAGACGCCACTGGGGGAGGAGAATTTGCTTAATTCTATAACTGTTATGCAAATATCAATGCTAATTTTAGGCAAATGAGTTCCCAGGCATCTCAGTGCCCAGTATAGGCAGGTCTGATGCAAATCTGTAATTCTCCTTGGCTAGCTGGATCCCAGATTGACTGACACAGCCTGTGATGCCAGATGCCCAAGACCTGCCCGCCCTCGCCCTGCTGGCCACCCTGCAGTTTCCCCAGTTGTACTAGAAGAATCCACCATGGCAGCATTAAAGGAAAACAATGGGTCAGTGACCTGGACTCCAGGAGTATCTTGGTGTATACGAGGGGATGTGATTACTAATAAAAATAGCATGTGGCCCTTTCATAGCTCTCTCCATCTAAAGACCACCCAGCATCAAAATGCAGCCACCTCTGAAGAGGAAGGCAACAATTGTCTAACACAGACTGTGCAACAATTCAGGAGAGATCCTGCCATTCTGTAAATCAGCACAGGGATGGAATGATCCCATGGAGCTACTCCTATTTACACCCACTAAGGACATGGCTCCATGTACTGAAACAGCAGGAGGAAATTATGAAGAGCAAATCGCTGCCCAATTCATTTCAGCAGGTCATGGAGGCTAACACCCCCCATCCTACAAACAGTAGCCCCCCAGGATCTTTAATAACCACACACAATCAAGGCCTCTGATGCCTCATCTCCAGCAGTACTTTGCCCTAACCTGCTGGGGCATTGGTCCAGCGGAGACTGAGCAGAACAAGTGCCACCTACTGGATCACAAGCAGCAAATGACATGCTTCAATATTAGAACTGGCCCGAATTTTTTTCATCCAAACAATTTTTTTTCCAATAACAGCCAAATATGGCTTTTTGACCAAAGCAATTTGGTTGTAACTTTCCAGTTTTACAATGAAAGAAAAATCAATATTTTTTTAATGTGTATAAAATTTCAATTTTCAGTAAAAAAAAAAAATTGGTACTTGAAAACCTAAAACTGATTTTGTTTAATGACTTTTTTGTGGTTTTAGGAAAACCAAAACATTTTTGCAAGAAATTTCAGGAAAAAGGAGTATGTCTTTTTAACACTTCCCCCTCCACACACACAATTTTCAACCAGTTCTATTCCTTATATAGTGAATCTTGCTACAACATGCAAAGGAGAAAACAGATGCCAGATTGGGGGGTCAGAAGGTAATATTCCCTCCTTTTGTATCAGCTGGGACCCTAAGAAGGTGAAGAAAGCAGAGCTTGTCTTCCTTGCAGACTGGGCAAGCATATTCCACACCACTAGTTTCCTGAAGTTGCCAGGCTGTGGGTTAATTCTGCCTGTTCTGTTTCTGTGTCTCAAAACATTCGTAAACATACAATTCTGCACTGGTCCCTGACTAATGTAGTAGATGTGACCAAATAGGTCTTTTCCATATTTAATTTGACGGGTTTTATATTAAAGAAAAGAAGAAAGAATATCATCCATAGCACCCTTCATCTGAGGATCTAAATGTGCTTTACAAAACTAACCTTAATCCCCTTTGAGGAAAGCATATTTATACCCTTTTTAAAAATGGGGAAACTGAGGCTCAAAGGGGTTAAATGACTTGCCCAAGGTCACACCAAGAGTCAGTAGCAGAACTGAGACTAGAACCCAAGAGTCCCCTGTTCTAACCACTAGTCCTGCTCAATCAAATGGGAGAAGTTGGTGGTGAGGAGTGGAGTGAGAAGAAATCCAGGCTCAGACTGAAGGAGGCATATGTCAGCTCCATCAGTGGTTGACTTGAAAAGGCTGCCTCTGCAGAGCCATGATTCAGCTGTTCAGCTACTGGTTGCCTGCCTCTCTCAGACAGAGAGCAGCATCTGCTTTGCGGAGCACTGAACAGCCAAGCAGCAAAAAAGGTCAACCACTTCTCTAAAGCTCTGCTCCAGGTTGGAAGCAGGGCTCACAACACATGTCAATGCAATGCTTCCGTGGGCTTTTTTGTTTCAGTTCATAAATATTAGATGCAGCCACATGAGGTTGCAAAGGATGGGACCCCTTCAGGCCTGCATCTAGTTAACAAGAGAAAAGGGGAGGGGCAGAGGGTGGAAAGTTGCCCACAACCCTCTAGACCTAATCTCACAAAGAAATGGAAATCCAGCTGGTCACTTTCACTTCTTGTCCTGGGCCTGGCTGCATTCAGGACAAGCTTATCCTCCTGATCTCGGGAATGCTTCTTCGGGGGTGACAAATTGCTAGGCCCACAATGAAATATTAAACAGGCCCCTTGCGATCACTGGGGTTATTTGTTTCCCCTGTGGCACTTGTTTGTAATAGCAGGTTTGATTTCAGAGCCTGGCTGCATGTGTTTAACTAATGGGATCCTCTCTCGCCAGGTTGGGGGAGTAAGGCGGATGCATGTGACCTTCTCCCATCACACTTGGACTTCACAGGTTAATCTCATGAGACTCAGCAAACTCCCAAAATCTCAATCTGATTTATGCAGTCAGCCTCTCAGCATTTTGTAGAGCCAGTTCTCGAGAGGCAACTGGACCAGAGGCTCCAATTGGAAATAGGCTCAAACTTGACAGAATGACACATGACAGAACAAGGAGTAATGGTCTCAAGTTGCAGTGGGAGAGGTTTAGGTTGGTTATTAGGAAAAACTTTTTCTCTAGGAGGATGATAAAGCACTGCAATGGGTTACCTAGGGAGGTGGTTACCTTAGCGGTTTTTAAGGTCAGGCTTGACAAAGCCCTGGCTGGGATGATTTAGTTGGGGTTGGACTAGATGACCTCCTGAGGTCCCTTCCAATCCTGATATTCTATTATTTGGATCTGGGTCTACACTCCCTCAAAGTTCACGGGCGTTTGGAGCTGAGGATTCAGTTCGGACCCTTACTGACTGAAGGGCCAGTTTCTGAATTCAGATCCAAGCTTCCTTGAGGTCTGGCTCAGGCCACTCTCTGTTCATGAACAATACAAGCTCAACCCTTGCCAAGAACTGCAACCAAAGCCATCCAAATCCCTGACCAGCCTCAAGCAGCTGCCACTTTGCAAAACTGATCAACCTACCAGAGAAAACGTTCCCTCTTTCTTACTGAATGTGGAATTTCTACCACCCTCTCCTTCTGCCCCCTCCCCAGATTACACTATTCTAAAGTACACAATAGCGGTGCAATATTCAGACTTGCATCTGTGACACAGTTAAGCCCCAGTAGATAGAAACCAGAGCTTGAGACAACTGGGGAGGGGAGATTAGCTTTCCAACGGAGCAAACCACACTTTCTTCTGTCCCTAGTAGATCCAGTAGCAATGCCCCTTAGCGTCACCGCATTGTCATGTATGTTATATTGTGGAGAGGCTTTTACAAAGTCTCATTTGTCATTTTCTCCCCTTCAGAGGCCCATGCAGTGTTAAAGCAGCATGGCTTCACAGCAGGGCATTCTGAGACCAGTGTGCCTGATAGGACATGAAAGCCTAGACAGACCCAGGTGGAGTGATGCAAAAATGCTGTCCTGAGAAAAGCTTCAAAATCCTTTTGAAACAGATGTTCTGTAAAACATTTGGCATGTGCAGAATCTCCGATAAGGGTGTGGATCCCTCCCAAGGGACACCATCTGAGGTTGCAGCTTTGCCTCTGTTTTTGGCTCACTGATCCTATCTCGTTCCCAGAGCCGCTCCCACCAAAACTTGTTTGAGGTGCCCCAAACACACAACGGGCTGGGTCCCCAGCTGGTGGAGATCAGCGTCGCTCCACTGACTGCAATGGGACTATGCTCATTTACACCAGCAGAGGATTGGGCCTGACAAGCAGCATGCGTGAGAGAATCCACCCCCCACCATCCCTCTTCAGCCGCCTCGTAGGCCCTGGCCGGAACCCAGAAAGCAGCTAAGATTCCCCAGCACTGCTTAATGACCCACTGTGCTCTCTCCTCATTTACATCTAATTAGAGGAATGAGCCCATTAATGAGAGCTTTGCTAAATGCAAACCCAAGGAAACCACAGTCAGTGGAATGATGCAGCGGTGGGGTCCAGGAGAGAATCCAAGCCCACAGTTTGCTCCTATTCTACCTTAAAACCTGGCCTCAGGACAGCAGCCATGTGGGTAAGTGGGCTAGTGTCCACACCAAATCAGTGTATCAGAAACAAGAGTCCGTTCCCAGGCCCTGAACTCCAGCTTCTCCCCCCGAGAACTGGTACAAAGCGCAGGCATCAAGGACATCAGCAGTATCTGCCCTTCTTTTATACTAGGGCCCCCAGGATAGCCAAGCAGTGCAAGAGCTGCTCAGCATTGCCAACTCTCGTAATTTTATTATGAATCCGGCAATATTTGGTGTAATCGCCCAGTGCCTGCAGTCATGTGAATTTGGGAGACTCTCAACTTTCATATGTATTAAAAAAACTAAGTTTCTAGCCCTTGTAGTGGCAGAGAAAAGCTTGTTAATCTGACCACAGTACAACCAAATATCTGGGCAAATGGAAAGGTCCCACATTTTTAAGTCTCATGATTTTTAAGCCAATCTCCTGATTTGGAAGGGCCTGAGCCATGATTTTTGAACGCCTGGGGTTGGCAGTGGTATCCACTTGTCTTGCAAGCACAGTGAACTCTAGGTGGCTTCAAGTTGCGCTACTTTGCCCCTCCTGCCCATTTTCTGACTAGCTGACCCCAGACTTTTTACACTTTGGATTTAATTCCATTTGCATCGCAGCTGAGTCCTGCTCTCCATTCCACCAGGGTAAAGCTGGAGTGACCCCTTTCACTCAGCGGAGTTACTCCAGATTAGGGCGACCAGACAACAAGTGTGAAAAATCGGGATGGGGGTGGGGGATAATAGGAGCCTATATAAGAAAAACACCCCAAAATTGGGACTGTCACTACCGGGAGTCACTCCACCGATGTCAATGATAACTGAAGATTGCTGAGCATCTCACAGAATCAGAACGCAAACTGGCGTTGTACTGTGTTGTGACTGGTCATCTTTAAGATACGGTGAGCCTGAATGTGCTCTCACTTACACCAGTTTTGCAAGTGTAAATCCACTGGGCCAGATTTCAGCTCTGATGTACCATGTCTGGAGGCCCAAAGGGACTCTAATGCTGTGCTAACCAGACATCTGAGAACTCCCCTTACCCAGAGGAATTCTTAGGTAGCTATACACCATCCTTCCTGACCCAACTCCACACCGGTGGTGTGGGTGGAGATGTTGGAGGTGTGGCAAGGAGCAAGAGCACTACTGCACTCCGTCAATCTCCAGCTAGCATAGTTGTCTCTTGAGGGCTGTTACCAGCAGAAGGGACATAGAACAGCACTAGGCTGCTCTAACTTGCACTGAGGGATAAACTGGAGGATTCAGAAGTTTAAGGATGCTGCGCAGGTACCTTTACCTCCTCACCCCCTTGGAGCGTCGTTTGGTTAGACCTGGACCCATTGATTTCAACTGAGTGACTCCTGATTTGCACTGGCAGAAGTGAGAGGCGAGTCCACCACACCTTTTAAAACTAGGACTTGGAGACAAGGAGATCACAAACCTGCTTCTATCCCAATTACCCAGGGCCAAACACAGCCCCACTGGAAGTTTTACTGCCCTGCACTGACCCACCTGGGAAATGGAATGGTTTCCATTAGAGTACGGACTGGTAATGAGGGCAAAGGAAATGAAAATCTGCCAAGGACAGCACTCCAGGACGCCCTGGGAGAAGCTGAGACATCCTCGTGGCCAGCAAGCCGGCACCTGAGCAAGGGGAATCCACAGAACAGTTTCCTAGCCAGCCCCTGGCAAGGTTTCAATCAGAAGGCCATGCTGGAAATGAAAAGGACAATCAGCGGAACGCTGTCTCTTGGCAGGGGAAGAGGCAATCGTCAAGATGGTGGCAGGCAGGACAATGACATTTCTCAGGCTTAATGAAAGAGGAGGATAGAATAACAGCAGAGCTCAGTGACTGGGAAACGGGAAGTCTTCCAAAGAGCCTGGGCTGCAGTTTATACTCACTGGAGGCCTCTCTCTATTTTTTTTTAATTTCTGCAAGTTAACAGCTTCAGAGAGTTAAACGAACCAGTTCACAGCACAAGTAGAAGGTGCCTATAAGCTTCCCCCACAAACATAGAATCATAGAATATCTGGCTTGGAAGAGACCTCAGGAGGTCATCTAGTCCAACCCCCTGCTCAAAGCAGGACCAATCCCAACTAAATCATCCCCAGCCAGGGCTTTGACAAGCCTGACCTTAAAAACCTCTAAGGAAGGAGATTCCACCACCTCCCTAGGTAACCCATTCCAGTGCTTCACCACCCTCCTAGTGAAAAAGTTTTTTCCTAATATCCAACCTAAACCTCTCCCACTGCAACTTGACATCATTACTCCTTGTTCTGTCATCAGGTACCACAGAGAACAGTCGAGATCCATCCTCTTTGGAACCCCTTTTCAGGTAGCTGAAAGCAGATATCAAATCCCCCCTCATTCTTCTCTTCCGCAGACTAAATAATCCCAGTTCCTTCAGCCTTTCTTCATAAGTCATACTGGACACAGTGCTCCAGATGAAGCACCAATGTTGAATAGCGGGGAATGATCACGTCCCTCGATCTGTTGGCAATGCCCCTACTTATACAGCACAAAATGCCGTTAGCCTTCTTGGCAACAAGGGCACACTGCTGACTCATATCCAGCTTCTCACCCACTGTAATCCCCAGGTCCTTTTCTGCAGAACTGCTGCCTAGTCATTCAGTCCCTAGTCTGTAGCAGTGCAAGGGATTCTTCCGTCCTAAGTGCAGGACTCTGCCCTTGTCCTTGTTGAAGCTCATCAGCTCTCTTTTGGCCTAGTCCTCTAATTTGTCTAGGTCCCTCTGTATCCTATTCCTACCCTCCAGCATATCTACCAATTCTCCCAGTTTAGTGTCATCTGCAAACTTGCTGAGAGTGCAGTCCACACCATCCTCCAGATCATTAATGAACATGTTGAACAAAACCGGCCCCAGGACCGACCCTGTGCTTCTGCTACAATACCTCAGAGCTGATCTAAAGGAACTGCCTCTCCAGGTGACAAGGACATTCATTCTCCATCAGACACTCTGCTGAGCCTGCCACTTAGGATAAGTAGCTTTTCTGATAGGACTGCTAAGATCTGGACTGAGACCAGCAGCTCTTTTCACATAGGCCACTGAACAGCCAGGAAGCTGTATCAGCTTTCTGCCAGTGCTAACCTGCGCCAGAGGCAAACCAGTGATATAGAGGTGAAAGGCCGGTCACATTCTCCTACATCCCATTGTTATTTCCCTGTGATATCCATCCAGTCCCCCTGCTGGAGACATGATGTACTTCATTGCAGTGGCACAACCATGTTAATTTATGCAAGGCAGAGGAGTTAAGGTCAAATTGGTATAGCTTCTGACAAGGTGTAAACACAAGTGCACTTGAAGTGGACACTGAAATCCAGCTCGGGTGAAGAAACAGGCAACTCAGTTCTACGCCAGAGTGAATCAGCAGCTAAGGGAAGTCCCAACACTAGAGCAATGCCCTAGATACCTGGGATTATTCCTGTAGAGAACATCTCCACTCCTCAGGGCAAGTTGGCCAAGTTCTGCTCTGTTACTCCAAGATAGAGTGAATAGACTGCAAGTGTGAAAAATTGGGACAGGAGGGGGGCTAATAGGGTCCAGTACAAGACAAAACCCTGACATCGGGATGTCCTCCCTACTCCAAGAGCTCCCGCCCTAGTGACACAAGCAGGGTCACCAAAAAACTCGCATGCTTTGAAAGTCTAGCTACAGCCTTCTACTTCACTGAGCCAAAGGCATGAGCTCCCCTGAAACAGACAGCTGAACTAAAGCAGGGATTTCGGACAGGATTCCGGGGTTCTAGTTCTGTCTTTCTCCCCGGATTGTCTGACACACTTAGGCGTAGTAATAATAACAAATCAATTAGTAGTGGTGATAGGTAATTCAGGTTTGGAAAGTGTTGTGAGACCCTTGAACAGAAAACATTACTGCTATCTAGGTGTAATTGATTTAATTATCACTAGGCTCAGTCCTGGAGTTTCCATTCCTTTCTCAGGCACTGCTCTCAGCTAAACCAATAGGAGTCTTGCCTGAGCAAGGACTTCAGGATTTGGCCCATTTGGCCCTTCTCCTTCTCCTTGTCTATATTTTCTTTGCCCCATTACTTTATTAGCATGTGACTTAGAAGAGTGCCACGGGGCATCCATATATCCCACAGTGATAGACTTTGAGACTGGTTCTCCACTGCCTCGCACCTTGTGTTGTAACTTATCAGTGTGCAAAGTCAATGGGGCTACACTGGTTCACACCAGCTAGGGATCTGGTCCCACTACTTCAGTGGACGTATATTTCATTAAACCAGTCTAACCAATAGTAGAATCAGCCCCAATGAAGTTATCTCGCATAAAACTGATGGGAGATCTAAATCAGACACTAGAGAGAAGGGAATCGCTTACCCTAGCACTGAGATGCAGCCATCTCATATGACAACAAAAGAAAAACTGTAAAGGCGCAGGATGGATTGGTTTATGAAGGAAGGAACAGAACTACGGACCATATTCTCACCTCAGTTCATCGTGTAGTTTGAGAGAAACCTCACTCTGTGCTAGGTTACTCCTGATTTCCACTGGTGTAACTATGCTGACTTCACTGGAGTTATTCCTACTTTACACCTGTGTACATGAGATCTGAATCAGGCCTGAATGTGTAGCTTGGTCAACTGATGACTAAGTGACTGGGAGCCAGACAGTAATAACCATCTACAAATATTTGAAAGTGCCATGAGAGGGGAGCATTAGAGTGGTAACCAGGAGGAAAGAGATGAAGTTAAACTACGATAATTTGAGCCTGAATACGATGCAAACCTTTCTATCAGCGAAGTTTGGTAGACCATGGTATGATCACCCAAGAGAAGTGGTGGAAGCTCCATCAGCTGAGACATTAAAAACTGGACAGAGGAACATACTACAGGGAAAAGTCCTGCCTTGGTCCTTGTGGTAGGGACTAGATCTTTCCCATCTTTAGCCTCTATAAACCATTTAATGGTGCACAGCAACACTACACCAGAGCATCAAAGAGAGAGTGAAGAATACTCTCTCCAGGGGCCTTAAGATACTATTGGTCTGACAGTGCTCTTCACTCACCCTGGAGTCAATCCAGAGTAACTCCACCTAAGTCGGCAAAGCTGCCCCATGTTTACACCAATGTAGCTGAGAGCAAATTTTGGCCCTTTATCTCACCCTGTTAAACTAGGGAGGGGGACAGGTTGAACAATTCAGCTTTAGATGCTTGTCAGAAATACAGCTGAACAAACGGTACATAAGATAGTGGTATCCTCAGGGCAGGGTATACATTTATCATTAAAGCACTGAAAAAATCATATGAATGTAATTAACAACATTCTCTCTCTCTCTCCGCTGTCCCCTGCCCCAGTCTAATGTTGGAACAGCCTAGCAGAACACAGTCCTAGGACGTTAACATTCTCCCTACCATGAGACCTCCCTTCCAGTAAGAATGGCCATACTGGGTCAGACTAAAGGTCCATCAAGCCCAGTATCCTGTCCTCTGACAGTGGCCAATGGCAGGTGTCCCAAAGGGAATGAACAGACAGGTTATCATCAAGTGATCCATGGCTTGTCACCCAATCCCAGCTTCTGGCAAACAGAGGCTAGGGACGCCATTCCTGCCCATCCTGGCTAATAGCCACTGATGAACCTATCTTCCATGAATCTATCTAGCTCCCTTTTTAACCCTGTTATAGTACTGGCCTTCACAACATGCTCTGGCAAGGAGTTCCAGAGGTTGACAGTCCATTGAGTAAAAAAAAAACTTTCTTGTGTTTGTTTTAAACCTCCTATTAATTTCCTTTGGTGGCCCCTTGTTCTTGTATTGTGAGAAGGAGTAAATAACACTTCCTTATTTACTTTCTTTATGCCACTCATGATTTTATAGACCTCTGTCATATCCCCCTTAGTCACCTCTTTTCCAAGTTGATGGAAGCCGTTCTATACCCCTAATCAGTGGATGACTGAGTTCCTGGAAGAGACACTCCCTTTCCTAAAGAAATTTTGAAGCTCTGGAGAGGTAGCTACAGGGATAGATTGGAATACCAGTTATACCAACAGACTATTATTATTATTTACATTCCAGTAGAACTAAGAGGTGAGCTCCCTCTTCCTCTGTCCCGGTATCAGGGAATTGTGCACGCAGTAAGAGATGGTTCTTGACCCTCAGAACTTACAGCCTATGCAGATCAATGTGGAAGGGTAAACAGAGGCACAAGGAAGTGAACTGATTTGCCCAAGGAATAGAACCCAGGTATCTTGACTCACAGTCCAGTGCTCTGACCAATAGATAAAACTGCCCCGAGGTGTAACTCCACACAAAAACCACTGTGGTCTTGGGATCCAATACTCCACTCAGTTGCACCAGTTCATAACTCCAACGGAGTCAGGCCCAAACGATCTACTCCACTGTTATACTGAGATGTGAATGTGACTCAGGCCTGGTCTACATCTAAAACTCAGATCAGCCTAGCTACATTGCTAAGGGCTATGAAAATTGTCATACCCTGTGCAAGGCCCTTAGGACAACCTAACCCCCACAGTAGACGCAGCAAGACTGACAGAAGAATTCTTCCATCAACTCAGCTCCCACTTCTCAGAGAGGTAGAAAAATCCCTTTCATCACTGTAGGAAGTACCTAGGCGACAGCAGCACAATTGCAGTGCCATACGTGTGCTGCTGTAGCTGCCGGCATGTAGACAGATCCACTGAGTGATCAGGTTTAGGAACGCATCACCCATGGAAGCATCCTTGGCTAAGATCCAGCTTCCCAAAGGTATTTAGGCACCTCCTTTTGAGGAACTTTGAGGACGCACTGTTGCCTTCCCTGTACTTCTGTCTATCTTTCAAATGTTTATGGAGGAAACATATTAGGCCTTTTACTTCCCGGTCCCCTTTCAAGAACAAACAAAAAATACGCTGTGCCGCCAGCAGTCCTTTTATTATCTAACATAGAGTTCATGCAATAAAGTCCGTTAATTAAAACATGAATATTTAAAATGGCTTTCAAGAGCAGCGGCCTCATCTCACCAGAGGGAAGAAGCGAGAGAGAAGAAGGGGAAAAGGGAAAAAAAAATAATCACACACACAAAAAGTTGTAATGCACGAGGAAGGCAGGCGAGTTCTTTTTGCAAGAAGAGCATTTCAATTATTTAATTGCTGAATGAGTATATTTTCCCATCAGACATTAGATGTTCATTTATGCCTCACAGGAGGAAGGGGGAAGGTATGGGAGGGGGAGGGAAGGGTGGGAGAATGTGTAGAATTTTAATTAAAATTTTATGAGGGCTAAGTTATCATTTTCGGCAGAGTTGCATTTCAAAGTTGTGGCTGTGTCTGTGGGTTGATGCGTGCAGATGCAGTGGGCCCGGTGCTTATTTACAATGAAGCCTCGTTGAGATGGTCTCTCAAAGTGGAAGAGAATTACATTTGTACCCACTTTCAGGCATATGTGCATGCACAGGCGTGCATATCTGTGCACGATAGTGTGTACAAATCTGTGCATGTGACTGCACGTAAATGAATTTCTATGTCCGGATGCACATGCGTGTGGGGGCACAGTGGTGCCTATCTGTGCACGATAGATTGGGTGTACAAATCTGTGTGTGAGTGTGCATAAATGGGTTTCTCTGTGCATTCAGTGTGTGTGCATGTGTACCTGTGTATGGGCACACGTGTGTGCTCGTATACTGTGTATGAGTGTGGTTGTGTGTGTTCCAAATATCCTCTGGGAGGGTGAAAAAGATAAAGCAGAAAAGTGGAGATGGGAGACGAATTCCCAAAGGGCTCCTTGAGGAAGAATACACTGCACAGGCCAGGGGCAGGAAACTCCGACCTCAGAGACAGAAGCATTGACACCAACGTCCGCAGGGCAGAACTCCGACCAGCTGCAAGCGATCGCAGCTCTCCTGGTGTGAACAGATCTCTCACGACAGGGTGGTTCTCAGGTTCTGGTCCAGAGTCCCAACTTTGCCTTCCCTTCAGACATTCTGCCTTGCTAGCTCTCGTCTGTCTTTCACAGCTGAGCACTGGCAAGAGGTGCACATCTCTCTACTCTGCCCGAGTGCCTGCTGGATGCTGAATCAGTGCCATTGCTGGCTCACCTAGAATCCTTTGCTGTCTCTCCCGTGACTGCTCTTTGACACTCCTGTCCCTGTTCTATTCCCAAGAGGGAGTTTTCTTTTTCTCTGACCCAGCCTCACATCCTGGGCACTGAAGTGAGCTGAGCAGCTTCTAGGGGTGGGATATAGACTTTGGTTTAGTTCCCCAAGAACTCACTCTGAGCTCTGTTTCCACATGGGGTTTCAACAGGAACAGATTCATCTTTGAACAGCAAGGGGTTATCCTGAGCCATCCCTGCCTGGGCCCAGCCAAGTCTTGGGCCTTTAGAAGGTCGAGGGGACATACCTAGAGACATGTCAGACATCTGCAGCTGTAGGAAAGAAGGCTTTTGCATCAGCAGTAGCAGCATTAAGGAAGATGAGACTGTGCCCATCGCTATTCAGAAAAGCACTTCAGCACAGGCTGAATTAGAAGCATGCTCCTCTGCTGTGCTGACCATGAAGGGATTTAAGCATGTGCTTAAATGCTTTGCTGAACTAAGAGGCAGGCAAGAAAGCAGACAGAGATAAGTTCCATCAAGCAGACAGGGGTAGTCCACAGAGGGCTCTGAAAACCAGGCAATTTTAAACTGTGGAAATCCGTGCCTAGCACACCTCCACTCAATTCCGTGGAGTCTCAGAAGGAAAGAATTTGGCCAGAAGTCTTTTCCAAACAGACTTTTATGAGTACCTGGCATCCTCAGAACAATTCATTCTAGTCTTCCAAGAACACTCAAACACTAACGATTCAGGCTCTTTACTCCCACAGAGTAATGTATAAGAGATGGGCTAGGGCAGGGATCTGCAACCTTTGGCGTGTGGCCCATCAGGGAAATCCGCTGGGGGGCCAGGACAGTTTGTTTATCTGCAGCATCCACAGGTTCAGCTGATTGCAGCTCCCACTGGCTGTGGTTCACCATTTCAGGCTAATTGGGGCTGCAGGAAACAGCATCGGCCAAGGGATGTGCTGGCCACCGCTTCCCACAGTCCCCAGTGGCCTGGAGCAGCGAACCGCGGCCAGTGGGAGCTGCGATCGGCCGAACCTGTGGATGCTGCAGGTAAACAAACCGTCCTGGTCCACCAGCAGATTTCCTTGACGGGCCACATGCCAAAGGTTGCCAACCCCTGGTCTAGGGTGACCATTAGCTTTCTACGGCTCTTAGTTAAACTATTCCTGGAAAAATCCCACAAGCACAAACCAAAGGAGCATGTTCTGAAATGCCACAAAATGCCTGTTTGGAAAATCAATTCAGCAGCTAGCAGGGGACTTCCCCCATCCAACCAGTGACCCCAATCCCTGTGGTCACCTACTAGTAGGGAAAGAATTTGCATGAGTCAGATCCATACTGGAAAGGAGTTTTTACACACGTTGGGTTCTCCTGGGTTGATAGCGTCTTGAATGGGTGTGTGTTAAGATATCTGTTGGTGTACGTGTGTGTGTTTTGTGAATGCATGCCATGTGTTTGAACCTCTGCCTGTCTCTGTGTGCCATGAGTATAGATAGCCAGGTGTTGTGTGTGCCCACACGTGTGTGTGTATATTTGTGTTTTTTCCAGGGTGCCTGCTCACACGCCAACAAACACAGCACCACAGCGGCAGAGTTACAAACTGAAAGTGAAAGCAGAAGATGGGCACAGCCTTCCAATAGCCCAAGGATACACCTGCAGTGGAGAAAGGATGGAGCAGCTTTTTCTGTTCTCTATAAACAATAGGTAAAGATTGAAGAGAAATGGGGGAGAAAATCTCCTATAGCAAACAACCAAACCAGCCCAAAGCTCCCTCTCTCAGATCAAGTCAACTTTCAGCAGCTGTGTCACAGCACAGGAGGAGCTGCAGACATGAGGACACCTCTTCATGGAGTGTGTCACATTCTTGGGTGCAATCCAGACCAGAGATGGCTTGGGTCATCACCTGCCCAGCTTGGGTCATCACCTGGGGGCCTTAAAATGCTCTGCTGCTGTAGCTCCCAGGTCTGGATGCTCCCAGCCAACATACAAGCATGGACTGAGTGTCTGCATGTAAGGCAGCTCTGGATATACAGCTCTGACTGCAGCAGCCTGCTTGTTCCACTCCAGCCACACTCCAGCCCTCACCTGCCTTGGCTACACCTGGCAAGATGACCTCAACATTGCCTAGATCCAAATGTTCCCAAAACTGTGCGCTCTGCAATGTCCAGCCTTTTCCTGGACCCTTCAGAGGAATAATAAGGATCATTTGTTTGCGCCTGTAAAGAGACCTCACGGTGTATCACTTGAACTGGAGTTAACTATCACTTCAGTGCAAACACAGCACTGGCGGGTTTAGCGTAAAAGTAAAATGAGTTTATTAACAAAGGAAGAGGGGATTTTAAGAGAGCTGAAGGACAAAGAACAGAGGCCGAAGTGATTACCAGCAAATAAATTGGACAACACTTTCTAATGCCTAAGACTTAACAAAGCAACAGTTTTGGTTCAAGGTAAGCTTCTTGCCATACTATTTTCCAGCAAGATGGCTGACCACCCCCTAGGTCAGGATAGAATCATAGAATATCAGGGTTGGAAGAGACCTCAGGGGGTCATCTAGTCCAACCCACTGCTCAAAGCAGGACCAATCCCCAGACAGATTTTCGCCCTGGATGCCTAAATGCCCCACCCAAGGTGGAAATTCACAGCCCTGGGTTTAGCAGGTCAGTGCTCAAACCACTGAGCCTCCCCCTTTAAAAAAAGTTTTTTCCTGGACCATATACCTCAAAATTCCCTAATAGCTAAGTTACTTCCTCTGCAGCTTCCCACAGAAGGGGACAGTCTCTCCTGCTGCTTTCTACTCCTCTCACAAGGAGTGTGCTATCTCCAAACACCCTCAGCCTTGACCAAACAGAGGAAATAGAAATAAGTGTATATCTCATAGCTCCCATTTCCTGCTCTCCTTACTGTCCTTTCATGGCTTTTGCCTACTAAAGTATTAACTAGCCTCTCTCTGGAAGCCCTGGGATGCACAGAACACACAGTATGTGTCCAGCAAAAAGAGAACTCACATTGCTCAAGACATGAAAATCAGGTGCAAGCAAACTACACCAGATAAAATAAGACCCAAGCTTGTCCTTTCCCAACATGCAAGCCTGTTTTGGACACTGGCAATAAGCACTTCATTTTGTGTTTCCTTGTTATAATCAGCAAGAGCCTTTGTGATTCATAGTTATCGCAGCTGGTACCAGAAGCCAAATTAAACCATAATAAAATTGTAATCTATTTGTTAGCATGTATGTACATCACTGCCCTCTTCGAATTTCCAAACTGTGTGTTATATGCTAACTGCCTCCTTACAACTCTTCTTTGCTATGAATGTGATGCCTACAAAAAACTTGACAATGGTTAGGCAGCTGGTGTAGTGTGACCCCCTGCTTATCATGCTGATCAGTACTGTAATTGGATATGCCTATACTGCATGCACAGGGTGTGATTGCAGATTTAGGAGACATATACAAGGTAGCATTAATCTAGCTAGCTTGGATACTGGAGCAGAGAAGCCACAGCAACACATGCTTCAGAGCAGGCTAGCCCCGAGAGTAATTATCCCAACTCCAAAGAAAGTTGAGGAAAAAAGTTTAAAAACTGTCGAAATGCCTCATTTCAACATTCTTTAAACAAAACATTCTGGTGTTTTGGTTTGAAACAAACAACTTTTCACTTCAAAATTTGGGCTAATTAGACTGAAAAGAAAGTTAAAAAAGAAATAAAAGGCAAAATCAAAACATATGTTTCAACTGACTCAAAATGGCAGCGGGGGAAATGTTCTTATGGTTGGGGAATATTTTCAAAATTTTGACTTTTCACCCTGATTTGAGACAGAAAATTTTTTTGAATTCTCAAAAATATAGAATATCAGGATTAGAAGGGACCTCAGGAAACCATCTAGTCCAACCCCCTGCTCAAAGCCGGACCAACCCCCAGACAGATTTTTGCCCCAGCTGCCTGAATGGTCCCTCAACGGTTAATCTCACAACTCTTGGTTTAGCAGGCCATGCAGAACACATAGGGACTGTACAATCAATTAATAATAACAATCAACACACAATTGGATAATCAAACTTCAACCCTTTGCCCTAAACTCAGCTCAAGCCAGCACTTCAGACCCCAGGCTGGCATATGGAAACATCTGATTAACTGTTTTTGGAGAGGGGAAAAAGTTGGGGTCTGTGGTTTAATTTTCTTGGCTCTCCCCTAGGACCAGAATGGGAAAACAAAAGCAAACAAAATAGAGGCAGCTTTCTGGGTATTTTGGATCCACTGGAGCAAGGAATGCTCAGAAGAAAAAGAGCCTTTTGTCACGCCATTATCAGCCTGATTATTTAGGTCATGAGCTCATTGAGGCAGGCCCCGTCTTCTTCTTCTGCGTTTATATGGTGCCGAGCACCATGGGGGCCTGGCCCAGGATGGGGCTCCTAGGTGCTTCCACAATAATAACCAATACACAATAATAATACATTATGAGACCAAGGTGGTTTCCATAATCTTCCAATCTGAGAGGGGTTCATCGCTGAACTGCACCTCCAAAGCTTTCAAAGGTAGCCCAGTGCCCACAGTTATTTCCCTCAGAGATGGCTTCAAGCCCCATCCAGCATCTGCCCCTTTGTGACTACTCCTCCTCTCCTGGGAATCCTGGCCGAGCAGTAAACAAGCGACACTGTGGCTGGGCAGGACGGTTTGCGTAGCGCAGCACAGGACCCACGGTTGCCTGTCATTTTCCTCAGGCTGTGGCTGATTTCGCTGGAAGGTTAGTGGTGGGCTGATGGTCCACAGAGCTGGGTGCTGCATCCCAGGCCACAGACTATCAGCTTTCTTGATCATGCCTGCATTGCATGGGAGACCGGGCAGACATGCGCCAAACCTATGCACCATTTAAGTCCCAGTTAAGCCGTGTTTTTTTCCCCAGGGTTTACAAGGGGGATTTAAGTGATGCATTCACCTCGAATTGGCCCTCTGCCCAGGGCTGATCTTCACCTGAACCCCCCAAGTCCTGCCCCATACAGTCCTGGGCTCAGTGTCAAACCTGGAACAGATTCTCTAGGAGTAGCCTCTTTGCTGCTAGTTCCAAAGACCTGATCAGGAACCTGGAGGCAGAGGACAATACTTCATACGAGTGCCCTTTAGAAGGACCTATGCTATTAGACTAAGGGCGCTATGAGCAACTCCTTCCATTAAATAACGAAAACCATGTTAACTCTCTGGTGCTTCGAATGCTCCCACTGAGCACAATTTGCAGAACTTAGCTGCGTACCAATAACTCGGGCAGCTTGGAGAGAGAGTGATTCCACAAAAATGTAGAAAAAACACAAGAGCCCAGGGAAACACCTGTTTGCTGTCATAAGAAAAAACAACACTGGGACTCTCCTGTTTACACGTTAGAAGCTGACAGGGCATCACTTTCCAGCCAGAAACATGTGCCAGGGCATTACCCAGGGCTACAGAGTGAAGGGGATGTGCCAATAACAGCATCACTCCCATATCCTCCCCCCCAACGCTCCCTTTTCTACACATCTCCCCCACTCCCATCCAACATGCACAAGCTGTCATTGCATTCTAGCATTTGGAATCAGCTGCGGCAAAAGCCAGCCACTTCTCTTCCGACCACCACTGGTGTTCATTTGTAGCCAACGCTGCATGTATCGTGCATAAACATCTTGACTAGGGCACGAAGGGGAGCTGACCAGCTGACACCGCGTAGTTCGTTATAAGGAATGAGGCTGCACATTTCACAGCTCCCAGCTATGCGGACTGAGCCAGGCTCAGCCCTTTATTATTACTTTCTAGCCATTTGGGTATCACAGGTCTATAATGGTTCATTTGACTGTATATGGCACTCAGGGTCCAAAGTGAACATTTGGCATAATGAGCTGTGCTGTAATATAGTGTTATTGCACTGCTGAAACTGGAGCAAAAATTCAAACACAATATATATGTGATTATGACATTGTGTTAAAGGACATCCCATCCTATTAGACTGCATTATAATGCCATCACATCCAGAAAGGCTGACGAGCAGGATATTTAAATAGGTTGCACGATCTTGTGTAGCTCACTTTGAATCATAGAATAGAATATCAGAGTTGGAAGGGACCGCAGGAGTTATCTAGTCCAACCCCCTGCTCAAAGCAGGACCAATTCCCAACTAAATCATCTCAGCCAGGGCTTTGTCAAGCCGGGCTTAAAAACCTCTAAGGATGGAGATTCCACCACCTCCCTAGGTAACCCATTCCAGTGCTTCACCACCCTCCTAGTGAAATAGTGTTTCCTAATATCCAACCTAGACCTCTCCCACTGCAACCTGAGACCATTACTTCTTCTTCTGTCATCTGCTACTACTGAGAACAGTCTAGATCCATCCTCTTGGGAACCCCCTTTCAGGTGGTTGAAAGCAGCTATCAAACTCCCCCTCATTCTTCTCTTCTTCAGACTAAATAATCCCAGTTTCCTCAGGCTCTCCTCATTAATCATGTGCTTCAGCCCCCTAATCATTTTTGTTGCCCTCCACTGGACTCTTTCCAATTTTTCCACATCCTTCTTGTAGTGTGGGGCCCAAAGTCTTTGGCAAATGCAAGGCCAAGGTTTGCCATGCACATACACAGCACTTTCTGATCTGAGTGACACCGACAGGGTGACCACATGGAGGGAAAAAATACTTAGTGAATAACTCATCTAGGGCCAGATCCTCAGCCAGTGTCAATTGCCTTATCTCTGCTGGCCTCAATAGTGCTACAGCAATTTCTATCAGCTGGGGTTTGGCTGATAATTTTTGAAATGTATTCTGCATGGGTTCATCCAAAGCACATATTTAAATCCTGAGACAATGGGTGGAGTCCAGCAAAGCAATGAAAGGCCCACCCACCCTTTAGATGTGGGAGGAGCCACAGAACCTAGAATTTCACTGATTATGGGTGATTAAAAAAATAAAATGGGGATGAAGATGCAAGGTCAAGACTGAGATTCCTGGAGAACAATGTCCTGGACTGATCCACACAGCAGACCCAACATGGGGAACAGAAAGGGATGAAGGAATCTCACCGCTGAGGCACTGGGCTGGGACTCAGGAGATCTTGTATTAGTTCCTGGTGCTGCTACAAGCTCCCTATGTGACATGGGGCAAGTCACTCCATCTCTCTGTTCCTCGATTTCCCACCCATCAAACGGGGATAGTAACACCTACCTTTCTCCCACCCCTTGTTTGTCTTGTCTATTTAGATTGAAAGCTCTTTAGGGCAATTGAGACTGTTTCTTAGTACGGGTCTGTACAGCCCCTAGCACAACAGGGCCATGATCTTTTTTGGTGCCTCTGGACACTGCTGTAATAGAAATACATAATCATCATAAAAGGGGAAACCTCTCTGACACTGTCCCTGCCAGTGTGTCTCAATGGCCCTAGAAGTACAAATCTCTAGTGCTGGGAAGGCATTTCAGACTCCATTTTCCACTCTGCCTATAGTCTCCGTACACCAGGTGAACAGTAAAAAGGGCTGTGAATGGATACGTGCATATTTTTTTCTACTGGAGTAATATCTTCATTTGGATGTGCCAGGGGTTAGGTGTGTAAATCTACATCCCAAATATGTGAGGATTTTGAATCCAGCATTTGGCATCTCTTTGCATCTAAATTCCAGTGTATTCTCATGCAAAACACTTTGGGGCATTTGCAATACAGCCTGAATATGGGAGGATGTTAAATAATGATGAACTAACAAAAATGATGCATAACCAAAAGGCTGCGTTTTCACGATGGCTCTGCTCATTAAATGACACATAAAAGTCCCCTCATAGCAATAACGGGAATAGTTGCCTGTAAAATTCCCTGAACAACTAGATGTAAATTCCACCTTTAGTCTCTTTGATATAACAGTGGCACTTCCTGAAGGTAATTGCTGATCTTTCTGCATTGTGATCATGTCCACAAGCTGTTCAGCTGAGATTGGAACAGAGCCTGTCATTTTTCTATCTTTCCTCCCTTATATCTTAAAATGTTCTAGTGACTGTCGCATAGGCACCGACTCGGTGAGTGCTCCGGGACTGAAGCAACCACTGGTAGAGACGCTCACAGTTGAGACATGTTAGTGAGACATATCACTGCCATCGTCCATGCTCTGCCTTTTGGATCTGAACCTGAAAACCAAGTCAACTGGACTACTCATGTTCTTAAAGTGAAGCGTCTGCGTAAGGGTTTGCAGGATCTGTGTACTCCACTGATCAGGTTGTCAGGCCAGCACGACAGTCCACAGGTGCTGACTTTTGGTTTTGCTGCTGGGTGTTCCTCTCTGCCCCACACCCCTGTGCGAGTGGTGGGTGGGGCCTCAGAAGGAAGAGGCCGAGCGGGAGCAGGGCCTCAGGGTGGAGTGCAAGCAGAGCCTCAGGGAAGAGGCTGAGCAGGGGCAGGGTCTCGGGGCAGAGCAAGGGGCGGGACCACACTCTGGATGTCAGGGTCCACAAAAGATTAATCCAGTCCTGCAGGTTGTGAGCATCCTCTATTCTTATTTCCAGGGCCTGCCCTCTGGAAATGCCAGCAATGCACGCCAACAGAGATGGGTCTTTGTGGACAAACAGGAAGACTAGGTACTGCGCTAAGCCCAGTTCACTTCACCACACAGACATCAGCTGACGTTAGGTTTTGGTCAGCGCTGACCCTTGGTTGGATTTATGCCAGTGATGGAAAACAAAATCCCTTGACTCTATTATTATTAGGTAGCACCTGAAAACGGGGCCATACTGTGCTAGGCACCATGTCATTAGTGCCTGCCCTGAAGCTCCTACAAACTAAATAGTCAAGACAGAAAAAGGGACTATTTGCATCTCTGTTTTACAGATGGGGAATTTAGACCCAGAGAGATTACATGACTTGCTCAAGGTCACACAGAGTCTGTGGAAAGGCCAGAACTGAAATCAGATCTCCCAAGTCCTAGCCCAGTGCATTAACCACTAGACCATCCACTATGCCTTTTTAGGTTCTCCTGCAGAGCTGTTTTAAACTGACCCTGCAAGACGCGGAGCACCCTCAACACACACAGCGGTCGGTAGGAGCCGAGGTTGCACAGCATCCTCCATCCAGGCCCTTTGCTTTCAAATGCTGAACATGCAAGAGAGAGACCCTATCGATGGCAGCCACTTACTGCATCCCCTCCGACTCCTCTGTGGATCTCCCTGGGCCACTTCCTCATGGCCCCAGCACCCTCTTTGCCCTAGCCTCAGGGCCTCAGCCTGCAGCACTGCTCTGCCCAGGGTGCTTGCTGCCCTCCACCTGCAAGGCAGCCAGTCTACCTCACTCTTCAAGCTCCAGAGAGTGACTGCAACTGCGTTGCACTGCAGCTCTTCTTATATGGGCCTGCTTGGCCCTGATTGGCTGCTCCTATAAGCCCATCTGTGATTGGTTGCTTCCTACACAGCCTCTCTAGCACTCTATTAACCCCTCAGACCCCATCACAGGGTCTCAGAGATGAACAGCGGGGACACCAAAAGCGTTATTTCTGGGGCACAGTGAAGTAGAAGATTCAGCAAACTGTGGCATGAAGGTGGATCACGATTTCACGAGGCCATGACTTCTTCGCACCACAGGGGGTGGAAGTGGAATGCTGACGCCATCTCTGATGTTGCACTCAGAGGAGCAGAGCTTAGGTTGAAGGAGGGGCTAAGCTCCAGCCTCTGCATGTAACATTGCAGGAAAGCCTTATGGCAACAGCATTGCATTTCAATCCCATGAGAAGCAAAGTTGGTGTTAGTAACTGACTAAGCACTGGTGGGAGAGGTTAGTAAGTGAATAACTGCTGGAGGGAGGGGCTAGCAACTAAATAACCATTGGAGGGAGGGGCTAAAACTGAATAACCATTGGAAGGAGGGGCTAGCAACTGAATAACCATTGGAGGAAGGAGTTAACAACTGAATAGCCATTGGAGGGAGGAGTTAACAACTAAATAACCATTGGAGGGAGGGGCTAAGAACTGAATAACCATTGGAAGGTGGGGCTAGCAACTGAATAACCATTGGAGGGAGGAGTTAAAAACTGAATAACCGTTGGAGAGAGGGACTAAGAATTGAGTAACTGTTGGAGGGAATGGCTAGCCAACTGAATAACCGTTGACAACTGACTAATAGATGTTTGTCTGGGAAACAATTTTACATTTATGCAACCTGCAGGATATCTACAACCCTACGTGGAATGAAACCTACCACTGAAGGAGAGTGAGTCCGAGTGCTGACCCAATCAACATGAGAACAAAGGACACCCACGGACACAGCCTATGTTGACCATCCGGAGTCTAAGCAGGCTGGAGATTTACAAAGACAAAGAACTCAAGAAGTGTTCTGAGAAAAGTAGGGGGGTCTGGGCTACGAAACAATAGCCTGGGACTGTGTACAAGAAGAATTGGCCCAAGTGGTTATCCATTACAGGATAGAACTGTCAGTCAGAAGGGGAGGTCTCATGAGCAGTGGACCCCAGCTTTATGGGCTGGACAATCACTGGAAGGACTAACCATTTGGGTAAGAAATACCTTATTAGACAGGAAAGTAACTTGTTAATAAATATAGGCTACAGACTGTGTTGTATATTTTTTTAACCTGTTGCCAAATCCTTTTAGTTGCTTTTATTTTAAATTTTCATCTCAAGCTCTATTAAATAAACATTAATTTGGTTTTGCTATACATATGTCTGACTGCCTTGTGCTAAGGACAGCACTGAACTGAGATGAAACTGGTGAAATGGGGAGCACTTCTCCACAGAGGCAGTGGATCAATGAACACTGCAGATGTCCAGAAGATAGGAGACTGGGCACTTGCGTGCAACAAAGTGGGGTGTGTAAATTGCTAGGTTGCACTGGGACAGAGCAGGGCTCATGGAGTCCAGTATATTGCCAATCAACCAGCAGCTGGGGAGAGTTTCCCTTGGTGGGCACAGACTGGGCACCCTCCCACTGTGAGAGGGTGGTATTGATTAACCCAGCACACATTGGATAACCCTGAAAAGTATCACAGCTTCTCACTCTAATGGGAGGTACCCAGACACTTCAGTAGCAGTTTTGTGTGCATGAGGAATGAGAGTTTGCAGGCAGCAAGGATTAAAAAAGGAAATATTTTCTGGGAGTAGGTACTTTTTTTTTTTGCTGCTCCTTCTCCTCTATCTTGCAACAAAAGGCAAGAGGCTAGCTCAGAGTTCTGCCAGATGAATAGAGAGTAGTAAAGAGGATTTTATTTGGTGTCCATTTTACTGCCTACACTTTTTGGGTATGTCTACACTACGGGATTATTCGATTTTACATAAACCAGTTTTGTAAAACAGATTGTATAAAGTCAAGTGCACACAGCCACACGAAGCACATTAATTCGATGGTGTGCATCCATGTACCAAGGCTAATGTCGATTTCCGGAGCGTTGCACTGTGGGTAGCTATCCTGTAGCTATCCCATAGTTCCCGCAGTTTCCCCCGCCCATTGGAATTCTGGGTTGAGATCCCAGTGCAAAAACAGTTTCGCGGGTGATTCTGGGTAAATGTCGTCACTCAATCCTTCCTCCATGAAAGCAATGGCAGACAATCATTTCGCGCCCTTTTTCCCTGGATTGCCCTGGCAGATGCCATAGCATGGCAACCATGGAGCCCGTTTTGCCTTTTGTCACTGTCACCGTATGTGTACTGGAGGCTGCTGACAGACGCGATCCTGCAATGCTACACAGCAGCATTCATTTGCCTTTGCAAGGTAGCAGAGACGGTTACCATCCCTATTGCACCGTCTGCCATTGTAAACTGGCGATGAGATGACAGTTATCAGTCGTTCTGTACCATCTGTTGCTGTCATGGGTGCTCCCAACTGGCCTCGCTGGGGTCGGCCGGGGGCGCATGGACAAAAATGGGAATGACTCCCCGGGTCATTCCCTTCTTTATGTTTTGTCTAAAAATAGAGTCAGTCCTGCCTAGAATATGGGGCAAGTGTACTAGAGAACCAGAGAGCACAGCCGCTCCGTGTCAGAGCCCCAGAGATCCTGCAGAAATGATGAGCTGCGTGCCATTCTAGGGGGTACCCCTGCAACAACCCCATGCATTGCTTCCCTCCTCCCCCAACCCTCCTGGGCTACTGTGGCAGTGTCCCCCCATTTGTGTGATGAAGTAATAAAGAATGCAGGAATAAGAAACACTGACTTTTTAGTGAGATAAAATGAGGGGGAGGAAGCCTCCAGCTGCTATGATAGTTCAGGCAGGCCATTAGAGGGTGGCGGGGCAGAGGAGCCCAGCCTCCCGCTGCTATGATAGTCCAGGCAGGACATTAAAGGGTGACGTGGGAGAGGAGCCCAGCCTCCCGCTGCTATGATAGTCCAGGCAGTACAGAATCTTTTCTTTAGACATGAAAGGGTGGGAGGGAGCTGATGGAGCTCAGCCTCCAGTTGCTATGATGAAGACGGTTACCAGTCATTCTGTACTATCTGCCGGGAATGACCGAGAGTCATTCCCATTTTTACCCAGGCACCCCCGGCTGACCTCACCGAGACCAGCCAGGAGCACTCGCAGGCTGCTGCTGATGATGGACTGCAGTCATATTGTACCGTCTGCCACCGGGAAGGGGATGCTGGCGTTCAGCACTGCAGCACCCTGTCAACCAGCAGCACGCAGTAGACATAGAGTGACATTGAAAAAAGGCAAGAAACGTCTTTTTTCCCTTTTCTTTCGGGGGGGGGGGGGGGGATGTACATTGACGACATATACCCTGAAACACCCAAGAAAATGTTTTTGACCCTTCAGGCATTGGGAGCTCAGCCAAGAATGCAAATGCTTTACGGAGACTGCGGGGACTGTGGGATAGCTGCAGTCCTCAGTACTCCCTCCCTCCCTCCATGAGCATCCATTTCATTCTTTGGCTTTCCGTTACGCTTGTCACACAGCACTGTGCTGTGGCCTCTGTCCATCATAGCCTGGAGATTTTTTCAAATGCTTTGTCATTTCGTCTTCTGTAACGGAGCTCTGATAGAACAGATTTGTCTCCCCATACAGCGATCAGATTCAGTATCTCCCATACGGTCCATGCTGGAGCTCTTTTTGGATTTGGGACTGCATCGCCACCAGTGCTGATCAGAGCTCCACGCTGGGCAAATAGGAAATGAAATTCAAAAGTTTGCTGGGCTTTTCCTGTCTACCTGGCCAGTGCATCCAAGTCCAGATTGCTTTCCAGAGCGGTCACAATGGTGCACTGTGGAATACCGCCCGGAGGCCAATACCGTCGATTTGCGGCCACACTAACCCTAATCCAACACGGCAATACCGATTTCAGCACTACTCCTCTCATCGGGGAGGAGTACAGAAACTGGTTTAAAGAGCCCTTTATATCAATATAAAGGGCCTCGTTGTGTGGACGGGTGCAGGGTTAAATCGGTTTAACGCTGCTAAATTCAGTTTAAACACGTAGTGTAGACCAGGCCTAAGAGAAGAGATACAAGAATGATTCAAGGCCTGAAAAACATGACCTACAATAAGACACTTAAGAAGCAAAGTCTATTGACCTTATCCAACAGAAAGTTAAGTGGCAACTTGGTCATGACCTATAATGCCTAGATGGATAGAAGAGATCAGATACTAGATGGCTCTTGGATCTAGCAGACAAAGGCATAAAAAGGCCCCATAGCTGGAAGTTGAAGGTAGACTACCTCAGAATGGAAATAAGCCATAATTTCTTAGCATTGGGGATAATTAATCAAGGCATGTCATAAATTCTCCTTCACATGAGCATTTTGAAATCAAGATTCAGTGTCTTTCTAAAAGATATGCTCTGGTTCAGCCACAAGTTACTGGGCTCAATGCAGGACTCTTTGGTGAAATGTTATGGCTTGTGTTACGCTGCAGTTGAGGCTAGATGATCAAAATGGTTCCTTCTGGCTTTATAACCCATGTATTTTAAAAGCATCTGATGAAGGCACAAATGCTGGATTTCAGGATCATACAGCAGCTAAACAGGTTTTAGAAATCAGAAGCTCTGAGTAAGCATCATGTACACACTGGAGGGAGACTATGCAGATGGTAGGTATAGCTGCTGCTACCAGTCATTTTGCCCTTCCGTGTATTTTAAATGTTCTTTGATTTCCATTCTTCTTTCCTGGTGCAGATAAACTTGGGACAGAATTAGCTATGTACTAATTAAGTGCCCAATTCAGCAAAACACTTAAGCACCCACTTAACCTTATTTTATTACCTTATCATGCTGGAGTCGTTCTGAAAGTTTCACACCTGCCCTACTGTTTACAGTAAATCCAGTTGATATCTGGGATTATCAGAGGAGACTTACTGGAGTCAGGCACCCAAATGCCCTGGCATTTCACTTGAGAGCAGGGTACCTGACTGCCTTTTGTGTCTTTGAAAATCTCCCAACGTGTATGTTTATTTCCTATTGCTGTTCCCTCTCGTCTACACTCTATTTGTGAGTCTGTCTCATAAATTGCAGTTTGTTCATGGAATTTCCCCATTCCCCAGGTGCAAATACCGTTTCCACCCACTAATACAATCTCCACCTACACAGCATGCCCATAAACACTGTATTTCAGGCACAACCTCCACAGCCACGCCACCTGGTAACCTTTGTCCCACATTGCTCATGTCATTCTGGGAGGGTAACATTTGATTTTTCTTCACTGTGAGCTAATGTAATCCTTCCCCTCCTAACTAATTCTCACTAGCGTTCTCTCCGACCAGTGCAGTCCATCAGCAACAGTATAATCCTGAATAGCTCTCGACGTACCCACAGCTACAAAATTGGAGATGACAGGCAAGCTGCAGCTGCCAGCGCACGTCAAATTGCCGCTGATCACCAGGATAAGCTCCACGGGCAGCAAGAAGCAGAACTATCTTCATAGCTAATGCCATCTCTGGAACCTGCCAGAGGTTTTTTTTTTTTCTTCCATAGCCCAGTGTAGCCTCTCCAAAACAGTTTCTTTCATCCAGTAAAATTAATCCTGCATTTGGAAATGTCATAGTAGCCCATTTGCCCAACAGTTGTTGCTGCTGGGGGATGGATGAGGGGGAACGCACCTTCAGTTTGATCCCTTCCTGAATACAAAAGGCAGGTAAAATTTAGTGCCCAGTCCTGAACACCCTGAACCCTCAGTGACTTTAGTGGAAGCGCCTTGCAAGAAGATGGCATTAGCTCTCAACTCACATAGGATCCTGCCTCTAAGCATGATCAGTTCAGCTGTCAGCCCCAAATCATGACATATGAAGATGCAAACATAGGGATGGAAAAGACCCATTAGATGCCTTTTTGTCTGTCCTCTGCACATTTCAGTGCTGCCTTGTTCTCCGAAGAACATTCTCAACCTTGCCCAGTCTAGTTTTAAGGTCTCAAGTGCTGGTTTCTCACCTCTTCCTGCAGAGAGCTATCCTATAGCAACAGATCTCACTGTCTGCAGGTTTTACCCAGTGTTCACTTTGCATCCTATTACTCCTAGTTATCCCCTCGTCCTAAACAGCCTCTCAGTCACCTTGATGTTTGCACTCAATAAACGCAGCATCATCCATACAGAAAAGTTTCCTGCTCCCAGAGATACTGCCTGCTGCAGAAGACCTATGGAGTGGAGCAGAGAATATGGTCAAATGACAACCACGTTCAGCTTGTCACCCTAGTGTTTGTGCTAGGTACCATGGTGAGCGACAAGCAGGATAGGTACCATGGTCAGAGGCAAATTTTGCTCCTCACTACTCCCTTCTGTCTGAGGTCTCAAATCACAAACATATTATGAATTAAGCCTCTCATGACCTTAAGAGGTAAGTGTCACTGTGTCAGCTTCATAGATGGGGAAAGCAAAGCTGTGACCGAGGAGTTTAAGTTACTTGCCGAAGGTCTCCAAGGGAATTGGTGGCCGACCTCAAGGGTTCTTAGTCCTATTCTTCTGCCACAAAGCCATCCTTCAGATGCTTCCAGACAAAGGTAATCCACAAAGAGAATGCACCTGGAGCCTTTCATAACTATTCCTGTTAGAGATTATGAAATGGGGAGAGGGTAACATCTAACCCTGACTGATGGTGACATATACTCTCAGCAGGTGAAAACTGGGCTGACCAGCTGAGGATCTGACCCCTTTGAAAACATCTAGTCCATCTTCTGAACCGCACCAGCTCATGTTGGAGGGAATTCTGGAGGCTACCTAATACCTTGGGCTCAGGGACACCACAGGTCCCCACTTGCTGTTGAAATGTCCCATGTCCAAACGAGAGCTGGAGGGCAGGTCTGTCTGCTCTCTTTGGGGATGACATCTAGAAATCCATGGAAGAATCCCTGAGACCACTAACATGCATTTCCTACTTGCCCCAGATCACTCAGCTACATTTATATGGCTCAAACCCCTTGGCTTTGAAGGCTCTGCAGTGAGAAACCATGAAGGAAACATGACTTTGGGAAAGGAAAAAGGTTAGTACAAAACAAGAACCACCACCAATAATTAAGGAGCCAGAGTCAAAGGTTCAGCCTGAAAAATACTGGCAGAAATTATTGGTTCATTGTCTGAGGTGGAACCCCTATATTTTCCTCACCCAGCTTTTGCAGCAACCAAAATTGACCCAGGGACTCAGGCAGGCCATTGCATACAGACACGGGATATTTAGCGAGTGTTAATTAGTTTCACATCGGTGGCATTCAGTCAATGAAACTGCTAGTTCGTTATCTTTAATATTGTGCAGATATGAATAGGGGCCCAAAAAAATCCACAAATATTTGACATCCATAAAGAGCTTTGATTCATTCCACATCGGAGACTCGTTCATATTTGTCTTCCAGGAACATTCAAGTGCTCAAACTTTACCAGAGAGCCTCACAAAAAGCCAATATAAAGCTTTAATGCTCCAGTATTTGCCAAAAAGCTAATTTTGAATTTCACCTTCAGTTGTAATAATAAAATAAAGAAAAGGTCATGATATGTTGGTTGAATGCATAAATCATCCTATAAGGGAACGGCGTGATTTATGGAACTAACCAGCGCTACACAAAACCAGTCACATGGAACTCTTTGCAAATTCTTCGTGTAGAGAAAAAACATCTCACAAAGAAATTTGTGGAAATTCTTGAATACCAAATTTCACAAGCTGCTCATAAACAGGAAAAGAGACAAGTGACTGCCTTCTTAGGATTTATTTGCTCAGCTCCAATATTGAGCATATTGATTCAAAACTCACCTGAGATACAAAAGCTCCCACAGAATCAACACTGAAGCACTTCTAGTGTAATCCTTCTACAATAGCTAGAGCCAAGCCAAGACTAAAAAGATACCCTGTGTGAGAATACTGGGCATTATAAGGTTCATCTGTGTCCAGCAGCCTCATTGGAAAATCTCCTTTAAATTCATTATAACCAAGTCCTGCCTCTTTCTCTACCACAAGGGTTAGCCTGGGGCCACTCCTGAGCTGGATATTGTATAGAGCCAAGCATGAGCCACAAATTTCAAATCTAGATCCAAACTTTCCCATGATCTGGAAGGCTGTTTGACTCTGGGGTTTTAAAGAGACAGCTGTGAAATTCAGGTGCAGATCAGAAGTGCTCCAAGGTGTGGGGGTGTTTGGGTCAGACCCATTTCTAGTATCACGTCTCAGTTTTGAACCAGCTCCTTGCTGACAGCTTGGTCAGGAACTGAGAAGGAATAAACAAATCAAAATGCTTTATGCAGACACAAAAATAGAGGCAAGAAGCCCTGTTTTGAAGCTGGAGAGTCTGAGACTCCTCATTCCTGTCTAGTTCTAGGAGATTAATGGGATCTATCTTCAGACAGCACCACAAACATACGCTGCTTCTGAAAGTACAAAACCATTCCCTTCATGCCAACAATGCAGAAAGATTAAGCGGCTTTGACACAAGCAGGTATCAGCACAAGAGCTGAGATTAGGAGCAGGAGTCCCCAGCTTTCAGTCTTGTGTTCAGTTCATTACATCCCATCCCCATCTGCCTCACAGGCTCCTATTTTTATCTATTCCCAGGCAAAGCACATGCTGTGGACTCCAGGAATCGCTAGAGAATGAAACACAGCAAAGAAAGAGGGAGAAAACATGTATCACCTGCCCTCAGCTACCCACAGAGACAGTACTGAAGGCTTTTACAGTTATAGATGGGACCGTGATCAAAATCTCCATTCATGTTGTTTCGGTTTGGAGTCAGTCCTATCCGGCCCTGGAAGTCATTTCAGATTACATATTTCCTCTACACTAAATGGGGATGGGGCTGCACAGTGGAACCTGACGTGAGAGGGGACTTGAGTCATGGTCCCTTCAGGCCATGGTTTATTGTGGGGTTAGGGGGCTTTTGAAACCTGCTTCTTAATGGATAAGAATCTCACTGAGGCTCCACTAGAAACAAATAAATAAGGCACGAAGCCTGAGAAACAATGAAAGCAACCTGAGCTTGTCCCTGTTAATCTGTTCCGCATTTCAGTTACATGCTAATCAACTGCCACTGGAATTATTGATCCTGCTTAGGATGGATAACGGCTTTAAGATGAGGGAGAAGGAGGCTCAGACACCATGGAGATGGGCGCAGTCTCAAAAACAAAATAGGCCAGGAGAGATCCACTGTGCATGCTCCCGCTCCCGCTCCCACCCAAACCACAAACAGCTTTCAGCACTTACCCAGGAACTCCACCTGGCTGCTGTCTTTCGGGCTGCTCAGGCAGTTTTCCAAATAAATCCCATCCTTAAAACAATCTTCCTTCTTCTTGGGTAGCCCCAACATCTCACTGGGCTGATCCAACACCTCCCCTCCGGAGCAAGAGCAAGGAGTCTGCATGATGCCACAGGGGTGGGAGCTGCTGCTGGTGGACAGGCAGGTGTCCAGCCACTGGCAGAGCATCTGGCAGGCAGCTTTGCTAGGGCTCCTGTTGCCCACCACCAGGTACTCCACTGAAAAGTCCCGCTCCTGAGCCTTGGTGGGCTTCCGTCGCACGTGCCCATCTTCTGCCGGGGACATGGTCTGCTTCATCTGGAGGAACTGCTTGTTGGACTGGAGGAAGGAGTACCTAGTGGAACTGTCACACAGTTTTAGCACATCGTCGAAGCTCTCCATGCCCAGGTAAGTGCGGGTGGACTCCAGGAAAGAGTCGAACTGGTAGGTGCGTATCGGCTGGTGGTCACATATGCCAGTGGGTTTCAAGACCTTCATGTACAAGGTGTACCTCCTTGGGTCCGGATTCTGGATAATCCAAGAGCACAGAGAGGAGTTCAGTGGGAAGACAGCAAAGGAAGAGAAATACCCGAAGAATTTCCCCTGGACCAGGGTGGTGCAAGGAGTTTGTCCTAGGTCGAGGGCCACCACTGTCCACACTAAGAAGAGTGGTGATATCAAAAGCAGGTTCAGGGCAAAGCCAGTGCTCCTCATCCTAGGTCTCTGGTCCTATGGAACTCAAAGTAATTGTCAGGCAGGTGCCAGATCTTGGACATAACAGGTGCAAGCTTAGAGGACAAGAGAGAGTTTATGAGACTCTATGCGAAATCAATCCGATCTTCCCATGTTCGGAGTTGGGCTCCCCCTTGTGGCCATAAGCAACGCCTGGGAAAGAGAAGAGAGGGGGAGTTTATTCATTCTCAGTAACACAGACCGGCTCTGAGACTCCGGGGAGTATCAGTTTTCTCCCCACACCCCTGCCCGCCCCCGGCACGGCTGTGAGAGACGCGCCGGCCCCCTCCCAGGCAGGAAGTTGCCCCGGGGACGATGCTGGGCAGCCTCCAGCACAGAATCGAGGTCGCTCGATGTTCTCAGCTAAGCGGATCTCAGCGGCGCCTCCCCCTGCGCGGTGACCCGGGCTGCGGGGCTGTTGAGAGGGGCAGGGAGTTTGGGTTTATTCCGCGGAAGCCCCTGACCCCAGCTGCCCGGACAAAGCCAAGCCGGAGCCCTCGCCTGCCCAGCGGCCAGGGGCTCCTGCTCCGCCGCGGCTCCGGGGGAGCGCCGGGGAGCTCCGGCTGCATTGCACGCCGCGGTCAGCGGGGCTCTGCCACTCCAGGCGGGCTGCGGCGTCCCCTCTCCTCCCTGTGCGCCTCTCCCCGGCCTTCCCCTCCCGCTCGCCCGGGGCCCCACCCCCGCGCCTCGCCCCCTAGCCATGCGGGGCGCCCCCCGGGGCCCAGCGAGGAGCCCGGCAGCGGGGCAGGGGTGGGTCCCGTGGCGGAGGCTGCCCCTTAGCCCCCGCGCCGAGCTGGGGAGCTCGGTCCCGCGGCGGGGAGCCCCGGCCGCTGCCCGTCCTGATACCCACGGAGCCCGCAGCCCTGCTTCCAGTGGCAGCCAGCGAGCTCCTCAGCGCCCCGGGCGCTGCGCCCCGCACAGCCCCGCGGCCGCCCACGCCCGAGCCGCCCCTGCGCTGCGCTGCGCCCCCGCAGGATGGAGAGGGGCGCAGCCAGCAACCTGTGCCCAGCGCTGCGTCCCGCACAGCCCCGCGGCCGCCCACGCCCGAGCCGCCCCTGCGCTGCGCTGCGCCCCCGCAGGATGGAGAGGGGCGCAGCCAGCAACCTGTGCCCAGCGCTGCGCCCCGCACAGCCCCGCGGCCGCCCACGCCCGAGCCGCCCCTGCGCTGCGCTGCGCTGCGCCCCCGCAGGATGGAGAGGGGCGCAGCCAGCAACCTGTGCCCAGCGCTGCGCTCCAAGCCCCGCAGGCCAGGGCGCTCTCCCCCCAACCCCTTCTCCTCCTCTCCCCCACCACTGCCCCGAGATCCTTTCCCCCTCCCCGTGCGCCCCCCGCGCTGCCCCGAGATCCTCCCCTCCCCGTGCGCCCCCCACCATTACCCCGGAATCCTCCCCTCCCCGTGCGCCCCCCACCACTGCCCCGGAATCCTCCCCTCCCCCGTGCACCTCCCACCGCTGCCCCAAGGATCCTTCGCCCCCGTGCGTCCCCCAGCGGCGCTGCCCCAGGATCCTCCCCCACCCCGTCCATCCCCCACACTATCCTAAGGTCCCAATCTCTCCCATGGCCCCCATGCCACTGCCCCAGGATCCTCCCCCCACCGTGGGCCTCCCTTCACTGCTCCAAGGATCCTTCCCCTTCCCTCCCTGCATCCCCCTCACTATCCTAGGGTCCTAACCCCTCCCGTGGGTCCCCCACCACGCCCACCACCACTTCCCAGGGATCCTTTCCGCCCCCCGGGCATCCCTCATTGCTGCCCCAGGGTCCTCTCCTCTATGTGCCCCCCCACTACCCTAGGGTCCTAACCCCTTCTGTGGGCTCCCGCAGTGCCCAAGGGTCCTTCCCCCCACATGTGCCCTCCACACTGCCCAATGGCCCTTCTCGCCTGTGTACCTCCAAACTGCCCAAGGGTCATAACCTTTCCCCCTGAGTCCCCACATGCCCAAAGGTCTATGCCCCCCATAAACCTCCAGCACTGCCCAAGGATTCTAACCCCCCCCACCCACCTTTCATCCCTACACAGCCCAATGGGCCCCTTCCTTCCTTTTCACCACTTCCCAGAGGGCTCCTCCACTACCCAAGAGACTCCTGCTCCTGTGCCCCCCACTGCCCAAAGGACACCTTCCCCTGTGCCCCTTCAGCCACCCCATCCCCTACCCCACTCACCCACCCACCCACAAATTTCTTGCTGGAGCTAGTTGGGAAAAGGGAGAAAAGGGTGGGGGGGTGTCAAGATAAACTGAAGCGTCTTTGCCTGACTCTGGGATCTGGGGGCAGAGTCCTCCTGGAGCTCCCCACCTGCTGAGGAGTAGCCACAGCAGGCAGATCAGTGCAGAGCCTGCTCTGAAGCCTTTGGAGATACTGAGGCACAGGGAACCCACAGGGAGCTGGAGGAGGGGCACTCCAACATTTTTAGGAGACCCTATCACCTTAAGGGCAGGGTGGGGAGATATAGGCACTGTCCCCCTTGGGGGGAGCTGATTGCATTGCCAGCCCATGCCCTCATTGGGCGAGGGGGGTGAGTGGGATTACATCATCACTAAACCAAACCTCTTCAGCCCCTCTATCTATCTGATGTTCCCCCAGGATGCACCAGGGGTCCCCATGCTCCAGTCAGGGTGACTGCAAACTGGAGGTCTGGTCATGAGAGAGGGAATGGTGCCATGCGCTCCCTTGAGAGAGGGCAGATTAAAGCAGGTCACCCCATCTTTAGGCCTGGTAGATGGCACAGCAGCGCATGGGGGACCTGCCAGCATCCTAGTCTCATATGCAGATGGTTGCCCATTGTCTGATGGCAATGATTCTCCAACTGTGGTCCAGACAGCACAGGCTGGTCCCATGGTGCTAGCTCCTCAGATTTTAAAGCCAAAAGGAATTATTATGATCATCTAGCCTGACCCCTTGCATCACACAGGCCGGAGAACCAAACCAGGGATTCTCACACCTAGCCCTTAACTTCTGGTCAAAGTAGAGCAGATCTTTCTGAAAGCTGTGCTTCTCGATTAAAAGACTACAAGCGATGGAAAATCCACCACAGCCCTGGGTGAGCTGTTCCACTGCTTAATCGCGCTCTCTGTTAAAAATCTGCATTACAAGAGAGTTTAAAAATATATAAATACTCCCCTAATGTGAATTAGCCATGTAAGCTCTTGGTGTAGTTCCTACAGGAATGATACATGATCGCCAAGGGGAAAAGGGATATGCTTTGTACAACACTCTCTCTAACAATGTTGTTCATGCTAGGAAACATTTGAGAACTCCTGCCTTAGGCCAGTTATGGGCATATATGTGCTCAGAGCACAGTTCACAGCAGGACACATCAGTTACTCAAATGCACTCAGCTTCCACTGACCTATGTTCCTGCAGCCAGTCAGTTCATTGCTAGCCTGTAAGAGGGCTCTGTACAGTCAGATTTCTGACACATCAGGAATTTTCCATGTCGAGCCATACACCCAATTTTCCAGCAGATCTCGAATTCACTCAGTTGAGCTCTCTCACCATCAGACACCATACAATTAGAGATGGGCCCAATCCCCCTAAACCCTAGTCCAACATCCACACTTTAGCTCCAGAGCCTAATTTTTTGCTTGCTTCCCAGCTCTATAAGGGTCTATGACACAGGCAGGCCCGGTGTCAGCGCATGCCAAGGTCCCCATGTCTCTGCTAAACACTAAGAAATACGTGGCTGGAATCAGCCCGACTCACCTGTGTGTTGGTACTGTTCAAATAGGTATTAGGATGATAAGAATGTGGTTAGTGTTAAGACCTTATTGAATTCTTGTAAATTGTTGCATGCGCTTATCTCACAGCATCTGTAACCAATATTGTAAGGTGCAATTTGAGTGGTTGTATTATGAGGCTCTGTGACTGTGTAAATCACCAGACAAGAGAAAGACATTGACTAGCATGAAGTGCTGATCTCCAGCAAAAGGTGTTACATCCTGCCCAACGGGGAAGGTCCATCCCCTAGATGGACTGTTGTGGAACATTAAAGAGGACAAAATACATTGTTTTCTACCTTCCTCCCCCCTTCCCCTGCCCATGACTATGAATTAGGCACATGGATTCTTCCTATCAGCTGAGTTCACAGATGAAAACACATGGGAGGAAGGGGATAAAAAACCCTAACGAGCTGTATCTCTATGCTTCTTGGACTGGGGGCGGGGGAGGAAAGTTTCCTAGGCATGAGCAAGAGATCCCCAGTGTTCAGCCTGGGTTAGCTCTAAAGGACTTATACAGCTTGCTTATTACAGATGTTTCTGTTACTAAAACCCTAACTGATTTGTGTATATATGTTTACCTACTTCAACCTTGTAAATAACTCTCATCTCCTTTTCTTACTTAATAAATGTTTATATAGTTTATTATAGGATTGGCTACAAGGTTGTCTTTGGTGTAAGATCTAAAGTGCAATTGACCTGGGGTAAGTGACTGGTCCTTTGGGACTGGGAGTAACCTGGATATAGCTATGATTCTTGGTGTAAGGGACCATCTAGCATAAAAGTAAACTTATCTGGGAGGCAAGATAGATCTGAGTACCCAAGACGCCTGTGACTCCGTGTTTAGCCTGTTACAGTGCCTCAGGAGTTTACACATGATAATCAGTCGATGAAATCTAAATATACAACTAGCAACCAATTTGGGGTTGGTACCCTGCTTCCTGTCAGTCTGCCCTGAGGTTGGTCCTCATGCTCTTGAGTCACTGCAGGCAGTGTTACAGGGCAAACCAAAATCACAATCTGAACATCTCTGAGCTTTGAGAGGGTTCAAAAGGTAGATCTGACTTCTGCAGCCTGGGTTTATTTCCACTTCAAGTCGCTGTGAAAACTCTATGCAAGCAGAGTGCTAGGTGTCCTAGCATTCTGTTAGCTCAGACACTAATTGGCATGGAAATCGAATCCATCTGTACTTTAATCTGTCAGAAATCTGAATCCCAGGCCTGACACCAGCTGATAGTCTTGCCAAACTTGATAGCCCAGATTTCTCTATGACAAATTCCACAGCTTAACCAGATTTCTAACATGCTTTAAACCATGCCACTCTCCAGAACCAGATTTCAGGAAACAGACCAGGGTGGGGACAGGAAGAGATGTTTAATTATAATGCAACTTGCACGCATCAGCCAGGGACCACATGAGCACCAAGACAGGTCACCATGATTCACGATTGCTAAGGCTAAGGCTTTCTATCATCTCTTCTGCTTCAGTGAGCAGTGGGAGCCCTGCTTAAGTGTCTGATTCCAAAGGAGCAAAGAAGAAAGGATGAAGAGATTCCCCAGCAATTCTCCCTTTTCTTTGACCCTAAGGAAGCCCCTCCATGGGAATCAAGCCATGCTGCTTGTGAGGGGGAAAGCCATGGTCCATGACATCATGCCATTTCTGTGGAGAACCCCCTGGTGAGGTAATACTGACACAGCTAGGAATATCTGGTCCCTCTCACAGTGAAATACTCCCTATACATGGTTTTGGAAGTGGTCACTGGCAGAGATGCCACGTCAATGCGGCAGGGCAAGAGGGCCAGGAACAGGGGTAGGTACAGTGACAGGTGTCCTGAGATCCAGTAATTTAAAGGCCGAACCCCAAAGAGACTCTACAAGTTGGAACTCCCCCAGTCTCCTGTCCCCTGCAAAGCAGGTTTTCCTGCATAAGGGGCAGCCTGGCCCAGGTAAATAATAAATAACATTTGCCAGCCTCTAACTGCCTCAGACGCTCCAGGATTCATGTTGTAAAAGCCAACAAACTTTAACTAAACAGACCCGTTAATGGGACACTGCGTTACAGCTGTTAGGCCTCAGGATTGATTTCCTCTGCACGTAGTCCCATCTTCCCATCTGGAAGGGTTTACCATAAGAAATAGAAACATATTTTTTTCTCCTTCAACTCATCCTTGCTCAAGTGGGAAATGTTAAGAGAAAAAATAAATGCACGAACACCTGGATCTCCAGCACAATGCGCTATAAACCCAGCAGTGTGTGGGCAGACCGGCATACTGCAATGTACTGGCTAAGGGCCCAATCCCGCAAGCTTTACACAGGCCAAACTTCAAGTGAAGTCAATAGCAGTTTGGCTGAATATGCCCGTGGAAGTACCGATCTGCCTTCTAATTACACAGAAAGACAGACTGCTCAAGTGTTGTGGATGTGTCTACAATGCACACAGCATCCGGGCTCTGACTCAGGTTTGAGTCCAAGTTCCCACTTCCGTCCACACACAAAGCAGTCTGACTCAGATCAGTAAGCACTCAGGACCTGCGTCCTTGGACCCTGCTAGGGGGCAGGGTCAGAGCCTGAGTCCGCCCTGCTGTGATTCGAGTCAAAACCTTCTTGTTTTGCAGTGTAGATACAAGTCAAGCCGCTGACCCGAACCAAGAGGTCTGTGTATATAGTGCAGTACGGACACTTTAGCACAGTTGTGAGACCTGAGTCCAGGTTTACAATGCAGTGTGGACACTCAAGCATGGATTTGGAAACACTGAGTCTCCAAACCCGGATTTCACAAACCCAGGATTAGTATGCAATGTAGACACACCATAATATGCCATTCCCCTGACTTCAGCCTACAGCAGACACAATCCATCCAATCTTCCATCACAGCGGGATCTGTCACTGACACCGGCTCCTCTTTAGCTTGCGTGAAACACAAGACCCGAGCTCTACCTCTGCAGCGACTGTGACAGAAAAGCAACCACAGAATGGTGACAGCTGGCTCCCTCACCTCGGCAAGGATAAACATTCGAAGAGGAACAGATTTTTGCCCCCACACGAGTCAGAATTTATTCCTGACAGTCTAAAGGCAAGAAAGAGTCTGGCAAGTTCAGAGTGAAAGTACCATCCCTGGTTTAACTGTGTGTGTAACAGAGCTAAAGCAGAGAGCTAGGCAGACAGAGCTAGAAAAGACCTTGGCTCCAATTGCTTATGCAATCAGCCTGGCACAAGGGTACTGCAGGAGCCAGGGCAAAGTAGCCACCTTGGGTTGTTTCTCTCTCCACTTTTTAGTCATCTGTATTCTAGTAGCCCCTAGCAGCCCCCACCAGAGTCTGGGCCCCTCTGTGCAAGGTGCTGTACAAACACAGTAACAAACAGCCCTTGAACACCTTACAGTCTAACCGGAGAGGCACTAGGAAGACAGGATGTATTCCTCTCATCATCATTTTACAGGCGCAGGGAGACTATGGCCTTGCTCACTCCCATAGAGAGTCTGTGACAGCACTGAACTGAAATGAGATCATCCAAGTCTTGCTCCTGAAGCTTAACCACAAGACCCTTCCTCTCCAGTCTGCCTTCTGGACACAGGTTGTGACAGAGACTGAAAGAGGCTCTCTAAGGAAAATAGCCTTTTGTTCCCCAGGAGCCACTAGTGCCCTGAGTGTGCAATGTCTGCAGACATTCAAATTCTTACAAACACATTCTTACAGACATTCAAATTCTCCCCTTGGGAGAGTCAACTAGTTCTTTTCATCTTTCCTGGGAAATCAAGTCCTTCCAGCCCTGGGATCACTGCTGTTGCTCCTCTAGGAACTCTCTCTGGTTGCCTGCACCTAGCTTCTCTCCCTGTTTGCACTAACATGAGGTCCTAGCCCTATGCTTTTGCTATCACTCTCTCTTGCCTTCCCGATGAGACAGTAACACATCCATGTCCACCTAGCACTCCACAGATGTCACCTCACAGACATTCAGCCCTTTAATCCCAATATTAATAACAGTGTCTAAGCAGGGACTGAGTTCAGGTAGTCCTACCCCCGGAAGGACAGGTTACGACCACACAAGCTAATGGGGAATCTTTCTCTGGATGGGCCCGAATCAGGGTTTATGACTCATAGTTTCGCAGTTCTCATTCTGACCAGCAGAGGGCAGTGCTACCTCAGTGTTAGCTACATGGTAGGCTACCATTATCAGTGTCTCTTACAGCTAAATAACTACAGAAAGGGTCTCTTTTTGTAACACGTTCCAAGGGACCTTCCCATAAAGGAAAAACTCCGCTGCTCCTACTGCTCTTCTACCCCACAGCTCAGATATGTCCTGCAGGACTCCAGGGGCTTCCTGCTTCCCCATTTCCACCCCTTCAGCTCCACTTACCAGCTTAAATGTGCCACATGACAGAATTCTAATTCCCCATATGCCCCTCCCCTCTTGGAGCATGGCTAACATCCTACAGGGATACAACTCAAATCACAGAGTGCTAAATCTTCCTTGGGACCTCCGGTTTCTTCAAAGAAATTCCCCAGTATCAATCAGCCCGCTTTTCTCATGGCACAGCCCTTAAAGGTTCAGTTCTTAATGTCTGAGAAACACATTCATGCCCTTATCTGTGGTGAACTGAGAGCAGAGAAGGCTGTAACCAGCTGGGAATTTTCTTCTTTCTGCTGAAGCGAACAGCTAACGCACTGTGGAAATGCCTAGAGTAACGACATGGCATCTGTCACCCGGCGGTACACGGAGAGCGCCAGGCATGGAAGGGAACTGAGCATGAGGCTGGGGTGCATTTGTGTCAGTTTCCTAGACCAGGAACGCCAGCTAGAGAGACACTCAGCCAGAGCATCCCTGCTACTGGATCTTGGAGCTACGCCTGAATGGAGTCGGCTTTGTGAAGCCCATCAACTCACCAGCAATCTCAAGGGGTAGCAGCTATTGGAGGTTTTGGTTCCTTTTCTTTTTTATGATCCTCGTTTCCTTATTTTTTGCTCTCCCTCTGACTTTCCTCCTGGAGAAGATGAGTTCACTCATAGGCAGCGCGTAATAGAGGCTGGGGGAGATTAAGCCACCTCAAACCTCGCTCTGGTCTCCGGGCCTCAATGGGGGGGGCAGGGCCTCAGGGGGGAAGAGATGGAGTGGGGGCGGAACAGGGGTGGGGCTGCAAGGGAAGAGGCAGAATGGGGACAGGGCCATGGGCAGGGCTGTGGGGGAAGGGGTGGAATAGGGTGGGGCCCTGGGTGGGGCCCTGAGTGGAACGGGGAAGGGGCACCAAGCTCCAGCCAGGGCCAAGACAGAGAGCTCCAACGTGCTCCTAGCTGAGGCTGAGAGCTTGACTCCAGGTGGAGTCAAGCTCTCGGCCCCCCACCCTCCACCCCAGCCGGGGACACGGGGGGCTGAGAGCAGCAAGTCAAAGTGAGGCCTCGGCTGGAAGAGGCGAAGCAGGGGGCTAGTCTCCTCAAGAGGAAGCTTCACACCCACCGCCCATGAGCTCACTCTGACCCTTTCCAGCAGCACTTTGTCCATAAGAAGCCACGGCAGCTTCACTCAGATATAGGAGTCTGACAAAAGTCAAAGGACGAGGTGTATCACAACGAGAGGAAGGAGGATCTCTGGGCAAGGGATGAGGGAAACTCCCTGGCTCTTCCTGGATGACAATTCCACTCTTAGATCCTACCGGCCAGATCCTCAGGTGGTGTAAATCAGCACAGTCCACTGAGTTCAGTAGAACTACTCCAGCGTAGGCCAGCTGAGGATCTGGCTATGTGGTGATAAGAGCTATTTCAATGCACTAGATAGACAAGGAGCCACTTGATCCCTTTGGAACGAGTCACGAGATCTAGACTCAGAAAATCAATAGAAGATGGACGGAGTAAGGCACTTGGTGTTCGGTGGGTCCCCTGCCCTATTCCTGAGGTGTAACATGGGGATATTGCTACTCATCTACATATGGGTAACACGTAGGAGCTTGACTTACACTGACAAAGTGCCTGGAGATGTTTGAATGGAAGTCGCCACTGAAGAAGAAACAATCCCATGCTGACAGAACGGTAGATGAGACACTCTGCTTCCCAAGATTCTCTAGTCTTCCTCTCGGATTTTGCTGCCTGAATTGCACTTTAAATGCCCTTTGCCATCATGGATGGGCTCCCCCGTGTCTTCCCATCCCAGAGACCCACCTACTGCCTCTAAACTCTGTGCATTCAGATTCTCCAGATGTGTGTATAGGGGTGGGCATGAACAGGGGAGTCCCAGGAAAGCTTGTTCCAGATCCGCCAGTTATAGTAATTACTTGTATTTATATCCAGCAGCATCTTTCATCCCCAAGTGCTTTGAAATCCACAGCAAAGGGCATCCAGCCTCGGGGATGAATTGCAGCCGCAGCTAAACAGCTCCCAGGAACAGCACACAACAGTCAAGAAGAGAAAGTGAAGGAGAACGTTAAATACAACGGAACCTGCCGGGGACTTAGGGAAAGCGGACTGTAATCAGTCATAGCAGATGATTAGCATTAATACACCCAACTCTTGCAAAAGTGCTGCAGGATCTTTAATGGTTACCAGTGGCCAATGCTGCAGTTTCTATCATTGACAAGACAGGCTGTCCTGCTAACATTAGGCTGTGTAAAGTGACCCCTGGGCATCGGCTCAGAGGAAAAGGTGCTACCTGTCAGCCTTGGATCACCATCACCACTTCCTACAACATTGGGCTCTCCACTGAAGCTCTCCTAGCCCCACATTAAATAGGCTTTGCCCCGCAGAGCTCAGGAGACCTGATGGGGTCATAGCCAGATGTGGCACATCAGGCTGCACTTCAGCTGACCCATACCCCTTATGGATCAACACAGACGGATACAGAGCCTGGATGCAGGAGAGCCAGTTTGTAACACAAAGAGACACACTTTGCACCATGGGGCAAAGGGAACCCTCGGAAGCTCAGGGAGACATGAAGGGGCAAACCCACTGGAGAGGGGGAGCCCTAGGTCAGGAGGTGGGGCAGGGGGGAAGTACGCAAAGGATCATGTGCAAAATGATCATGGGCCGTAGCTATGCGAGAGATGGAGCTGAATCCACCCCGAGAGCTGGGGAAATCAATCAGAGGCAGAGTCCCAGACTCCAGCTCTTGCACTGCATTTCCCCAAGGCCAAAAAGCTGCTTCCAAGCTAACCCAAGCCCCAGGGTCAATCTGAGTCTACAGCTCTGGATTCCAGCTGCCTGTGTGCAGCCTCACTTCAGCTTCAGACAGCGGAGAGCGGAGTAGGGAAGAGAGAATGTGCTGCGATGCATAAGTTAGCCACAGATCAGATCAAAATCCGGCGAGAGGATTGTAATCACACAAGTGGGGATGTGGAGTACCTGCCGAACCTCATTTTAAAAAAAAAGAAAACAGTAGGCAGAGTCCTTCATTTAACCTCAACCAGCAGGCAGGGCATGGGATTAGGAATTCAAGAAACCTGGGATTTAGTCCCAGTTTTGCCACTGACTTGCTGTGGGACCTTGGCTAAGTCATTTCCCCGCTCCGTGCCTCAGTTCCCCATCTGTAAAATGGGGCACCTTTGTGCAATGCTTTATTGTATGCAGATTTAGCCCAGATGAAAGATACTGGTTTTACAGACCTGGAGACTGACGTTTCTCCACAGAGAATGTTAATTACCCGATATCTGGTCTGGGGGTCAAGGCACAGGGCTCTTATCCATCTTAGGTACTTAATTTGCCCCCCATATCCATAAGTGCCCCACAATCTTTAATGCATTTACCTTCACAACCATCCTTTGAGGTGGGGCAGAGCTATCAGCCCCACTTTACAGATGAGCAGCTGAGTCGCAAAGAGACCAAGGTGCTCACGGTGAATGAGCCACAAGACAATCCCTCTTCATTCACAGAACCACTTCTATCTGTTCCCTTGATTTGGAGGGAGCAGGGACTTTCTCAGGCTGCAAATCTTTCTGGGCAGAGACTATCTTTTAATCGGTGACTGGGCAATGCCTGGCATACTGGGGCCCTTAGGCACTACTGCAGTGATACACAGGCAGGCTCACACCCAGATGCACACATGCATGTGGGGGCACATGCACAGCACAAGAACAAATGAGTTTGAATGATTTCCTGCATGAATCACACCCCAGCCATCAACTCTGAGAAGCAGCAACACTGGGATTTGCTTAAAGGAGAGTGATGCAGAAATGTCCCCGTTTATTTCAACCATTTTCTCCTCGGCAGAGCCCTTGAGAGATGGAGTTGGGGCTGGACGGGTCAGGGAGAAGGGGCTAGCTGGGAGGAGAGGCAAAGGGTGCTTTCTGGGGCTTCTTTAATCACAGACGATGTCAGCAGATGTTATTGAGTGATTTGTGCAGTATTAAGAATGTGCTGGAGTGGGATTGGGGTTAGTTAGCTGTCAGCACATAACCTTGATGAAGATGAAGGATCTAAGGAGGGAGAGTTGTATTTATTCTGAGAAGGCTCGGGTGATGTTTCATCATGGAAAGTGACAGCAGAGCTGGTGCTTTCAGACACTCCTTCATTTGTATGGGTTTCCCCTTCTGCCTGGGAGGCAGACAGATGTGAACTGGAGAGAGGGGCTGCCAGGGCAGGGGAAAATCCATCAAGAGATCTGTAAACTCTACGCAGTGCTTGGGGTTTGGCCACTAAGTAATACACATGGAGCTGTTAAATGGAATGTATCTACAATCGGACCTACTCTTTCCCCTCTCTCCTCAGCTTCCAAAACACACATACTTTATTATGTTCTTTGTTCCCTTCAAAATAAAAGCTTCAGTGATGGTGCCCCTTTCCCTATCCCAATAAAATAACAATATCTGCCAGTTCAGAGTGACCCGGCCATCACAAATCAGCATGTATAGCCCAAGGGCTTGTGAGCAACCCTACAATAACAAAGCAACCCACTAGCATTCATGAACCAATCCCACAACAAACCAATGGTGCAGGGGAGAAGAGTAGCCCAACTGAGCACATACCCTGCACAGCATAAAGCACTTCCCCAGTCCCCTCTTTACTAGGAGCTGTTCTTGGGCAGTTCTGGTCTCTCATGTTTAACAAAGATGAATTCAAACTGGAACAGGTGCAGAGAAGGGCTCCTAGGATGATCAGAGGAATGGAGAACCTACCTTAGGAGGGGAGACTCAAAGAGCTCAGCTTGTTTAGCCTAACCAAAAGAAGGATGAGGTTAGGGACGACGGCTCTCTGTAAATACATCAGAGGGATAAATACCAGGGAGGGAAAGGAGGTATTTAAGTGAAGCTCCAATGTGGACACAAGAACAAATGGATATAAACTGGCCATCAACATGTTTAGGCTTGAAATTAGATGAAGGTTTCTAACCACCAGAGGAGTGAAGTTCTAGAACAGCCTCCCAAGGGGAGCAGTAGGGGCAAGAAACCTAACTGGCTTCAAGACTGAGCTGGCTAAGTTTATGGAGGGGATGGTATGACAAGACTGCCTACAATGGCATGTAGCAGATCTGCGACTGCTAGCAGCAAATATCTCCAACAGACGGTAGTGGGACACTAGACGGGAAGAGCTCTGAGTTACTACAGAGAATTCTTTCCCATGTTGTCATGGTATATTTCCCCAATCGGAACCTTAGAGTCTAATAGTTGGGGTACCAGCATGAATTCCTCTAAGCTTAATTACCAGCTTAGATCTGATAAGCTGCCACCAATCAGGAATTCCAGTGCCTGATACACTCTGGTCCCCCCAAAATCTTCCCTGGGGACCCCCAAGACCCAGACCCCCTGGATCTTAACACAAGGAAAGTAAACCCCTTTCCTCACCATTGCCTTTTCCAGCCTTCCCCTCCCTGGGTTACCCTGGAAGATCACTGTGATTCAAACTCCTTGAATCACAACACAGAGAAATTAGGTCTCCTGGAGAGAGAGACAGATTCACGCTCCGTGAATCTAAAACAAAGGGATTCCACCCTTCTCCCCTCCCTTCTCCTTCCCTGTTAAGTACAGACTCAATTCCCTTGAGCCTCAACAAGGGGGAAAAATCAGACAGGTCTTAAAAGCAAAACTTTTAATAAAAGAAAAAAAGAATAAAGAAAATCACTGTAAATTCAAGATGGAATATTACAGGGTCTGTCAGCTTCTAGAAACTGGAGAAAAAGCCTCCTCCAGCAGAAATACAATTTAAAATACTTTCATCCAAATACACATTAAAACTCTACCAGCCAGGTACACATTTGCAAATAAAGAAAACCAATTAAAAAGACTATAACCGCCTGATCCTTACTAGATACTCACTATTCTGAATATATAAGAGACTGTAGCAGGGAGATTGGCAAGAAACCTGGTTGCACGTCTAGCCCCTTCCAGGACCCAGAGAGAACAAAGCAAAACCCAAAAAACACAAACAAAGGCTTCCCTCCACTGAGATTTGAAAGTATCTTGTCTCATGATTGGTCCCCTGGTCAGGTGTTTGGTTCCCTGTTTGTTAACCCTTTACAGGTAAAAGAGACATTAACCCTTAACTATCTGTTTATGACACATGTGTCTGGCTGGTGGGTCTTGCCCACATGTTCAGGGTCTAGCTGATTGCCATATTTGGGGTCGAGAAGGAATTTTCCATAGGTCAGATTGACAGAGACCCTCAGTTTTTTTCACCTTTCTCTGCAGCATGGGGCACAGGTCACTTGTTGGTCTGAACTAATGTAAATGGTGGGTTCTCTGTAACTTGAAGTTTTTAAATCATGATCTGAGGACATCAGTAACTCAGCCAGAGCTTAGGGGGTCTATTACAGGAGTGGGTGGGTAAGGTTCTATGACCTGCGATGTGCAGGAGATCAGACTAGATGACCATAAAGGTCACTTCTGACCTTAAAGTCTATGAGTCCTCATTCACCCAGTGTCTACCCCAGCTGAGCACCTCAGGACTGGGTGTGGTGGACTCTCGAGGGCATTGGTAATGGGGTATGAAGTCTCTCACTGCTAGGTCACCAGATTAAATCCAGTGCAGGTTGGTCATGAGAAAAAGCTCCCATTGAGAGCTAGGTACAATTGACAAGTGCTCTCTGCTTTGGTTCATAACACACAGCAATGCACATGGCTACAAAATGCTAATTTGCCCTCTTGCTATCCATCTTAAGAGGCCAGAGACTGAATGGGCCACAAAGACCAAGGGCTTGTCTACACAGGAAAGTGCCACTGGTAAAGTTAAACCGAAATATCTAGGTAAGTATGCCTTCCCACTAATTCCAGAATAGGCATGTCCATACAGTGAGTAGTACCAGTATACACCTTAGCTTATACTAGAATAAGTCTAGACAAACCCAGAGAGGAAGGCTGGTCTTGTGGTTAAGATACTAAACTAGATGCCAGGAGTTCTGGAGTTGATTCCTACCTCTGCAAATGGCCTTCTATAGAATCACAGAATATCAGGGTTGGAAGGGACCTACGGAGGTCATCTAGTCCAACCCCCTACTCAAAGCAGGACCAACCCCAACTAGATCATCCCAGCCAGGGCTTTGTCAAGCTGGGCCTTAAAGACCTCTAAGGAAGGAGATTCCACCACCTCCCTAGGTAACCCATTCCAGTGCTTCACCACCCTCCTAGTGAAATAGTTTTTCCTAATATCCAACCTAGACCACCCCCACTGCAACTTGAGACCATTACTCCTTGTTCTGTCATCTGCTACCACTGAGAACAGTCTAGATCCATCCTCTTCTAATCCCCTTTCAGGTAGTTGAAAGCAGCTGTCAAATCCCCCCTCACTCTTCTCTTCTGCAGACTAAATAATCCCAGTTTCTTCAGCCTCTCCTCGTAAGTCATGTGCTCAGTCCCCTAATCATTTTTGTTGCCCTCCGCTGGACTCTTTCCAATTTTTCCACATTCTTCTTGTAGTGTGGGGCCCAAAACTGGACACAGTACTCCAGATGAGGCCTCACCAATGTTAAATAGAGAGGAATGATCACGTCCCTAGATCTGTTGGCAATGCCCCTACTTATACAGCCCAAAATGCCATTAGCCTTCTTGGCAACAAGGGCACACTGTTGACTCATATCCAGCTTCTCATCCACTGTAACCCCTAGGTCCTTTTCTGCAGAACTGCTTCCTAGCCATTCGGTCCCTGTCTGTAACAGTGAATGGGATTCTTCTGTCCTAAGTGCAGGACTCTGCACTTGTCCTTGTTTAACCTCATCAGATTTATTTTGGCCCAATCCTCTAATTTGTCTAGGTCCCTCTGTATCCTATCCCTACCCTCCAGCATATCTACCACTCCTCCCAGTTTAGTGTCATTTGCAAACTTGCTGAGGGTGCAGTCCACATCATCCTCCAGATCATCAGATATAGGACCCTGGGCAAGTGACTTAATCTCTCTTGGCCTCTGCTCCCCCTCAATAAAATGGAGATAATGATTCCTACCCTTCATTGGTCTGATCTACAGCTGTAAGATCTTTGGGGCCAGGATTCTCTTCTGGCACAGGTGGGATTTTTAAAAGCACCAAGTGAATTAGCACAAGAGTTTCACAGGGACTTGTGCTCTTAGGTTGTTTGGGTGCTTCTGAGAGTCCTGTGCTGTGCATCTGTACAGCACCTAGCACAATGGGGCCTCAAGGGGCTATCGTAATATAGATAATTAACTGAGCTACTCTTTACCCCCAGCAGGTGGCAGCAAGCTGGGATGTTTGCCTGTGCTGTTCCCAGAACTGGGTACAGAGAATTTTGGCCTCTAGAGACAATAATCCAGCACCAGATGAAAGCTGCCCACCCCAGTGAGGCAGCATAAAACAAGAGTTCCCCATCGGTCAAAATGCTTGACCCCAGCAACGGTGAGAGAAACGGCATCAGTTCACCGGGGTCTTATTCGAAGGGCTGCCTACCAGCAGTTTACAAAAGGATCGGTAAACCCTGCTCTAATGAGTTGACCCCAGTTTGCCTAAGCAGCGGCATAACGTTAGCTGAAAATGCTTTTCATGAGATTTTTTTCTCTCTTCATTCTTCCCCTTTGCAAGCCATGTAAAGCAACGTAGCACAGGGATGAATTGCTTGATTGTGTGCTCCTCATATCCCCATGGCGCTGCCTTAACAGAAGGGTTGGGGGATGGAGAGAGAGCCCAGCTGCTCCTTGCGAACTGTTCTCTCTCCGCCCACCAGGCATTTTAAATCAGCTGCAAATTAACACCAACTCCCGGCATTATTCATTTATTTGATTGGCTCAGTGCAGGTTTGCTTTGCTTTTATGTTCTATTTTCCCAGCCCATTTTTTTATAAGATTACACCTAGCAATTAAAAACTGATCAATAGCGCACCTGGAAACAGACACGATTCCATAGCATTCCAGGCAGCGATAGTCACATTGCTGAAGCTTTAAAAGAGTCACCATGACCCAAAAGTGGATAGCAACCTACCTATTATCTTACATTCATACAGCATTTTTCATCCACAACATGCTTCAAGCAATACACAAGAATCAGTTTCTGAAATGCAGCCACCTCTTGGGTGGAATGCAGCTGCCATTTAACAGCTTATAGCAAAACACTTCAGAATCAATACTTCGTTTCCCCTACATGAGGAATTTAGGTGGATGGAATGTACTTGCCTGAGGAAGTTACTGGGGTTAACACCATGCAAAAACCACCATGGGATATTTAACAGCCATGAGTGGCCGACATCACCAGATGGTGCAGTATAAGGACCTGAACAGATAACAGTGTCTGTTTAACACACCCTGCAAAAGCTGGTACGACCAGTGCCTCCTATCCACACCACAGTGGGGCACTGGTTTAACTCAGACTCTGAAGGAAAGACTATCACTTACTGAAACACCACCCCAACTTCATGGGCTTTCCTTGGAGGTCTCCCCGATGCATACTGTGCCACTAAGCCCACAGCCCAAGGTGTAACAGCTGCAGGTATCATAAGGAACCACACTTACTAACCTTCTCTGGCTGCTCCCAGCTCTGGGAAACTGGAACCCAGGAATTAATGTCCTTTAAGCTTTACATCCACTCAGTCGTCACAGCTTCGCAGTTCCTCTGTGTTCTTTGTATGCGCTCCTCCCCTACACCCCTGGGTTATCACTCTCCAACAGCAATACGGGTTATGGAGAGTAGGATGCAAAGACCCAGCGACAGGCTCCTCTGCAGAATGACCATGCTTACCAGGGAAACAGCCTGCCCCTCTCATCTATCTGTACAGTCATGTTCACTAAGCCACTCAAACCAGCATGCACTATTCGGCAACTATCAAACCTTTTGTGGATTTCCGTCTCTGCAATATTCGTTTCTTAGCAACTCTGTTTGCTTTTAGCAAAAACAAAATGTCTCTGCCGGAGGTATGCTATTTTGAGCAGAAACGGTGTTGTTTTGGGTCCATGCTAGCCATAGGGACGCTAGTTAAAATGACTTCCCCCGCCAACTCGCTCTTCATGGCGGTGGGTGGCATTGATTCCTCCAGTTTTGCCATTTCACCCACTGCAGGGAAATCACAGAAATCCTGGATCCAGCTCATAACAGACAAATAATCCTATGTTGCACTTCCATAGTCCCTTCCAATCTGGGGATCTCAAGGTGTGTTACATGCACGAATTAATTAAGTCTCACAACCCCTCTGCAAATTATGTGCATATTATCATCCCCATGTTACAGAGGGGGGGAAACCTGAGATCCAGACTTGTCCAAAGCTACATAGCAGACCTGGAAATAGAACCCAGGTATCCTGAGTGCACGTCCAGTGCTCGATCCACTGGATGACACAGCCTCACTTTAGCAACTAAAGAGGAAGTTGGCTAAGACAAGGAATAAGGGTAGCATGATAGAGAAGTGGGCAACTGGGAAAACGACAAGGCCACTGGGCTAAGGATGGGAGCAAACTAAAATGAGAGAGGGAGTGGCACCAGAAAGGAATGACTGAATCATAGAAATTGTACATGGCAGAGATCAGAGATGTGGGCTGACCCGGAACCTTCCCTCAAACCAAGGGAACACACAAATATCCATCCAAACATCACAGCTCGGGCCCAGCCATACAAAGGACTGCATGAGAAACACCTACCTGAACATCTCAGACCAATCTGGATGGCATCTTGGCAGCACAAGCCTGTCGGTGGGAAAAGCCCTCTTAGATCATCATCTCCATTTCCCCTGGCCAGTGCAGAATAGTTCCATACACTAAGTTCTCCAACACTCTGTTCCAGTTGGGTTTCATAAGACTCAAGCAATGATGCTTCCACTGTTTCCTTGAAAAGACTGCTCGACAGTCTACTAAAACTTTAGGATGCTTGTCCAAAAGTGACCTATGAACTTTTTTTGAGGTTTGCCAATTACAAATTATTAATGGCCTGACATTACATAGTTCTGAGTACCCTCAGCTCCCACTGAAAACAATGGGATTTGAAGATATTCAGCAACTTTTTGAGTGAAGTCTACATGTTTATCTGCAGTATAGGAGTCAGCCAGTAGATATCTCCATGTGCTATACAGAATCCCAGACAGTGTAGTGCCTGGTAAACAAGGAAAACAAGAGCTGCAACTCAAGCTGTGTAGAAACCTACTGTAGTTTGTAGCTGTTTTCTTTAATAAACACCTCTTCTCTAAGATGGATTGTGATTCCATAGGTGAAATTCTGGCCTCAATGAAATCAATGTCAAAACTCATATTGACTTCATGGGACCAGGATTTCCTTGCACATAGCATGACACTCAGTGACTATATATTGTTCTGAGGTGGATCTAAGGGTGTTCTCTATGTGCTCTCCTGATTTTCTCTCTCCCATTCACACTGACTCATCCTCCTCCGCTTGGAACTCCTTCCCTATGCTGTAAGGATCCCACACACTCAGACAGTATTCTTGTCCAAATCTACATCATAGTACATTTGTCCAATTAATTTTTTTTTATTTTAAAAAAGTTCCTGCTTTGCAAAGCTGCCAAGAGCAATTGTTTTGGTGAATCATAAATCATTCAGGAAGTCAATGTTGGTTCAAGATTTTTATTTCTGCCTTTGGCAGATCAAACCTTCAAAAAATATTCCTCAAGAAAGTGGGTATTTTAGTTCAGATCACAAAGCAGATAACAACAACATCGGCTCATTTGGAAAACCTCTGTAGTCTGATGTAAGCAAAGCCCATGCAGAAAAACTGGCGGCTAGTTTTGTTAGGAAAGGCTGTTTTGATCTCCATGCAATTTCTTTGGAGTGCAGATTTTTAGTTGTACAGTACTTTATATTAACCGTAGATCTTAAATTATCAGCTCTATTTAGCAGGAATTGTGGTTTCTTTTATGTTGGTATAACTAATCCCATTTGGGTCACCAACAGGATTTAAAACTAGGAGCTTCAGCTCAGCCTCTATTGTTTGAGCTAACAAGTTATGTCTACTCGTTGGTAGCAATAGCAGACTATCCTCTTATGCAGCCAGCCACTATAGGGTGGCAGATACCCACATTCTCCTAGTATAGGTTACATTTGTGCAGCACCTAGCACTAGGAGATCCTGACAGAGACATCTGAACATGACTGCAGTACAAACACTACATGATAATAATGAGGTCAGACTATAATATGGTGACTGTAATTACACTGTAAGTAAATAGCAATTACAGTGCAATTACAATGTAATTAAATAACAGGTACAGTGCAATTATACCATAGGTGTGTTATCGGATATATTAATTTGTGGGTATAAAAGGTAACTGAAATATTTACTGTGTGGCTGAGAATAAACACACTGTAAATTCATTCTTGTTAATATACCTGGATTCCAATAGCATCTGCTTGAAGAATCCCAAAGGGTTAATAAAAATTCACTCAGGCAGTTAACATCCTTGTTATACCAGTTAGTAGTAATTATGTCCATGAATAAATTTAGGTTGGAAATTAGACGTAGGTTTCTAACCTTCAGAGGAATGAGGTTCTGGGATGGCCTCCCAACAGATGGAATGGGGATAGGGGGCAGAGGGTAGGGCGCAAAAATCTTCACTGCTTTTAAGACAGAGCTTGATATCTGAACAGGATTATATGAAGAAGTTGCCTGCGAGAGCAGGCAACTGGACTCAGTGACCCAGAAGGTCACTTTCAGTCTTATGTTCCTATGTAATTACTTATTGAGAAACAAAACCACAGTGTAACTGCACTGCAATTACACTCTAATTACACACCCAGCATTATTAAGTGTGGCTGATACTAACCAGATTATAGACACAGACAAACCACTCATGGCTTTAAAAGATTATATTGGTCTGTTAGACTGCAGAACCTCCCAAGAGACTAGACAGAAACACTACTGATTGATTCATTGGACACAGTGTTGGCAAATATACAGCAGGGAAAATCCTGCAGTACCTCCTAGAACATGACCTTGAGTCCTTTCCATCTCTGATGTTAATGATTCCACAGCACATCAAAGATGCAGAGTCCAAGTGACACCAGGGACTTTTCACTGCATGTTATCACAAACCATTCCTGAGTTAGCATGCACTATTAGCAACACCTCGACAATCAGGAAATGATCATTCACCTATTCTCTGAGCAAAAACCTCCAGGCACAAAACTAATTAATTACAAATTGTGCTTTTTTAGGAGAAAGACCCTTCCCCTATCTTGTTTACCCTGGTCTCCTCCACTAGACCCTCCCCTCCGTCTTTATTTGTGAGGGCTGTGAACATGGCACATAAAGAAGATGAACATGATGTTGTCCAATGGTCATTCCACAATACCCTCCCAAAAAATTAACTTGGCACAAGACAACTACCCACCCCAAATGTCGACGACAAAAGGACAGAAATAAACACAAACGGGTGGGTCCTGTGACAGGCTGATTGAAGTCAATGGAGGCCAAGGACCAGACTCAAAATGGCATTCAACCAAAAGCTTCTCTGAACAGATACATCTAGCAGGATGACGTGGAGCTCACCAAACAGGGGCTGAGGAAGAATCAAGGCGAATGAAATCCCAAAGCAAGGACACTCTATTGAAAACGTCCTTCTGCCAACCTGGGAAAGATGAATTCTGGCAGCTGAGATGCTCGCTGTGGCCTTCAAAGTCACAGAGAGATACAAGGAAGGAGACTTGCTATTATTGGGTAGAGTTTCACTCCACCTTGGCTTGCATTGAGAATGGAACCCATCCTAGCACGCAGAACACACACGTCTGGTGCTCATGCTGACCCACCTCACTCAGGATGCAATCACATGAGGCACGGAGCACTCCCAAGTCCTCCTGAGGGCCCTCAGAGAGCAAGATGGAGCTCACAGAGGCTCTCCCTGGGCTCCAAATAGAGTGCACTGCAGTTGTGTATTTCAGGCCAGGTCTACGCTATAAACTTACATCAGTATAATTACGTCACTCCAGGTATGTGAAAAATCCACCCCCCTGAGCAACGCAGTTACACCAACCTAACCCCCGGTGTGGACACTGCTATGTCAACAGGAGGGCTTCTCCCATCAACAGATTCCTCCTCTTGCTGAGGTGAATGTCCTAGGCCAATAGGAGAAACTCTCCCATCGGTGCAGTAGCATCTTCAGTGAAGCATTTTAAGTGTAGACCTGCCCTCAGAGGCAAGAATGGCGTGGGTGAGTACGTGAGGTCTCACAGCTGAGAGCCAAGCACCCAACCTCTTGAGAGCACAAAGCACCTTGGTGACTAAGGCACAGAGAGGAACCAGGAGGAAAAGATGAACCTCTTCTATCGTCTCCTCCCCAATTCCCCTTTGCTACCAGTGAAGAAAATGACTAATCTTGGGAGGAGAATGAAGTTCTCCTTTCCTATTGCGAATGCTAGGACAATATCGTATCCATGACAACCTGCAGTTTAGCTTAACTCCTCAACCCATAAAAGCTTTTATCTTTTATTTCTCTCTTCATATCTTCATGTTTTCATGAAACAATGACATCCCCACCCTCAACACAGCCTATGATTCAGCATTTCCCGATACTGAGGTCAGTGATGAACCAGGCATGAGCCTAGAGTGAAGCAGCTCGTGAACTGCTCTCTCACATCATTTATTTGAGCTTAAGGGTATGATCCTGCACCCATGGAAATTGGTGGCAAAGCTCCCATTGACTTCAGCGTCTGCAGGATTTGAGCCATAGATGCCTAATAATAATGCTCTAAGTACGGAAGAACTGTCCCAACAGCATGAAGAGCAAAACACAGGAGATATGCCCAAGATACAGAATCAGAGCTGGTTTCAAGTTTTAAACATCCAGTCAGACAAAGTTCAGGAGTGTTCCAACCTAGGTTCTGACCCAATATAAACAGAGAGGTAAGCCACGAAATTTGTGCCTTGATTTGGTTTTGGATTCCAAGCACTGAACTTAATATCAGTGGTGTTGGATCCAGGGTTTTGGTCTGTCCCCAGGTCTAATAAATACAGTATGGATTCAGGCCAAAATGAGGTGTGAGGAATGAAGTGGTGCAAAATTGTGTCAATCAAGCATGAAAATCTCCTGGTTTCAAGTTTTGTTGCTAACCTGAAACTTGTCTAGGATTCAAGGAAAAGTTCATGAAGTTTTGCAAAATGTTTGGCAAACCTGTGATGAGTGTCAGAGAAAGGGCAACAAGTTACGGGGTGATGCCCTGTACCTGAAGTGGTTTCCACCTAAAATGCAGAGAAAGCTGGAGGCTTTGCCTGAATTTCACTTTAAAGTATCTGACTTTGTTTTATCCTGAAATTTGCAGCAAAAACACTAAGGGTGCAAAAGCAGACTTACAGGAAGCAAAACCACCACCATGTGCCCCCTGAAAGCACAGAGTTTCATGTATCTCTACAGAGTAACTGGATTGTCACCAATAGACTCCCACTGCACTGAACCAAATGCATAATTCTTATAGCTAGCTGGACTTCTCTGAACAAGACTCCTGGGCTCACCTGGCCCATAACAGAGTTGCAAAACACCCAGCTATTTAAGGAAAAGTGCTGCTTTCCCTCCTGCTGACAAATGCAGAAGTTAGCCCCATAGCATACGCTTTTACACCAGAAGGCCTGCAGCATTTACCATGCCCACTTGGCAACCGAAAGGGCTAAATTTGACATATATCTCACAAGAGCCAGAAGACTGCAGTAGATTCAAATCCTTTGTTAGACTGCAATGTAGCACTAGGGGAAGGGGAGGGGAAGGGAGGAGGAGGCATCCTGTGAATGAAACAGCAGACAGTTCCCTCTGTCTGCCTGTGGTGTGTATCCAGGTAGGAAAAGGCTAAGATCCCAGAGCATCTCTCCACAAAAGGACAAGGACAAGGACAGATCCTGACCCACATTCCCTTCCCCAGCCTATGAGCTTTGTATGAGCCACGCCTAGCTGGCTGTCCTGTTTGTTTCTTTGGCCATGACGCTACCAGCGTCCAGCTCATTACTTTATGAAGTGTGTTGGAGACTCCAAGTAAGAGACTGTGTTCTCTAACACCTACTGTCACCCCACACTAAACTCCACTGTTGTTCAACGAAAAGTTATCGCAAGAGAGTGGCCCGCCAGAGCCAGTGAAGGTCAATGCAGGGTGTTATGCTAAGATGCTGCTCCAAGAAATTGTTGGCTAAAATAGTCAGGATCACTTAATTCTTCAGGGATTTGTTGTGGGGTGGGGGAAGGCACACTTGTGTGTATATAGATAAGTGCAGCTAAACAGATATACTGCTCCCTGGCTCCTTGTTATTCTCCAAGGACATTCTAGCTAATAAAGAATGGCACATTTTAAATGATGGAGTGGAATGAATGTGCAGTGGCATAACTCCAAAGCAGAAGAAAGTCACATTCTAGGGACAGAACACTCAGAGAGAGAGAGAGAGAGAGAGAGAGAGAGAGAGAGAGAGAGAGAGAGAGCAAGTTCTTGGGATCTGGGATTTTGCAGCTGGAGGGAATCTAGATGTAGAAGTGAACAGCATCAGACTCAGGCTGAGGAGACACCCACCAGAGCCCCTGAGATCACATCATGCACTGACGTCATGGCACATGACGAGAGTGTCCGTGGGGATCAGGAGAGGGGTAGATCCCAGGACAATCCAGCTGGCAGCGGGAAGATGACGACAGACTGGGCTGGAATGCAGTCCACGGTGGAGGATGAATCATCAGTGAATCTTTCACACACAGTGAGGTGGGAAGAAGGGGGGAAGATAGGATGAGTCCCTTCCGGGAAGGGCTTGAAGGATTGGTGGCAGGCGCTGGGAAACACTAAGAAGCATTAGTGAATCCTGACCTCTTTCCCAAAGCACTTAAGCACGTGCTTAACTTTAATGACTCTAAAGTCATTTAGGACCTGATCCAAAGCCTACTGAAGTCAAGAAAAATCACCCCTGAGTGAAATGGGCTTTGGATAAGGTCCTTACAGGTGGAGACCTTCTAAAGTGACTGCTGATTGTGGGTGCACAGCTTGAGAGGCCATAAGGGGACTGAACTGCACAGGAAGAGTGCTCAGCACTTCCCCAAAACCAGGCCTCTATAAGGCATCTAAAGTTGACCCCCAAAAGCTGAGGATTGTCAGGGATCCATAAGCCAAGATCATCAGCACTCAATCGCTTCTGCTCCTGAGACTGCCTAGGAAACATAAGTGGACATAATGTACTTACCCAGGCTGGAATTTGACCAGGACGCACTTACTTACTTACAGGTACTTACAGCTACCTTGACTTGAGGATCAAAGCAGCCAGGATCTTGGGTTCTACCTCTCACCCACAGTGCCCTGCAACAGCCAGCTCAGGCACTGGCTCAGTACTAACCAGGAGGAAAACAACAGCACCTCTTGAAACACCAGCCCCACCTCGTCATTCCTTTGGAGCAGTAGTTCTCAACCAGGGGTACATGCAGGGGTGAAAGGAAGCTGGTATCAATCATAGAATATCAGGGTTGGAAGGGACCTCAGGAGGTCACCTAGTCCAACCCCCTGCTCAAAGCAGGACCAACACCAACTAAATTGTCCCAGCCAGGGCTTTGTCAAGCCTGACCTTAAAAATTTCTAAGGAAGGAGATTCCACCACCTCCCTAGGTAACCCATTCCAGTGCTTCATCACTCTCCTGGTGAAAAAGTTTTTCCTAATATTCAACCTAAACCTCCCCCACTGCAACTTGAGACCATTACTCCTTGTTCTGTCATCTGCCACCACTGAGAAGAGTCTAGATCCATCCTCTTCTAATCCCCTTTCAGGTAGTTGAAAGCAGCTATCAAATCCCCCCCTCACTCTTCTCTTCTGCAGACTAAATCTCAGTTCCCTCAGCCTCTCCTCATAAGTCATGTGCTCCAGTCCCCTAATCATTTTTGTTGCCCTTCGCTGGACTCTTTCCAATTTTTCCACATTCTTCTTGTAGTGTGGGGCCCAAAACTGGACACAGTACTCCAGATGAGGCCTCACCAATGTCGAATAGAGGGGAATGATCACATCCCTTGATCTGCTGGCAATGCCCCTACTTATACAGCCCAAAATGCCACTAGCCTTCTTGGCAAGAAGGGCACACTGTAGACTCATATCCAGCTTCTCATACACTGTAACTCACAAGTTCTTTTCTGCAGAACTGCTTCCTAGCCATTTGGTCCCTAGTCTGTAACAGTGAATGGGATTCTTCTGTCCTAAGTGCAGGACTCTGCCCTTGTCCTTGTTGAACCTCATCAGGTTTCTTTCGGCCCCGTCCTCTAATTTGTCTAGGTCCCTCTGTATCCTATCCACTACCCTCCAGCGTATCTACCGCTCCTCCCAGTTTAGTGTCATCTGCAAACTTGCTGAGAGTGCAGTCCATGCCATCCTCCTGATCATTAATGAAGATATTGAACAAAACTGGCCCCTGGACCAATCCCTGTGGCACTCCACTTGAAACGGGCTGCCAACTAGACATGGAGCCGTTGATCACTACTCATTGAGCCTGACAATCCAGTATAGCTTGCCAGTCAGAGTTGGTACACAGACGACCATACCAGCAGGGCCACTGAAGAGGGGGGCTGTCAAAACCTAGTCCCAGATTTGGACCTTAGCATCCAAAATATGGGGGTTAGCATGAAAACCTCCAAGCTTAGTTACCAGCTTGGACCTGGTAAAGCTGCCACCACCCAAAAAATTAGAGTGTTTTGGGGCACTCTGGTCCCCCCAAAAACCTTCCCTGGGGACCACAAGACCCAAATCCCTTGAGTCTCACAACAAAGGGAAATAAACCTTTTCCCTTCCCCCCTCCAGGTGTTCCTGGAGAGATACACAGACACAAGCTCCGTGAATCTAAACAGAGGGATTCCACCCTCCCCGTTCCCAGCCTTGGAAAACAGAAGTACCGAGACTTAATCTCTCTTTCCCCCCTCACCCAGAGGGTATGCAAAGTCAGGCTAGTGAATCTAACACACACAGATTTCCCCCTGACTTCTTCCTCCCACCAATTCCCTGGTGAGTACAGACTCAATTTCCCTGGAGTTCCCCACTAAAGAAAAACTCCAACAGGTCTTAAAAAGAAAGCTTTATATAAAAAGAAAGAAAAATACATAAAAATGGTCTCTCTGTATTAAGGTGACAAATACAGGGTCAATTGCTTAAAAGAATATTGAATAAACAGCCTTATTCAAAAAGAATACAATTTAAAGCACTCCAGCAACTATAGACATGTAAATACAAAAGAAAAAACCATATAACTCACTATCTGATCTTTTTGTACTTACAACTGGGAAACAGAAGATTTGAAAGCAGGAAACAGAAATCACTTCTCAGAGCTGAGAGAGAGGCAGACAGAAGACCAAGAACAAAGGACTCCCACACAAAGCTCCCTCCACCCAGATTTGAAAAAGTCTTGTTTCCTGATTGGTCCTCTGGTCAGGTGGTTCAGATTACTTCTTTCCAGGTGAAAGATTTATTAGCTATCTGTTTATGACAGGGGCCAAAATGGGCAACTTCCCCAGGGCCTGGCAATTTAAAAGGGCGCGGGGCTACCAGCCTCTGCTACCATGCCAGCAGCTGGAGCCCCGAGCCCTTTAAATTGCTGCCGGAGCCCCAGGGTAGCGGTAGTGGTGGCCAGGAGCCCCAGACCCTTTAAATAAGAGCCGGAGCCCCAGGGTAGCGCTAGCAGTGGCAGCTGGGAGCCCCAGGCCCTTTAAATTGCTGCCAGAGTCCCAGGCAGCGCAGGCCAGGCAGCGCTGAAGGGCTGGCTGAGGGAGTCTGGCCCCAGCCCCGCCCCTTCCGGGGCCCCAGAGCAGCCCCCGCACCTTGCTCAGGACCCCGGCCGCCCTGCATACTAGTAAGTCCCTTAAGTTGCTTTCACCCCTGGGTACATGTACCCCAGGGAGTGCATAGAGGATCCATCAACTCATCTAGATATTTGCTTGGTTTTACAACAGGCTACATAAAAAGCACTAGCCAAGTCAGTACAAACTAAAATGTCGTACAGACAAGGACTTGTTTATACTGCTCGATATACTACACACTGAAATGCAAGTACAATATTTAGATTCCAACTGATTTATTTTATAACTATGTAGTAAAAAGGAGAAAGTCTGCAATTTCTCAGTAACAATGTGCTGTGATACTTTTGTATTATTATGTCTGATTATGTAAGCAAGTCGGTTTTTAAGTGAGGTGAAACTTGGGGTTACACAAGACGAATCAGACTCCTGAAAGGGGTACCATAGTCTGGGAAGGTTGAGAACCACTGCTTTGGAAGACTCTCACTGAGCTACTAGCCAGGCCCTCCTTTCTGCATAGTTTATGGACTCTGACAAGAATGCAGCCCAGCCAACAGCCTGGGAAGAGTTTACTCGTCTGCACAGATCACAATCAGATGTGAAACCTCTCTGGAATACGACACTTTGCAGAAGGGAATCGTGTTGCTGGATGCAGACATCAAATTTCCTTTTCTCGCTAGTGATTATTATTATTATTGTTTCCATAATAATATGACTAGGAGTTTGCAATTTGTCTGCAAGACACAGACTCTAAAAAAAATCCCTTCTTCTTTTCTGTGTCTCCCTCAGCAGCAGCAGAACTTTGACATAATTGAATTCTAAGGGAGAAAGGAAGGAACGAGAAATGGAGGGGAAGGAGCCAGCCTTAACCTAACATGACCATGGAATTAAATTCCATACAACCTGAGCAGTAACAGATCTGCTATCAATAGCGTTTGTACAAGGAAACACTGCAGGCACTTTTATTTAGTACTTGATGCTTTCATATATTTATTTCTTTGTCTGCCTCTTGGTTTCCTTCCCTGCATCTAGCACAACCAAAGATGATGAGAGCTGGTCATGCAGTGCTAAAAGCCCGGTCATTCCTCTAGGTGTCTCAGCTTTCTGCAAGTGCTGCCTCTCTCAGGAGAGCTGAAATGGGAACCGTTCACAATACCCCAGGCTCCGGAGATATACTTTGGTGAGGAATTAGGTGGTTTCAGGGAGTTAGGAATGAAATATGAAGGCTTTCACCTCTAGAGATCTGGCTTGAATCCTGCTCAGGTCAATGTGGAAAAAAGTAGGTTACCATTTGAGGGTACCCTGGTGGATTTTGTGGGTCCCAGTTTATTTTCTACTGGACTGGTGTTCATGGCACAAAAACTACCACTGATTGACAAGTTCTGATTGTCCCCACTGCTAACAGGCTGATCAAAGCCAGCAAGGAATGACTTGGCATGGATTCATAGATTCATAGACTCTGGGACTGGAAGGGACCTCGAAAGGTCATCGAGTCCAGTTCCCTGCCCTCACGGCAGGACCAAATACTGCCTAGACCATCCCTGATAGACATTTATCTAACCTACTCTTAAATATCTCCAGAGATGGAGATTCCACAACCTCCCTAGGAAATTTATTCCAGTGTTTAACCACCCTGACAATTAGAAACTTTTTCCTAATGTCCAACCTAAACCTCTCTTGCTGCAGTTTAAGCCCATTGCTTCTTGTTCTATCCTTACAGGCTAAGGTGAACAAGTTTTCTCCCTCCTCCTGATGACATCCTTTTAGATACCTGAAAACTGCTATCATGCCCCCTCTCAGTCTTCTCTTTTCCAAACTAAACAAACCCAATTCTTTCAGCCTTCCTTCATAGCTCATGTTCTCAAGACCTTTAATCATTCTCTCTGATCTCTACAGGTGATCCTTAAGCTCAAGGTTAGGATATATGTAGCATGGCAGAATGAAGAAAGGTCGAACTTTCTTCTGCCCATGCTGTGGATAGACAAAGGGCTCTCCATCCTGCACCTTTCTCCAGCACTCAAACCCCCTCATGTGCTGGCATAAATCAGCACAGCTCTACTGAAGTCAAACAAGCAACATCATTTTATACCAGCTGAGAATCTGGTCCATTTTTAGCAAAGAGCCAAAGATTAGACAGATGGAAGCCATTTCCTTTTTGAAAGCAAGCATGTACTTTGCTACTTTGGAAGGTAGAAAATACTTCCTGGGATGCTGCTGACCCCTGCAAGAACAACAGACCATGCACTGCCAAAGACTCAACAGCAATAGGAAACAGAGAGTAATACCACTGGGAGCTCTTGCTTCTCTTTAAAGGAATCTGGTTATTTAATGCAATAATCCCAGGAAAAGACTGGTCATTTGCCAACATCTAATGACAAGTTTGTTAGTTAATGACCCAGAGCAAAGCCGAAGGTGATTAATAATCTAACAAACCGGTCAATACACCTGTGACAAAGACCAATTATAAACCGTAATCAACAGTCCCACAAATAGTTATTTTTACTGACCCTTTCCTTCCTCTCTAGGCTTCAGGGCAGGCAAAAGACTATTTCAAGGAAATCAGTCATTACCTGGCAGTCAATAACCAATCAACGCCTGGCATTCACTCTGATAAATGCAGATAGCAAAAATGAAGCCCACTAAGAAACATTTTACCCTAGAAAACAAATGAGCAGGAGAGATAATGGGACCTGCCATGGGCTCAGCTGTTTAACACCGTGTTTGAAGGGATTAATTAATTAAAAAAAACACTCTGAAGAAACTGCAGAGCTGGGAAATACACATTTGAGCAGCAGCCCATTTTCACAGACGTCAGTTTAAAGGCAACTTTCAAGAGCAAACAGCACATGGACCCAGCCAGGAAGGAAGGAAAAGAGGAGTGTGTGTATGCGAGAGAGAGAGAGAGACAGAGAGAGAGAGGGAGAATGAAATGGACAGTCTGAAGGAAGTATACATGACACAACAGAGTCCATCGTACAGAAGTGCAGCCCATGAGATCAGAATTGATAGCCCCCTCCCCTGACCAATCATGTGATGTCCAGTATGATGTCATCATTGAACTCACCAACAAATATTAGGGGGCTTAAAGCATCTCAGGGAAGTCCAAGTGTCAGGAGGAAGAACATCCCTTCATTCCTCCTTACAGACCTGGTTGGTTATGTGCCATCTGCTTAATGACTCTTTCTCAACACCCTTCCTTTTGAGAGAAGAACACCATTGCAGGGGATGTCAGCCCCTTCCCTCAGAATCCCATGCACAGTGGAAGAAGGTGATAGTCAGTGTAGCATGATGGGAGCCTGACTGGTAAGGGAGGTAGGTATGAACAGGTGCTGGATGGAGGATGAGGTATATGATGAGAGGCTGAGATTGAATAGGACAGAGCAGGCTGTACCCATGAGGGAACACTACAGGCAATTCTCACATGTCCTATGAAAATGCACAGATCCAGCTGTACCAGTAGATGGATACACCTTCGTTGTGCCATAGTCGATTTGTAACCCATGCTAGGAAAGTCTTTGTCCCTTTGTCCCTCTTCAGTAGCTGGGTAATATAAGAGGTTTAATGAGTCTGTGATTGCTTCTGATGGTAATGGGCTTAGTCCTTGAGTTCAAGCAATAGGGCCTCATGAACTGCTGAGTACCAGTGATGGCCCTTCGAAGTATGAAACATTTCAAAGGTCAAAATCTAAGAGGAACTTGAGCACATGTCACTCACAGTGACATGAATAGGATTTGAGGGCTCTTAGCTCCCCCACAAGATCTCCCTCAGATAACTTTTATTCTCCATTATATTTCATTGTCCACTGGGCTTCACATGTTGTGGTTTTGGCCAGAAGCACGCTTAGAAGTGCTCAAAATAACATGGCGGGAAGCAGGATATCAGTCTCATCCTGTTTCTGGGCACCACAGGAAGTACCAATAATCTCATGAGAGAACCTAATACCCTGAGATTCCCAACTGCAGTGGCAGGTGTAAGAATCTTGGCAAATTTCTCTGATAGTTCAGAGAAGCACCTGAATTGTGGGGTGCTCCTTCAGATCAAGCCTCCAAATCACTGAGGTTCACCCCTTACTCAGGAGAGCACATCTGAAAGGCCTTTCTGGAGAGGGTGGAGTAAAAAGAGATGGGAGTCTAGGGGTTGAGAGGACAGGACAGTAGGTCAGAATTAATGGGTTGTACTCCATTCCTGGTTCTGTCACTGACCTGCCATAGTCGGACAAATCACTTAGGGCCAGATTTTAAAGGTATGTAGGCATCTAACTCTCATTGGAATCTGGCCTTTCAGCTTTGTCTACATTTGTCTATCCCACCAGCGCAATATGCATTGGTGGAGTTAATCCATTATATCTGATTGTTTGCACTGTTATAAGTGCACTGGTGTAAACTGTCATACATTTCTGCCCTGCAACCCTATTGGTACTGTGCTCCGTCAATCTGGCCACACCGCTGAATTGGTAGATATTCCAGAATCCCTTGCATTGCTCCAGGTGCACTGCATTCTGGGCAATTTTCACTTCAGATGGTGAGATGCTTCCAGCAGGCAAGGGGAATTGAGAGAAGAGGATTCAGCCTTTTGGGTTTTGTCCATCAGTAGAACGGGGCTGGTAACATTTACCCACTTCATAAAGGTTCATTAACATTTGTAAAACGCTTTGAGATCCTAGGGTGGAAGGGATTATGGGAGCTCAAAGTCAAGTTATGACTAGTATTTTTAACTTTCCTCACCACAGATATTATTGATCTGTTCACACAGACTTTTCGTCTCTTTCCTAGTGGAATGGTTTTTTGTCCAAAGCAAGTCATGGGAATGGAAAGCCCTATTCACATTCCATGTGCAACTTACAAGGTGAAGCATAAATCCCATTTACCAGCTGATAAAAGCAAGCTGAAGATTTTGTTTGTTTGCTTTCTCTCTGAGAGGACAGAGCCATCTTGCTAAGAGTGTCCCTGTTTGTCCCCGTCCTTTGTTCCCTGCTAACTCCATTTTCTTGCTCTTTTGTTGATTCACAAATCCTTTTTGATACAGCACGTTTACAATCTTTGCCAAGCTTTTCAGTCCCCCCACCTAATCTTTAGTAATTAACTGCTTAATAACCTTTAATTATTCTGTAAATAAGTGAATGGCTGAGTCACTTCTGCTCTTTGCTATGCTTTCCTCTTGCCAAGTAGCGTGGCACCAAAATCACTAGACGACAATGCACAATCTTTTTCAGGGATACTTTTAAATGAAGGACTTTCATAGTGGGAGAAACTTTCAAACTTATTAGGTCTAGTGCAGCCCTGATGTAACTGCATTGATGCCAGTGGAATTACAGCAGGGGTAAATTTAGTCCTCTATACTTAGGTCAAGTCACGTTCCCAGTGAAACTGCCCACGTACATGTCCCAAAACCCCACAATTCAATGTTTGAATTAGGCCTGTTATAGAGATAAACATGAGCTGTGACCCTCAGAGCTGGATGCAAATTTCCCCAGTTTTCAAGATGGGATTGGATCTGGCTTTCAACTTTGGGTCCATTTGAACACGAACGGACAAAGTCAGTCTCAGCTCTAGCAGTGTAAACCCAGAATAGTCCCATGAACGAGGAATCTGCAGACCAGGGATCCATTCTTGGCTCGGCTCCTGACCTACTGTGGGCCCTTAAGAAAGTCAATTAAGCTCTTTGTGACTCAGTTTCCCATCTGTAAAATAGGCTTAGGGATACTTACTCTCCTAAACAATATGCTTTGAAATCAATGTATGAAAAGTGCTACATAAGAGCTGGGTGTTATCATCATTAGTAAAGTCACTCCAGCATCACACAGGCGTGAGCACTGAATCTGGCCTATTACCCCTACCTTTCACTTTTTTCTTTATATTCCCTCATAATAACAATGCTGCTTTCTCCATCTACTGCATCCTCCAACCAGCTTACTCAAGGATCCCAAACCCTAATTAATTTAGGTTCACACCACTCCGACTCCTCCCCAGGAGTCAGGGATTATTACAACCCATTTTACAGATGAGATGACTGAGACACAGAGAGGATCATAGACATGCAGGGCTAGAAAGGATCTTGAGAGATCATCAAGTCCAGCCCCCTACACTAAGGCAGGACCAAGTAAACCTAGACCATCCCTGACAGGGGTTTGTCCAACCTGTTCTTAAAAACCTCCAATGGTAGAGATTCCACAACCTCCCTTGGTAACCTATTCCAGAGTTTAACTACCCTTATAATAAGAAAGTTCTTCCTAATATCTAACCTAAATCTCCTCAGCTGCAGATCCCATTGCTTCTTCTCATGCCCTCGGTGGACCATGGAGAACAATTAATCACCAGCCTGTTTATAAGAGCCTTTAACATATTTGAAGACTTTTATCAGCTCTCCTCCCCACCAGTCTTCTCTTCTCAAGACTAAACATGCTGTGACAAGATGGCCGATGTTAGTTTGGTGGGTCCTGCGCTTTTCTTGGCAGGGGGGCTAAGATGCCACCCCTTGCCACTGCTCTTGGGCCATAATTAGCTTAGGGTTTATCTATTTCCCCTCTACCTCTCTACCAGTGCTCCCTGGCCCTCCTGTATCATAATGCCCAGGTGTTTTAACTTTTCCTCCAGGTTTCTAAACCTTTGATCATTTTAGTTGCTCTCCTCTGAACTCTCTCCAGTTTCTCCACATCTTCCCTAGAGTGTGGTGCCCAGAAATGGACCCAGTACTCCAGCTGAGGCCTCACCTGCACTGAGTAGAAGGGGACGGTTATCTCTCATGTCTTACATACAACCCTCCTGTTAATAACCCCAGAATGAAATTAGCCTTTTTGGCAATTGCATCGCATTGTTGACAGATATTCAATAATGGATAAGTGAGTTCACTTCAGGATTAGGCCACCTGAGAAAATGGACATGAGTCTCCCTGCAGGCCACGGTTCAGGTCCATTGAGTTCCTGGACAGTGCATTTCATGTCAGTGAGGCTCTGACTGTGTCTCAGTGGGCTCTACAGCAAAGTTCCCAGTGGCTCCAAGATCATATCCATTCTGCCAGGCCTACTGCCTTTGAGGATACCAGCATAGCTCCCATTAACTTTCACAGAGAGGAGGATAAACATTTTTTCCTCTGTAGAAAGATCCTCTTTCTCTCCCTACTCTATGGAGTGGCTGAATGAATTTTTCACCACTGCACCGACGAATGAAATGACTCTTCCTAATAAATGCAGATGGAAAAAATATGAGGTCATTTGGTCGCACATGAAGAACTTACCTACTATAGTAGTTTAATACAGACTTCTCCTGGCCCATTACTTGATTAGAATATTACTTATTCACTTAACAAACTATTTAATCATATCAATAGATTGGGCCCTGCATGACCTCTCTGGATAATGGCAGGTTTCAGAGTAGCCGTGTCAGTCTGTATCCGCAAAAAGAACAGGAGTACTTGCGGCACCTTAGAGACTAACACATTTATTTCAGCATGAGCTTTCGTAGGCTTCGGATAATGGCTGATTCTTTTGTTCTTTTATTCTGCTGTTAACTTTTAGATGATTTCCATGCAGGTTCCCTTAATAACGAACCATCAGTTAGATTACTTTATCATCCATAAGGTGTTATGGGGTCACTGCTGTATTTTGATCTATCCAGATATTCCTAGAGTATCCCAAGTATATGAGCCCCTCACTAACATCCATCATTCATTGAACCCTTGATTCTAAGGCCAGAAGGGACTGATCTGATTATCTAGTCTGACCTCATGCATGGAATTTTACTTTGGTTTCACCCACTGAGCCCGATAACTTTTGGGCTGGAAAGTGTTGTTTAAAAAGACCTTGACTGAAAATCTTCCAAACAATGGAGAATCCACCACACCCCTGGGTGAGTTGTTCCAATGGACAATTTCCATCATTGTTAAAAATGTGCACCTTATTTCCAGTCTGCATTTGTCTAGCTTCAACTTCCAGCTGTTGGATACTGACACACGTTTGTCTGGATTAATGAGTGTAGTCTCATTACACCCCAACATTACCCCATTTTACAGATATGGCAATGAAGCACTGAGAGATCAAGTGATTTATCATAGAATCATAGAAATGTCAGGCTGGAAGGGACCTGAGAGGTCATCTAGTCTAGCTCCCCTGCACTGAGGCAGGACCAAGTAAACCTAGACCATCCCTGACTGGTGTCTGTCCAACCTCCAATGATGGGGATTCCACAACCTCCCTTGGAAGCCTAGTCCAGAGCTTAATCTAATGTAAATTTCCCTTGCTGAAGATTGAGCCCATCAATTCTTCAGTGGACATGGAGAACAATTCATCACCATCCTTTTTATAACAGCGTTTAACATATTTGAAGACTGTTATCAGGTCTCCCCTCCCCAGTCTTTTCTTCTCAAACTAAACACTCCCAGGTTTTTTAATCTTTCCTCCTAGGTCAGGTTGTCTAAACCTTTGATCATTTGTGTTGCTCTTCTCTGGACTCTCTCCATTTTGTTCACATCTTCCCTAGAGTGTGGCACCCAGAGTTGGACAAGGTCAGGGGGAAAGCCACAAATGGAACCCAGACATCCAGTTTCTCCCTCTCATGCTTTAACCAAAAGACTATATGCTCCACCTGCCTCCCTTTATTGTAATGTACTTACACTGTTACAGAAATGGAAACCAATTTAAGAAATACAGTTAGCTAATGACGGGTATGTTATTAAAAAGGAAGCATTTGATTGGCTGATGCTTTACCCTACACAGACATCCCGTGGAAGCATCGGACCTATCATTGGTAGGTCCCACACTGTGACATACACAGACAAAAAGTGATCTCCAGAAATGGAAACATAAAAATTAATTGTCCAAGGAACTTGGAATGTGCAATATTCCTTCTGCTTCAGTTTCATGGCTCACCATTTCCAAATGAATCAGCTGACTTTAGAAGACAATGCTGGTCACATATGGCAACACTATCTGTAGATCTCAAAGCATTATACATTACTGCACCCATTTTGAAGATGGAAAACTGAGGCACAGATAGGTTAAATGTCTGATTTCCAAAGGTGCTAGGGAACCCTTCAACCAATTTGAATTGGAGCTTCAGGTGCTGAAGAACTCTGAAAATGAGGGCCTATGGCCCACATCCTCAAGGGCATTTAGGTGCCTAACTCCCATTATTTCAATGGGAGTTAGGCACCTAAATACCTTTGAGAATCTGAGCCCAAGTAACTTGCCTAAGGTTACATAGCAGGTCAATGGAAGAGCCAGGGTGTGATGTTCCCCTGGTGTTATCCAGACCAGTGATCTGCTCGTCCACTCCAATCCTCAACTCTGGGAGTCAGCCTTACCCTGCTCTTCTGTGAGAGCCTCCACTCCTGGGCCGTTCACGCACAGCTTCTGACACGTAAACTGCTTGGATTGTGCAACCGAATGACACTAGCCAATATCTCCAGTCCCAGAAACAACCCTAGGAACCTCCGTCTTGCAGTGTCCAGTTATGCCCACTGAACACTGCAAGCTTATATGAGTTCATCAATTTAACAAAGAAACTGATATCTACTAGGCTTGTTATCCCAAGGGGAGTCTCCGACACCCTTCAAACCAAGCACACTGCTTCAGGTAGAATAAACCAACAAATTTATTAACTACAAAGATAGATTTTAAGTGATTATAAGTCAAAACATAACAAGTCAGATTTGGTCAAATGAAATAAAAACAAAACACATTCTAAGCTGATCTTAACACTTTCAGTGCCCTTACAAACTTGGATGCTTCTCACCACAGGCTGGATGGTTGCCCTTCAACCAGGCTCTCCCCTTTGATCAGTGCTTCAGTTGCTTGGTGGCAATGTCTGTAGATAGAGGTGGAAGAGGGAGGAAGAGCATGGCAAATGTCTCTCCCTTCTATCATATTCTTTCTTCCCTCTTGGCTTCTATCCCTCCCCCTTCAGAGTCCAGTGGGCATTACCTCATCGTAATCCCAAACTGACCAAAGGAAGGTGGGTCACTCACTCAAGAGTCCAACAGATCCTTTGTTGCTGCCTAGGCCAGTGTCCTATTGTTCCTGTGAGGCTGGGCTGGGTTTGTCCTATCTATGCCCTGATGAGGTCTGAACTGCCCCTCTGCTCTTGGAGGGCTTTTGCCTGGGCTTGTTTTATGCCATGAGGACACATTTTCAGCCTCATAACTCTGTACATGAAATTACAACCTATAGTGTTACTGTAACAACAATGCTCAGAGCATCATGAGCCTTCCGACGACACCCGACATGACAAACTTTGCATTAGATACCACACAATCATATTATAAGGCTGAACATGGTGGTGCGGGGGTGCCCTCGAGGTACAGAACGTCAAACAAGGAGAGAATCCAGGTCTGTGGAGTCCCAGTCTTAGTGCTCATTCCACTAGAGCACAATGAGATAATAGAAGATATGCATGGGGTGAAGCTAAAACTGGATCTAAAACTAAGCAGAAATAGAACAACGGTGCAATATTCTGAACTCCATCCAGAGTCCGAATGACCAAAATCAGCAGTGTTTGTACTTGGGGTGAGTTCCGCACATAATAGAGAAAGGGATCCACTGAAAAATTTGGATCCAGATCAAAGCTCATATTCTGATAATTTGAGGGAGTATTTGTATCCAGATTTTGGTTCAAGACCATCTTATAAATTAAAGTCATTCCCTTAAATAAAGGACAGTGGAGATGTATGATAATAGCAGAAACAGGGACAAAAATACAATCAATGGAATTTCAGAACAGTGAAGCACTTGAAGTTCAGTTATTCTGCCACATTTTATGGGCCAAAGTTACCACCATCAAGATTTTGTCCAAATTATAGTCTGGTGCATGGAATTTGGAGGGAGGAGCACAGGTTGCAGGAGGGAAGAATTTGGAGAAGGCATCAGGAAGTCAATCTGCAAAGCACATGGCTAGGAGTGGTAAGCTGGAGCTGCAGTGATTCCGTAAATTGTCCCATAAAAGGTCTGTCTATATTAATTAGTTATGTTATTACCCAGCATAGAATCATAGAACTGGAAGGGACCTTGAGAGATCATCTAGTCCAGTCCCCTGCACTCATGGCAGGACTAACTATTATAGCATGAGATATGTGACGCACGGTCCACCACAACATTCACGTGGAAGCATGATGCGATGCCATCACTAGTGAGGCAGTGCGAGCATCCACTGTTGGGATGGGCGGATGTTGCACACACAGACCCCCTAACGTTTTGGAAGGCTAACCACAGCATCAAGTCATGCACATTTGACAGAACTGCAGAGCTTCTCTGGTACTGCTCCTTGGGGTTTCATACACACAGGGCATTTGAACAGTGTGGCATGCATGACTGTCTTATCTGGGCATGTTAGACAGAATGGAAATGCAACTAGCAGGTGAGCTTCTGCCGAAGCAGAGAGCAAGATGGATGAAAAATGTACAGCTTCAGCTGGAACTTCATTAATCAGTGTTTGTTTCACAGTCGAAGAGAATTCTGAGCTGATTAACAAAAAATGATTAAGAAGCAGAAGGGAAGGGATGATTTATGAGGAAAAATTATATAAAGCTTGGCCAAATGACAGCCAAGGGTGGGTATGACAACTGTCTACAAGGGTATGGATGCCAAGTAGCCAGAGGGAGCCTTTGAGATGGTCCATGGAGGAAGATGATGTCACCAGGGGCTCCTGTGAAGTTTGTGGTGAATATCAGGACATATGTTCTAATCATAAAGTCCGCTAGACTGTGGAATAGTCCCTCAAGAGAAGGGTAAAGCCTGATCATTCTCCTCACTGAAGGGAAGGAAACTCCATCACTTTAGCCACACGATAGGGAACCTGGGGATGGGTGGTATTGGACAATATGTCCTGTTGGGGTCCTTTCCACCTCTAATTCCTACAGATCACTCCCTGGGAGAATTGAACATGACTCCTTTGTGTTGCTCTAAGACACTGGCAAATATCACAAAGGAACAGAAGTAGAAAAATATCATCTGCACCACAATGGTTTTTATGAAAATCCTGCAGCTTTGGGTGCCAGCCAGCAGTTCTACAGTATCTGATCTGAAGTCTGAAGAGTGATTAAAGTGTGATAGTTTATGAAAGCAGGCAGTGGGGAGAGGATATTATCAGGCAATGCCACAATATGAGACCAAAACACCCCCAAAACATGAGACACAATTTGTTCTCTAAATACGTAAGCAGCAAACCGTACAGTGGGCTCTGAGAGATCACAGCACATTAACTACCATGTGAGAGAAAGTGAAGGGTGTTGGGAAGGGGGGAGGAGAGGATCAGACATTTCCAGTCTAAAAAACCCCACAGCTATAGAACAGATAAGTCCTGTTAAAGGTTTTATTACTTCAACTTCCGGTAATTTATTGCTGTCTTTTCCCTCTTCCATAAAAGTTCAGGACAGCATATACTGTGTAAAGCGTCTATTATACAGTGTCAAATATAACTTCCCAAGTGAGATACAATCTGAACTGCAGCGGAGCAGTGAGTCAAATGGGGAAATATTTTTCGCCTGTGGCTGTTGTTGCCAGAAACAATCACACAAAAGTGCCTCGCTGGGAAGCAATGAGATCGGACAGTTCAGAGGGTGGGGAGTTGGGGGAGAAGGGTGTTCTCCTTTGCACCAGTGGCCCACTGGTTAACATTGTAGCCTCCTTTATAACCATCCTACTTAGCTTTTCTCCAGCATTGATATGTAGTAGTGCAGCATAGGGGCAGGGACATGGGTATGAGAGATATGAAAGCCCATGTTCTCCTCCTGGTTCTCATTCTCGCAGTCATTTGGGTGGACTGATGGGCTTGTCATAATTCATACTCTGGCAGCATAAACAGGCCTCAAAGAGGATGGATCACTTTCTGTGCTCAGAGCCTCTCCAGCAAGGGTGGAGATGGCAGAAGAGTTCTTCGCCATCACTGCTCTGTTTCCAGCAGAGGAAGTGGGGCTAGCGCAGACTGCATTGTGGGAAGTCTGTGCTGCCCTGGGGGCAGAGCATACGTTAGAGCGGCCCTCAGGTTTCTCTAACTTACATCAGGGTCCAGATACAGCCTCCATGGACCCAGAATACAGGAAGGGTGGTTAAAGCTACTGTATCCCACTCCCTCCATCCTTGCTCTAAGCACAGGAAAGGAGTAGCTGAAAATCAGGTCCTTGGCGTTAGATGGCTGCTGAGATTCCAGAACGGGTACTATCAGAACCCTTAGTGAAGGCACTGATCTCTGTGCATTGGTATTTTCCCCCTCTGGAAAACAGGGATCAGTATACAGACTTCTCAGCACTGGTTAATAAATGTCTGGCAATGCCAGAAGACACTCGCATGAGATGTACCATTGAAATGCAAAGAAGAATTATTATTTTCCATACTCCCAGCCTGGCTGCCATGAACCACGTCTAAGCCGGATTGCCCAGAGCACATTCAGTCGGGACAAGTCCTGTAACAGGCACCTGTGAAATGGAAGAGGCGATCAAACAGGTCTTTCCCATCTCTGACCCTAAGATCTCATGGCACTGGAGCACCACTAGGGAGCTGATTAGCTCCTGTCTATCTAGTGAGGTACTTACATGTACCAATCTACATCATTGCTCACAACCTCCTTATGCCATGTGTGAGGAATATGGCAATGTCCCACAGGATTCTTTGAAGACCTCAATGCATTAAGTCTATATATTATTGTAGGCTGGAATTGTAGGTCACCTCTCTAGGGGGGAGATGTGACAGATGTGAGACCTGAGAGTTCAAGAGACTATATTGAAAATGTGCCAGACAAGTGTGGACCTTGGGGGTAATAAGCGTGCAGTGGATTTCCTGGGGAATCCTTAGGGAGATGCAAATTCCCCAACTCCAGTTATGCAAACACCCAGCCTTTAGAAGCTGTGCCCTGGGTATGGGTCATTGTCTGCTGATTACCTGTCATAGAAAACCAAGATCAAAGAAGATAAAGAAATGGCTGATCTGCCCAGTCAGTGTTCTGGTTCAGAGTCTAAGATGGATGGGCTTGTAACCATGTGGAAAACCCAGTTATGGGTTTTGAAGGACTGAGACCTACCAGCATCCTAGGTTGACATTGGGGGTGACCTCTGGTAAGTTTTATAGCATGCTTGCAGGTTCTTTTATTGTTTTAATGTGCTTTCTCCGTAATGCTTTTTCCTTAAGAATCAATGTGCTTGCTTAGAAAGAATTGTATAGCAACTGGTAACTGCTAGCAATACACTGATCATAGCCCTTGGACAGAAAGGACAGTGCAGGTGCTGGCTGATAGGGAGTCTGGCTTGCTGAGGATATCACAGTGTAAGGAAGGGAGCTGTGCAATCTTAAAATCTTTACTCAGAAGAGAGTGAGACACAAATCTCCACCCAAGAGAGGTGAGGGCTGGGAATACCCTTGGTTGACTGCAGAGGGGGAAATACAGGTATAGTTGCCCTGAAACTGTGACGGGGTGGAGAAGTACCGTTATCATCAGGTCACGGACGGGGATCTGAGGCTGAGAGAGTCTATGACAGAACAGGGAACTGAAACCAACTCTTTTGAATTCCCAGCCAATCTCTTACCCTCAGGACCAACCTTCCCCAAAGACAGTCTGTCTCTGCAAGTTCAAGGAGTGACGTTTCCTGAGAAGCACTGAATGTAAATGGTTGGGAACTCCCTAACAAAAACTCCAGCCACTGTAAGATCACCCGGTCGCTGGTTGCGTTTGAACTGAAAACACACACAGCTTTCATCCGCAGGATACAAAATCAATTACTTAAAAAAATTAAACAAACTATCTCAGGTTAAAAGAAAAACAGCTGTGGGGTCCAATGGAAAAACATTTCCTATTAAAACTGACTTCAAGCCCCTACGGCCAACTTTTACAAGAGCTATTCTAGCCATCAAAGAGGGATTTCACCTGCCTGGGGTAGTAAAGGATCATTATCCCTTCAGCTTAACTGTTGCTCCACTTAATGCATGGGGCCTGGGCTAGCAGATAGCTCCATTACAGTAACTTTATAGAACAGAATTCATAGAAGGCAGCTTTCATTCTGGGGCTCTCCCACAGCGTTTGATCAAGCAGTGGGTAAGATATTGATGGCGCAGTCCTAGGGAGCAGCAATCGCCAGCTCTGCAAATTGCTCACTCTCATGCCTGGACATTAGATGTTGGTGTCTAAGTGACAGACTATAGGCCGGGACACTGGGGTCAACCCTTCATTATACAAGGAATAATACTTAGCACATAGATAGACAGCACTTTACAACTTCAAAGCACTAGGCAGACATTAACTATATTTTCTGTAGCAGTCCAGAGTCTTGGTAGTGATATACAGACTAATGACGTATGCTAGTTTGGCAAATCCACTCATTATGAGATTTAGAAAAGGCAGAATGTTGTCTCTTTAACCTGTTGAAATGGTAATGTTTCAGTACCTAACAAGAGATTTCGCTTGATTCTGTTTCCCTAAATTCCTCTCCAGATACCTGGTAGAGCCCTTATCCATTTGAAGAGGGAAACATAGCAATGATGAAAGCTGAGAAAGGCAACCACAGAGCCAACTTTGTGTGTCCTCCCAGACCATACAGAAAGGCCAGTTAATGTGGGATGAGTTAATCAACCAGTTAATGATCCCCAGTTAATGTGGGATCAGACTAAAACTGTGTGGGATCTTGAGCGACACACTGACATTTATAAGGAGATAGTGGACATTTATCTGATTAGTACATAAATACTAAGACAGTCTCCACCCATCTCGGTATAAATGGATTTCACTAGTCTGTCCTATGTCCATAAAATCCTTCATTTTCAGTTTTTACAGATGGTATATTTAGACAAACTCCTAACTGAGTTTGGTATTCGGTTTAGCCAGTCCTCCTTCCTCCCAGTTGTGTGTGCTAGGGCATCCCAGAGTGCATTGCCCCATGTGCTGCTGATGTCGCTCTTTATGCCAGTCCTTCAGGCATTCTATCTCCCTGCTGAGGCACTATGGGATAGCTGCCCAGTCCGTCCAACAATGCACCGAGACTTGGTTGCACTGAGAGAAAAGCAGCTGCGTGGGCACAACTCCACTTTGTTTTGTTGTGGCTGGGTTAGTTGAGGGTGTTGTGCTATTTACTAAAAGACAGTTGTACTCTTGGCACCTTGAAAAACCTGCAAGGTAGAAAACGCCATAGGAATGGAAATGTGGTGTGGAGAACCTTGCAGACCCATTGTCCCTGAGAACTAGCAACGTGCTACGGGGGAGCTCTCCGTCTGCTCCCCACCTGCCATTCTCTTTCTGAGGGAAGGTCACAGATCCGTGTGTGCCTGCCGCCATTCCAGATGCAAGCAGTTTGAGCTCTGAACTTTGAGCAGTCCCTGGTCAGCTGCATGGATCTGACAGCATGCCTAATACTAAGCTCAGGTCTCGCTAATGCAGTATAAATGTCAGGCTTGTCTGCTTTCAAACAGGTAGAAAAAACAAGGACAAGGGCTGCCAGGCCTTTTACGTTGATTTCATTTCTACCAGACCTGACACCGACAGTGCAATTTAGCATGTGCCCAATATCACTGGCCTTGAACACGTCTTCCCACTGGAAGCACAGCATTGACTACAACCAGCAGGCTCTGGGGCCTCTATAACTGCAAAGACTTACAAAATGGCATATGAGTTGTCTAGGAGGGAGATGCAGACTGGAGGGTTTATTGAGAGACAGAGAATGAGAACTTGATTCTGCCTGTGAATGTCATTCTCAGGAATTTAAAAAGCTCAATTAAGCAGCTTTTAATCCCACTTCAGTTACTTCAAGTGCACCCAAATGAGCTGCATCCCTTCTGTGTTTTAAACCCTGCCCATTTTCCAGCCCACCTGGGCAGTATCTCGGTCATCCTCTTCAAAGATTGCCATGGATTTTGGAGAGAGGAGATGCTACATTACAGTGTATTGTCAGAATAATGACACAGTTATTTACTTTTCAAACCACCTCCCATCATTCGTCTGTCTCAATGGTCATACATACTCAGTTTTCAAGTCAAAATGTGGTATCCCTTTGTGCTAATGCAGCAAACTCCATCGGGGATCTGAAAACCAAGTGTTTTTTGTTTTTGTTTTTTCCTTCCCCTGCTTCTTAGTTGATCACAAGGATCCTATCCTCAGAGAATTCAGCTGGCTCTCCCAGAAGTATACGGGTTTTCCCAGTGAGTCAGCAGGAAAGAACAGTTGTTTTAGTCAGTTAACAGAGCACATATGCCCCAAAGACACAGAGGCTGTGGAAGAAGGTGTTATTTCTTTTACAGTAGTACGTTGTAGATTTTGTGCATTGATTACATCAATTCAAATCTGTAGTTAACCACTGCACTAGTGCAAAATGGGACTTTCCCCAGTGTGATAGTCCAGGATAAGTTTTATATTAGTGCAGTGCAGGCACTCTGGGGGTTTACACTACATCAGCGCAGGCCCTTCCCCCCCCCCCATAGGCAGGGCCTAAGCTAAACGTTTTTCCAGTGAGGCTTGTAGAGGGCAATCTAACAACAGCTCCTTTAATGTGCATGATGAATTAGTTACCTGAGGGGACAGGCTGCAGCAAGTGACCTTTCAGATGCAAGACCGTCCTCGCCACAGCTTGAGTTACTCTGTGCTGCCTGCAGACAGGACCCGGGAATCTATCATTATAAATCCAATGCAGGAAACGATTATTAAAAGCTATAGACCCAGAGCCTGGCTCGGTTTGTTTGCTGATCCGGTTCCAGCATCAGCAGGCTATTGTAGGGATAGGTACCCTGCCTGTTCCTATACCTGTGGGTCACTGGCACTGCATTCTGTCTCCTCCACAGCTCTCTGCTCCGCTGGTTTTCTCCATGACAGCTCCTTCCAGTCAACCTTTCCAAAACACTGACCTAGTGACACCATTCCCTTTCCCCATCCCCCACCCCCCAGTGAGCCTCCAATTAAAGCCCAATTGCCTCTGTACAAAAGGGGCTCTGTCGGGTTCATTCATGGAGGAACAAGGGGCCTGAATAGGTTCGGGCACAGTGGAAGCCGTGAAACAGTGTGGTCTTGTGTTCAGGTTGAATGGCGGCAGGGAGGAGGGAGTGGGGGCAGGGCGTTGATTCAGTTAAAGTAATTTTTGAGTCCTTCTGGGAAGTTGGAGGGGAGGGAGGCGGGAAGGGAAGGGAATGAAGGAGAGTTTCTTCTTAAACGAAACTCTGCAACAGACAAATTAGACATTTCTCCCTCTAAAGTGACTGCCAGGTGGAAAAGAGAAATGCCGAGTTTAAACCAGCTAATTGCAACGTGCATTGTTCAAAGCTATTTTGCTGTTAAGGTCCTCTATAAGGATGAGAGGGGTGTGGACCCTGTGACTTCCTGATGCTCCCTCCAGATCCCGAACCAGGACTTCAGAAAAATCCAGGAAGAGACCAGTCCCCAAGAACCCACCCCCATTCGTGTTGTGCCACCTTAGTGTGTGCTGGGTAGATACTCACAGAGTACAGACATGGGGCCTGATTCTCCATTGCTTTGCACCTTGTGGAGTCCTTTACGGAGTAAGGATTGGAGAACTGGCTCTTATAAGGTACCCAAGAAATTCCTTGGGGATCAGGCCCCTTACTAGTTGTTTTAATTTACCTGCTAGTTAATCCTAATTTGGCAGTCCTCTGAGCAACGGATCATGTAAACAAGAGGACAGGCAGGATTCTAGACACAATCCTGACCCTTAAAAACTACATCTATTCTGTAAGGAGGGCCCTTCTATACAGGTTCTCAGTGTTATTCAATAGAATTCACCCTGCAGGGCAGGAACTAGTTAGCAGAAGAAGAAGAATTTAAAAGACCAGGACTGTAACTCTCCAGTGAGTTGGAAGAAAACATTTTTACACATGATAGCTCTGTTTAGGGCAAGCTGCTCCCATGTGCTCTCCCTCTGTACTGTCAGGGCTGCAGGCACCAAGCTCCTCTCTCCTGGGTCAATCTGTGCTGCAGGGATAAGAAATTGGGATAAGCTATTTTACTGAATAATGCTGGACATTGGCCAGTTCCATTAAGGCAAGACTTTCACTTGTATCAGTAAGAACTCTGCAGAGCATGGGTTGGAGTTGTTGATGTGAGCTGTCCGGCAATGATCTACCACAATGATGCCCTATGTATGGGACAGAATTAGAGATTTAAAATATCTATAACAGTTGGTTATCTTATCCAGCCAGCTCAACTCTATGCAGGATTGTTCCCCACAGTATATATTCCAGTGTGTGGCCAGTCTAAATTTAAAGTGGAGAAAGCAACAGTTCTGAGGCAGAGATGAATAAACAGTTAGCTACAACTAAATGAGCCAACAAATTTAGCATTTTTTCCACTCACTGATTAAAATTTCATGAAATTTATTCATTATTTTCATTGATTCAGCTGATTTTTTTAATGTTGAATTAATCATAAATAGTTCTCTGTGATTAGTTATTTATGGCACGCTCATAAGTTGGTACGGGTCAAATAAGTCACATGTGGTTGCTACTGCTCCTTGATTGGATAAGCACGAAAGCCCTTCTGGCACAAATACTTATGAGCACACATGTAAAATTCAGTTCATGCTAATCCTCACACAAGCAAGCTTGCAATTTATGCCAGTGAAACTCAGCCTTGTGGAAAACAAATGCAGAAAGGGTTTGCGCACAATCATTATTATTATTTGTATTGCAGGAGGCCTCAGAGGTCCTATTGAGGAATCAGGGGCCCTTTGTGCTAAGTACTGTACACACACAAATCACAAAGGAGGAACCTGCCACTATGACCTAACAGAGACACACCTGAACAACCAAATCAATTTCATTTACAAATCTGAGTGAATATTGGCAAAAGATTTTTATTTTACGTTATGGAATATTTACTGATTTCTATGCCTTTGAGAGACTGATCCATGTTCAACAGACTTCTTTCAGGAAATATTTCTTCATAGTGGAAGAGATTTTCAAAAGAACGTAACTGATTTAGGAGCACAAATCAACAGAAACTCCATGTGTTATGTGAGAGTTTCAATAGGATGAGTTTCCTACACCACTTTTGAAAACTGCACCCGGGGCTAGCTTGACTCGGGTGTGATGAATCCAAGTGTTTCTCTCCCGCACCCGAACTGCAGTGTGAGAAGTAAGTTGATATCAGCCAAATTATGTGCCTTTGGCTTTTTTCATCCTTTTGGTCCTTGCTATAGCCGGGGCCAGAAGCAGACGACTCCGGACCTCGAGGGAGCCCCTGATACTACCATCCTAAATAATCCCTCTCCCTGCATGATGTTAAACTTTTCAGAGCTTATCTCCATGGGCTCAAGTAGATGTGTCAAAGCCGTTGCTCGCCTGGACAGCTCTTCTACCACTGCCCAACTTAGTATCATGGGCTGGGCATCAACTGCCCAATGCACCTAGTAACAGTGAGAAAGTGTTTTGCTAATTGAACAGGGTGTCGGCGTGTGTGTTGGAGGGTGGTAGAGTGGGTTGTCTTTGCAGATTTCAGTCCTTGGGCTCCCATCACGTTGTGTTGCTACTGTTGGACATTATAGAACCATAGACTATAGGGCTTGAAAGGACATCAAGAATCCATCCCCCTTCCCCCCCACTGTGTTGAGGCAGGATAATTATTCCATTATCCTTGATTTATGAGGTGCAGAATAAACAAAGGCCTGATCACAGACACTAGAACAAACATAACAAGTTAGCAGGGTCCCCCGCTCAGCAGCCACACTTCCAGTGCATATGCAGCCTATGCAATGCAGCGGCTCAATCTCAAACCACAACCCTTGTGGCGCAGAGCTTAGTCTCCCGCTAGGCTGAGGAAGCACTAGTAGGGGCTCGGATGAGCTCATTTCAGATGGAAGATACTCTCTGTATATTTTATGGCAGGCAACCAAATAGCATTTTGTTAATGAATTGACTGGTGCGTATGGGAATCACGGGCTTCTGCTAGACTGAATCAGAATGGCTCAAATGTAGGCCATAGACCCTATATTGCTAGAGATTCTCCTTTGTTTAGGTGGTAGGGAAACCTGTTCCATTAAAGCAGTAGGATCTGAGTTTGTACCCACTGTTACCCAGTATCCGTGGAGGTTCCTATATGGCCACACGGTTATGCCACTGGTCTAGGAATCAGCAAACCTGGGCTTAATTCCCAACTCTGCCACAGACTCCCTGTGTGACAATGGGCAAATCACACTCTCTTCCTCACCTGTAACACAGAGACAATACTTTCTTTGTCTGCCTTGCCAAGCTAGAGCAGCAGCTCTTCAGGGACCGTCTCTTGCTATGCCTCTGCACAATGGAACCCAGTCTCAGCAGGGACCCATAATACAAAAGAGAATAAGTTATAATATTGTAAATTACCTCCTCGTTTCCCATAGAGAGAGGAATGACAAGCTCACGACACTCCTCATGATGAACGGAACAGGAGCTTGGCCTGAGGTGCACGGAGGCTGGTACAGGTGAACACTATCGTTAGGAGGTCACCTTCCAGTAGATCACCCAAAGTGCATACACAGACAGGCCTTTTAAATTCACCACCTCAGCACTGGGAATCTATCAGCTCAGGATTTACCAGGCACCACATCTCTTGCGTGCAAGCCCTGGTTTTTCACTTTAAGTATCAGAACACTTGGCCCAGCGATATGAAAAAAAGAATGGTTCACCCTTTTTCCCCCTAACAGTATTTCATTACTCCCTCAACAAGTCAAATGTGAGTCATAAAGGGAACCTGCTGAGATGAGAGGCCTTGTCAGTCTGAATGAAGTGAATTATGCCTGAGAAAGGTACAAGTAGCTGTATCATTAACAGCCATTGGTAATAAAAAATGCAGCTCTCTCACCTTTAGGGGATTCAAGTCGCTGACATTTTAATTAACAAGGTTCACTTCTCCCAGCGCCAGATCTGGCTGCCACACATACTCCCTCCTTGCTCTAAAGCATGAGTGACAGCTGTCCTTTGCCCTGCACGACCACCGGGCGATGTAGAGAAGTGCCCCTGTATACCACATTCGGGCTGGCCTCAGAGCAAAGCAAGCAGGAGAGTTGCTTCCTGCAGCTGATAAACCTCCCTTCATAGATGCCAAGGGAAAACCAGATGAAAGGAAACCGTCTGCTGCCAGCCCATCCATGCTGTCAACAAAGAAAGGTCACTGCAACCTATGGGTGAGGCCTGTGATGTACAAACATAGGAGTAACTGGGGAGATGTGTAGCTTTTGAGAGACGGGAAAGGAAGGCTGGGGGGTAAGGGAAGAACACTGTACAGAAGGTGGGAGTCATCCTGGGAGGAAGAGAGGCACAAGTCCCTTTTAAGCAGTGCAAAGGACTTGCACTGCCTCTTTGCAAAGGGGTGGATATTGAATTATATTCCGTGGTTTTCATAGAGTTTAAGGCCAGAAGGGACCAACAGATTATCCAGTTTGACTTTCTGTATAACACAGGACATTACATTTCTGTACTGTATCTCTGTACTAAGCGCAAAGACTTTAGTTAGGCCAAAGCATTTCAGTCCTTAGGAGACTAAGCTGTGTGCTACAGGCAGAGAACAGGAGTGACCAAGGTGCCACCAATGCCTGAGGTCCTTGCAGTGGCAGGGGATTGATTAGGTGAGATATGCCCAGATGACCCCATCAAGCAAACCAGACCTTATGCTGCAGAGGAAGGCAAAAAGAAACCCAACATCTCTGCCCATCTTACCCGGGGGGGGGGGAGGAATTCCTTCCTGACCCCAAATCTGGTGATCATTAGAACTCCGAGCATGTAAGCAAGACACAGCACCCAGACATCTGAAAAGGATTCTCTAGATCACGCTACCCTATCCAGTGTCCCCTCTCCAGCTGTGGCCAATCACTGATGCTTCAAGGGAAGGCGGGAAAAAGCAATAACCCCCACTGCCAGAATACTTCCAGCCAATTGTGCATCATGGAAAAAATTCCTTCGGCACTGCCTGGAGCCCTGAAGCATGAGATTTGATTGTAGCCATTATCTTCATGTACCGCTGCAAGTAAGTGTTGTGAGCATGTACTGGGGGATGCAGGTGATCCTGTTCTCCCCACGATGGAAGGAAATGAACAGGGAGGACCCTTGGATTCCCAGACTCCAAAGCCAGAAGAGAACACCATGACCCCTGCCCTACCTGACCTCACATACCCAGGCCACAGAGTTTCCCTCTGAAGCTAGATTAAAAGGTCTAACTTCATCTTCCAGCCCTTGGATCTGTCTATGCCTTTGATAGCAAGGTTGTCAATGCCCTTGTTATCAGATCTCTTTTCCATGGGTAAGTTCCTATACGCCCATCACCTCTGACCCTCCTCTTTAATGAGCTGAATAAGCTGTAAAACATGTATCTGATGAAGTGGGTATTCACCCACGAAAGCTCATGCTCCAAAATGTCTGTTAGTCTATAAGGTGCCACAGGATTCTTTGCTGCTTTTACAGATCCAGACTAACACGGCTACGCCTCTGATACCTGAATAAGCTGAGCTCCTTGAGCCTCACCACGTACAGCTTGTTCTCCAGCTCTGGATCATGTCTATGGTTACATGGCCAGTGCTGCCCTAGAGGTTTAGCTCACAGTTGACTCCTATTTGCTTCCCCCCCCCCAATGAGCCCAAGTAGCACTGTGTAACAAACCAGGGACATATGCTACATAGGTACCCTGGTTGTCATTGAGGCTTGAATCCAGAACATGCCGTGACCACTACAGCTGGAGGATAACTCCCACAGAGAAAATAACAGGCTGCCACACTCACTGGGGCTAGGCATCTCTGGGAAGCACCATCACAGACACTCAGCCAATGTATTACCATTGGTTCTGTGACCTGCATGGGGTCCCTTCTCTAGGGGCTAGTCTACACTTGTCAGGGGATCCATGAGCGGCGTTCAATGCATCGGCAGTAGATTTAGCGGGTCTAGTGAAGACCTGCTAAATCGACCGCAGACCACTTTCCCGTCCTCCACCAGATCAAGAAAAGTAAGGGGAGTCGACAGGAGGGCATCTACCATCGACATCATATAGTGTGGACCCTGCGATAAGTAGATCTCAGCAACGTCGATTCACAAAACTCAAGTTGCATAGCTTAGATCGAATTTTCCCTGTAGTGTACGCATGGCCTAGGTGAGATGATTTTTTTTTTTTTTAAACAGTGAGGGTTATTAGTCATTGGAACAATTTACCTAGGGACATGGTGAATTCCCCATCGCTGGACATCTTTAAATCAGGACCAGATATCTGTCTAAAAGAGATGCTATCGTTCAAACAAAAGTTATGGACATGACACAGGAATTGTTGTGTGAGGTTATGCGGGAGGTCAAACAAGATTATCACATTGGTTCCTTCTGGCCTTAAAAGCTATTAATCTAATGTCAGTCTATCTTCCGGTGGTGGTGGAAAGTTCTTCTATCCTTAGCACAAACTAGTAGCAGGAACCTCCCTTTAGTCAGAAAATGTGTTTCAGAAAATTTGATACCCCCTTCGGTGGGAAAAGATATGCAACAATTTTCAAAACTTGGTGTCTAAAAATCAGGCTCCTAAAATCATGGAAAGACCTAAATGCTCAGCACCCACAAATTCCATTGAAGCCTCTGCACCTTTGAGCAACAGGCCTTCAATTCAGGTGCAGAAGCATGGATTTAGGAGCCTAGCTTTAGGTATTCAGCTAAGGAAAGTTTGGCCCATGTATTTTAAATAACAAGGGAGATAGTTTTCCAACTCCCACTAGCTTTGTTTGCAAGAAGCATGATTGTCCTTACTACACCCCTCCTTCCAGTCACGGAGGCCTTGGTAACAGTAATACTCACCTGTCCAGCTCTTCCCTTAATGGTACATTTGCCTACGGGTATTAAATCCTTGTCTCGACATGGTCCATTTTTAAATTCCAAAGCTGTCTGTTAGAGTGGCACTGAATTGGGTGTCTAAAAGCCAAGGGGCAATTTAAAAGTGGAGACAGCTATATTTACAGGAGCAGCCAGAGAATCATCACCATCAAATGCAGTTTTAAACTCAGTTTTTTAGATGAAGAGGTTTCCATTTTCCCACCCACCTTAGTGCAAATGTCACTGCCAAGGTATTTTTAAAATATTTTTCCCTTTAAACTTACTGTTGTTTACAATGCCACCTCCTCCCTCTTCTAAGAGGTTCATACAACACTGGTTTATTGCTGTAGGGTCACTTTTCGGTACTGAACAGAGCATTGTGCAGGTCAATTTGTTATCTTCCTGTTTGCTGCCAGTGTGCTGAGCTGCCAGCATGCCTGGGTGTTCAAAAAAATAAAGAGTAGAGGACCAATTTTCTTTTGAGGTAGATATCATTGATAAGGATTTACAGAGACTTCCCACATAGACTGAAAGGGGGAAAACGGGAACTCAAATGATCATGTTTTGGGCCTCTTGACCTTGACGATGTCCCTTTAATTTGCAAAGCGCATGAGTGAATGTGCAGCTAGGGAAACGAGAGTCCACACCGTGCCAGTGACTGGTCTTCCACCCAGTTTCTTGGCTCTACTTTGAGATGGGAAAAAAGAACTTTGTTGAGTGAAGGGTTCTTATTATAACCGTAGGAAGGAGGGGAGAAGTCAGGCCTGCTGGGTAAGGGGCAAGCCTGGGACTTAAAATATGTGGAATCTGCTTCTACCTCCACCACTGACTACCTGAACTTGGGCCAGTCACTTCGCCTCGCTGGGCCTCCATTTATCCACCTGTCAAATAACGATCATATTTCTATCTCTTTACAGGCTTAATGGATCCACGTTTGCGAAATGCTTGGAGATCCTCAGATAGGAGGTGCCAAATATTAATGATTATTATTATTTCAGAATGTTGATGTAGCTAAATTTCGACACATCAGGCTGGATTGTCTGTCATAAGGCAGAACATTTGCATCCAAAGGAGGCCCCCCCATCTACCATAAGTCTACTATAAAACAGGCAGTGGAGATTAACTACAACCTGAGAACGCAACAGCCCCACACCCTAATGTTTTAATAGGCAGCAGCTGAGAACAGTTGTCAGGGCCTCATAGGACCACTGTGATCATCTAGTCTGACCTCCGACATAACATATGCCAGAGAATTTCACTTGGTGACTCCTGCAGCTAGCTGAATGACTGGTGGTCACACTAGAGCACAGCTTTTAGAAAGACATTCAGCCTTGATTTAAAGACTCCTGGTGATGGACAACCCACCACCTCTCTCAGGAAGCTGCTCCAATGGCTCATCACTCTCAGAATGTGTTTGCCTTAGTGCCTGCTTGGATTTGTCTAGATGGGAAAGCAGATTTCATCGGGGCATTTAACAAAACCGGGCACTCCTTATATAAATGGATGGTACGCCCACATCTTGAATACTGCATATAGATGTGGTCTTCTCATCTCAAAAAAAGATATACTGGCACTAGAAAAGGTTCAGAGAAGGGCAAATAAATGATTAGGGGTTTGGAACGGGTCCCCTATGAGGAGAGAATAAAAAGGCTAGGACTTTTCAGCATGGAAAAGAGGAGACTAAGGGGGGATCTGATAGAGGTCTATAAAATCATGAGTGATGTGGAGAAAGTAGATAAGGAAAAGTTATTTACTTAGTCCCATAATACAAGAACTAGGGGCCACCAAATGAAATTAATGGGCAGCAGGTTTAAAACAAATAAAAGGAAGTTCTTCTTCACACAGCACACAGTCAACACCTTATGAACATTACAGAAGCCTCATTGCATGCTTGTGAGATGGGGGAAATATAATTAAACTAGCATTTTAATGTTGGGAAACAAAAGGAGAAAAAATAACCTGTCACTTGCCAAAGGCTGAGCAATGAATGTATAGCATTATCAGGAGTAGAACCCAGGCATCCTTAGTTCCCTGCTCTAACCACTATCTAACGCTGCCTCATGAGTTCAGTCCTCAAGGGAGGCATCATGCTCCAGTCACAGATGCTCCCTTATTGCTTGATCTTGCAAGACGCCGAGGACCCTTGATAAGAATGGTGCTCAACACCTTGCAGGATTGGACCCTCGGGATTTCATTCTCCACTGCCATGCATCTAGGTCAGTCACTTCCACTGTACCCTGTTTGGTAGCATTTTACACTCAAGATGCAGGGCCATGGAGAGTTTAGGCAGTTCATATTCAAATAGCAGGAACCCCATAAGAAGTGTCTTTGGTTAGGCTGAAATTTTCTAAGGGGACTGAGTTGGATGCCATATGTACTTTAGACAATCCTGGCTTTAATCAGTGAGTGAGTTACTGATGCTTCAGACAGTCATTCTTTTCCAGTGTGATCATTTCCTCTCGAAAGGGCAAGACTCACTCATCAAAGCAATGGTTCTGCTAACTCAGGATTCTCAGATCTCCACTCTGTGCGGCCACAAACAAGATGATCATTTTCTGGCTAGATCTGCCTTATTCTCAAACAACGTCTTCACAGACTGCCTCTCTTTATACCAAAATAATGTACTAGATTCACAGTTTTCTTGATGTGCTTCCTCTTCTTAGGATATAATGATTTCCACCCATCTGACAAGCTACTGACTAGAGCGAATCATCTCCTCTATTATTGGTCTCGGAGCCTGCCACTCCTCTGTGAGGGCATACTTCCCAGCCCCACTGCTTTTAGACTGGACTCTAAACCAGCCTTTAAACCCGGACATACAGCTGTTGTATAAGTGCCTGGAGCTATACCTGGGAGGAATTCCGTCTAGTGTATTGCATGTATCACACATACACCTCTATTAAGAGAGGGTCAATAGCCATCAAGTGTCTTCTCCCTGCTCTCTCACCATCACAAAGAAGGAACACACATTAACAGTGCAATTAGGAATTGATCCAACACACACTGAAGTCAATGGGAGTCTTTCTGCTGACTCCAATGGGCTTTGGATCAGATCATGAATTTATTTGCCTCTTCCCCTTATCTATAACATAATACCTCTTAAAGTCTTGTGAACTTCCTGGGCACCATGGCAGTGGTCTCTTGTGTGACTCTATATCACAGGGAGGTCTAAAAGCAAAACTATCTGTGAGGTCACAAATTCCACCTTCTTGGTCAATATAACTTGAGTAGCTCTTTCTAACAACACAGGAAATCAGGATGCATCTGAAGAAGTGGGCTGTAGCGCACGAAAGCTTATGCTCCAATAAATTTGTTAGTCTCTAAGGTGCCACAAGGACTCCTGTTCTTTTAACACAGAAAATATCTACTGTACCTGTATCTGTAGAAGTGAGATTTTTACCCATGAAAGCTTATGCCCAAATAAATCTATTAGTCTTTAAGGTGCCACCAGACTCCTCATTGTTACTGTACCTTTGTTTTTTTACTTCCCCTCCACCCCTCCAATTCCTATTTTTCTAAGTATACTTAATCCTGGCTCTAAACAGAAGAGATGGATTAGATGACCTCTTGATGTCCACTCTGGCCTTACATTTCTAGGATTTTATTCTTCTACAAGTTATTAGATTCTAATCCATGACTAGAGCCCAATAAATCATAATGCCAAGACATTTAAAACCAGGCGGAACAAAGCAGTGGAGAACTTTTTGTAGGGTACAATCTGGCCAGAGGGGAGGAGTAGGATCTAATCTCTGATCAACTACCATCAAAAGGGTAAAGAGGAAACACCAAGCAGAGGCGGCATGCCACTGGGGGCGCTCTGCTGGTCGCCGGGAGGTGGCAGGCAGCTCCGGTGGACCTCCCGCAGGCGTGCCTGGGGGGGGGTCTGCTGGTCCCGCGGCTCCGGGAGGTCCTGCCTGCGGTGTGGTGAAATGTCTAGAGCCTCCCCTGACACCAAGGCATGAAACAACAGGTATCCCTCTAAGAGAAGACCTGCTTATCAAGAGGGAAAAAAAATCAAGCGCAATATTTTGCTTTAGTGAAACATTTGGCGTGTCCTGTAGAGATCAATGCCAACGTTTCAGAAGGAATGACAGCAGTAGACTATAATTAGCGTTGATAAATCCTTACAACAACAAGTATATTATGTGTTGAATTATTCATGAGCTACAGTGTTATTTCTGGCATTCTCTAGCCTTTCCACCCCCCCCCCCCAATGTTTTTTTGGCCAGATACTGTTTTAACTCCTGAGCACACACACACAAAAGTAGCGAACTTGGAGGCAGGAGATTTCAGTAAGCATTGAGTTTCTGGTTCATGGGATGGACAACCTTCTACATACTCTATCAATCATACATCCCACTGACTGGATGGAAGTATGTGCACAGCTTAATTAAGAACGAGGGGAGATCTCTCCTAGGACAAGATGCAGGGTCCTCAGCTTTCTAAACATGTTTTCTTACCATTGAGATGGAGGGTGTCACTCTTTCCCTGAAGGCTTCCCTGAGCTGAAATGGCTAAGAAAGTACCTGGGAAAGATTCTGTGCCTTACCATTATCTCTGCTCCCTGTATATTCATCCAATCATTGGGATTTATGCCTGTTTATCTAGACAGTGGTGTACTGTTTAGTTAAACTCCATCTAGCAAAGACAGTTTACTTTTTATGCATTAAAAATTAATCTGGGTCGACAGCCCTGGAAAATGAAGTCCTCTGTTTATTCACAGAAAAAGTGGTAGTGTCAGCTGCCTCTACACATTGTTATCCTGCCTCCTGCAGATGTCTCAAATCCCTGTCCTGAGGAGATCATGCCTACGGAGATGGGTTCAGTCTCTGCCTTCCTGCAAGAACTGCAAAAAAAAAAAAGACACCATTTACTGCCTATGTGGAGGTGGGCTTTGAGATATGGATGTGTGTTCACTAGAAACTAAGCCCCTAACCTGCAAACACAAGGTACCATGAGCAGTCCCACTAAAAAGAAAAAAAATCAATAGAATTAGTTGCAGTAGTGAAGTGAAGCAGGTACACAAGTGTTTGCAGGACTGGGGCCAAGACCAACCATCCAGAGATAAAAACTATCCTCCACTACTGACCAAAGTTAGAGTCAAACCACCAACCTAGGGCAAAGACACTTGGTTTCAGAGGTTTTCTATACATAGATTCCACTATACACAACTCACATTTTCTCAATAGGGGATTAATCACAGAGGTTGTACTAAGACAAAATATTTCTTTTCCAAGACCATGAGTAATTCTCTGCTTGCATGCTAGGTATGAAATTCACTTCTTCCCGTTGTCCTGGAAGAGGAACCACACACTATACCTGACATGTCTATGATCATGACCTTGTATCCAAATGGCTTTAAAAAGCTTCACTAATAGACTGTGTGAAAATGCACTTATTTTTGTGAGTAACATTGTAACCAGGATATGGAGAGGATCTTGAAGCGGAGTCCTTGATGCATGCAAAAAGTGATATGGGATATTTAATAACCAGATGCTAAATACTCATGTATTGCAATGCCCATCGGTGGGTCATTAATGGGGATAGGGCCAAAGACCCCTGTATCTAAAGCCGTGCACCTCTAGTCCCTGAGCTAAAAGACCCAGCTCCCTTAGGTCAAATGTTTTTCCTTATTCAAACCTCTATGTGGCCCAGTCACTAGCAGGAGAGAGTGCACCACATTACACTAACGCAGGTGTTAGATTCACAACGTTGCTTTTATATCTCACTTAAAAGTTCAACTCTCCAGCAGCATGGCGCCCCCTATGTGATACTGTGAATTGATGACCACACTGGCTGAGGGAGGAGCATCACCAGAGCTGAGCCAAATTTGGAATTTGTCCCCCACAGAAAATTCTGACCTTTGCAACATTTGTTTTCCTTCCAAAACAGGACGAAAAGTTGAAATTCCAAAATTTTCTGCCAAATGGAAATTCACGAGAATAAATATTTAGTACAGCTCCCTACTAACCTTCCGTGCGAGCTGTGAATCACAACTGCATTGTCTGCTCGGCTGCCTGTGCACTCTTCAACCTCGCTGCAGTGTATCTCCAACATGTGCAATCAGCGCAGAGGACACATTCAGTTGCTACTGAATATAATTAAGTCTAATTGCAATGTTAATTGTAGAGGAGGATGGGGGGAAAGATAAACAAACAGCAGGAGATGAAGAAAGGCTACCAGAGTCAAAAGCACCCTGCGCTTGTAATGACATAGTAGGAATTCATTTTCCCTCATATTAGCTGCATTCTCTGTGCACCTACGTATACATTAGTTGTCATCTTTCTTCGCTTTGGTTATTGATGTTGCATGCCAGCTGCCAAACCACCCCAGAGAGAGGGGATAACCCTGCCAGAAGTAGGAACAGCAGGAAGGAAACGTTATCTATGCAAGCTGACAGCATTCACCTGAACTTTTGGACAACCTGGGGCAAGGAAGGAAGGGATGCCTCAGTGCTAAAAAGAGACTATTGATTCAGCGAAACCTCTGATCATGTAGGGACCAGATCTCCAGCTGGTGTACATCAGGCATAGCTCCACTGATTTTGTTTGAGCTACGCTGATGTACGTCAACTGATGATCTCCCTTTAGATCCTTCTCTGGGCCAACCTGGATCAGAGATTAGGCTGGAAATCTCAGAAGAACCAGCTCCGCCATGAGATTTCAGGGCTTCTGCTTCCAGCCAGGATTCATGGGACCACTGTGATCATATAGTCTGACCTCCTCTGTAACACAGACCAGAGAACTCACCCCAAATAATTCCTTTTAGAAACATCCAATCTTGATTTAAAAATTAGCAGTAATGAGGATCAACCATGACCCTTGATAAATTAACCATTGGAACAATTACTCTCACTGTTAAAAAATGTACACCTTATTTCCAGTCTGAATTTTTCTAGCTTCAACTTCCAGCCATTGGATCTTGTTATACCTATCCCCGCTAGACTGACAAGCCAATTATTAAATATTTATTACTCATATACTTATAGACTGTACTCAAGTCACTCCTTAACCTTCTCTTTGTTAAACTAACTAGCTTGAGCTCTTTGAGTCGATCACTGTAAGTCTTACATTCCTGTGTTTTGGGAGCCAGGGGATCTGAGTTCTATCCCTCGCTGTCGCCATACCATTCTGGCCATGATTTGCAGCACAGTGACAACTGCAAAATCTTAGGTGACTGCAGATTTGGTACAATAACTAGAGGTTCTCCCATCTCCACCTCTTTGTAAATGACTTCTGCTCCTGGTCTGGAAAGTTCCAAGGATCCTCCCATCTGTGGTTCATGATATTTGGTATCAGCCCAAACAGCCCATAATAGCACTATATAACTATATATAGAAATAATCGAGCCACGCCAGGGGCAGTCCTTATAAATATATGGGACACTCTGAATGAAAGGAATGGTATATTACTACACAGAACCTGATAGATTGCCCTTTGCATGAGCACACAAACATCCCCAGGCAACCATTCTTTCTCTCCGAAACATTAAATAACACTCCACTTGTCAAGGCGAGAGGAACCTAATTCCTGTTTAACTGGGGGTGATTCTTTTTGATAGACTGTTTCAGGAAACTCTGGGGTCTCCTCAAATAGTAAGCTACACATCTATTGATGGGCCTGCCCCTGCTCCCCTGGAAGTCCATAAGAACTTGACAAAACACCTGGGTAGGTCTTTAGGGGGTCAAGTCTCCTCTCACACAGTCTCTGGCCCTGCAGACTCATGCACGAGCTCCATGTTAAGTATGCGAGTAGACCCATTCATTCAGCAGTGCTATCCATGTGTCTTGGCCAGACTGAAGCCACACATCAGTTTTACAACAGTGAAGGCCTTTAACTTCAGTGGAGTTTCTTCTGATTAGCACAAGAGTCAAAATCAGGCCCAATGTGCAGAGTGCAGTTCCCTCCTCTGCTTCAGGTGTTAGAGGCCATCACAAAGGCAAGGGACATACTGAGCCATAGAGGCACCCTGCTCCCTCCGTGCAGTACAGCATTAGCACAACTGCCAGTAGCAGCAGATTTTGAGCGGGCAATGCCCTCAGTTTAATCAGAAGAGAGCAGGAGGCAGAGTATTCTCCAATAAGGGTCTCTGACTCTGGAATTCACTCCCTGGCCAAGGGGGATCTTGCCAAGCCTAGATCGGTTATCTCCCCAAGCACACTGCAAAGCCCAACTTCTCTCAGGCTGCTCATCAGGGGCTGGTTGGGAGTGAATGGTGGCTGATGGGGGTCATAGGTATTAATGGGGCAATCATTCTAAGTTGTACAGTCCTGGGAGAGGAGGTCATTTCTGTTGTACTAGAGTTTGGATTTTGCTTGGGGTTAGGGTGAACTATGCCCAGCTCCTAGAGCTATGAACAAGAGCCATACCCATGGAAATTGAATACAACCATTCTCTTTTAAAACAGATTTCGGTTAGGGAATCATTATGTTTCATTCAGAAGGACTTTCCTTCCTCTTGTTATAGCCTATCCTTTTTCATTTTTGTACCTCATTCTACCTGAACTGGTTCCTCCCGCCCCTAATTTCTCGCCACTCTGCTTCTGAGGTCCAACTGCATTTGGGTTTCAAACCCAAGGAGTGGTTGTTTCAGCTGCATCAGTTTGCTATGCTGTTTAGTCTGGACAGGGTCAAACTGGGTGAGAACTATCAAAGGCAAATTTCGGTTCCCAGTCTGGACTGGAGCTATCTCCCACATGCTGAGTGCTGGGAGCCTGGGGTTTGCCTTAACTTGTTCATAATAAAGATAATGACAGACCAGCCACAAAGTTCAAATCTGGATCCAAACTTCACCAAAGTCCTCATTATTTGGCCCTGAGGTTTTTATTTGATCTTGAGTTAGAACCTTGCTTAAATTATGTCCTAGGAGCGAGGCTAATCCACATCTCTAACAAGACTTGACCTTGTGGTGAATGGAGCTGTGTAATTACAACATCCTTAATTGTCCACACGTTGCATCTTTCAATTTTTAAATTGCATTGCCTGCGTGCAGACCTCAGAAGACATTCTGGGCCTGATCCCTCGTTGCCCTACACTCTGTGTTTGACACCAGCACACAGCATTTGTAGAATATCCCCCTGCCGATGGAGCTGTCACATTGCACAACTGTATATGAGCACACAAGGTCTGCACAGGGCAGGCAATAGAGAATCAGACCCGGCTACAGTCCGCTTCCATGGAGAAACACACACTGTGCTCTCTCTCCTGGAGACTTCCCTTTTGGTCTTTCTTGGACTGTCCCTTAACCTAAAACAAAAGCCAGCCCTTTTCATAGGGAACAAGCCCAAGAGGCCCCACCCGCACTGACACACGAAATCACGTCAGAAACCCATTCTGCAAAAAAATAAAATAAAATAAAATAAAATAAAACCCTCCAATTCTGTTTAAAAAGTCTATAGAGTAGGGGGCCCTTGAGTGCACTTTGTTTCAGAGAAAACCCCTGTCCTTCCCCCAAGAGAAAACAAAACAAACCCTTCTTGATCATCATATAAAAGCAAGGAGACACTAACAGCATACGAGTGCCTGGGGTGGGGGGAAGACGACTGTAGTGGGGAGTCCTTCTTTGTCTTGCTAGGACTTTCTCCATGGGGAAACCCAGCTGTCACCATGGCAACCTCTTCACACTGGTTAGTGCGCTGCCTTCCTGCGAAAGGCACTGCCAGCTCATGCCTTTACTGGCAGAGGAGATTTCATGGGGGTGGGAAGTGTGGGGAGGGCAGGTTCGAGGTGACAGAAGAGTGGGGTCAGCGCCAGGCTGTGGGAGAGGGCGGTGGAGGGGAAGGAAAGCAGGCTGTGGAGGGATGGGAATGAGTGTGAATGAGAGGAAAGGAGTGAGGGGAAGAGAAAGGTGCCCATGGAGGGATGGAGCATGCAAGGGAAGGGGTATTGGCTAGAGAAGAGTGGGGGGGGGACAGTCGTGGGGAGAAAGAGGATGGGGGAAGGAGATTATAGCAGGGAATGGATGTGTGGAAGTGGCCAGCAGATGTAGAGGAAAGAGGCTAAGCAGATAGGGTGTCAAAGGGAGCCTCGGGGTGAATGGTGTGGGGTACAGAAAGGGATGGGCAGGGGAGGGAGGGAAATCAGCACGGGGTAGGTGATCATCATCAAGGGATGCAAGGGTGTGTGAGGAGGAGATGGAAGGGCAGGGAAGATTTCTGTGTAGTGGTGGATGCGCACAGGCTGTCGGGATTAAAGTCGGGGGGTGGAGGTAGCAAGGAGAAGGGAGTGTGACTGGTGTCTGCCCCCATCTGGGGCACACGTCTGAGAGTTCAGGCTGTAACTTCCATCTCCAGCGCATTACGATCGGAATGCAGCCCAGACTTTACAAATTCATCCACCAGTAGCTCCCGTTTGCGCAATGGCCTGTTCGCTACAAGCATGCCAGCTCAGCGAGCGCCTCATAAGTTAATCATATGCTGTCACTTCTCGCTTGTGACGCTGGAACGGGGAACATCTTGCAAGTTACAACTCAGAGTTCACAGCTTTGCTCACACAGGCAGTCCCCCCTTCCTTGGCTAGGATTTAACCAGCTACCTATTCGCCCCTTGGTGTGAGGAGAAGGGAGAGTTAATGGGCAGGCGTTCCCAGGGAAGATAATAAGTCCCGCTTAATGCTAAACAGAAAACCACACTCATTCTGTCAGTCCAACCATATGAGAGTTCACAGCAAATGGAGCACGGTCACCAATGAATAAACTGTGAAGAGCATGGTAAACCAGCTGGTTTGCTGGTTTTGTGCACGCTTGCATGCGCCTGCCTCCTCTATTGCAGAGCATCAGCACTAGAACTGCAGCATGGATCCTTACCCTGCTAGCATGTAATGGAGGTTCTCCATTCGTTCAAGCAACAGGGCCCAGGTTTATAGATGTAAGCAGAGTCAGGATAAGCTCTACCCTGACATCTGGTGGAAAGAATGTCAGAGAGTGTATTTGCATAGGCACGCCTACCCTATCCCAGACTGCCGAGCTGTGGGACTGCTTGGTGACAAATGACTCACCCTCAGTTGGGTGGTACTTGCTAGACAAGGGACATGGGTTCCAAAACCCAGTGAATTGAGAGAGGCTGGGGACAGGTATCTGTGCCTGGTGGTGCAGTCTCCTTGTGGAGCCAGAAGCACCAGTTCCACCCCCTCCTCTCTCCACTGTGGAATGTCAGAGTTGATTTTTTATTCCCTTAAGAATCTAGATACAGGTTACTGAGCTGAACTCACTTTGGGCTAATGGTGCACTAGCACTGGGGCTCCCCTACTATGAGCTAAAATCACTAAAGAGCTGAAATTATTGAGCTGAGAGCACTGAGTACTGAGCTAACTAGTGGGGGAACCTGAAGTTATACTGTGGAACAGAGCAGCTGGTGGAGTGGAGCAGTTGCGGGGACGGCTGGAGCGGATCACAGGACAGCTGGTGGCAGCGGAGTGGCTGGCAGAGCGGAGTAGCTGTGGGACGGGTGGAGCGGCCCACAGAGCGAGCAGAGCCGAGCAGTTTGCAGAGCAGCTCATGGAGCAGAGCAGTTTTTGAGGACGGCAGGAGGAGCAGAGTGGAGCAGCTGGTAAAGCAGAGCAGTTCGTGGAGAAGGCAGAAGCAGAACCCACGGAGAGGCAGGGCAGTTGGCCTCGGACCACGTAAGGTGCCCCTTTCTACCCAGGCTGGGGGGAGGGACCTCTACAGATAAACTCCCGAACTCTGGGGTGGCATTGACCAGAGACTTTTGGGTTGTTGGACTTTGGGGTGATTGGACTTAAAACCCTAAGGGGAAAAAGGACAGTGCCAAACATACTTGGAGGTGGGTTTTTGGTTATGGTTTGTGTTATAACCCTGTTTGTGGTGTTTCTCCAATGGGATGCTGCATTGATTCCTTCCTTTATTAAAAAGATTTTGCTACACTCAGACTCCGTGCTTGCGAGAGGGGAAGTATTGCCTCCTAGAGGCGCCCAGGGGGGTGTGCTATGTGAGTGTCCCAGGTCACTGGGTGGGGGCTCGAGCCGGTTATTCATTGTGTTACTGAAACGGAACCCCTGGATACTGAACCCGGCCCTTGTTGCTGTCAACTCAGAGAGGCAGAAGGGTTACATAGAGAAGGGACTCTGAGTTCTGTCCTCACTGAGGGTGTGAAGTTCCAACCAGCCTAGGGGCCTGCAGCATCGCAACAACTACAGCGTTCCTGAGTAGCCATGGATTTTTCACTTTAACGACCACCTGTTTAATCACAATGGAGATTTCTGAGTCTAGTGAGAAAGCCAGCCCTCCTGACAAGTCATTTCTATTCTGACGTTGGCTGCATGGGACCCCAATGGGAAGGACTGCAAACCAGTTGACAATTAATTTAATAGAGATGGAGCTAAACAAACCCAAAAGGTCAAGGGAGTTTGGATCCAGTGTCCCAGGCTGGATCCAGCTGAAGAAGTTGGGCTGAGTTGAGAAGTTTGGGTCTGGACACAGATCTGGGCTCCTCTCTGTCTACAAGCTGTGTGGATCCAGGGCTGTGGTACAGATCCATCTTTAATTCTATTCATCAGTTTGGCAGTCAAAGAAACTCAGTTCAAACCAAGTGTCATAAATAAAGGATGCCTCCTCCTAGCAAGTTGGCCAACCTCCTCCCCAGCCTCCACAGTGCTAGTTCGGACCACAGACTTGTTTCACAGCCACTTCACAGTCGAGAAGAATGCCCAGTTCTTCTCCTGACCACTTTCACAAGCTGAACTGTGGCTACAGTTTCCATTTAACTAAGGCTGATGTGGGACAAATCAGGGGCTGTGTGTGTAAAATCCTCCAATCAGCAACCCATATACACCACCTAGACTTCTAACGAACCTTTCACTCAGTGACCTGCAGGGTTGGCGCAGGTTCTGCTGCCCAGAGATGGATCTGTCCAGCTCCTAGCAGATGCTGAAAGCCATGGGAGAAATGGTGAGACCTCAGCTTCCAACAGGAATTGAGCGAGCTCATCAACTAGCCAGATCAACAGGATTGTTGGGCACCACACTGATCCTTTGCTTTCTTGCCAGCAAGGAGCATTGTGGAGGCAGTCAGAGAGGAGATGGAATATGGTGGAGATATACTGCTCCCAGCCTAAATTCAAACTAATGTTGACAACCTACAGAAGAAGGTTTAGTACAGATGGGTGAGGTATACATAGACAGCCTTGAAAGATACAAAGCCAGGGAATAATATCTAGCTCCTTGGAGACTCAATAATCTCTGTGCTCCATTTTAATTGCACTTGGTCACCTTGTTAAGCAGCACTCTCAACAAGGGCACCTTGGGGGCTTTCGGGAGAGAAAAGGAGCATCCTTGATTTGAAGGGAGACCTCCCGAATCTATAGATAGGGCAGGAGCCATCATCTGCTCCATTCCTAAAGCAGTCAAGTCAGTGTTTCATCATGATGGAAGATGCTAATTCCCCATGCTGTGCTGAAATGTGTGTATGGATTAAATACAGGCATGTTCACCCTAGCCTGAGCAGTTAACATTAATATGGATATCTAACCCCACCACCACACTCTGAGATGTGTGTCCAGAGAAAATCACTGACAGAGAGAATTTGTGTAGGTCCCTCCCTTTCCCTGCAGAGATGCATTAGCGTCAGTGACCAGAGCTCCTAGGTGGAAAAAGTAGCACATCAAAGTACAGCAAGGTAACAGGAGACAATCAGGGATATACTGTAGTTGGAAAGGCCTGGTAGATTCCATCTAGCCCATTATCCCAGGCTAATAACTTCCTACAGTTTGAGATTTGCCCTGCCTAAAGAAGTCAGATGATGGGAATTCCCTTGGAAGACTATTTACCAATCCCCTAGATCAGGAATCTATCTCCTTCCGTCTACTGCTTTTGTGCTGGGGTAACTCATTGCATTCAATTCTAGGACAGGATATTCCCACCCCTTTAACCACTCCTTGCCCTTGTGCCCTTCTCACCCACAGGTTCCCATTCCTGCTTCCCCAGTGCAACTGGCCTGGTGCTAGGCCTGCCAAGCAGTCAGCAGGCAACAGGTTACTCACGTTCCCTGGCTCAGGGTCATGCCTATGCTATTGTCACCAAAAGACAAATGGGTACAGGCCACTAACAGATGTCCTATGCCATGCTGCATCCTTCGCATCTGGCTGAGCCATCAGAGCTGAGCTCGACTCAGATGGGAGTTGCTGCCCACCAGTTCTCCTCAGACAGGACTTTGCCATTCCATGGTCATCCCTGTGAGCTGGCGACTCGAGTCAGCTGCCCAGCAACAATCAAAAGAGTCATGTAGTCAACAAACTCTCCTCACCGGTTATTTCATTCTTCATCAGTTATCATCATCATCACCATCATCATAAAATAAAAACTAGCCCAGAGCACAGTTCAGCCTATGACCACAGGGGGTGGAGTTCTCCATTCCCAAAGCCATCGCTTCTCCTAACTCCCACCCGACCGAGCCGCTTCCCTAGAACCTCCTATATCCCCACCACCACCACCACATGCCCAACGAGGTCATCACTCCACTGACTTGCTCATCATGGCACTCTTGCCTTGTGCCTATCTCTGCTTGCTGGAGATCAGCATCTGAGCCCTATCACAATTCCATGGGCTTTTCCTCAGTTAAAACTAATGCTACAATTGTTGCTGTAATGGGATCCATCTGGACTCTCCCCACACTCCCCAGTGCCTCCTTATCCCTCCTGATCACTGGCCTGTTGGCTCTTTTTCCTGAAGAGAGGCTCTCTCCCCGCATTGAACCACATCTCTCATGGGCTTTGCTCAGACATAAATATACAATAAAGGAAATTAGCACCACTAATCATCCAAATACCCTTAAACCCCTATCATCCCCCTGATGTTCTTCTTCAGCCACTTTGTGTTTTAAGGCAATCTGCTGCTCAATAGGAAACACACAGTTCAGCAGGTACAGGGCAGCATGCTTCTTGCTGCTCCCGTTGGTCAGGGTCACAGGTCTTTCGTCTGCACTGCAGCCGCACTGGTGACTGGACACCTGTGGCTGTAATCAGGACGAGTCCTCAGTGAGGAGCAGACCATGGAGTCTTCAGTGAGAGGGCCAGAGAGGTTCATTTTATCTGAGAGCAATACACCAAAATCATTGATTTAAAATCCATTCCCCAGAGAAGGTCCAATGGGCAGGTACAGTGCGGGTCACAGGAGCTAGAGCGAACCCTACAGGGAGGAAAATGAGCCAGGGAAAGTGGAGAGTAGCAGGAGATGTCTCCTAATGCTGAGATCTGTTCAGGACTGGGATAGTTTCCCAGGTGCTGAAACTCCCTAGCACTTGCGTGATTTAAGAAAGAACCCTGCATTACCTGAAGGGGTAGAAGACGCAGTAGGGCCTTTTAGATAATGACCATGATTCTGGGCTACTTTATATATCATATGGTGCATAAGTCTCACCATATCCCCAGAAGAGTGCCAAGCCTTCCTAAGGGGGTCCGGAGTGGTGTTAAAGGAAGGGTATTTATGCCAGTGATACTGGTCAGCCCTGATGAGAGGTAGGTGCACTAATCTCATCTTGTGAGAGAACAGACCACACCATCTTCCCCCTCCCCATCCACTAAGGATGCCCCTTTTTCCTGCTCAGCTGCAAGCATTAAGGTGCCATGAACCACAATAGCTATGAGTGGCTGGGGCAAGTGGCTCACAAAATCAGTTCCTGTAGTCTCCACAGACTTAGGACTGGGGTGGGCAAGCAGTAGTGGAGCACAAAGCAGCAAGGAGATAAAGAGGATTCAGCATTTAACATGTGGGGAGAGGGGCTAAGCTCCAGCCATTATAGGGTATAATTCTATCTAGGGATCTTACTGACTTTGGAGGACCCCTATCCTGAAGCAAGGAGTGGGGGGTGTAGATGCTCTCATTTCAGTCTGCAGTCCAAGAAGCCCTGCTGATGCAGGCAGGGTCACCTCTCCCCAACTACAGCCTGGTATCAATAGGAATATTGCCCCCAAACAATGTGTATCCTCTCCCTGCCCTTTGGCAGCAGGTGCAGCAGCAGAACCTGTCCCCAGAGACAACTACGTGCCTGCCTCTCAGCCCCCTCAGCCTGCACAGTCCCTGCTATGCCAGAGGAGGTTGGGATCTGTAATTTTCCATTATTGCTGCTTATCAAGTGTCAGTGTTCCAGTGACCTTCAAGAGCGTCCGTTCCCCTTGTCACGGCTGGGACCAAAACCCTGCTGCCACGGCAAGTACATCACATTGGTCTGTGTCTTGTTCACTCTTCAGCATTTACATGGGGGAATTTGGGGAGCAAGAGGACTCCGGGCCTAGAGGGGATTGGATGCCTCCCTCCTCTTCCCTTCGTTGCCCCTTGCTCTCCACACAGGTCAGCATCTCACTCTAGCCTCTGGCTGGGCCGTCTCCTCTCCTTCATTCGGTTTGGTTGCTGCTTGAGGCAACTGTCTTTAGAGCCCAAAAGTTTCCCAGAATCCTTTGCAGCAGTCTGTCAATGTCACTGCTGAAGCAGCAGGATTCGTGGATGTGTCCGAGACTTAACCAGACATAGGGTAGCCACCTAGTTTTTTCCGGATTGTCCCTTTTTTCAGAGGTAGCTGTCCTGGGACATCTGTAAGGGTGCACGCTGACAGCTGTCCAGTTTTATGGGCTCAGGATCATCCTGGATGTCCTGGTATTTGGACCAGAAGCAGTAACGCTATCTACACATGAACACAAGGGACAGATTCCCTTCTAGAGAGGGAATGAGGTGATCAGAATATCCCCTGGTAGTGTGGAGCAAACTGGGACTGGGCTATTGATGGGTGACCGCACTGCAGCATTCTCTCCTCTCTCTATTCCAGGGAAGGCATAGATGGCTGTGTACTCAGGTCTACATATTCAAAAATTATCCACATAATTTTGGGTGCCCAACTTGGGGCCTGATTTTTCAGAGGCACAGAAGACCTATGACTCCACTTGAAGTCGGTGGGAGCTGTGGGTGCCCAGCACTTTTGAGAGTTAGGCTGTATGTGGCCACATTTGGGCCCTCACAACTGGAGGCACCCAAAATTACTGGACAATTGGGAACATTCAGGCTTTAGCCTGGGCCTGAAACTGCCCTGTCAACTGTGGGGAAAGAATAATCTGGTGAAAGCAGCAACTCCGAGGGCTGTATAAACGGGGTCTCTCCCCGCAAGCCAATATTTCCCCTGTGTCCTTCCTGCAATGTTAGAATTTAAATGCTCCTCGCACTTGACTTTCAACTACTCCCCAGTGGCCTGCCTTTAAGCAGAGCCCGGTATATGAGCCAATCGATATTTACACTCCCCTCTGTATGAAATTACCCTTCTGAGTGACGGATAAGAAGCTATTATAAATGTCCCATTCACCTAGTCCTATCAGCATCTTAATCAGAAGTCAACACTTTCCAATATTGTTTTAGAACAAGAGCAACCCACAGTGCCACCTGGAGATGCCTTCGCAGAGCGCCTGTGGAGACAAAAGGTCCCACCATGAGGTCCTCCATTTGGGCCAGGTGTCAGGGACTATGATCTAGTGATCAAAGCCCGAAAATTGGACTCCTAGATTGTATGCCCAGCTCCACACCTGGCCAAATATGTGATATGGAAATTAGTAACCTAGAACGTTGTATAAAATGTTGGCTTAATTAGCATTTAAAAAACATCTTTGAGATCCTTCGATGAAAAGCACAATGTTATTATTCGATTGAAGATGAGGGTAGCTGTAATTTGCTCTATTTAAATTAACTGCTGGCCTCAGGCTCCTTATAAGTAGCCAATGTGATCCTTGTTTGTGCCAGCTGTTGACATTCCTATCCTAGATGATCAGTTCAGGGGTGAGAAGGACAGATAGGTTATCAACAAAGCCATCAGAAACAAATCTAACAAGTTTTTATTCTATCTCTCTGGCTTTTCTTCACCCAGCACAGGCAGACCACAGGATGCATTAGACTCACACAGTTATTACAGCTGGGAAGGGAACCATTGAACTTCAACAAGTTCATCTGCTACTCGATAAAATCAGAAGGCAACACGTTGAAGAGTGGTAGAAGGAAACACCAACTATTGGATTTGGCAGTTGCAGGATATTGCTAAGGCAAATGGCAGAATGTGACTCAAAAATGATTTATTATTATTAATAATTATAAATACCTGGTGCTTATTTAGCATTTTTCATCTGTGTAAGAACAGCATCAGCCATTGCACTCTCTGGGATAAAATGACCCTGAGTTGTAAGTCTCATGATTTAGGGCATAAGATGATCACTGTACAGATCAGGAATTATTTCCTTGCCCTGTTCCAGCATGGAAGTGGAAGGTGCATTACAGGAATTTTACACAGAGGCATTCAGCATTAGCCACAGTCAGTACCAGGATCCCAGACTAGAGGTACTATTGATCAGTTTGTGCATGGAAAACACTATTATTCCTCTATATAACCTCCAACTGGTGCTTGTAAAGCCATGACTTGGAAATTCCTAGTGATTTTTAACCCCATCTTCTGCTGAAGCTCGTTCTTTGACTCAATCATATCACTAATTTGCATATTTCGCATTCCCTCCAAACCCTTTTCATCCTAGTTGTTTGCATTTGGCCATGGTGAGGTGTTTCTCTGTAGCAAATTATTTTCAGCAGTATATGAAATATGGAGATTTTTCATAAAGGTTATTGAATTATGGTGGGAAAAAAAAGATTTGCAGATATATTGATGGTATAGTGGGCTTACTTTCCTCTACTGCTATTAGTGGGTTATATTATTCATTGCTCATGAATATTCAGCTGACCCTTGGAATATTCATGGAAACATTTTCAGTTCCATCCCAACAAATTTAGCACAAACTATTACAGAACCTAGGCAAAGTGGGTCTTTGTCCCTCTCTAGTGACTAGACCACATATAGAGGTTTATGAATCTGCTACTGCCCCTTTGCTAATAGACCTAACATTTCCGCTCAGACAATAGAGGGTCATGATTTTAGATCCAGTGCCCACAGGTTCAGATCCACAGTCAGCCTCTCTAAGGACACTGTCACTATGACATACAGGAAAGTTTCCTATTCAGTATTCGCTATTAATCATTTATTATCCTCATCATAACCTAGTCCCAGATTTGGACCTTAACGTCCAAAATATGGGGGTTAGCATGAAAACCTCCAAGCTTAGTTACCAGCTTGGACCTGCTAAAGCTGCCACCACCCAAAAAATTAGAGTGTTTTGGGGCACTCTGGTCCCCCCAAAAACCTTCCCTGGGGGACCCCAAGACCCAAATCCCTTGAGTCTCACAACAAAGGGAAATAAACCTTTTCCCTTCCCCCCTCCAGGTGTTCCTGGAGAGAGACACAGAAGCAAGCTCCGTGAATCTAAACAGAGGGATTCCACCCTCCCCGTTCCCAGCCTTGGAAAACAGAAGTACCGAGAGCTAATCTCTCTTTCCCCCTCACCCAGAGGGAATGCAAAGTCAGGCTAGTAAATCTAACACACATAGATTTCCCCCTGACTTCTTCCTCCCACCAATTCCCTGGTGAGCACAGATTCAATTCCCTGGAGTTCCCCACCAAAGAAAAACTCCAACAGGTCTTAAAAAGAAAGCTTTATATAAAAAGAAAGAAAAATACATAAAAATGGTCTCTCTGTATTAAGGTGACAAATACAGGGTCAATTGCTTAAAAGAAATATGAATAAACAGCCTTATTCAAAAAGAATACAATTCAAAGCACTCCAGCAACTATAGACATGTAAATACAAAAAAAAACATAAATCACTATCTGATCCTTTGTACTTACAACTGGGGAACAGAAGATTAGAAAGGCAGGAGACAGAAAAAAAAAATCACTCCTCATAGCCGAGAGAGTACAGGCAGAAGACCCAAGAACAAAGGACTCACACACAAACTTCCCTCCACCCAGATCTGAAAAAGTCTGGTTTCCTGATTGGTCCTCTGGTCAGGTGTTTCAGGAACTTCTTTCTAGGTGTAAGAGACATTAACCCTTAGCTATCTGTGTATGACAATCCTCCAGTCTGAAAAGTTTCAGTTGCCCAGTCAGGGAGTAGAAGCAATATAAAACAGGATGTAGGGGACCAATCAATCCTAATAGTCAAAAAGGAGAGTCTGGCAACAACCCATAGGCTGAGAACTGTTAATCAGGACTCTCAAGGGAATACTTATGAATAGTCAGATGAGTTCACAGAAATTCAGGATCAGTTCACAAGTGATTTGCAAAAGGGGGGGAAAAAAGGATGGTAAATTCCCAATGCAGATTGTTTTACAATTTAAGCTGCTCAAATATAAATTGATTAGATAAAATATAAGACAAGCATGGCACAGACTCTAAATTCTGCATGAAAACTCACAATGTGGAACAGTTTTTAAAAGTTGCTTTTCGCTCCGCTCTCCAGCAGAAGCAGCTCAGAGGCCAGAAGAACAGTCATAGGATGGTAACAATTTGTAGTCCTGGATTTGAAGCAGTCACCTTGAGGTAAAAGCTTGCTCTAGCCACTCCCTGTCCCCGCCAGTCCTGTTGCCATGCAGTGATTGACAGAAGCGTGAAGGGTTTCACACGGCTCTGATCTCATGCAAGTGCCCCACCAATATCAGAATATTTTTTACAAGAGAAGATCTGATCCTTTTTAAAAGCAGCAGATCCCATTTAAACAATCAGATGCATCAGTCAGGCCCCATAAATCAATGTTGCATGTCAGGTAACTGATGCATAAATCAACAAAAGGCAAAGAACAGTTCTGAAGGAGGTTTTCAGGCTGACTTCTTCAGCTCTAGGCAGCAAGCCACCAGCATGGTACTAAGCAAAAAAAGTCATTCTTTGTTAGGCATCCCCACCTAGCCTCCCCTCCTGCAAAGCACAAGCCATAGAATCTCACCGATTCCTGCATCAAGCCCAACAAGTTGTGAAAGTTCTATTATCCCCACGTTTCATCTCTTCGTTTCCCACCTGTAGTGACCCATGATCACCCAACAGCTCGATGGCAGAATTAGCACCTAGATTTCCTCACTCCTGCTCCAGTTCCCCATGCACTATGCTATGCTACCGTCAGTACCAAGAGTTATTGACTGCATAACTTCAATCTCTCCAACAGGGAGAGGTATAGGTGGAGGCTGGACTCAATGACCTCTTTTAGGGGTAGGGATAGCTCAATGGTTTGAGCATTGGCCTGCTAAACCCACTGTTGTGAGTTCAATCCTTGAGGGGGTCATTTAGGGATCTAGGGCAAAAATCTGTGTGGGGATTGGTCCTGTTTTGAGCAGGGAGTTGGACTAGATGACCTCCTGAGGTCCTTTCCAACCCTAGTATTCTATGATTCTATGAATAGCACCAGGGACAATTCAGGGCTGTTGAGTCTATCAGCAGCTACAATAACCTGTGTGCTATTTCCCATTCCCTCCCCCTTCAAAAGCACCAGTGAAAGGAGCTGGTGGCAGCACTGGAGAAGGAAGTCTTGCATTGATCCCCCAGAAAGGTACAGCATGGCTACTGCATGTCTCCCATGGGTATCTCTCCCTCCCCACCCCCATGTACCTCAAGTCTGGCCTGAAGGTACCATCTATCAGGATGAGACTAAGTGAGTTATTTGTGGTCCTGTCAAGTACTTGGCCTCTCTGCTGAGACCAGAAGAAAAAAGGTGTTAGAAATCAGTTCCAGCTGTAATTGGATGATGAGCAGCATCTAAATGGACTCAGTTGGGACTAAAAATTTTCATAAACTTCTGGTACCTTCTGGCCTGTTTTAGATCAGAGATTAAATAACTGTCAAACAGAAGGTAAGTCCTAAGTCCTACAATTCAGATCTGTATGAGCCAAATTCACCAGAGGCTAAGAGGGCCGTTCCCATCTACTTACGCCAAGGCTGAATTTTGTCCTAAGTCATCAGGCAAAGCAGCAGTCTGAGTACAAGGGAGTCCACAAGAAACCGTGCCACCAAGAAAACATATGGAAAAATATTCACATTGTGTCTTGTGTGGGTTTCACTGTGACACTGTAATTAGAGACAATGCCACACAGTGAGATTTTCCAATACAGGACTCCAGTTAGATAAATCATGTTCATTCTATGTGGGTAAAAGATAACATTGTCACCAGGCTAAATAGACTTGGTATGTTGTGGCTTCCTCAAATCAGCAAGCTGTAGGAAGCTGTACCAGTTCACATGAGCTCAGCTTTCCTTTAGGGATAGCACTTCTTTCCCTGCAGCAGTTTTGAGATCAAATCCTGACTTGGGTCACAATTAGAATGAGTTTGGAAAGTTTCAGCACAGTCCCTAGCTGACATCTGACTCGCTCACATACACACAGAGGCGGATTAAGATTCATTGGGACTCTTTGCCCCCAACATACATTCCCCCTCACATGGGGCTTTGCCCCTTGCTCCTCCTCTTCCTCTTGTGGCCTCCTGGACCCTTCACCTGCCCTGGGCAATGCACTCCAGGCGGCGGAGACATGGACTGCCCTCAGATCCCCTAGCCCTCCACCTAGGGCAGGTGGAGGGTCCAGGGCTCCCCAGAGCAGCCCAGGCTCCCTGGGCAGCTCTTACCATGGTCCAGCTCCTGCTTCTCTGGCCAGGGAGCCAAGCCTCAAAAGCAAAAGGAGGAGCAGGGGTGGGATCACAGTTCTGGCACCAGCAGCCCACACACACTTCTACACAGGTTCCGGCACTCCTGATGGGGCCCCCAACTTGGCTGGGGCCTGTGAGTTAATCTGCCACCGCATGCATGTGCAGTAGCCTGGGACAATTTCAGATGACTGGCACTCTCCAGTTTAGAGAGGCCCAGGACTTGATGTGCAGAAAGTTTTGGATGAGAGGATTAAGGTGCACTGGCAGAGCTGTGTGGTCTCCCATTGTTCTCTCCTGTCCTGTCCGACTCGCTGTGGAGTCCCATCTGGCCTGCTTCCCCTCCCCAGTGCCAGGAAACCAATGCCAGCCTTGAGGCCTCAGAGAAGAGACCCAGCCAGCCCGCATTTCCCGACTGGATTTGTCACTACTTGCCCCTTTCACTGCAGTGACACACCGGTTGTGTTTTGGACAAAGGCCATGCCAATTAGATTCTTTCCATTGTGCAGCCAGGGACAGCCAGAGTTAGCTGGTGCCATCCAGCAGATCACATCCCCTTCTGGCATGTGAGGGAGTTGCCAGTCCCATAGGAATCAAGCGGCACCTTCCTCTCCTGTGCCCTGGATAAATGCTGTTTTCCACCTCTTTCGGCTGTAGGCGAGGAGCACCAAGGAAGTGCAGGGAGGGGGGAAAATCAGGAGTGGGGGTGGCAGTGAGGACAGAGGACTTCTGCTGAAGATACACAAGTATTCCTATTGCCCATCACCTTCACACTAGGCTCTGTTTTCTCTGACAGAAAAGCAGGTCAGGACAATTGTCTTCCCCACCTACCCCCTAATGCAAACAAGGCAAAGGGCCCTGTTGTTTCAGACCCTGAGGGCAGAGACCACTGAAGACAACACTATTACAAAGAGCCCCCCACTCTCCGGCTGGCATGTGACAAACCACAGAGGAGCAGCAGTGCTGCCAACCACGGTGACTGAGGCCAAAGAGAGAGGAGGCCGAGGGACACAAGGGCCTGCTTGTTCGGATTTTGTTTGGGAGTTATTTGAAATTCAGCAGCGACTGGTGCTGGAAAACAGAGTCCACTCACAGCCTCTCTCTTCCCATTCATCCCCGGCCCGGCAAAAGCGCGTGGGGGTGGGGGGAAAATATAGGCTGGCAAGCAAGAAAAATACCAGTTTCCTCACAATAACGCCTGCCAGACTAGTCTCCCAAGGGGTGGGGTGGGAGCTCTGTCACTGGAGACGTTTAAATCTAGACTGGATAAAGCACTAGGAAATACATCGCAGAAGGCAGCCCTGCCCTGGCCACCAGGAAGGCACAACATGGCCTGGTACTGTAGGCCATCTCCAGCTCTTCGCTAGGGGACCTCTCCTCAGAACCTGCCAGGCTGCCTCCATTCTAAGGCGGAAGCCGATCACTGTTCTCTGCCCCGACTCCAAATGCCTGTTACTTACTCAGAGGGGCAGGAGTAGAAGCTTACTAGCTAGGGATATGAGGAGTCAGAGGCATTGGGTAGGGGGCAAGAAATGCTACACAGAGACATGAGCGGTCCATATAGTGAAGTTTCCCATCCCAAACTGTGACCAGTGCCCAAATGCTTTATCCCCCATGTTATACCTGTACTCAGCCTATGCAATACGGGGCATGAAGGACCTTGCATTATGCAGTACTATACCAAGATTTGCAACACAAGGTGTTCACAATGTGTATAGGCTTGGAAGTACTTCATTTTTGCTGTAAAAACATCCATTTCACCGTCAACACACAAACCAATGGGAAAAATATTTCTATTGATAACAATCAGAATGTACACCTGGACAAAGAAAGAAAAGTGCTGCTTGAGAACTGGAGCTTTTGATTTAAGGATATTTCCTTTGTATATTTTGTAGGTGACATTATCATCTTTGTTTTAACTCACAAACTTTTTAAATTTCAACCTTTATTGACATGAAATAATTATTTCTGAACTCCACTCTTCTCTGACACAAACATCCCCGATTTTCCACACCTGCGAAAATTTAAATTGATAAAAATAGAAAAAAATGCTTAAAAATAAACTTTTTTTATTTTTAGAATTTTGATGGATAATATCAAATTGAGTTCTGCTAAGCCTAAGTATAAAGGAGGTAGGGGATGGAGCTTTGGGGATGAGGTTTATCAAAACTCCATATTGGCAGCCTGGCACTTATTGAATCCCAACTTTAACACTGACTTATCACCTCAGGCAAGTCACTTAACCCCTGTGCCTCAGTTTCTTCATCTCTCCAATAAGGAGAGCCACCAAGACACAGGAGGCTCCATTACTTCATGACAGCAAAGTGCTACTGAAGCGGAAAAAAAAAATAAGTGGGACATGATCATGTCCTAAGGGGCAGAACTCCAGAGAGTGAGGCCGGGGGTAAGGACGAGCAGAATGTTATAAAAGATGCTCCAAAGAGTTGTAATGTTGGAGTGCTCTGATGGGCACCACAACAGGGTGACACAAGATTAGCTGTTTGATTGAGGTGTGCAGCATCCAGGTATTTCCTCCTCCTATTGGCAAAATCCTGAGGTTCTTACTCAGGCAAAACTTCCCTGGCACCATTGGTTTTACATGACAGATGAGTACAGCTCTCAGGATCTGGTGCATTTTTTGCAGGGTTCCCGGGCCCAACGCTCACTCCTTAGCTCTGCTGTGTCCCCTTCCCCCTTCAGTTTGGCTAAGGAGCTATAAGAACCAGCAGGTTCCATCTTCAGATGAAGATAGTTGCATATTGCTTTAAGAATAGAGGGTCTGTTGGCAAGGAGACGAGTATTTTACCATCTAGGTCTGTCACATCAGAGAGAGAGAGACAGAGGCAACAGGAGGCTCCGTAATGCGTCAACTTCTGCTGAAAGACCCAGCAGCCTGCTTCTCCCCAGTTGGCAACCTTGCTGCTGCCCCTTTCTGTGGCACTTCTCGCTCCTCCACACAACTCATGTGAAATGCAGCAGAACCGTCATTGGAATTTAATTGGGGCAACAGGTGAACGGGTAGCAGCGGGACTGGAATGACAGAAGCCAGGGCCCCAGCTCCAGAAGCCACTTGAGAGTGAACACAAGGTGGAAGCCCAGGGATACAGAATTGAGAGGACAGGCTCAAATTGTTGCTCTGTGCAAGTTGCAATCCCAGCGACCATGAGCCCCCAGCTTTGTGGGAATCGTATGTCTAATGGTTTGCTGGCTACAAAAGGGCTGCACTTTGTATGAAATTGCCGTCCTGGTTTCCAGAACTACTAATGATACTTAAATAGCTCTTTCAAACATCAACTATTTAAACCTCACAACAGCCCTCTTAGGCAGGTATGCATTATCCTTAGTGTCAGAGCCAGGAATATAACTCAAGTGTTCTCAGGCTTGTGTGTTAACCACGTTTCTGCCTCCGAACTCCTCCTGGAATCACTGCCCTGACCTCTCTGACTCATGTCCATCTACTCCCCATAGCTGGTTATTGAAAAGATCAGATCGGTTGGCTTTAGAGATGTATAAAAAGAGGCATGACAAAGACATACAAAGAATGAATGGTATAGTGAAGATAAGTGGGGAATTTTTTTTCACCCCTGTCGTGTAACACCAGGACCAGGGGACATTCACTGAAATTGAAAGGCCACACATTTAAAACCAACAAAAGAAATAGTTCGGTGCCCAGCACACAACTGGCCTGTGGAACTCCCTGCCACAAGATGGCATTAAGGCCCAGAGATTAGTAGGATCCTAACAAGAATACCAGAGTTAGAATACTGAGGATTAAAAGAACGAATGACAGAATGAACTTTTGGCAAAATTATAAACCCTCATGCTTCAGGAGACAAGGCAAACTAACTTCGGAAGGCCAGGAAGAAACTTTTTCTGGAGGGCAGGTTATCCCATAACTACTCACCTGCAGGGTTCTTGCTCCTTTCTCTGAGGCTTCTGGTGCTGCCCACTGTCAGAGACAGAGTTCTGGGCTAGATGGACCCTGCAGCCTGCTGGCCTGTCTCTCCAGTCCAGGAAGGGCTAATGGATGGGCCTGAACAGATTTGGGATCTTGCATCAGGGCACAGTTTTATCCTTCAAACGTAAGGCTCACAAAGTAACATAAACCAGGCTAAGTGAGGTGACATCTTTGATTGGACCAAGTCCTGCCACCAGAGCCGGCCTCCCTCCTGTAGCTCTCCTCTCAGTTGAGCCACTTGCTGATTTTTATAATCACTCACAGTCTCAGCTGGAAGGTACCTGGTCAGTCACAAATGAAACAGGACCCAACTCCTCTTAAAGGGCCAGCCAGCCTGTGACAAATCTCTGGTCTGATCACTATAGCTGCCTCCTTGCATTATCTCTCTGATCTCATACCTGCCTACACCACCTTCTCTATACATGCTGCTCCTTCAGTTTCCCACTTGCTCTCACGTCTCTGCTCACTCTATCAACTCAGTCTCCACCTTCCCTCTCTGATGGCATCTCCACCTCCTTGTCCACAGATCTCTGGTGAAGCTCTGAGGTTTGGACATAGTATCATAGACACAATATCAAGAAGCCAATGCTCATCTCTATTCACCAACTCCTCCGTCTCCAGTCACCCCACTACTCCAACGTTACCCTCCTCTCAGTGTTTGATCAATGGAATTGGAGCTATCCGAGCAGGTGTTAGACTACCTTTCCCTTCCTCCTTGACACCACAGGCTTCCCCTTTCAGCATGCTTTCCAGCGCTTTGCTTGTTACTGGGTCTTCCACATCTGAGCAGATCTGTCTCTAAAGGAACACTCATCCTCAATATTCCCTTGTCTTAATTTCATCCCATGACTCCCAGTCATACCCTCTTGTAGTCCCCTAAATAATGGTCTCTCCTGGGGTTTTACCTCTTCCCAGTATTTGCAGACAGAGGCAGGGCCTGTCAATCTATCCGTTGCACTTCCCCCATCTAGGTGGAATTCTTTGTGGCCACTTCCCCATATAAACCTCACGTTAAAAACCTGCACCAACCTTTTCTAAATTGCTAAAATTAGACACCTAAATCCACATTTAGACCCCTAGAAAGACTGATCTTCATAAGCGCTGAGCGCTCATAGTTCTTATTGATGGGGATGAAGTGCCCTTCCAGCAAAGACACGGATATATGTAGCTACAGTACCGTGAAGGTTTTTCTTTTCTATGAATTGACCCTTTACATTTAAGGAGCCTGCTGTCAACAGCCATTAGAAGAGGCAGAGTTCCCTGCAGACTGTGATAGAGGAGAGATGCACAAATACATTCTGCTCTCCCATGGAAATGGGATTGTGGCCTCCTCTTGTTTTCCTGATCATTTTGTGTATGGGAGTGTAATGCTGGTGGCCTAACTTCATTTGGTTCTGCCTTTTCTACAGTAAGTGGCATCACCAACTCTCATAATTTGAAGTCTTGCAATATCTGGTGTTTCTTTAATGCCCCAGCTTCTGGAATCATGTGATTATGTAAGAATCTCAGCTTTCATTTAAAAAAAAAAACAAAACATTTCTGGGCTTCAAGGCTACGAGGAAAGCCTGGAAATGCCCAAATGTAACCTAAAGTGTCTAAAGGCAGAACGCAAATAAAAAGAACCCAAAGTTGTTTTTTTTAATGACGCTGTGATGTCTGGGGGCCTGTCTCTTGCTTTGTAAGCACGTGGCCTTAGAAATGCTACATAACCATGTAGGTTAAAACAGAGGCCATGCAGTGCATCTTCATTCACTGCTATCCAAGGCAAACTGCATTTCACCCTACATTCAGACCAGACTATTAGCTCCCCGGTGCCTAGGGCTGAAACTGGCCAGGAAGCAACATTTCAAGGGCAGCCTCCCCAGGCAGCTAGAGGCATCTCTGTGCACCACTGAAATGAGAACCCACTTTGCCTGTTTTTTATCAAAAGTCCAGTCCCTTCTGTTACAAAGATAGAGTCCACACAAAAAACACTACAGTGAATACCACACGGCCTCATGTGTCTGCTTCTAACCCCAATTCTTTCCTCCTGCCCCTGAACTAGGCAGGTTAGGGGGTAGTGTTCCATCTCTAACCATCCAGCATCAAGTACGTCGTCATTCCACCAGCATAGATGTAACCCAGTCAGCCAGTCACGTCCTCCCCAGCATTTAAAAACACCTCAAATCTATCTATGCGTTGTTTGGCTGGGCAGGGGAGGAGGTGAAGGAAGGCGGTACGAGGGGAAAAAATCAGAATCCCCATGACGCAACAAATCTGAAAAAAAAAAATCTTTACAACCTGTGCCGGGCACTAAATACTAGGCAGAACTCTAAACATAGACTATAAAGTTAGAGAGGCTTATAAATTAAGCCCATTCTGTCCCTTTTAACTAAAAAGTGACCTTACTGTGGAATTAAATGTGTTTTTCATCTTGTGATCTACAGCGCCATAAAAGTGGCTGATTGTTACACTTCCATGGTTTACAGCAAAGACAACCTCCCGATAAGTATTTCCGTGAAACAAGATCACAGCCCAGGCCACGCACTGGTGCTTCCTTTACAATTAACTCCATGTCCTCAATTTTTCAGGGGGGCATAAAGAGTCTGACTTGTTGTAGTGGGGGGCCCTCCTCTCTAGAGAACCCCCTGGCAGCCTGGTACAGCACCACCAGTACATCTCTGCCTCATTTTCCCTGAGTGAGGGTTTTAATAAGTCCAATGAGGCTTGGATATTAAACAGCACCCCTTTCAGGGATCTAGTTTATTCAACCCCAAAGGCTGAATGTCACACAAACAAGCCTCCTCCTCACCTTCTCTGGCACGTACAGGGCTATCTTCCAATTGTCCCTTCTTAAGGCAGGGGTTTCCCACAGTTCTCCTCCATGGAGCTGGGCAGTGATTTAGGATAGCTTCAGGGCTTTAGCCAGCTTCTCCTTCAGCTGTCCCCTACCCTCAGGCTGGGAGGGACCAGCAGGCAGAACTTCCCCTGCTGCTGCCGCCTTCTCCCTATTAAAGCAAGGCTCTTAGGAACCAGCTTCCTCCCTGCAGCATCTATAGGCATATACCCCCCTGGGCAGGAGGAGGCAGCATTTATGCTGGCCTCTTCTCCCAGCTCTTTTCTTATTGGCTGGGAGAGAGGGGAGCCCTGCCCCACCCTCTGCAAGGCTCCACACCCTTAAAGATACAGTAACAGAATTCCTTTTAACTGCTACTTCTTCCCTGGACCCTTTTCCTCTCTCCCCATATCTCCTCAGGCCCTGTTATCTGATCACTCAAAACTCTTAAAGGTCATGTCATGTGATGGGGAGGACTGAACAGTAGGCAGTATGAGTCAGATGACCCCACCACGCCCACCCTTAGAACATTAATTGTAGCATGTTTTTACAATGAGATCATCAAAGATCATCATCAATGAGATCACTCAAAGATCATCATCAATATTAACTTACTATTCTAGGCAGTGGGCCTAATGGATAGTGCACTGGGTTTAAACTCAGGAGACTTGGGTTCCATTCACAGCTCTGCCACTGGACTTGGGCAAGTCATTACTTCTCTATGCCTCAGTTTCCCCATCTGTAAAATGGGAATAATGATACTGAGCTCCTTTGTAAAGCCATTTTTCATCAGTAGATTTCCAGTCCTATATAAGAGCTAGGTATTATTATTGATAATGCTTTGGGCCAGGATCCTCTAGTCCAGCTGAGCTGCACTCTGCACAGAGCCAGAAGCAGCAAGGTGCAAAGCTTTTATATAGGCTGCCCATTGTTCCCTGGGGCCATTCTGGCAGCCAGAAGAGCTCAGCTTACCCTTTTCCCTGAGGAGAAAACCCTACTCAAGGTCTAGGGAAGGGGAGACACAGGTAGCTGGATAAACCCATTTTAAGGTCCCTTTGCACTACTAGAGCAGCTCAGAGGAGTCATCAAGGACCCAAGGATCTAGCCTCTTATTTTTACTGACCAACTTTCATCCAGAACAATCAGACTCTTTCTGATCAGAGTTACTCACCAACTGCTGAGAAGGTCACCTCTGGGGTGGCATTCTGGGCCAGCAACACAATGCCAGAGTTGTAAGGAGGGTACATGAAGAATAACGGTCTCAGTTACTCGGGTCAGCAGAATACAATTACCAGCATCAGAATCCATCAGGACCCCAAAATCAAGCAGAGGACTCCACTCTGCTCAGATGTACTGTAGTCTTGGCCTGATGCAGGGGCGGTTCTAGGCATTTTGCTGCCCCAAGCAAAGCAGGCAGGCTGTCTTCTGGCGGCTTGCCTGCGGGAGGTCCCTGGTCCCGCAGATTCGGTGGCTTGCCTGTGGGATGTCTGCCGAAGCTGCGGGACCAGCGGACCCTCCGCAGGCTAGCCACCGAAGGCAACCTGCCTGCTGGCCTCACGGCAACCGGCAGAGCACCCCCCTCGTGGCTTGCCGCCCCAGGCACGCGCTTGGAGTGCTGGTGCCTGGAGCCGCCCCTGGCCTGATGGATACAAGACCACATCCCTAAAGGAGAATGAAACGCAAGGCTCCAAGTAACACAGTGGAACATCATAAACCCAGGGTCAAATCCAGCCTTTATGTGCTCCAGTCAGTACAATGGGGAATAATAAAATCATGCGTCTGTTTAACCTAAAGTGCAGGGCCTAGGTAATTCAGTTTCCCTCTTTGCTGCTTAGAAGTGGTTAAAAGGCAGCAGCAAGAAGACCCTTTCCAGCCAAAGCAAATCATTGCAAGCTTGCACAATGGGAGTACTGTCATGCACTGCGTTTTCTCCAAAGCTAGTACCCACACACTTCAGTGGACTTCACCCTGCTAGCCATGCGCCCCATCCACTGGTGAGAATCAATCCAGGCATACGGGCTCTCTTGGCCAAGACTTGCATCAGAGATGCATTAGAGATTTCACACGCAATAGCTGCATCCTGTACTAAACCAGCTCTGGGGTAAGTTGCCAAATGCACATCTCTTCCACTAGTTAGCTCACTATTTGGCAGATTCCATCTGATCTGCCAGGCAGCACCCCATGAGGTGTTCTGGGAATATTACCTCTAGCTCTTGATACCCCGATGATAGGATCTTACAAACTCTGTTCTGGTTTGGCCCTTTTCAGCCACACTCATGTTTTTTATTCTTTGTCTAACAGTAGCACTGCTGATATCAGGCCTGCCCTGTAGTAGGCAATATAAAATCACCTAGTGAGAGACATCACCTGTCCCTGAGTTTAAAGTCAAAATAGACAGGAGGAGTGGGAGGGGAAACTGAGGCACAGAAAGTGGGCATGACTTGCCCAAGGCCACTCACCAAATATGCCTATTCCAGACAGAAAAGAGAACCTGGGTCTCCTGACTCTTGGTGGGCTCTACCCACTAGGCCAGACTGCACTGCCTCTTTCTAGCAACACCTGCTCAGCCCTCAACTCCGATGCACCATATTGGGTGCATCCCAAGCAGAAGAAAGGAGACAGATGCAAAAACCATATTGTGTGGAAGAAAGACCCTCTGGATTGCCCCTTCCCTACCTCTGGTAGGTTTTTTGTGAGATGGGAAATAAGTAGAGTAGTTAAGATGGTAAGTTAATGGCTCAGGTTGGACATCATGCTGTGCACTCCTAGAGCACAGATTCAGCTCAGGCCTGGTCATCAGTGCCCCTTATGTGTAATGGGCCATAGCTCTCAGAGCAGCTTCCCCCTCACTAACAGCACCACCATCACTGGTTCTACTTGTCCCCAGTGGTAGCAGTCTCAGCAGAGAGACAAAGGACTCAATGGCTCCTGGAGGCTACACTACACTCCCACCAGCAGCGGTGAGTGAGACTTGTATGGGGCAGCGGTGCGTGCTGTGCAGCTTAGGCTATGTGACTCACGCCAGCGGACACAGGCCAGGTCTCCAGCTGGTGTACATCAGTCCACGTCCGCTGACTTCAACAGAGCAATACGGGTGTATACCAGCCAAAGAGCTGGTCCAGCAAGTCAATGGCAGGGGTTAAGTGGAGTCTCCAGAGACTCTGGAACCTTTCACCAGCAATAGAGTCACACCTGGGGAAAAAAGTGAAGATTTAAAAAATTACAAAAATAAGTGATTGTACAGTTCCCTGGATCGGGGCCTCTATGCACCACAGCAGCCCATAGAATCATATGGAATTTGCCCAAACTTATTTGGAGTCATCCAGATTTTAACAGATTAGATCTTTATTTTTTGGCCAGAAGACAAGTATTTTCAGTGGCAGTTTCACCATTTTCACAGCCTCAGATAGGGACGTCTTAAAATAAGAAAGGGGGTGGACTATGTCTGAACACTGTTCTCAAAGAGCAGCTGGCATAAGGGACTTTGGTTACTCTCACGCAATGCAGATTTTCTCCCCTACTCAGCTCCTCTGACCTGGCATGTCCAGACAAGAATAGCAGTTTAGGGGCTTTTACAAATTTCTGTTTCTTTACATGAGATGCTTCATAACACTCAAATACCACTGCTATACTGCGCTTGTGGAGAAACACATAAATAACCACTGAAAGGCAAAGAAAAAAATTCAGATCTAAGCAAAACCAGTTTCCTGATCCCCCTCACCAAGCACTGAAACCACACTGGATTTCCACACTTGGGCACTGGACTGCCCAGACACTGATCATCAGCCAGAGTGCTCAGAGGTAGGTTTTCGTTCTGCCCTCCTTATTATTTGTATGACAATAATGTGGAGAAGCCCCAACTGAGAGCCAGGTCTCAGAGAGCTGGGTGCTGTACACACATATTGTAAGAGAGAGCTCCTGCCACCAGACAAGACAAAAGGTGGGAAAAAACAAGCATCATTAACATTGTTTTCAGAGGAGGAAATCAGGCACAGTGAGATTAAGTAACTGCCCAAGGTAACAAAGAATGAACGTAAGAACAGCCATAATGGGTCAGACCAAAGGTCCATCTAGCTCAGTATCCTGTCTTCCAACAGTACCCAAAGCCAAGTACCCCAGAGGGAATGAACAGAACAGGTAATCATCAAGAGATCTGTCCCCTGTTGCCCATTCCCAGCTTCTGGCAAACAGAGGCTAGGGACACCATCCTTGCCCATCCTGGCTAATAGCCATTGATGGACCTATCCTCCATGAATTTATCTAGTTCTTTTTTGAACCTCTTTATAGTCTTGGCCCAGGGCAGCCCAGACGGGGAGGCAAGTGGAGCAATTTGCCCCAGGTTCCGGGCCCCACAGAGGCCCCCCCGAGAGTTTTTCGGGGCCCCTGGAGCAGAGTCCTTCACTCATTCTGGGGGCCCCGGAAAACTCTTGTGGGGCTTGGGCCCCCGGAGCTTCTTCCGCTATGGGTCTTTGGCGGCACGGGGTCCTTCCACTCCAGGACTCGCCGCCAAAGTGCCCTGAAGACTTGCGGCGGGGGGTCCTTCCACCCTGGGACCTGCTGCCAAACTGCCGGGTCTTTGGCACCAATTCGGAGGTGGAGGCCCACCCGCCGCCGAAGACCCCAGGCCTCCTGAATCCTCTGGCAACGAGTTCCACAGGTTGACTGTGTGTTGTGTGAAAAAATACTTCCTGGTGTTTGTTTTTAAATGCCTGTAGCAAAGCCAAGAATTCAGAGATAAATTCAGAGATTCCAAGGACAGAAGGGATCACTGTGATCATCAAGCCTGACCTCCTGTAAAGGGCAGGACAACTGAACCCAGATCTCCCAGGTCTGAGAGCAGGGGCTTGCCCAGCTATATTCCTCCTCTCAGATCTCCAGTTTAGGGCAGACTGACGGAACTACACAAGTGACCTGAGCCATCTCTTGCCAGTTTTACACCAATTTAAGCCGTATAAACCCTTCGTGCGGTGCCCTCCAAATCTTTATTGCCAAGGAGTTTTAACACAGAGATACACTCTTCTAGAAAGGGTGCCTGGGTGGCAGAATGGCCTATGTGTCAAGAAGGATGCAAGGCGCCGTTTGGAAAACCTTGCTGAACAGCATCATTAATTCACAACCTCTCACTCTGCCATTTGCAGCAGAAAGGCTGATTTTTTTCCCCCCATCTACAAGTAACTTCCAAGGCAGATTATACTGTCTAATCAACAACAACTTCAAAAGGGCTTAGCGCTAAAATAAAGCCATAGGGAGCCTTAACAATCACCAGCATTACATGGTGAACAAAGAGGGTGTTTGGGTTGTGACTGAAGGTGGGAGATTTGGGTTTTAACAACTCAATCATGCTAGAGTGGAGCATGCACGTCATGCTGCTTGCGTTTTGTAAATCTTATGTAGAGCGAGAGCTCTTCGTTACATGTGGAAATTTAGCCACTTCTGGAGTGGAATGTAGCAGCTGTTAAACACTAACCAGAAGTAATTCTAAATAATTCTAATTTGTGCTCCTGTAGAACCTTCCTACCATAGCTGCTTGAGAATTAGTAGAGTCCAATGAACAGGACGCTGGGTTGGGATTCAGGACACTTGGGCTTTATTCCCAGCTCTACTGCTGGGTGACCTGGGGCAACTCACTTTGCCTTAGTTTCCCCTTCTGTGAAAAAGAGATAATGATACTGGCTGCCTTTGAAATTGTGAAACTTGTATATAGTGTTTTTCCTTGGTAGACTTCAGCTACCTATTATTTATTATTACTTGGGCAAGTGTCTTCCCTCTCTGGTTCCCCTCTCATTCTATGCCTGTCTTGTCAGTCTAGACTGCGAGATCTTTGGAGCAGGGGCCGTCTCTTACTATGTGTGTATAGTGCTTAGCACAATGGGGTAGCACCTCTATGGATCACCGCAGTAGACATAATCTTCTAGCTGAGGGTCTGAATGTGCTTTATAGACACTGAAGTCTTACCCCCATGAGCTAACTGTTGTAGCCTCTATTTCACCAATGAGACACAGAGAGGTTAAGTGACTTTCCCAAGGTCACAGAAGGAAGCCTGTGCCAGAGCTGGGAAGATCACACCAATGTCCCTATTTTTGATTCTGTGCTTGACCACTAGGCAATATTTCCTTCTGAACAACAGTTATAGGACAGGATATGAAAAAAAAATACTGTATCCAACTGAAACTGCTTGGGGAGTTTTAGGTCACAAGAATGCAATGACCTGAACTGGAATATGGCCTCATGCCATGGCCAGTACAGCTGCTCTCTCCCAAAGTATCTTGGGACCTTTGACAAGGGGAGCAGTCCAAAATACACCACCTCTCTAGCAGTGCAATATGCCTGGCCCACACTGGGGCATTGGTCAGTGCTGGCTCTGAGATAGAGCAGCTCCAGCTACTGTATCACCCACACAATTTCCTGGGGTACCCTAGAATTTTCGCTGGAAGCCTCATCCCAGATCTAACCAAGCACAGCCCCTCTTAGCTTGCACGCCCCATCAAGCTCAAAATTCAAGGTGGAACGGCTGCAAAAGCTTGACAAGTACAGTCCTGGCCCAATGAGTACAGTCCATGACTGGGCCGTAGGCCAGTATTAGTCACAGGCCAGCTGGACCTGCCACCCCCAAGTTGGTCTTGTAGGCAGAGCCGTCCTTAGGCATAGGCAGAATAGGCAAGGGCGTAGGGCCTCACACTGCCTGGGGGCACCACTCTGCAGGCAGCCCAGGCAGTGTAGAAGCAGGGCTGCTGGGTCCTAGAGAGAGCCAAATGCAGCACAGTCTGAGGGATGGGATTGGCTGCTGGGGTCTCTGGGAAGGGGAGGGGGTGGGGATTGGGAAAGGAGCTCACCTGTGAGTGTGACTCTTTCCCCCCGGCTGAGGTCAGGTGAGGCAGGCTCTGTGGCTCTGGAACCAGTAACCTTTGTTGTCTCCCATAACATCCATTCTTCTCCCCCCGCCCCACGGAGCACCCCCTCCTTTCTCCCTCCTCCCCAGGAGCACCCCTCTCTCTCTCCTCCCTCCCCTCCGTCAGGGCTGGGTTGGGAGGTGCTGGGGGGCAGGTGAGGCTGGCTGCTTGCTGAGGAATGAAAGTGAAAGTAACTCACTTCCTCGGCAGGCAGCCAGAATTGGAATGTCACACAGGGCTTGGCTGGGGTTAGCCAGATGTGTGACAAATTGGGGTAGGGTGAGCAGATATCCCTATTTTATAGGGACAGTCCCAATTTTGGGGTCTTTTTCTTATATAGGCTCCTTTTACCCCCCCCCCCACTCCCCCCCCCATCCCTGTCCTGATTTTACACACTTCCTGTCTGGTCACTCTAGGTGGGGGTAATTGGTGCCTATATAAGACAAAGCCCCAAATATCGGGACTGGCCCTATAAAATCAGGACATCTGGATCTGGCCACCCTAGCTGGGGAGCGCCTCTCCCCCGGGCTGGCAGCTGCCAGCTATCCATCTCATCCGGGGGGAGCTGCATAAGGCAGGATGAGCTGCTGTGGCTCCATGGGTGCCCTGTCCCTGAGATCAGATGCTGTGCTAACTTCACCATGGTCCATAAGGCTGGTGGTGGTGCCCATTGGCGTGTGATTGGACCTGAGGGTTTGCTGCTGCTGTTGCCACTCTGCACCCCAAGAGGTGAATTTTGGGGTCCTGCAGTTTTCCACCTATCTCCTCCTCTACTGCAGCTGTTGGACCAGCGGGCTGGGGGGTGAGCCAAGCATGAAAGCAGTACTGTGTTGCCATTTAGATTGTCATTTAACAACTTTGTTTGCCAAAAATTCTTGCTAACAATCCTGAATCCAATTTCAATATTATTTAAAAAAAAATCAATATCTTAGCCAAAAACAGAAAATTAAGTTGTTGACAATTATTAGTGACAGGTTTGGTTTGAGGCAGGGAGCGGGCCAGTTTTCATCAGAGAAACAAAAAATGTTGACTGACTTTCCTATAGCCTGTTACTCCTGATAAGAGCCCTCCAACAACTGTAATATGCTCATCTCCTTACTAGTGTATAAAGCAGGGGTCAGCAACCTACGGCACATGTGTCAAAGGTGGCAGGTGAGCTGATTTTTGATGGTATGCAGCAGCAGGCTGAGCGGCTCAGCCCATCACTGCTCTGGGGTTCCAGCTGCTGCCCTATTGCCAGCTGGGATACCAGCCATCGGCCCCACTCAGCACCTGCTGCTGGCCTGGGGACCCCCAAGGAACCCCAGGCTGGCAGTGGGCTGAGCAGGCCAGCTGAACCACTCAACCTGCTGTCAGCCTGGGGTTCCATTCACTCAGCCGGCAGCGGGCTGAGTGGGCTGGTGGCGGGCTGAGCAGGGCCGGTGGCGGGCTGAGCAGGGCCGATGGGGGGTTGAGTGGCTCAGTCTGCTGCCAGTCTGGGGTGCCAGCAGCACTCAGCCTACTGCTACTCCGGGGTTCCGGCTGCCGGCCCCTTGCCAGTCAGGAGCTCAGCCGCCAGCCCCACTCTGCCTCCTGCCAGCCTGGGTGAGCAGAATCCCAGGCTGGTAGCGGGCTGAGGGGGGGTTGGCGGCCGGGATCCTGGCTGGCAGGAGTTGGTGGTCAGAACCCCAGACCAGCAGCGGGCTGAGAAGGGCCTGGGATCCTTGTCTAGGGTTCCAGCCACCAGCCCGCTGCCGATTTGGGGTTTCATTTACTCAGCTGGCAGTGGCCTGAGTAGGACCGGTGGCCAAGACCTCAGATAATAACAATAGTTTATTTATATAATATAGACATAGAGAGAAACCTTCTACAAACATTAAAATGTATCACTGGCACAAGAAACCTTAAATTACAGTGAACTTGGCACACCACTTCTGAAAGGTTGCCGACCCGACCCCTGGTATAGAGTGACCATATGTTGTACTAATATTCTCCTGCTTTTTTTTTTCCCTGTGAGTCAGTATAACTTTTGCCAGCCCAGAAGTTGGGCAGCCAATGTTTTACATTTTCACAATGTTTTCTCCAACTTTCATAAAGTAAATACATAGTTAATATGAGTTAAAAAGGCCAGGGACACTTCTTTGTGAAGAATCTGTACAGCAGATCATGCCTATAGACGATCCAGAAAAGAAATTTGAGGTTGAATTTTTTAATGTTGTGATGGATAAAGCAGTATCTGCTGTTGATGAAAGGTTTAATACCTTGCAAGTACACCATGAACAGTTTGGATTTTTGTATGACATAACTAAATTCAACGAAATAGGAAAACAAGAGCAACTAATGACAAAGTGCAAGAACCTAGAGAGCCTCCTGAAGCACGGTGATAGTTTTGATTTAAATGGACTTGAACTGTACGAAGAATTGAGTACACTGTCATCAATGTTGCCACATGCAAAATCGGTGATGGACATTGTACAGTTTATTCATACCCGCAAACTTGTTGACATATATCCTAATGTGTACATTGCCACTCGTGTTCTACTGACAATTCCTTTAACAGTAGCGTCAGGAGAACGGAGTTTCTCAAAACTAAAGCTCATTAAAAACTATCTCCTCTCTACAATGAGTCAGGAACACTTAACTGGTCTTGCTATTCTTGCAATCGAACAAGACACGACTTTGTCTTTGTCATACGATGACATTATTACTGATTTTGCAGCCAAAAAAGCCAGAAAGATTGCTTTTAATTAAAAACAAATCTTTGTTTCAATACCTCTTCATATAAATTTCCAATAAAATTTTGATAAATTAAAAAAAAATTTGCATCATTCTGTCATCAGAATTTTTTCTATAGTGCTGCTTCTTTAGTGCTAGTCCATCAGCATTACAGTGTGCTTATTTAAGTTAAACTGGTTTTAATAACGTGAATGTGGCAAGTTTTCCAATACTGTAAGCTTATGTTTGTGTTGCTAAGAGCAGATCAGGCACAGGGGCACCAGTTTCATAATCTCGCCTAGGGCACCATAAATCCTAAGGCCGGCCCTGCTTGTAGGAAGAACCACAGCGGAGGCTTGTATGTTGTCAAGTCCCCTGAGCTGGATGCAGGTGTCTCTCCTATCTGCTGTGATCTCCACTAAGACCTCAGCTCCAAGGCGTGGCATCTACCAGGACAGCACTACCGGAAGTCAAGCAGAGCTCCAGTGCTCGGGGAGAAGATAGGACCTGTTTGCAAGTGTTTGTGCTTCTAATCAGCCCGAGCCTAGCAAATCACCAACAATAGTGAACGCTGTCTCATTTCCCGCCGACACTTGTTGAAATTATCATTCCCCTTATTGTTCTGCAGCAGATTGACAGGAAATCACTTGCCTGTCCTTTGCCTCCCTGTCCTTCCCTCTCCCTGATCTTCCTGACTGCTGCTCTGGCACAATGCACAGAGATTGTTACAGCCGCTGGTTAGACTGGGGCCATAACGAGAAACTGGCAAGTGCCCAGTCATGTCTCCAATGTACAGCCAAGTCCTTCTATTGGGAAGGACCTAGAGATTCTGCAGCCTTCTCCCGGCTAACAGCTGGCATCCCAGCTACTCTTCAACAGAGGTGGTACAGTATCCCAGTGCAATCAGTAACCAGAGTAGAGTTGTTGCACAGGGTGAGGGGCAAGCAGGCTTCTGGGTCCAGTGCTGAGTGTCTGAACACCCTGCACATGCAGAACCCCACAGGGCCACCCAGAGAATTCAGGGGGCCTGGGGCAAAGCAATTTCGGGGGCCCCTTCCATAAAAAAAAAAGTTGCAATAGTATAGAATACTATATTCTCATGGGGTCCATGATGGGCCCGGGGCAAATTGCCCCCCTCCGCCCCCCACGAGCGGCCCTGGAACCCCAGCTTGCAGCAGCTCCGCCAAACACACAAGCTGCAGGATCAGAGCTGATGCTGGTGGATCCACTAGCCATTAACCCCCCAGAGCTGGGGAAGAAGGGTCTGCCCCAAGTCTGCACTAGTTAGGGCACAGCTGATGGAGGTGGACCCTCCCCTCTCACAGCCCCTGGGAATGCCCCCTGAGCCAAGCATAGCTATTTAGGCTTGGTATAGGCAAGGAGAGCTCAGCGAAGGAATTCATGAGAGAGATAAAGGGTGTACGGTGATTGCCAGCCATAGTAGGGAACGGACTCCCCCGTCACAGGTGAAACATTATGCAGTCAGGCCAGGGGCATCAATATTGTACAGCAAGGACTCTGAAGCTTGTGTTAATGACCCCTGTAGAGGGCAGGGCTAGTCTAAGACAGGGGTGGCCAACCTGAGCCTGAGAAGGAGCCAGAATTTACCAATGGACATTGCCAAAGAGCCCCAGTTATGTCAGCAGCCCCCCATAAATTCCCCAATCCCGCTCCCAGCACCTCCCACCTGCTGGCAGCCCCCACCAATCAGCGCCTACTGCCCTTTCCCACCACCCACTGCAATCAGCTGTTTCACGCGCACAGGAGACTATGGCGGGAGGGAGAAGGAGCGAGGGCACAGCAAGCTCAGTGGCCTTGGAGGAATGGGTGCAGTGGGAGCAGGGCCTGGGGCAGAGCCAGGGGTTGAGCAGTGAGCCCCCCCGGCACATTGGAAAGTTGGCGCCTGTAGCTCCAGCCCCAGAGGTGGTGCCTATACAAGGAGCTGCATTTTAACTTCTGCAGAGCCGCACGTGGCTCCGGAGACAGAGGTTGGCCACCCCGGTCTAAGACCTAGATGGAGGGAGAGATACGGATAGTCTCAAGGAGAAGGTGATGACACATGCAGTCGGTGAAGTTTAGCCCCAATGCAGAGTGAGCAGAATCTGTGTTACAGGGGACAGGGCTGGGCTGTCTTGTAAGGTCATGCAGTGCAGCTCTCTCCACCCAGAACCCTGCAGTGCTCTTAGGATCCATTCCTGCCAGCTTCGTTGTTCTGCAGCTTTACTGGGAGAGACTGAAGATGGGCATCTAAGTGATAACCCACCAGACTTACTTCTTTCTAGTAGAACCCTGGTCAATAAGCCTCGCAGACCACCAGCCTGCAGCCGGTGAAAGATGCTCACAGAACTATAATGGTTACAGACAGAACGGACCTGGTGGCTAGTCAGTCCCTTAAGGGTCCATGCAGGATTCTTCCTTACACTGTGTTCCCTAGCAAAGCAACTTTCAAACTTTTTTCATTTGCAGACCCCTTAAAAACTTTGAATGGAAGTGCAGACCCCTTTGGAAATCTTAGACACTCTGTAGACTCCCAGGAGTTCCGCGGACCACAGCTTGAAAACCACTGCCCTAGGGTTGTCTTCAAGTCAGCTTAAACGGATAACAGACCTCCTGGTCATCATTCATACAGCCCTAATGTGCTTGGACCCAGCTGGGAAGCTCAGCATGGCAGCTGCATCCAAATAGGACACTTAGCCAGCAGAGTCCACATTACTCCTTGTCAGGACTAGAGAACTCTCAGTGGAGGGCCTGAGGCCATGGTGCAACTCATGCCAGGACTCTGAGCCACCTCCAGGCTAGATACAAAAGCTACCTCTTCACCCAGGTATTCCTCAGCGGGATGAGCTGGGTCACTCAACGCGACCCATCCGAGCATGCAGAACAGAGCTATTTGGAAACATGGGAACAGATTTCACCACAAATATTCCTTAACATTCTTCTCCTGATTTTTCCATGTTCAAAGTTTCCAACCCACTCCAGGTGGGAGCCATTCCATGCACTTGTCTAGCTACTGCACCAAGAAACATACACAACAACAATCATCACCTTGCTGCTATGAAACCCTTCCTGATATTTTAGCCTTACTTTTCATTTGCTTATTTGACTCCCAAGGCTAATGGACATTGCACTGGGATTTCCCATAACCCTTTGCAGGGCCTGTCTCCTGCTACACCCTCCCGCCACGTTTCAGATGACAAACATCTGTTCTGCCAACAGCAGAAGTGCCTTGATTTTAAGAATCGGAAATTCTGGACTATCTTGCTAAACAATACCATTTTAAAAAATGCACAAAAGCTGTCAGGAGCCATTGGGTCAGTACCAGGTACACAGGATTTTTTTTTAAATTGTCTTTAGCTATTAAAATGTTCTGGACACAGATTAACTGTCTGTGCTCAGTATTTATTACCATTCACCTGCCTTGAAATTGGAACTTCAAGCACTTTGATAAATGAATTGGAAGGTTTGCCTAGTTTCACAGAAGTGCTTCTGCACTCATCTTCTCTGCTGAGATGCTAGCTTGCAACCTCCTGCAGCAGCACTTCTCAGGGAGCCACGGGGGAGATCTTTATGCTGCCTATAGCAATGACACCTGGGAAGGTGGGAGGGTGACGCTCCCTAGCTGCATATATATATGATCCCCACGATCATTAGTGGGGATGAGGCCTGGAACCATCAGCACAAGCCACTCCAACTGTAGCTAAAGGAGTAATTCCAACAGTAAAGAACAGGTTCTTATCCTGGCAGAGATCAGCCACACGGAGGAGACACGGGCACAGGCAATAACCCCATTTGTCACAGCTGTATATCAGCACAAGTCCACACTATGTCAAGGTGCTGGCTCCATCTATGTAAGTACCAGTTGGCCCAGCACTTCAATTCACAATACACTAGTAATCTGGAGACTCATAGGGCTGCACTCACTCTTCCAAGAAGACTGCCTAAATTCCTTGTTGCATCATACCTACTTCCAAAGCATAAAAACAAAGAGATGTCCCTTTAAGGAGGTAATTGCATGTCCCCTGCATACAGATTAGCACTGTGTCTGTTCCATAGGGTTTATTAAATGAGGCTATACATAAATACATAACTGAAACGTAAGAAACTTGGAAGGGCCAAGGTCCACCAATTCCACCCTCCACAGAAAGATACTGATGGTATGGGATATGCCTGCAGTGTTCCTCACATCAAGGAACAGACTGGAGTTGGCTGCAACAAATAGGGGTATGGGATGGGGTGCTCACCCCACTCCTGGCTAGAAAGGGTTAATGAGGCTGAGAAGGGGCCGATTAATAGGCTACCTAACTCTCCTCAGGTGTGGCCTAAGTAATCTGTGATTGAGGAGGGAGCTCAACTGGAAGGAATAGGTGCAGCTGCTATAAAGCCAGGAAGTTGGCTGTAAGAAAGGGCTGCCATGAAGGAGACTATAGCCACTCTCTGGGCATTAGAGAGGGAAAGGAGGAATCCTTGGGGGGAGAGTAGAAACCCTGGGGGTCCAGGCTCTGAAGGAAGGTGCAGAAGCATGAGGGAAGCAGAGTAGGAAAAGGCTCAGAGAAACAGCAGCAAGGTGGGACATTGCAGATCTTGGCTGCTGATGTGAGGGTCCCTGAGCCAGAACCCAGAGCAGAGGGCAGGCCCAGGTTCCCCTACCAGCTACCTGGGAAGTGGCACATTCAGGGCAGTGGATCTGAACACTGCCTGGAATCATTCATCTTGTGGGATTCTGATACCCAAAGAGTGACCGTCATAGATGGAGGGCCCAGCTGCAAAGAGGGAGCATGCTGAGTCCCAGAGGGGCTGCGGTGAGAGTAAATGAGCAATGGAAGGGAGGTCAGACCTGGATGGAGCTGATCCCTGGAGCAGCCAGGAGGAGATTACTCACTGCAGGTGGTGAGCACCCCAAGACAGGGTTCCCCTCTTGAGGTTTTTGGCCCGGTGGTTTTCCCTAGCTATCTAGCGCCCCCACTGACCAGCATAGCCAATAAAGCCCCAGGTGACCCAACACGGTCTCCCTCAATCTGACCTGGACTTCACAGTCCTGGAATGGCCTGCTGACTACACCACAGTGTCCTAATGGACACGCTGTCCCCACTGGTTGCATCAGAGGAACAACTCATGAGCACTCAGCCAAAATTCCCTCCCAAACCTTAATACAGAGTTCAATTCCACCCTTTCCACAGGAGCAAGAATCACTGAAATTACACGTCATCCCATATAGGCCGTAAAACATACCTGGTGTCTAAGTATTTGTCCAATGTGATTATTCTTCCCCCCTGTGAATCTCTGGATCCTGTGCATGCCCCTTCCTGTCTTACCACATTGGCTAAGGCATGTGTGTGAATCAGGGCCCTCCTACATTCTCCCACGTGTGGTTATCTTGCAGTGAACTCCACAAGGCTACACACTCTCTCCATTCCCTTCTGCCTGAGCACAGACACAAAGAGTTTTCCATCAGCAATTAACTCCCGGTTCAGCTCAATAGGACTGATTTGATTGTAGAACAATATACGAAAAGTAAAGATTAGCAGGGCAAGCTCTTTAATGCTCTAGGCATCAGTGCAGCTACTTAAAATCAGATTTCTCTTCCTCCTTGGTGCTTGATTAAAGGTTTTTAAGGCTTCTCTCTCCCATTTCCAGATGCTTAAGTGGGGTGATGGAGAGGAAAAAAAAGATTGCTGAAATGACAAGAGCGTGCATCTCAGGTATCTTTGGGACAACAAAGTGCATATGGGTAGCACTCTGTGTGCGCTAATGCAATGGTTCGGTATTGCTAATCAGCGTGGAATGGTGCAATGGAATTAGCAGGGCATTTCAGGAATAGGCAGATATTCTTAAAAGACTTGCACTTTTTGCAGAAATAGACTCAAAGGGTCAGCTTAGGTGCATGGCGATTTATTCAAACTTTGCATGGTGGCTAAGTCCGCTATGACAAAATATCCGATTAAAGCAACACAACCATAAATCCCAAACACCCGAAGGCAACATCTAATGAATAACTGACTTGTATAGCGAACAAACCTGTGCAGTAAATCAATCCATCAACAGGGCTTTCAACACAAGCGAGCCCATCAGAACAAATTTCCTTAGGAAGATATACTGATCTGGTGAGGGAAATGCACATGCCAGGAACCAATGGATGTATGTTTCAAAGAAAGGACACTGTTGCTAATTAAGGGAGCTTGAAACGGATTCCTATCCCTGCCTGAGTCATCTGCAGAGACAAAGGGTAGGGGCTATCAGCCAGTGAATAGAGTTGAGTCAAATGATTACCCAGTGTGACTGCTTTCATCTGAAAAGGGTTCTACAGGGCCAGTCTCGAAGGCAGAGGAGGAGCAGCTAGCACATGCATTAACGTGTCCAGTCCTAGTGCCTTAGCTTTTATTAAAAAGTATCAAGATGATACAGGTTGAGAGCAGGTGACAGAACAGGACTCATGAGGAAAGGCGAAGGGATGCACGTTAATGTAATAAAGTCAATTCATGCTTTGTGTTCGTGTGGTGCCTTTCATCTGCGAATCTCAAAGGAGAAAAGGTATCATTTGGACAAATTCATCCCTGGTGCGACTCTAGCAAGGTAAATGGAGTTATATCAAGGAAGTATTTAGCCCACCAGCCCCATTTTACAGGTGGAGAAACTGATCCACAAATTGGCCAGAGCCTAAATTAAGTATCCACTGATTTTGGCCACCTCAATTTTTGGACTTCCAATCTGTGCCACCTCGTTTTCAGAGGTTCTGCATACCTACAGCGCCACTGGACTGCAATGGGAGCTCAGCATCTCTGACCATCAAGAGACTCTCAAGATTGGTACCCAAAGCTAGTGACTGCTTTTGAAATGGTAGGCTTAAGTGACGAACCTAACTGCACAGAAGTCAGTAGCATTCCTGGAACTAGAACCCAGCTCTCTCAACTCCTCATCGTGTGCTCTAAACAAGGAGACCATGCTGCCTCCAATAGAGATGACATTTCAAGGAGGAAGCATGATAACGATCTCTAAAATATTTAAGGGGCCATACTGTTGGGATGGAAAGGACTCTATCTACAACAACAAAAGCAAAATAAGGGACCAGGGGCATCAGCCATGGACAATGTCACACAGCCGAGTTTATCTTGAAAATTAGGATGACTTTCAAATCAGCAAAGGACAATCTGACAGCAGGAGCAAGACCAGATGAGTGCACAGAAGGGAGAAGTGCATGGACAGGAATTGTGTAACGCTTATCACTGGAGTATGAATTAGATGACATGAGAGATGCCTTCCAACTCTAGCTTAATATGGAAACATTTCAGAAAAATAGCTTGGCCACAATATCTACAATTGCATGCATACAGAGTGCAGAGCTGTTGCTTCGTAATTCCTGATGCTCACTTGCTCGGGGTCTAACTGATCGCCATATGTGGGGTCAGGAAGGAATTTCCCCCCAGGTCAGATTGTCAGAGTGGATTGCTTGCCAGGATTACTTAGATATATCTCATTTAATCATTTGCCTGTCATTGCAGGAGTCTGTGGCACATAATCTAGTATCCTGTAATACTTTGGTCTTTCTTCCGTTGTCTGGTTTAGGGTGTGGGTGCTGGGTGGGTTGGTGGCTTGTGAGATACAGGTGGCCAGACTAGATGATCCAGTGGTCCCTTCTGGCCTTACACCCTATGATTTTACGTTCCTAGAGCTACTGTCAACTTCTTGGGCCAAATTCATCCATGGCGTAACTAGTGAAGTCAGCACCCTGGTTCTGGACCTCTGTCTAGAATAGACTTTCCGCTCTAACAGGTTCAGCATTTTCCTTATGCTGTTAGCGCAGTGCCCATATAGTAAGCACAACCCTACCACCTAGAATGGAATGTTACATCTCACCATGCGAGGGGGTCGGCCCCCCGAGTATGGTCCTATTGGAAATGATGGAGACTAGTCACACCAAATTTTCATATTGGTCGGCTGGAGGGAACAGAACAATTTCCTCTCAAGAGCTCAGTATTTAATCCTCCTCCAAATACTGTTTTCATCTTTCATGCCATGCTTCCCCATAAATCCAGCAGCATGACTTCATACATAACATAGCTCACGATCTCTCTGGCTAATTTCAGGTCAGCTGGCCACTTCCTGATCAAAGTTTCTGAAGGCATTTTACAGAAGGTAGACAGTGAAAAAGAAAAAATCCTCCCTCTGGTTTAATTTCGAAAAACCAAAGGGGTGGAGGGAATTCACTCCAACCAAAAAATAAAAAATAAATAAATCAACAAATGATCTCTCATGTTCTCTGACAGAGGTAACCAATTTAAATTTCCATAAAGGAGGCAGTGAGGTGTGTCTTTGGGAAATGGAGTCACCAATCAAGCAGTCCTCTGATTTAAAATATTATCTTTTTTTATTATTATTTTCTGAGGGCTTCCTGGAGCAACACAAAAGATTATCTCAGCGTAATCAAACTAATACAAAACCCTTTGCCCTTAGACTATCTGTAAGTAATTTGCAAGACACAGTGATGAACAGACTGTCCGAAGGGACGTAATTTGTTTCTAATTCTCTTTTATACGTGTTTTATAAAATTCCAAGCATACTCCACACTGTGGTTTTAAGCAGCCATCTACAATACAGCATACATGCAAGAGAGGAGGAAGAACTGAGTTTGACAGAGCCTTCCATCACCATGTTGCCCCTTTTTTTTGATCTGAGTGCCTAATCACATTTCAGGTGCTTGGGGATGTTCAGGTTGGAAGTAGGAACTGATGGAGTCAGGTATTCTCTTCGATGCCACCTTGTTTATTTACAAGGACTGCACAGAGTCCTGCTTCTCCGAATGCAGAAGAAACCAACTGCAAAAGGAGCAGTTTCCCAGCTTACAGCCCCAAGCATCTTTAGCCAACAGCCCCAAAAGCTCTCTCTCTAGCTTTTCCCAGGTCACACCATGCTCACAGGCTAATCTTTGGCTTTCTTGCCTTGCTCTGATCCCACTTCTTGTGTGTTCTCTCTCACACATACCCACATACGCCTGGGTTGCACCCACAGGATGCTAGTTACTGGGCAGACTCTGTTAGAGCTAGTTTTAGGTGCAGTGCCCTAGCCACCCTTTTACCTGTCTTCTACAAAGGGCATCTTCTCACATCAGTTTGACCAAAGTTTTAACTCAACCCATAACAAGGTTTCACTCAGCTCAGAACAGTAAAGATTTTTGTTCAAAGGACACATGAAGAGCATTTGGTGGTCTCAGCCTAGCCCTACATGAATGTGTCTCTGCACCACCGGACCACCATGCAATCTTAAATATGCTGGTACTGTTAGCGTACCCTGTGCAGGTGTGCAGGAGGAGCTTCATACTGGAATAGCAGGGACTAATGCACGACAGTTAAGCAGTGCACTGGAAGAGCTGTGTCTGGGACATCCACTACTGGAAGAATAGAAGGTGCTACCAATCAGAATTGTAACGGCTTTGCCAGAGCTGTGTGGTGCCCCAGGACCGGGAGAGCAAGGGGTGCTGCAGACCAGGGTGGTGGTGGCTCAGGATCCTGCTCCCATTGAAGTTAAGGGCTTGACTGCAGTCATGTCGGACTGACCCAAGAACTGCAAGGGCTACTGCTGATCATACTGGTGGTGCAATGTCCAGGGGCAACTTGAACGATACCTTCCCTGTCATGCTGTGCTTGTCTTCAGCTAGACTCCACATTTCAGTGTGCATCAGCTTATCCCCACATTAACCACACACACAGTAGGGATTGGCAGTTAACCCACTAACCTGCAATCCCAGTCTCCAGCGCCGCCTGTTCTACCCAATGAAACATGCACCCACATGCCAAACACCCCCTGCCAAGATGGATCTCCAGACAAGCCTGGAAGGCAACATTTCCACAGGGAGCAGAACGGTTATAAAATGGTCTCACCGACAGACACAAGCAAAGCTTTATATAGATATATATTTGGCCGGCTTGGTAGCTGATGTATCCTGTTGTCAGATATCACACAGCACTTTGTCTGCAGACATGTTCTGCTAGTTCCATATAATGCAGTGCAATCAATAGAGACTGTTTTCTACAAATCACCCAGCCAGATGCCAAAGCTTTTTCTTTTTGATTGTTTTTAAGACCCACACTGGAGTGTATTTACTTTAGTTTTCCTGAGAGAAGGTATATTTAAAAAGGGACTAGTCAGACACCACCCACCCGCCAGTGTGCAAAAACCCTGCACTTCTTTCACACCCCTGGAGATCACACAGGAGAGGTCGGAGTGCCCAAGAAACACGGGCTTTGATTCATTTGTTTACCATTGCAGAATTTCTGCAGGTAATTAATTAGCCATTCATATACCTAGTAACAGGTGGGCACAGCCTTGCTGGCGAAAGCTGAGAGGCAGACAGGTATTTCACAACAGACCCACTTCAGCCTTCATAGGCTGGGCTCATTAGAAGGTGAATTCATTTGCACACTAAGGACATAGAATAACCCTGAAAACACCTGCATTTCTTAGGGGAAAAAATACATCTGATTTTAGCTTTGCTCAGGAAGAGTCAGTTAAGCTTCTTACCACCATCGGTATCCATCCCCCATGAAGAAAATAAGTGCCCAATTCCTGCAAAGCACTCGTGCCCTGAGTACCTGGAGTGCTTAGGTGAGTAAAGTTACTCAAGTGAGTAAGCCACTGCAAGAGTGGACTTAAAACATGCTTCCTCCTTACCGCCCACCATCTGACTGCAGGCTACCCACTTCACAGGTAGCATCTTCATATCAGACATCAGAGCGTGTAAGGCGACGGTAAACTCAAACCATGGCACAGAGCAGACACGTGGCCACTTGATTGGCTTGGATCTGAAATCTATGGCCAGCCTGATACACACACACAGAGCGATTTCATTCAGACAGCCTCGCTTCACGGTGGAGAAGAATCAGAACAGATTCTCTGTTTTACAGGCTGGTGTTCAAACCCAGGCAACGCCGGAGGGGGGAGAAGCGGTTGATTAAACAGCATCAGGAAAATCTCTGGATTGGGAAGGAAATGTTTTATAGACAGAAGAAAAAAAATTAAATCGCCTTTGATATTGTCTGTCTCGCTGGCGGTTTTGAAGACTTGCTTATTGCATTTCCAGCTATCACCATCATCTTTCTCTGCGTTTTTAAAGTGCAGGAAAAGAAGCCAATTCTTTAGTGGTATTTAACTTAAAAAATGAGACTTGGCCCCCAGGTGGAGTATAACTGAGCAGCTAGCGCCATCTCTCTGTCACTCTGCGTCATCAAAAATAGCTAAATCCAGCCAAAAAGGCACCAAGATCATCCAGGGCCAAATCCATCCAAAGTGTAAATCCACTGAAGTCAGCTGAGTTACATCAAGGACAATTGTGGCTCACGGTCCTTTGCAACAAGAAAGAACAGAAAATGGATCTACACAGCCGCTTCCCCCCACCCAGCCACCCACACACCCACACACACACACAGAGTTATCTGTAGCTGTGCAGTATTAAATGCAGGAGACTGTAATAATCCTTCTCAAGCTAAACCCTGACCGTGGTAAATCTCTGGTGGGCTGGGGTTTGCTAAAGTGGGTTAGAAATGGGAGATTTGACTAGGTTATTAGCATTATTTTAATTTAAAAAACCCCAACCCCCCTCTCCCGCAGGGGCTTGCGGAGGTTGGCCTGGATGGTGGGACAAGTAACCGTAGGAAGGAGAGGGGAAGGCAGACAAAGCGGCGCCTTGCAGTTCATCTCAAACTCAGCTGCGAGTCCCTCCTGAGACTAGAGGAAACGAGTTCCAAAGCAGGTGGCTTCTGCCTTTCTCAGAGGTAGCTCCTGGCAAGCGCCTTTAGCTCTGAGAGCGAACTGGGACCCCCACTCTCCCGCTCCAAACAGAGCGGCAGACGCGCCTGGGGAGCGCAAATCCCTGATGACTCATTTACCCTCTCTGCCTCAGTTTCCCCGTGTTTATAAATCAAGGGGGGGTGTAATGTTTATCTACCTCACAGCGGCGCTATGAAGATTTGCTACCGCCCTTAATCACGTACAGCCATAAACAGAGATACATGACCACGGCACTTCAGCCTTCTCTGGTACCTGCTACGCATCCAGCCATCCGTTTTCCTCTAGCCCTGAACAGCCATCTGAAGAGTGCAGACCATTTCAACCCGAACGGTGCTCACACGCCCCGAGGATTCAAATCACCTTGTTCAAAACCTGCCAGGGGGCTGGCTGGGGAAGGGACGGCTCGCAGATCTGTAATTCTGCAAAGGCTCATAGATTTCAATTTCCCAGATAGAGCTCAACTGCGGGTGATTTGCCAAGGGCCAGGCGCCAGGAGTCCGTCCCCCCCCTCCCGCTCCGCTTGACTTCAGCTCTTTCTATTGCGTCCTCCGCAGTGAAGTAAATTCGGGAGGCATAATGCGCACTGACCCCGGGATAACTCCGAATGGAAGAGCTCCACGGAGCGGCGGGGGGGGATAATCCCTGCGCCTTGACTGGAAAGTGAAATGAGATCTCTGCCAGCGCCTCCAGCTCCCGGAGCAAAGGACACTCAGCACAGCCTCTCTCTTTCCATTTGGGAACCTACCCCTCAGGGGGAGCGGGCTGGATTTTTAAAGAATTTCACCCATTCTCCTCCCCCTCCCCCCACCAAAAGATTATGAAAAACGTGCCCCCTTCGGATCCACACACCCCTTCCCAGCTGCCCGCATCTACAGCCGCTGCGATTTTCAGCAGCATCCGAAGCAAAGCAGTAATAGGCATTGGCTCAGACAAACTCCCTGGGGCGTCGATGGGGAGTGGGTCCCGAGAACGGAGATCGAAGCCGGCGTAAGAACCGCAGGACCTAGGTGAATTTGGAATCGATGTAATGGGAAGGGGGTTGTTTCCATTACAGCCCCAGGCTGCCTCCCACCCCACCAATCCCATCTTTATGCAGCTTCCAAGCTCATCTCTCAGCTGATCTGTTTTCCGTTGGCGATCGCCAAAGTCTACGCTCATTATTACCAATATACCCTCGTTACTCCGTCCTTATTAAAGTCGCTAGAATCAACTCCACCGCCTGCCCGGGGTAATTTAATAAGGTTGCAACTGCCGTGTGAGATCAAATAAACAAATAATCAACAGGTAAAGGGAGAGGGGAAGGAAGGGGAAGACCCATTTACCAGGCACGAAGTGTTTCCCAATGTCCGCCTGTTTGCCAATGACAGCATCCTTCCCGAGGTGCTGCGTCCAGAGATCATGTGCATTTCAGGCGCTGGAAATCGCTTAGTGGCACAGGCAGGTGTTAGCATCTGGGCAAGGTGGGTTTTGCTCTCACCACTCATGTCAACTGCGCTGGACCTGTCTATATTTCTAGAGATTTTGAACCTGAACGTAGCAAGATCCTCGCCAGAGTTGGGATCTGTTGTGTTATTTGTTTATTCTGCCCTTTGCTTTGATATTCACATTCCTGGGCGCAATTTATTCCTGTGGATGATTCGCATGAACCGGGCAGTGGTCCCCTGCATGAGTCATACCTTTGCTTCTCCGCGCTCCAGTCAATAAAAAGTACCAGCTCCCTTGCTGAGTTTATTGAAAACCCGTGACAGAGGCTCCTGCCTCTTTGTATCCAGTGCGTGGACAGAATCCGGTTGGACATTAGTGGGAAAATGCACATTAATCCTCAGCCTTCCGTTTCCTACCAGCCTTCTAAGAGCCCCGGCTGAAATATCTATATGCGAAGGCTGGAGTGTACCTTGATCTCCCCATCATATCATCTGCACACAATGTCAGGCAGTGAAATATATTTTTTAAAGGAAGAGGTGGATGGGGAGAGGGAAAGTCCGACACATTCTGCTGTCCATTGCCACACTGGGTGATTTAGAACAAGGTGCCCTGTAATTAAGCATCCCTGAGGGAGTCTTCTTTTTTCCACAGTGCTGGCTAATTCATGCCTGGGTTTTAAAAATACTGAACGCGTAATATCTTCAGCAGCGCTGGGAACTGGGGGTGGAGGTTTGATCTGTAGCTGTGTTAAAGGATCGTTTTCTAAGATGTGAGATAAAGTGTTGATAAGGGGAGGAGTGGGAGGGGGGGAAGAGATAGAGAGAGAGGGACAGTAAAGGTTTGCGCCTTTTCAAATGATTGCCTGCAGCGGTGCGCTGGTGATAAACAAAACCAAAACGGAAGGGCCGGATGGCTACCAAAACTCCCCTAGGGAGAGAGGACGAGATGGAGGCTGGGGAGGAAAGGCAAGTCACTCCCGCTGTAAGTAAACACAACTGCGATGCCATAACACACTTTGTTTTCCACAGTCTAGGGCATGTCAGCCTGAAATCTGCCTCTCAACCACAGGTAGCCCCACGCCACCGTGCACTTTAGAGCACGTTGGCTTTGCAGCACGGGGGCAATCTTTGGAGGGTGCTAGTTTCCTCTTCTTTCTTCCCCCCGTCGGTTTGTTTTATATCCTCCCCCCTCTCGTCCCCCAGAGCACCCGTACGGATGGGGTGGTTCATTTCCCCGGGCTGCGCGTGCATGCCTGCGCTTTTTCCAGGCGCACCAGTATTTTCCACGGCGCCGGCTTGTGTTACCCACCGGACCCGCGCCTACAAAAGCGACAAAACTTCAAATCGAAGGTAGGAAGCTTTGGCTTGGAACTGAAAGGGAGGAGAAAGTATGTGCCCGAGAGAGAGGATGGGTTAACATGATCTCCGAGCCTGGTTTAAAAGGAAACCTCAGATTCTCATTCTCGGGTCCTGCTTTTTGCATTGCCGTCCAGTGACCAGAAGCCCCCCACCCTGCATCCAAAGCAGGACAGCAAGCTGAGAGAGTGCCCCTCGCTTTCTCCTCACCCGGCCCCCCATCAATAAGAAAGAAGCATCTTACCTGATGGACTTTCTAGATTATATCCCGCTCTCCTTTTCTGTCCAATTCCCAATGGAAACCACCAACAAATCCAGGGGTAACCAAACAAACATTTGGCAGCGTGTGAAGTCCTGGAGAATGAGGCAGCGCTCTGGCTCGCTCGCCCTCTTCCCACCCCCTCCCCCTCCCGCCCCACTCGCTCCTTTATTCAAAATATTTAACTTTGATTGAAAAAAAAAACCTAAAAGAAAAATACCTTTGGCGTCTCTGCAGGAAGGCGGCTGGGAGCGAAAAGCAATAAATAAAGGAATCCTTAGCAGAGCGGGGAAAATACAATTAAAAACCAACCGATTATTAGATCCACCGAGACAAGCAAGTCTTCTTTGAAAAATGTTAAAGAGAGGTTCAGGGCAGCTTTCCCACCAGTGCAGAGAGAGAACGGTCCTCCCGGGAAAGAGACGTTGGTTAAGATCCACTGGGGTCTGTCTGCTTTTTTTTTTTTTTCTTGTTTTCCCTCTTTTCAATTCCCACTTCTGAACCGCTCGCTCGTTCTCCCTCTCTGTGAAACTAGATCCAGTCTGTGTAGCCAGGGGCTGCATTAAGGATTACATCAGGCTTTTATAAGCTTCCCAGATCACACATTAGAGTGAGAGAGGGAGGGAGGGCTGGAGGGAGGGAGCGCTAGGAGAGGGGGAGGGATAATACACACACACATACACACACACACACACAGAGAGAGAGCTCTGGAACAGGCGGCTATAGACCGAGCCCCTCCTGGGGCACATTCTGGCACAGGGCATTCTCCCCTGGCCTGGCGAGAGCTGCAGGAGCCAAGGGAGCGCTGAGAACCAGGCAGCGCAGCCTCTCCGAGGAACTTTGCTCCGCCGGGGAGCCGGGAGGTGAAGGGGTGGGGGCAGTGGTGGTTAGTGCTTGTGCTGTTAAATTACATATAAATCCCCAAATTCAAGTGTCCTCATCGTGAGGAGGCCCGGCAGGTAACACACACACACCCTCCCGGGAAGATTGCAGCCACAGCAGCAGAGAGGCCAGGCTGGACGCGAAGCGGGATCGGATGGAGCTCAGCGCTCTGGCGGAGAGAGGGGAAGCCCGCGGCGAGGCGCAGGGACCTCAGCGGCTCGCTCGCTTGCTCTGGAGAGGCTCTTTCCCGCACGCTGGGGAGATCCAGGCAGGAGGGGGCTAAGGGGGGAGGCAGAAGCGCGGCCGGAATGGAGAGAAGCAGAGCGCCAGGGTAGGGAAGGGGGGACAGAGAGGCGCACCCTGGAGGGTCAGCCTTGGGCGCTCCACCTCTCCCCTTCCGACCCCGCGTCCCCTGCGTCCTCTCCCTCCTTCCCCCCACCACTGTGTCTCCTTCCCTCCTCCCTCGCTCCATCCCCAGAGACAAGAGAAGTGCCTGGGAAATGCAACCCGGGCAGGTCGCCGGAGAGCCAGCCCCGCTCGCCAGGGAGAAGATGCGCCCTGCCTCGTTCCAGGGGCACGGGCTTGTGATCGCCCGTGCGAGCCCGTCACGCCTTGCCGTGGACCTCTCTCCGGCAGAGAGAGGCTGGAAGTTTCCCTTGGGGGCGATTCCCTCGGATTCAGGCTCCGTGATTTATTTGCCCCAGGCAGAGGTTTTCCCTAGCAGGAGAAAGGAGCAAAGATTAACCCTCCTTGCGTGCGCGGCTGGGTTGCCATCAGGCAATCTGCGCGCAGACCGGCGCAGTGTGTGTTGGAGACAGGGAGCGAAGGAGACCAGGTTATGGGAGAAGGCGGTTTGGATAAAGGGCCGAGCTCTGTCCCCATCCTGTTTTGGATGAAGCAAGCGCTCGCTGGCTTGGATGCAGCCTCATGAAAGAGGGGCGGGGGATGGTTTGAGTTTAACCAGCAAGGAAGCTGGAAAAGCTTGAGTCCTCCGGGCACGGGGCTGCCTGTGGATGAAGGGAGGAGAGGGGAAGACAGAGAAGCAGGGGAAAGAGAAGGAAGAAAGGGAGAGAAGGGAGGGAAGCAGAGAGAGGGGAGGGGAAGGAGGAGGGAACGATAATGACCAAGGAGGAGGGTAAAAAGGTGGGGGACTCCAGCCCTATGAGCATCCTGCAAGGCTCCTAGGACATGCTGCCCCCCCTTAGGCTACAGAGCTCAGAACAGGGGGAGGAAAGGGATCCCACCCCGCTTTCTGCAGGCAGTCTGAACGGGAACCAAAGCAAAGGGCCTCTGGCCAGGCTGCTGCCGATCCTTGCTCTGGGGCAGGGACCTGCTTCACCTGCCTTCTCACAACATGAGGCACTTCCCCTGGGCCTGAGCTACTGGGCTGGACAAGGGCATCTTCCTCCTGCAAGTAAGCAGGGCCCTCCCTACAGGGACAGCCCACCAGAGGCAGTCCCCAGTGGGTGCTGGCTGTCATTGGCAGGGCCTGCCAGGCCAGTTCTAGCTTTCCCCACTCCCTCCCTCCCACCTCCTCAACATGCCCCTTAGATACCTTTTCTCCCCACCTCCTTTTATTTTACTCTCTGGTCTCATCTGTCCCCCACCCCTTTACTCTCCCTTTTCCTTCCCTCTGGTCTCAACATCCTCCCCCCATTGACTTTCTTTCTCCCCTTGTTTCACCCCCATTCCCTCTCTCTCCCCCCTGCTGTCCCCAGTGAGGTTGCTAATTACATGTCATGGCTTGCATAGAGGAAATGGAGGGAAGTGAGCACCAAACACCAACGTGAAAAATGCTACCAAGCCCCCTTTCTCACTATCAGAGAGACAGTGCTGTGGTCCAAAGTCATCTGTGACACCCGCAGTGTTAGCAGGGGCTGGAGCTGCAAGAGGGCAGCTGTAGGTAGAAAGGTGTGTGTTTAGCTGTCAGGTGGCTGTGCTGGATTAGCACTGGGCCTGCCCAGAATGTGAATTGCACGTCCTCTTTCAAACTATTTTTTTTAATTTTCTTCTCTCCTGCCCCTGCTTCCATAGCCTCTCCCCTAAAGATTTTTCTTCTCAATTAGAAGATGCGCATCAGCAAAACAGAGTGCTTTGTGGGGAATGGAATGTCCTTTGGAAAAGGAGCTGGCCCCTGATGCTGCTTCCGAGGGAGAGATCCCACAGACCAAATGGCCTAATGGGCACAAAGGGTCTGACTACACTGCATTGTAAACCCATGTCTGTGGGACACGTGCTTGTGGACTTGGTGTTTCCAAGCCCCATTGTAAACCAGGATTTAAAGCTGCTGGACCGGGGCCTTGCAGCCATGCTAACATGTCCACACGGCACTGCTCAGACCTTCTGACTTGCGTCTGAGATGCATCCACACTGCAAAATGACAGGACCTGGACCCAAATCACAGCAGGGCTCAGACTCTGACCCACCCTCCTAGCAGGATCCTAGGACATAGGTCCTGAGTGCTTGCTGACCTGAGTCAGGCTGATATGTATGTGGACAGAAGCAGGTCTTGGGCTCAAACCTGAGTCAGAGCCCAGGGTTAGTGCGCAGTTACCTAAAGTGGCAAGAGATGACAAAGGAGGCTAGATATTCCATGTGCTTCATGGTAGCCTTGAATTGCTTGCTAAGGAGAGAGAAGGTGTAATTAGAACTGTGACATTGCACCCCATATTCGTGATAGTAATATTATTATGATATGATTATGGCATAATTATGATGCATTTTGTACAAGGTAAGTCATGTGAGGTGTCATTGGAAAAGTTATGATTTGCTGAATATGATTATCCTATTTGTATGCATGTATCATTTTTGTATCTGAAGTTATAAATACTGACTCTGTATCTGTACTTCAAATATAGTTACACTTGGGTAATGCCCACAAGATACTTTCAATCTAGATAGCTGGTTGGGAAGGACCTATTCAGGGCAATGAGCTGTTAGGGAAAACAACAGGCCTTAGGGGAAGTTTATCTCCCACCTGGTGAGCCTTCCTGAGAACACTCCAGACAGCCTGTGAGAATGGCTGCTAGGACTCTACAAGGACATGTGATCAGACCACATGTCTCTGGACTCCATCTTGGGATGTCAGGATTTTTCCACAAACTGGTCTGTGAACCAAGCTTTGAAACAAAGAGCTCCTGTCATATGCTAAAGCTGTATAAGGCAGGGAGTGACATCATCTGTGGTTCTTCACTCCCCACACAAGAAGACACCTGAGGAACAAAGACTGAACTGGGGGAAGTGCTGGACCCAGGCTAACAGGATTTCTAGCCTGTGTATGAAAGACCTGGGGATTCCAAGCCATAAAGTAAGTGCAGCTTGTCCCATAAGAATCTGCAGCCTACTTCTAACATCAGCCAGGGTGAGAATTTGCTAGTTCATATCCTATCTTTCTAGTATCTCAAACTTAGTTTGTGTTTTGTTTATTTACTAGGTAAATACTATAACAGGGTTACAAAAGGGAACTAGATGGATTCATGGAGGATAGGTCCATCAATGGCTATTAGAGAGGATGGGCAGGATTGGTGTACCTAGCCTCTGTATGCTAGAAGATGGGAGTGGGCAACAGAGGATGGATCACTTGATAACCCATTCTGTTCATTCCCTCTGAGGCACCTACCATTGGCCACTGTCAGAGGACAGGATACTGGGCTTGATAGACCTTTGGTCTGAGCCAGTATGGCCATTCTTATGTTCTTATGTAATCCGCTTTGATCTGTTTGCTATCACTTAAAATCTATCTTTTGTAGTTAATAAACTTATTTTATGTTTTAATCCAAACCAGTGAGCTTTGAATGGAGTGCTTGGGAAAAATCTCTGCTTGGTTACCAGAAGTGTGCATTGTTCTCTACACATTGAGGGAGAGGCAGACCAGGTATTAAACCCATATATTGGCCAGATTTGACGTGGGCAGGATGGTACTGCTCTGGGGTCCTAAGCTGGCAAACTGGCAGTTAGAGAGCCTGCATGTAACTGCAACTGGGTGTGTCCCTACCTGTGTGAATGCTGGTGAAAGAGCAGGCTGGAGGGCTTTGCAGCTTGTCATGGCAGCACAGGGTGAGAAGGAGTCTAGGGTGGTGGGTCAGAGGGATCAGAGGTACCCCAGTTCCAGGTGACACCCCAGGGGGAACCGGTCACAAGAACTTTTTCTGCAAAGTAGCTACCACAGGACAAAGGCATTTGAAATAATGAGTGGTATGGAGATAATGTTTATAATTTGTACTGGGGTAGCCCTGATAGCTCCAGTCATGGACCAGAACTCCACTGTGCCAGGCTCTGTACAAACACAACACAAAGAAAGTCCTGCCCCAGAGAGTTTGCAATCTATGTATAGCAGATGGGTCGCACCTCTTCATCCTGCGTCATGAGGCAAGAACAAGACGCCATTTAACAGAGACTGAATATTTAAAACTAATACAAGGAAATATGTTTTCATACAACCCACAATTGTTCTGTGGAACTCCCTGCCACAAGAAATCATTGAGGTCCGAAGTTTAGCAGGATTAAAATAAAGAATAGATATTTAAATGGATACCAAAAATATCATGAATATGGGGTTTTTTACATGAAATGTTTTGGAAGATTTTTAACCCCTGATGCTTCAGGGAATAAGCCAAACCTGTAACTATATGGGCTTAGGAAGAAACTTGCCCAGTCTGCAGGTAATCGCTTAACTACCTAACACTGAAGCATTTGATACTGGCCACTCTCAAAGGCAAGATACTGGACTAGACTGACCACTGGTCTGATGACATTTGGCAGTTCCCATTTTCCTGTGTTACTATTGTTTTTGAAGGGAAGAGGTGAGTAGTTACCACACAGTCAAAAACACTTTGGTATTACACTACCCATAGGTCATAAGGATCACATTTTGGTCAGGTGTAAGCAGGTGCAACTCCACTGAAATCAAAGGAATTAAATCAGCAGTGAATTCACAGCACAATGCAGTGAAGACTGTTAAAGCACAATTTGGGCCAGTCTGTGCTTCAAGGCCAGGTATTTAACTGTGTCTGGTGTCACAGTCGGGTTCCCCAATACAGTCTGGTACCTAAGGATAATGGGGCAAAATGAGCAAAGGAAAATGTGAGATGACAATCAGGAGAATCCTCCTGCAGGCTGTGGAATAATCTCCCAAGGGAAGTGGTGAAGCCTTATCAAGACACTAGACTGGCGACAATGCCAGAGAGTATACTTTACGGAACAACATCCGCCATGAAAGAGGAGTGGAGCAGCGACCTATCAGGGCTTTTCCATCTCCAATTTTTAGGGCTCCCACATCCTCTTCTGGTGGGAGTCACAGAGTGTGCTGGGCTAGTCAGTGCCGCTCATCTGGGATTTTGATGCAGATGTTACTCTGTGCAGGAGCAGAAGCATGGGGCTTACAGCAGCGGCTCCCTAGATTCTGATCTACCCCCTGGGAATCCCATTTCCAACATGCTTCCTAGGCCATACTGCATTTCAGTGGAAAGGATATTGTCTGCTATACATATTTACAGGGTCTCTCTGTGCTGGGCGTGCGGGTGGAATATAACCACAACATCGAACCAAAATACTACACTTACCTGGCATTTTAGGTAATAAAATAAAATAAAATAAAATACTATTTATTGGTATTGCAGTACTGCCTAGAGGGCCCCATTGTGCTATGTATGCAGTGTGCAAAGACAGTCCTTGCCGCCAAGAGCTTACATTTTAAATATGCGAGACAACCCTAGATACAACAAAGAGATGGCTACAAAGTAAGTGTGACTGCACTGATCAGCTGGCAGCCAATGGGCAGAGAGTGCAACAGCTGCCTAAACATTATAACAAACAGCAGAGCTGACTCTGTGCAAAAGAGCTACTGAAAAACTTATCAGCAGGGCTCTGTGGAAACCTCACGCCAAGTGAGTGGTGCCTGGTTTTTGCACAGCTTTACTCTGTGTCCTGCTACCAAGAGGTGTAGGGGAGCCTATTCTCCAGGAACTGTGGGCTTCTGTTCTCCCCGTCTCTCCACACAAAAAGAAGGGGACTTTCCATAGAACTGAAAGGAGACAAACGCAAAACAGATAAAAGGAAATACTTTTTCACGCTGTGTGATCACCTGTCAAAGTCATTGCCAGTGATGTCGTGGAAGTCAAAAACTTAGCATGATTCAAAAAGTGGTTGGATAAGAAGCATATCCAAAGTGATGATAACGAAGGCAAACAAATTATGGAAGAGCAATTAAACTTCCTGCTTCAGAGCTTAAGCAAGTCTCCAACTACTAGAAGATTAGGAAGAAACATAATGCGGAGGGCCCATTATCCCACATCTGTCTGACATGAGGTTGCTTGCACCTCCCTGTGAGATGCCTGGTACTGACCATTGCTGGAGACAGGATACTGGAGTAGACGGACCTCAAGTCTGATGCAGTCTGGCAATTCCTACATTTCTTACAAAGTGGGTGATCCAGCATTTGTTTGGGATTCAATCACTCTGCAGTCCCACTCTTGCTGTTTATCAAAAGAGACTTTTGGTCCCACATCTCAATTTGTATGTGTGTGAAATATGCATGGAGTAATTTCCAGGAGAGACGAGCTTTATGGAGGCTCCCCCTTCTGGTTCACCTGGTAGAGCCACTGCCTATTCATTATGGCCACATCTACCCTGGGAGCAAGGGGTACTCTTGCACTGCTCCCGGTAAATAGCTGTGTAGCCACATTAGCACAGGTAGTGGCAGCAGAGGTATGGGTGAGCATGCCAAGTACAAACTGTGAAGGTATAAGGCCTATGAAGGTCCTAGTTCAGACTTCAGAACTTGTGTGCACAGATTCCAGCTGCCATGCAGGGCTGGGGACTCAGCTAATGTGTTAACTCCACTGATGCACTAGATTGATAATGAGGGACAGGAGGAAGGCAAATTGCTGGTGTAGGTCCCAGTGACATTTTGAAAGAGGATTACTGCACAGCATTGCAGCTTATAACTGATCAATTCTATCTTGCCTCCAGCAACAGGTATCACAGCGTTTGCACTTATAATGCCTTGCATAATGTCTGGCTAAAGATTTTGCTCAACAATTTCCAATTACCTATAAGCCAGGTACTTGTGGCTTATCACCCAAGGGTGTACAGTACCTCAGTCGGAATGGCCACCTGCCCAGTTTTTGACGTGGCTAGCTGGTTTTCAAACCCTTCATCCAGCTGTTGAAGATTTTTGGTTTGCCTTTCTTTTAAACCAACATTCACCATTTTTACCAGCTTTGCCTGGTTTTTAGCTCCCTTCCCCCACGGCAATTCCATGGCCAAGCGGCCATTCAAAAAACCATCAGTGTTAACAATGCCATGAACCTGACTGAACAGTTCCGGCCTCTTCTGATGCTGTCGTGTTCCTTTCCAGCCTACTCAAAATGCAGCAGATGAAATCCTTCTCCCTTCCGTGGATGACAGGAGTTATTCTAAATACCCAGACTTTGCACCTACTCAGTGCCCTTCACCAAGGATCCCAAAGCACTGTATAAATCATTAATGGCATTATCTATGCAATGAACCCATGCTCTAGTTAAGTAGGATTATCCCCGTTTTACAGATGAGGAAACTGAGACAGGATATTTTTCCAAAGCCACAAGGTGACTGAATTGTAGAGTCAGGGAGAAAATCCAGCAGTTCTGCCTCATAGTCCCATTTTAACCTCTCAACAACACTGCCTCCCTATCACACCTCATACACCACCTACACCTATTGCTTTCTGCCTCCCTAGCAGATTACAATGAGCAAAGCTCTAGGGGGTGGGATGTTACATGACCCCATGACAATGGTCCAAAGTTAGAATAAGATGATGGGTGAATGCCAAAAGTGTCAAAGGTCTGACTCAACACCCAGACTCCCCCAGCCCCTGGGATATCCACAGCTGGCCTGGGGAGAAAAGGATTGTCTTTAATGGGATATCAGATGCTTCTGGTGGAGACAGGAACCCCATGCGGCCAGCCTCTCTCCCCAGGGCCCCCTGCCTTTACACAAGGAGCCAGGAAGTGCAAAAAGCAATTGTGGGGAGATGCCAGAATGAGGCCATTGGCCAGGAGGGAAGGAATGATCCAGACGGGATTTTTTTTTTAAATAACTCTCCGAGTTGGGCGCAATGCTGGAGGCAGCCTCAGATGCTTGAGCGCAGCAGGCCCGGTGCATTCACGTCTCATTTCCTGCCCGGGGGGAGCTCGGCCTAATCCCGCCTTGCTCTGCGCACCTGGCTCTCGCGGGGGGGGGCACTTTTCCAACCGCAGCGGGGGCGGGCAAGGGTTAAATCCCAGGCCACGGAAGCCCCCAGTAAAACGCCCACGGACTCCACCGGCCGTCAGAGCTGGCCCAGAGCCCGCTTGGGAGAGGGGGCGCCCCCAGCTGCAGCCCTTCCCCGCCGCCACCCCTCGGGGGCCGTGGGCATCGTCTCGCGTGGGGCGGCCTTTGCGCGTGCAGAGCTGCGTGTGGGGGGGAGAGGGCACGTCGGCCCCGCCCGGGGCTTCACACTCATTTTCCCCGAGCGGCCCAGGAGTGCGTCACTGGCGGGTCCACGGGCGCGGGGATTAATGGCCGGGCGCAATGAGCGGCTCGGTGTAGCGGGGGCGCCCCGGCCCTGCCTGCTGCAAACGGCCGAGCTGCAGCGTGAGTCAGATCCACCCGCCTACCCCCGTCCCCACCCCAGCCCGGCGCTGATTCACGCGGGCGCCGCGCTCCCGGGGAGCCCGGCCAGAGGCTTCCTTCACCCGGATCCAGGGGGGCGGCGCACCCGGCTTGCAGCCCCCCGCCCTCCCCAGGCTCGGCGCGATGCCGGCCCCGCCGGTGGGGCCCGGGCAGCCCGGAAACTCCCACGGCAGAAGGGGGCTTTCTGCTCCCAGCCCGGGGGCGCGGGCAATGGAGGAGGTGTCCTGGGGAAGGCGGAGTGGGGCGCGGGGCGGGTTTTTGTGGGCTTGGATTGAAACGTTTCTGATTTAGGCTGGCACCTGCTGTCCCCTCCTTAGGGTGACCCTACACCCGTTTGGGGGCAGGACAGGCCCCTTTTCAAGCCCTGTCCCGGGTGTCCTGACGCGTTTGGCAAATCAGGGCACTGGGCAGTTGTCCCGTTTGTTCTTGCTAATTGATCATCAGTTGGCGAGAGCAAATGAGACAAATGCCTAGTTTTGCCAAAAAAAGGTGGGGCTTGCCCTCGTAGGGGGGGCATAAGGGAAAGTTTGGGGGGGGCAAGTGGTAGTGCCAGATGTTGGGGCTCGGGCAGTCAGCCCCTAGTTGGTGGGGCTTGGGCAAGCAGTGCTGCCAGGCAGCTCCGTCCAGCCCTGTATCAGGGGAGGGAGAGGGCCAGTACTATGTAGGATGGGAGGGGTTCAGGTGAGCAACAACACCAGGTGGTTTGGGTGAACCTGATGTGGGAGAAGGAGGAGGTTGGCTCAGACATGTCCCACAGGGTATCCCATTTTCCCTTTGGGAAATATGGTTATCTTACTCATTCTGCTGTCACCCTAACAGCTTCCAAACCAAATTTTGAAAGAGAAAACAAGAAGGTCCTGATCACATATGGTCATTGCAGATCTCAGGGCGCTTCTGGTAGAACAGGCTTGGTATCTCTCATTGCCTGGCCAAATCCTAACTAGCTAATTACATTTTGCCTCCTTTAATTCCCCACTCTAATAGAATATTCTTCGTGGCCTGTCCTAGACTGGTGTATTGCTGTGAGCTGTTAAAAGATGAGTGTGTTTCCACCCAGAGAAGGCTGCATTTCAGTGGTGGGCAAAGTAGCTGCTACTCTGTGAAATTTTGGGGACAAGCACTTCAGGATTCTGAAAGATCATACGTAAGGAATCCTTCTGGCTGCTTATCCATTTAAAAAAAAACACAAACCTCTTACTGGCCTGGATGTGCCATGTACCATATGAAATCCCATAATCTGTAGATGTTAAGAGTGGTTTCATTTATTCCGTATTAGTTAATGAGTGCAGTGATCAATGGTTAAGCTTTTCACATGTAAATTTGTGGTTTTAGCCTCAATTTTTGGGTGCCAACTTGAAGATACCTGAAAGGATCAGATTCTCAGAAAATTAGTCCCCTTTCAGGTGTCTCAAGCTGGCCTCTGAAAACCATACAGCAGTTTTGAAACATCAACTAATGTGTCAGGTTGCTTCTATGCTCTGAATGAACTCATTCAGAAAAATGATAAAAGACAAGAATTTCATGTCACCTGTGGGCAAACACTTATCTCAAAACAATCATTCCAGAGCGGACTACTCAGTCCTCATCCTCAAAGGAAACTTGCATACCACTTTCCAAAGGTGAGCCTGAGAGTTTAAATTCAGCCTTTTTCTAGATGCTAAAAATCATGGACTTAATAAATAAACTAGACTTATGGTTTGTTATAACAATCTGTAACCCACTCCCCTTCTTTTGTCCTATGACTGGAGAGTTGTTAAGGGCCACTTCACCTTTAATGATCCCCAGGAATGTTTTAAGTTAAAGTTTTAACTACTTATACTAAACAATCTGTTCCATCTTGTATTTAGTACCTTCCCCAGACCTGAAGAAGAGCAGGGGTGCTGGAACAGTTTTTATAGTGGGGGTGCTGAGGGCCATCGAACCAAACTATAAACCCAATATCTGATGGAAACCACTTCAAGCCAGGGGGTGCAGGAGCACCCCTAGTTCCAGCACCTATCTCAAAAACTTGTCTCTCTGACCCACAGAAGTTGATCCAGTGAAAGACATTACCTTACCCATCCCCTCTCTCTAATATCCCAGGACTGACTCTGCTACAAGAACACTGCAAACAGAGTTAATCAGTGGTGAATTCAACAGACAGGTGGAGGGCTGAACAGGCCCAGACAACAAACTCCCCTCCCACCATTTAGAGGGGGTCCCACCAGTTCAGAGGACAGATTGTGCTGTCATTGTTGCTGTTTTGTGTGGGGAAACACAATGTTCAGATTACAGGGTATGAACTGCTCATTTCACTGCCCTCCCTCTGAGATTTGGAGGTATCTCCTTATCCCTCCTGTGCATTCCTGACCTCAGAAATCCTGACTCATGCAACTAAACTTAAAGAAAACTTTGTAGATGACAAAGAAATGCATCCTGCTTGTACATCCCTCATTCCAGGCCTTTGGCCACATGTTGAAATTCCCAGTGACCATCAGATTGATAAAAATCAGAACCTCTTCTCCTGGATCTTGAATCCAGCCAGAGGGCACCACTTGTTCCTTGATTCAGACCTCTTGATAATCCAACCTATCCAGCACTAGGGGTATGATCCTCAGCTGGTGTCAATTGGCATAGATTCACTGAAGTCAGTGTTCCACTGAAGTCAATCAAGCAGTGCTGATTGACACCAGCTGAGGATCATGCCCTAGAAGAGCAGTAAATCTTTTCTGAAAGCTTATTCTGAGTGAAGTTTCCAGCCCATGTTTGCAGACTCAAGCAGTTCAGGTCACTTTTCAAAGCCCTGATCCTAGGAGGGACCAAGGGTATGTCTGCATTGCTGATGCTACAGCTGTAACTGATGAAATATAAATGATGCCTATGTAATGCAGTTGCTGGCAGAGTTTGTTTGGCCTTTGATTGTCCTAACCAGGAAGTAAGGGCCACTAGTAGTAATCAAGATCTGGTTAAAACCAGCTCTGGGTGCTCTGCACAAGGCTAACAATAATAAGGTATTTTTTGTTTGTGGGTTGGTTTTTTTGCTCAGAAGGTTTATGGGTTTTACTTTGGCTGCAGTGATTAAGTGGGGATAGAAAATTGTTATGTTTGTGCTACTGGGCTGACTAGCCTTTGAAATAATGAAGGCTTTTTCAGTAAAAGTGTTGGCTTCTGAGCCTCTTCCCAGTAGATTAGAAACCCCAGGGATAGATGGGACATTCCAGCAAGCACCATAGTGTAGATACTTGCTATGGGAGCAGAAGGGGTTTTTCATTGCCACCATTAATCCAGCTCCTCAGGATGCAATAGCTAAGTCAACAGAAGAATTCTTCTGTCGACCTAGTACTGTCTATACCAGGGCTTAGACTGATTTCCCTATGAGTCTCAGATGTGTCAGTTTTTCACACCCCTGAGCAGGGCTGCCCAGAGGATTCAGTGGGCCTAGGGCAAAGCAATTTTGGGGGCTCCTTCCATTAAAAAAAGTTGCAATACTATAGAATACTATATTCTTGTGGGGGCCCCTGTGGGGCCCAGGGTCATTGCCCCACTTCCCTCCTCCCCCCCCCCAGTGGCCCTGCCTCTGAGTGATGTCAACCTAAGTTTTAGGTATAGGCCAGGCCCAAACGTCTATAACTCCCATGGAAATTAGTGGAGGTTGTGGGTGCTCACTTAAGTTCCCTTTAAGCAGCATGGCTGCACAGCAGCCTATTAAGCACCACACAGGCTGCCTCTCCCCCAGCCCCAGACCTGGCACGGCACTCCTCCTCCAACTCAGCCCAGATAGTACTGGATTTATAACGGCGCTGGGCGCACGCTTAGCAGTGACCCCCTCCAGCCCAGCCCCGCGCTCCACTTCACTTGCACTGTGGTCCAGAGGCTGCAGCACTGGCTCCTCTTCAGCCCCTCCCCCGGGCTCCTTTAGGCCCATCGGCCCAGGACTCTGCTTGCCCCCCCCATATCACCCCCATCATCAGCAGGCAGCAGCCCCGACTGCCTGCCTGCCTGTGATGGGGAAGGGGGGCAGAGAAGAGCCCACAGCTGCTACTGCTGCTCCTCTGGGTGGCCAGTGAGGGACCGCCGAAGCACCTCCATATTGGGGCACATAAAATTCATTCTGCACGTGTGTGGGAAAAATTAGCGGGAAGACGTGTTCAGCACCTCACAAGATCAGGTCCTTTGATGTTTGCCAGAACCAACCCCAAACCCAGGCAACTTGCCTGTCACCAACTGTCACAGGCATTTGATCCTGGCTTGGTTCACACACACTCAGTCCGAGGTTGATCCTGTGACAATGATCAGACTTGCCTTGAAAAGCTGATGCAGAATTGATAGGACTATCCCTGAATAAGGATGGAAAAATGATGCTTATAAAAGTAAATAAATCACTCACCCTAGCATAGCCTCACATCATCTGTGGGTTTTCTCAGAGATAATTATAGCGTACACTGGGATGGGGCTGTTTATGTTAATACTGGAGTGCTCGGCAGACAATCTAACATAGTCTCCTACTATAAATCACTGAAATTGCTTGGAACAAGCCTGGGCTTTAAGCCCTTTGGTTAGTACCAACATTCAGTATATTCCCTGATGTTGTGCATTGTCGTGAAGCAAAGTGCAAGCTTTCTCCTCCAGCCAGAGCTCCACTGCTAAATGTAATGACTTGCTGGTGCATTCTTGATGGCAATTTGCTATTTGAAGAAGACCCTAGCAACTGGTAGATTCCCAGTGGGTTTCAATCCAGAGGGAACTCTTTTTGGAACCAACTATAGGTTTGCTACGGTGCTGAATATGACACCGAGCTGGCCTTACAAGGGTGGAAAGAATCCAAACCACTCCAGTGGGGTCCCTCATTCAGTTCTGCTTATGGAGCTGGCAGCTGGGCTGGTCTGAGTTGTGCCCCTTTCTATCTACCTGCGTATGTAGCCATAGTTACCATAATATCTGAGCACCTCATAATCTTAAATGTATTGACTCTCACAACCACCCTGCGAGGTAGCCAAGTACTGTTCTCCCCATTTTTACAGGTGGGGAACAGGCACACAGAGAGGCGAGGTGACTTCCCCGAGGTCACACAGCCAGGCTGTGGTGGAAAAGGGAATTGAACCCAGATCTGCCAAATTCCAGGTGAGCGCCCCTGCCTAAACATGATTAATTGTAAGAACTGCAGAATCAGAGAAATGCGGGTCTCTCAGCGACCACAAGAGGACGTCATGTCCGGCCCCCTGCACTGAGGCAGCACCAACTAACCCTAAACTATCCCGGACAGATGTTTGTCTTCAAAACCTCCAGTGCCTGGGATTCCACAACTGCCCTTGGAAGCCTGTTCAAGAGTTTAACAACCCTTAGAGTCAGAACCTTTTCCCTCATACGTAATCTAAACCTCCCTTGCTGCAGATTAAGCCCATTACTTCTTTTTCTACCTTCAGTGGACAAGTAGAACAATTGATCACCATCTTCTTTAAAACAGTCATGAACATATTTGAAGACTTACTAGGTTACCCCATGTCTTCTTGCCTCGAGACCAGGGGCGGTGGGCTTGCAGGGACTAAAGCCACCCCAAAATTTACCTTATCACTCCCATAGACACCCTGTAGCAGCTACCGCTCTGTGGCTGCCCAGCTGTGAAGGCAGAGTGGAAAGAGTGGCAGCTGCCGGCTAGGCACCCAGCTCCAGCAGCAGTGGAGAAGTAAGCCCAGGTGGGGGGCAAGGGTGCTCAAGACCAGCCCCTGGCCAACATCCCTGCCCACCAGGGCACTCCACCCAGGGCAGGTGGAGGGTCCAGGGCTCCCCAGATCATCCCGGACCCACACCAGCCCAGGCTCCTGGGCCTCACCTCCCACAGTCCCCCTGCCCAAGCAGCATTTACCGCCTGCAAGAAACCAGCACTGCACTCCAGCTTGGCTAGGGGGTGGGGTCTCAGGGTGCGGGGGAGAAGAGGAGCAGGAGCGGGGCCACAGAGAGGGGTGAGGCCTTATGCAAAGGGGGTCTGAGGCTCACCTCAGGCCCCAGCACTGGGAAGAGGCTGGCACAGCCCCTGCTCAAGACTAAACATGCCCCGTTTTTTTAACCTTTCCTCACAGGTCAAGTTTTCTAACCCTTTTATCGTTTAATTGCTCTCCTCTGGGCTCTCTCTCTGGTTTGCTCACAGCTTTCTTAAAGCATGGCACGCAGAACTGGACACAGTATTCACCAGTGCCGAGTGGAGTGGGACAGTTACCTCCCACGTCTGACATATAACACTCCCAGATTATATCAGCTTTGTTTTGCAACTGCATCATTGTTGGCTCATACTCAATCTGTGATCCAGTATCATCCCCAGATCCTTTTTCAGCAGTACTACCACCTAGCCAATTACTTCCCATTTTGTAGTTGTGCATTTTATTTTTTTTCCTTCCTGAATATAATACTTTTCATATGACTTTACTGAATTTAATCTCACTGATTTCATACCAATTTACCAATTTCTTTATGGTCATTTTTTAATTCTAATCTTGTTCTCCAAAGTGCTTTCAACCCCTCCCAGCTTGGTGTCATCCACAGATTTTATAAGTATACTTTCCCCCCTCCCATTATCACGTTAATGAAAATATTGACTAGTACCAGACCCAGGACAAACCCCTGTGGAACCCCACTAGATACCTCATTCCAGTTTGACAGCAAACCTTTGATAACTGCTTTTTAAACCAGTTGTGCACGCACCTTATACAAATTTCATCTAGACCACATTTTCCTAGTTTTGTTTCTGAGACTATCATGAGGATAGTGTCAAAAGCTTTAAAAAAGCTCTTGTTAAAATCAAGATAAATCATGAACACTGCTTCCCCCTTCCCTACATGAGTAATACTGTCAAAGCAGGAAATTGTGTTGGTTTAGCATGATTTCTTCTTGAGAAATCCATGCTGGTGATTATTTATCACCCTATTATTCCTTAGGTACTTGCAAATTGTTTAATAATTTGTTCCAGTATCTTTCCAGGTATCAAAGTTAGGTTGACTAGACTAGAATTCTCTGGGTCCTCTTTGTTCTCCTTTTTAAAGACAGGTACTGTTTGCCCTTCTCCAGCCCTATGGAATGTCACCAGTCCTCCAGGAGTTCTCAAGGATCATTGCTAATGCTTCTGAGATTGTTTCAGCTGATTCTTTAAGTACCCTAGCCAATTGAGTTCTTTTAGCCCCCATCCCTGAAAAGCATAGTGTGCAGAAAACTATAATGCCTATAATGCACTGCACCTTCAAATGCCTTCAAACGCTCCTTGTGTGTAGAGCTCAGCAGCTGTTTTGTTCTCAGGGCTGCTAAAGAGAGATGGGTGCGTACATGCACACACAAACAGTCCTCTCCCAAGGAGTAATGACTATTCTTCCCTCTTGCATCTGTTTCCCTTAATCTCAAAATAAATATTTTTTAGACTGAAAGGACATGTTTTATTCTGTGTGTGGAAACATAACATCATTGCTTGTGCATAAAGCCCGTTCCAATTAGGAGGGAGTTTCTTCCATCCTGTCAAACTTAAATCTCTAAAAATTCTGTATGTACTTTGAAATAACCAAAACTTAAAGTTTAAATAAGCTTAAGGGACACGATCAAATCAAATTAAACTCAAAATCTCAGAGCCGTGGACATGTTTCTATGGGATTTTTGTTTATTCTGTTTATTCCTAGCCTAAATCTTTTCCCTTGCAGCCTTTGTAACCCAACGTTGCAGCTAAGATATGGGATGTTGACATGAGGTTTGAAGAGAATCCTAATAGGAGCAGGAAAGAATCCATTGATTGTCTTTCACATGAGAATAAGTGATACAGGTAGATTTTTGCTGGAATGCATTCAGGGATACTATGCCAGACTAGGGAAGATGCTTGAAGAAATGGAGGTTCAGGTGATCTTCAATGGGATTCTGCCTGTCCCTAGAGGAGGAGAGCGAAGGCAAGACAAGATTTTGATAATTAACAGATGGCTCAGGCAATGGTGCTATAAGGAGGGCTTTGGGATGTTTGACCACTGGGAGGCATTCACGGACACAGGACCATTCTCATGGCATGGACTCCATCTGAGTAGGGAGGGAAATAGACTTCGGGGATGGAGATTTGCACAATGGATTAAAACTAGGAACTCGGGGGAGACTGTTGGGAAATGCTCACGTAATCTCAACACCTGATTTTAACATTGAGAGGGAAGAAAATCAAGTAAGAAAGGATACAACAATGGAGAAAGGAACAGCAGTGCTCAGGAGAATGGACATTAGGAAGAAAGATAGTGCCAATACCAATGAAGCTAACAGTCAGGTAGGCGGTACTGGCAACAGAATGACTGTACCTAATTAGGCGAGGAATCTGGGAAAAGCCAAGCAGAAACAACTAAGATGTCTGTACACCAATGCAAGGAGCATGGCTAACAAAATGGAGGAACTAGAACTACTGGTGCAGCAAGTAAAACCAGATATTATAGGGATAACAGAAACATGGTGGCATAGTAGTCATGACTGGATTACAGAGATTGAAGGGTATGTGCTGTTCAGGAAAGACAGAAATAAACATAAGTGCGGTGGAGTAGCATTGTATATTAATGATGTGGTAGACTGTAAAGAAATTAGAAGTAATGGAATGGATAAGATGGTCTGTTTGGGCCAAAATCACTTTGGGGAAGAAAGCTAGTAGAGATTCTCCTGAGATAGTGTTTGGGGTGTGCTACAGACCCCCAGGATCTGATCTGGATATGGATAGAGACCTCTTTAATATTTGTAATGAAATAAATACTTCTGAGAATTGTCCTCCAATCTATTTCTGGGAAGTTAAAGTTTTCCAATATCACACAACTGCTACTAATAATAGTAGAGCCCAGATTTTCCTGGATGTGATAGCTGGCAGATTTATTCACCAAACAGTCACTGAACCAACAAAAGGCGATGCCATTTTAGATTTGGTATTGGTGAGCAGTGAGGATCTCATAGAACTGTTTGTGGGGACAATCTTGGTTCAAATGATCATAGAATCATAAAAGATTAGAGTTGGAAAAGACCTCAAGAGGTGATCTAGTCCAACCCCCTGCTCAAAGCAGGACCAATCCCCAACTAAATCATCCCACCAGGACTTTGTCAAGCTGGGCCTTAAAAACCAGTAAGGATGGAGATTCCACCACCTCCTTAGTAATCCATTTCAGTGCTTCACCACCCTCCAAGTGAACTAGTTTTTCCTAATATCCAACCTAAACCTCCCCCACTGCAACTTGAGACCATTGCTCCTTGTTCTGTCATCTGCTACCACTGAGAACAGTCTAGATCCATCCTCTTTGGAACCCCCTTTCAGGTAGTTGAAAGCAGCTATCTAAATCCCCCCTCATTCTTCTCTTTTGCAGACTAAATAAGCCCAGTTCCCTCAGCCTCTCCTCATAACTCATGAATCCCAGCCCTCTAGTCATTTTCGTTGCCCTCTGCTGGACTCTCTCTAATTTGTCCACATCCTTTCTGTAGTGGGGGCCGAAAAACTGGATGCAATACTCCAGATGCAGCTTCACCAGTGCCAAATAGAGGGGAATAATCACTTCCCTTGATATGCTGGCAATGCTCCTACTAATGCAGCCCAATATGCCGTTAGCCTTTTTTGCAACAAGGGCACACTGCTAACTCGTATCCAGCTTCTCATCCACTGTAATCCCCAGGTCCTTTTCTGCAGAACTGCCGCTTAGCCAGTCGGTCCTCAGCCTGTAGCAGTGCATGGGATTCTTCCGTCCTAAGTGCAGGACTCTGCACTTGTCCTTGTTGAATCTCATCAGATTTCTTTTGGCCCAATCCTCCAATTTGTCTAGGTCACTCTGGACCCTATCTCTACCCTCCAACATATCTACCTCCCCCCAGCATAGTGTCATCCGCAAACTTGCTGAGGGTACAATCCATCCCATCTTCCAGATCATTAATGAAAATGTTGAACAAAATCGGCACTCCACTTGATACCGGCTGCCATCTAGACACTGAGCTGTTGATCACCACCTGTTGAGCCAGATGATCTAGCCAGCTTTCTATCCACCTTATAGTCCATTCATCCAGCCCATAATTCTTTAACTTGCCGGCAAGAATACTGTTGGAGACCATATCAAAAGCTTTGCTAAAGTCAAGGTACATCATGTCCACCGCTTTCCCCATATCCACAGAGACAGTTATCTCATCATGGAAGACAATCAGATTGGTTAGGCATGACTTGCCCTTGGTGAATCCATGTTGACTGTTCACCTTCCTCTCCTCCAATGCTTCAAAATGGATTCCTTGAGAACCAGCTCCATGATTTTTCCAGGGACTGAGGTGAGGCTGACCGACCGGTCTGTAATTCCCCAGATTCTCCTTTTTCCCCTTTTTTAACATGGGCACTATATTTGCCTTTTTCCAATCGTCTGAGACCTCCCCCGATTGCCACCAGTTTTCAAAGATAATGGCCAATGGCTCTGAAATCATATCAGCCAGCTCCCTCAGCACCATCAGATGCATTAGATCTGACCCCATGGACTTGTGCATGTCCAGCTTCTCTAAATAGTCCTTAACCTGTTCCTTCACCATTGAAAGCTGCTCATCTCCTCCACATACTGTGCTGCCCAGTGCAGCAGTCTGGGAGCTGACCTTGTCCGTTAAGACTGAGGCAAAAAAAAAGCATTGAGTACTTCAGGTTTTTCCACATCCTCTGTCACTAGATTGCCTCCCTCATTCATTAAGGGTCCCACACTTTCCCTGACCACCTTCTTGTTGCTAACTTATCTGTAGAAAGCCTTCTTGTTACCCTTCACATCCCTTGCTAGCTGCAACTCCAATTGTGCCTTGGCCTTCCTGATTACACCGCTGCATGCTCGAGCAATAGCATGAGCTAATTCAGTTTAAACTAAATGGAAGATAAACAAAAATAGACCTGCAACTTTGTCCAAAGGACAAACTTAAAAAAGAAAAAGGAATTAGCTAGGAGAGTGGACAGGGCTGAAGAACTCAAGGATCTGAATGTGGAAGAGGCTTGGAATTACTTTGTCAAAATTGCAGAAACATTCAGAAGCCTTCATCCCAACCCAGGGTGGGAAATTCGTCGGGAAAGGTTGAAGACCAAGCTGGATGAGCAAGTTTCTCAACCAGGCGATTAAGAGAAAGCTGAAAGTCTAGAAGGAATGGAAGATGGGATGAATCAGAAAGGAAAGCTACCTCTTGGAGGTCAGAAAATGTCGGGATGAAGTGAGAACTGCCAAGCCATGCAGAGTTGGATCTTGCAAAAGGAATTAAAACCCATAATAAAAGGTTCTATAGCCATATCAATAAAAAGAAAACAAAGAAAGAAGAAGTGGGGCCACTAAGCACGGAGGATGGGAATAGAGATTAAAGATAATCTAGGCATGGCCCAACACCTGAACAAATACTTTGCCTATATTTTTAATGAGGCTAATGAAGAGATTAGAGGCAGGGTGGCTAATGGGAATGAAGATATGGAAATTGAAATTACCACATCTGAGCTGGAAACTAAATTCAAACAGTTTAATGAGGTTAAATCGGAGGGCCTGGATAATCTCCATCCAAGAATATTAGAGGAACTGGCACATGAAATTGCAAGACCAATAGCAAGGATTTTTAATGAATATGTAAATTTGGGAGTCGTACCCTTTGCCTGGAGAATTGCTAATATAGTTCCTATTCTCAAGAAAGAGAAAAAAAGGTTATCCAGGAAACTACAGGCCTGTTAGTTTGACCTCAATTGTATGCAAGGTCTTGGAACAAATTTTGAAAGAGAAAATAGTCAAGGACATAGAGGTAAATGGGATAAAATACAACATGGTTTTACAAATGGTAGATCATGCCAGACCAACCTGCTCTCCTCCTTTGAGCAGATAACGGATTTATTAGATAAAGGAAATGCAGTAAATCTAATTTACCTGGATGTCAGTAAGGCATCTGATACAATTGCACATGGGAAATAGTAATTAAATTGGAGAAGGTGGGGATTAATATGAGAATTGAAAGGTTGATAAATGTGATGGGGTGTCTGCCCCACACTGGCAGGAAAGGAGTTCTAAGCAGCCCTGGGGAGTGTGTGCAGGAGGCAGCCAATCACAGAAGGGCTTATAGAAGCAGCCAATAGGGTGGGGCTGGCTCATATAAGAAGGGCTGCGGAACAGAGCAGAGTCAGTCACTCCCTGGAGCTTGAGAAGGGAGGAAGACTGGCTACCTTGCAGGCAGAGGGCAGCAAGCACCCTGAGCAGAGCCGTGCTGCAGGCAGAGACCCAGAGAGCTAAAGGCAGCTTCTGGCAGGCCGCAGGGATCTGCAGACTGAGGCCCTGATACAAAGGCAAAGAGGGTGTTGGAGCCACAGGGGAAGTGGCTGGACCATGGACTGGAGTTTGCCACTGAAGGGAGTGGCTGGACAGTAGATTGCAGGTCTCCCCGGAAAGCGGGGATCATAGAGTGTGGCATCGCCAGAGGGCAGTGATACTGAAGAGGACCTCATGGTCCTGGGAGATGTGGGTCCAGGAACAGAGATGACAAGGCTCCACCAGAAAAAGGTGCAGTGCTAATTCCCTGGACAACCAGTAGGAGGTGCCACAGTGGTGAGTCGCGCTCCATCACAATAAGGAACTCATTAAATGGGAGACTACAATGGGTCATACTGAAAAGTGAACTGTCAGGCTGGAAGGAGGTTACTAGTGGAGTACCTCAGGAATCGGTCTTGGGACCAATCTTATTTAACATTTTCATTAGTGACTTTGGCACAAAAAGTGGGAGTGTGCTAATAAAATTTGTAGATGACACAGTTGGGAGGTGTTGCCAATACGGAGGAAGATCGGAATATCATACAAGAAGATCTGGATGACCTTGAAAACTGGAGCAATAGAAATGGGATAAAATGTAATTAGTGCAAAGTCCTGCACTTAGGGACTAACAACAAGAATTTTTGCTATAAGTATCAGTTGGAAGTGACAGAGGAGAAGAAAGACCTGAGTGTATTGGTTGATCACAAAATGACTATGAGCCACCAATGTGATGCGGCTGTGAAAAAGGTGAATACAGTCCTAGGACGCATCAGGCGAGGTATTTCCAGTGGAGACAGGGAAGTGTTAGTGCCATTATAAAAGGCACTGGTGAGACCTCATTTGGAATACTGTGTGCAGTTCTGGTCTCCCATGTTTAAGAAGGATGAATTCAAACTGGAACAAGTACAGAGAAGGGCTACTAGGATGATCCGAGGAATGGAAATCCTACCTTATAAGAAGAGACTCAAAGAGCTTGGCTTGTTTAGCCTAACCAAACGATGGCTGAGGGGAGATATTTATTTCCCTGATGTATTTGTAGAGAAATCATACCAGGGAGAGAGAGGAGTTATTTAAATTAAGTCCCAATGTGGACACAAGAACAAATAGATATAAATTGGCCACTAACAAATTTAGGCTTATAATTAGACGAAGGTTTCTAACCATCAGAGGAGTGTAAGTTCTGGAACAGCCTCCCAAGGGGAGCAGTGGGGGCAAAAAATCTAACTGGATTCAAGACCAAGCTTGATAATTGTCTAGAAGGGATGATGTGATGCGACTGCCTACAATGGCATGTAGCTGATCTACAACTGCTAGCAGCAAATGTTCTCACAGGATGGTGATGGGGCACTAGATGGGGAAGGCTCTGAGTTAATACAGAGAATTTTTTTTTGCTGGTGTCTGGTGCTGGTCTTGCCCCTGTGTTCAGGGTCTAACTGATCGCCATATTTGAGTTTGGGAAGGAATTTTCCCCTGGGTCAGACTGGCAGCGATCCTGAGGGGGGGTTCAGCTTCCTCTGCAGCATGGGGCACGGGTAACTTGCAGGTTTAAACTAATGGAAATGGTGGATTCTCTGCAACTTGAAGTCTTTAAACCAGGATTTGAGGACTTCCGTAACTTAGCCAGAGGTTAGGGCTCTGCTATAGGAGTGGATGGGTGAGGTTCTGTAACCTGTGATGTGCAGGAGCTCAGACTAAATGATCACAATTGGCCCTTCTGCCCTTAAAATCTATGAGTTCTATCCTTACGCATAAGAACCAGAAAGTGAAACTGCTTAAACTCCAGTGAAACTAACTAGTTCACATTCATTGTGCACAATTACTTGAAATCAAGCAACCACGCTGTCCATATTAGGGATGTATAGAGGCCCCATGTCCATCATAACCAAGCAGCTCACAATCTTTGATTTACCACCACATCCTTTCTCTCAAGAAGGAAGGTGCTAGTATCTCTGTGTCTCAGTTCCCCATCTGTAATATAGAGAGGTTAAATGACTTCCCCAAGGTCCCACAGTAAGTCTGCAGCAGAGCAGGATCTCAAGTCCCAAGCTAGTATCCCAGCCACCTCTCACATGGCATAGATTGTGGAAAAACAGATCTATTAAAAACAAAACACTTAATAGTCTAAAGTGCTATTAGTCAATAAAGTGTATTTAAAAATAAATATCGTGTTCTGAATGCGACATAGTCCCTTTAATGCTGTTCTGCATTGTGCACTTACTTCAAGGAAGCCTAAAAATATTCTAAAACCATTGTGTGTGCTCTTGGGAAATACATATGAAGACCACCTCCTCCTCCCTCTCCCCCAGTATGTGAAAAAGACCACACCCCCTAAAACCGCTTGTCCTCCCATTTGGGGAAGACAGGTTCTTAAGGTTTTAAGCATGTTGCTTAAAGGCTGTTGGAAAATTCGGAGCTAGGTCTGAGAGGAGTGTAAGAACCATTTACGTTCCATTTGTTCAGGGAAAAGCTGCTTATCTGCTTTGGAAAACAGGGGCCTAAGGAGATTAATATAGAGAACAATCCTGAACTAGAAGAGTGGGGATACAGCAGATGACCCAGCAGGCCCTTTATAGTCCCATCAGCATGTGTGATTCTATGACCCGCCATCAAAAATATGACCTCTTAAAAGTCCTGTATTCTAATGGCATTTGTCCCTTCCTTGGTCCATTAGTGACATTTGTATCCATAGCAACACTTTCCTAGTTAAGGGGATCCTGTCTCTCGCAGGCTGATACAATACATAATTGATTTTAAACTGGTTTCTTTTTAGAGACATTTTTAAAATCAAGATCAGACTTTACAATCAACCAATAAAAAGCATGAAAACAAATTTCCTCCCCATTTGCCCATCCCAAACCCCCCAACACCATTGCATGGGACACAAAAGCATGTACCTGAATGGTTAAAGATTGTGGCCAGATCCTCAGCTGGGGTAAACCAGCATAATTTCACTGAAGTCAGCGCTATACCAGTTTTTACCAGCTGAGGATCTGGCCTCCACACGCATGCAGACATGCACAATAATACACACACTTGATGATGGTTGGGTTGGGTAGATTTGGCAAGAGCTGATTTTAGGTTATTGATATAGGTCAGTGGTTCCCAAACTGGGGTTCGCAAAATGTTTCAGGGGGTTCTCAGGAAAATATTCTCTAATGGCAGACAGAGCTGTCCCTAGAACTCTGGGCAGCACAGCCAGCAGCCTGGAGCCCCTGGACTTCCAAGAGCTAAGCAGATCAAAGCAAGCATATCTGTCACACTGAGGAGATTTAAACTTCAAGAGTCCTTATAAGACTTGGACAGGGAGGTGAATATTTTTCACTATTTTTAAAATTAAATAGGCAACTAGTGTTGTTTTTAAAATTATTATGTAACGTTCATTGTTTGCCTGGACTGCTCAAGATCTGAATGCTTGTGTAGGAGGAACTCTCTGAGTTGGCTTCTAAAATACCTTCCTGCTGTTTCACATCTGATACTCCTTGATGAAACACAGGAGCCTTGTCTTATAACTGGCTAATTCAAAGTGATACAAGGTATGAAAGTGAGATCTTGGAAGAGTGTTGCCATTTTCATAATGTAATAAAAATGCTGTAATGATAAATAATAATAATAAAAATAGTGTGTAATAAGCATGTCATAAAAACACATTTTATATTTCCAAGATCACTGCTTTTATGATTTATACTCAGGTAAAGGAGAAAATCCCTGGAAATATTCATTTTTAGAAGGGGGTTCGCTAGACGACATTTTAGTGAAAGGGGTTCACAGGTTGTTAAAGTTTGGGAACCACTGATCTAGGTGGATGTGGATCCCTCAGGAACCATTAACCAATGCACTAACTAATCCATGGGTTCTCAGCCAGCCTGCGCTTCCCATATTGCTAATCGGGAGGGTAGTCCCTGATAGATGGGAAGAGTGTCCCAGGAGTATCCTGGCCTGGACAAGGCTGAGAACCCATTAGACCTGTGACTGTCTTATTGTTACCATTCTTACCAGACCTCTTCCATGCCTGTTCTCCTTTTGTTCATTGCCCCCATCGTTTGTTTCAGGTTAGATGGGAAGCTCCTTGCAGGGACCGTGTCTTCCTGCACATTGGCACAGCGCCTAGCACAATAGATCCCTGATCTTGACTCAGATCTTTGGGTGCTACTACAGTATAAATACAGGAAATTGACAAGCCAGCATGTGCTACAAAATGCAGAAGCAAGTAAAAGAAAGGCTGTACCTTGTAGTCACCATGATACCAGCACTCATTCCATTACACTTGAATTGTAAGCTCTTTGGGGCAGGGGCCATCATTCTCTTGTATTTGTACTGCTCCTAGCACACTGGGGTCCTGGCCCATGACTTGTGGCTCCTAGGCTTTACTGCAATAGAGGTAATAGGCAATGTGTCATAATGTATTATTTATCATGTATATGCATTGCTTGCACTCCACTGGATGGAATCAGAATCCATGTGACACAGGCCCTGTAGTGCTAGATACTAATGGAGATTCTCCTGGAGCATCTGGGAGCTATCTGTACTTTGGATTTGAGTACTGTCCCTATGGTCACAGTGACATGTCCAATTGTCCATGACATGCAGCACAGTGAAATCCACGGAAGGTCAAGTGACCACGGATTTAAGACAATACCATGGTATTGCTGTGGCCACGTGTGCACAGACAAGTGTACTGGTACTGCTGTCAGACTGGCCAGATGGCTGATGTACACGCACACTGATTGTGACAGCCGTGCTGATATCATTATGCAATTCCTACCTCCCTCCACATTTGGTCTGCCACTACTGCTCAGGCCTGGGGGCAAGTCCAATATCTGATGTGAACAAACTCTTTTCCTTTCCACGTTTGGGCGGGTTTCCTGCTTTTGATTTTTATTCACTTTCAGCGGTATCATTTATTTAAATAAAAATAGGCCTCTCTCCCAAACTACCGAAGATGTTTGCCTCAGGCAGGGATTGAACCTGCTATGTAACTCTACAAACTCATCACAACACCAAGCCCTACAGCTAGAATCACAGGGATCCTGGTCATGCAGTGGGTCTCTAGTGCATTGAGTATGGCTGGGCCGGAACTCCAATATGCTGCCCAAGCATCATGTCATGCCCAGGCTATGGTTAAAGATGGTCCTTTCTGCACAGTATTAATTGTACTATACACTGCACAGATATACACAGTGCCTTGCTCACAGTATCACAGACTGAAAATAAACCATTCTTTCCCTCCGGGCTTCCCTCTTAAGGTCCAGCCCTGTTGTTCAAATCATACGGCTGTGAAACAGCCATAAAAGTCATCAGGGGAAAATAGGGCAATGCTTACCATGGCAGGAAGATGCAGTTGTTCAGCTCAGAGATTAACATGTCTCGTGTTAAGATTTGTTATCATGGCCTGTGTTATACAGGAGGTCAGACAAAGCACCTGCCATTTGCAAACTGCTGGATATTGACCTTTCCCGTAATATGGTCTGTCTGGGGGGAGGGAAGGTTCTCAAAGGGTTTCTGTTTGAAGAAGCTCATACATTGATTCACTCTCCTATTGCAACTGCAGGTGCTTTGTCTCCACACAGCTGTGGGCAGCTAGGGAGTGGATAGGCGTTTTAACTCATGGACCTGTAAGACCAGGCGAAATGGACATGGGTGAATGCCTGGTAGAAGCTGGTAATGCAGAGAAGAAAACTAGCTCGCTGTGCTTTGGCAGAACTGATGTGTAGAGAGGTTCCAATGGAGTTAGTTTTCTAATTCTCTCACTATGCCCCCCTCTAGCCCATATGCCCTTATCTAGTGTACTTGGACTGTAAGCTCTATGGGGGCAGAGACAGTGTCTGCTCTATGTTTACACAGCCTAGCACAGCAGGGTCCTGGTTCATGACTGGGGGTGGGAGGCACTACCATAATACTGATAAGTAAGTAAGTATCAGGTTGAGACCTCTGGCAGAGTAATGGAGAAAAGGTTCTTCTGCAGATAAATTCATAGGTGTTAAGGCCAGAAGGGATCATCTGGTCTGACCTGCATAAGACAGACCTTAGAATTTCACCCAGTGATTCCTGCAGTGTGGCTTTCTTGCATTTAGGTATCATGGTGGGAGGTGCACTTGAAATACATAAACTAGGCAAAAATAGAAAATAAATCAATTATGAAATTACAAATACACAGGCTGCATCAGAAAAGAATTATCTATTTATAGAAGGCCCAAGTTGGGTGGTGCAGCATGGAGATGTCTCATTTGAGTAAGAGTTGCTGGACGGGGCCCCTAAAGTCTTTCATTCTAAAGAATCTCAAAGCACGTCACAGACATTGACAAGCTACACTGTACATACCAGGATCACTCCACTATCATGGATGGACTAAGCACAGTAGCAGGAGGCATGAACTCTTGAGTTCTACTCCCGGCTCTGACACTGACTTGCTCTGTGACATTGGGCAAGTCACTTCAGCTGCCCCGTGCCTCAGTTTACCTATGTATGGACTAGGAATAACAACACTTGCCCATCTCAAAAGGAAAGAGGATTAATCAGTGTGTGTACCGCGCTTTAAGAATGGATCCCTGAGATGGAATAGGGCAGCCAGCAACCCTACACAACAGTTTGAGACAGGAAGTGAAGTGCAGAATATAATTACCCCCAAACTGCTAATTACAGAGATAACCATTAGAGCCAAATTGATAAGACCAAACTGGTAACTATGCTCTAAGTAATTACCAGTGAGGCCCCAACTAAGAGACCAGAGTTAACACAGAGTGAACTGTTACGAAAAGTGCCAAGTGGGCTCATTAGTGGCCACAACTTGCCAGGACCTCTTTGCTATATTTCATCCAAAACAAGCGCACAAGGATCCTGAAGACCACGATAGGTCACTGGATCAGCACTGACAGCGAGAAGAGTACCAGCTACTGAGCTGCTAACACCGCTTCCTGCAAGACACAGCTTTCCGTGGGGCCTTCCCTAGCCTTTGAGATTAAATAGGATCCCAGCACAAGGCAATATGGCTGCGTCAAGAGAGAGCCGGACACCTGCATGTTTTCATGTGCTATAGCAAAGGGTATTTAATGGCACCTACCAACCTTTAAAGTAGATCGTTCTGCCATATTTTTCCTGGGCTTGTGTGCCTTGAAAGTTTGCTGTTGCCTGGTCCTTGAGAGGATCTGAACCAGGATCAAAAGTGAATGTCGATATTTAAACAGAGATGGGGCCACACCACAAAATGCAGATTCAAAGTTTTACTGAAGTTCAGAGGAGTTTGGATCCAGAGTTTTGGTTCCGGATTTTAGTGTCGGCCATGGTTGAACTGGGATGAGTGGGGAGGCGGGGAAGAGGGGGATCTATTACATGTTATTGAATTAAAGGACTTCCTGGTTTGATGCAGACAGATAGTTTTGTATGCTACATCATCCCAGGGGAGATAGCTGTAATTACATTTCACCTCTACGTCAGTGAGGGAAAGAAAGATGCTGAAAAACTTACTAGCTGGAAAGCAGCTGGGAGATACAAACTGCAGCAATCAAATTAAAAAAGGGCTACTTTGCAACTGCAGCTGGCTGTCTCTCCCAGATTTGAAGGGCCAGCAATCAGGGCAAAGAATGCTGGGAGAGGGCTCTACAAAAGGGTGAAACAACAGCAGAGTGCTCTGGGATAACCAGCAAGCCAAAGAATTAATATGAGGGTGAACTACCCTAAATTCCTAAGTGTTTGGGGGCTAAGGGCTTGGCTGAAGGATGCCCTCAGGTTTTCACAGTATTTCTTCACACATACAAAGCAGCTGCTTATTCAAACCAAACAACTCATAAACAAGCAACAACCCAAAACCTCATCAGTTAATCAAGCTACTTCTACTAGTTGGAAAGGAAGAGAGAGAGAGTTACTGGGTTGGAGAAAGTGTAGCTGTGCTACTGTGATGGAGGCCATACAGGTACCAAGGCAGAGGAAATCTGTTTTCTGTGCTTGGGATATTTATTTCCAGTTCTTCTTCTCATCTAAGATCCTATCTTTATACAATGACAAACTAGCAATTTCTCTCTGACACCATTCATGGTCAGTTTTGTACCACCAGAGCCTCCCAACCCCGGTCTGAGTAACAGGTGCATTCAAAATATCTAATTGTTATGCCACTGGGTCAAAGCCAAGATCTTCGTGCAATTCCAAGGAAACAATATGTTTACACTGACAAACAGTATGGTACAACTTTCAACACTTAATAAAGCAGGGGGGGTTCAGGGCTCGCCGTGGGAGATTATTCAAATTCAAGAGGGCACAGGTAAAATCCAAGACTTTATTGCAAATTTAGAAAAACAATTCCTGTTCCAGGAGAGAGAGAGGGGTTACTGACAACTTGTCCTACTCTGTATCCAGTGCAGATCTGCAGAGACCCAAATGCTAAGATGTCCAAAATAAATTGTATTATATATGGAGATATACCAATCTCGTAGAACTACAAAGCACTTTGAAAGTTATTGAGTCCAGTCCCCTGCCTTCACAGCACGACCAAGTATTGTCCCTGGTAGATTTTTGCCCCAGATCCCTAAATGGCCCCCTCAAGGATTGAACTCACAACCCTGGATTTGGGGGGAGGGGCAATACTCAAACCACAGAGCTATCCCTCCCCCTCGATTATTTATAAAATGTTTCACAATTTAGAATATCTCCCCACGCTCCTCTCATGGCCTTTAGAAATACCTCCACTAGACTGACTTCAGGGGAGGTTGGCAGATTCACAACAGCTGAGGATCTGGCCCTCAAGTTCTATCCAGGAGAAAAAAGGTTGGTCTGCTGTTTCCTCTTGCTAAACTCCAGAAGTCCAACACAGACCAACAGTCGTGTGAATGTCATGGCCACGATGCATCTGGTGCCATGCAGGAGTAGACTAGTGGTGTTTTGGGACTATGTGCCTTATGCTTGTAATGACCTGGCATAGCGGTCGGGGGGTGTTATATGTGTGGATCAGGACCATGTCTGCTCTATGCTAGCAATGAACTGGCACTTCTAAATAACCCACGAGGGTCTGCACAGTTGAGCTTGGTGTTTGGCTCTAATTATCAAACTCTGTATAAAACTCGCAGCCTCTGCCATGTCGCCTACATGGTGTGCATGGAGCAGCTCTCAGCTGAGACAAGCTCTGCATGCTCCGTTGGGGCACAGGTCCCTTTTGGCTTACTGTGTGCGTCAGTGAGACAGAGCAAGCAGCACGGCTGCTGCCCATAACTAATTGCTACTGATTCGTGCAGACTTGGGCTGCTGGAAGAAGCAGCAGCAGCAGCAGAAATACAAGACTTTGCCTGAAGTGTAGAGCTTGGAGGAAGAGTCTGCCTATGCCGCCCCAAAGCAGCGATGGATTTTAGCTCACTGCATCCCTGGGGGATGCACACCAAGTCTAACCACGGTAGGAGATTGCTGATTGCTTGTCTATTTGATTATAATTGTTAACATTTATTCTACAACAGGGTCTAAATCCCTCAACCAAGTCAGGGTCCCGTTGTGCTAGACACTACAGTATAGACACATAGTGTGAATACCCAGTCATTTCTGGACACCTTTTGGGAGATCAGTAACATACTGTATGCCAAGCCAAGGTCCCCCACACACGCACTTGGGGAACTCTACAAGCTTTTTGGACTTGGGAATTCAGCTCTGGACTTTAACAATCACAATTCCGCCCCCCCTCTTTCAAATCTTTCCCAACACCCATCTGTCAGAACTCACAGCACAGGCCAACACGGTCTGAAGGAATGTGACCACTTGTTCTGAAACTGCAGGAAAGCATCTAGAAAATTAACTTCCTGGCACATTGCAAAACTGCATCCAATTAATAATTTAGCACTAGTTCCTATGCTTTAACTAATACTGTACATTTCTGTAATTGTCAGATACATTATAATACTATGAATTTGCATTATTGCAATGTGAAGCCTTGCATCCAGTAGCAATAATAAATAATACAAATTATTAATGAATTAGATCATTTTTAATAAAGGCATCACTGTTTGAGGTGCAAATCCATCTTGTTAGCGCTTTTATTTTTTAATTTTCTTTCCACCAAAAGACATCAGTATGCATATCTCATACACTTCTGTTCAGTGCTGGGCACTAGAGGATGGAAAACTTTCATAGACAAGACCTGGAGGCAATCAATTATGATGGAGGAAAGCTTTTTTGTGTGATGAGCAGAAGACATGGAGTCAGGATTTGAGTTTTAGCCCCAGCTCTGCTATTTATATTTGCAGTGTGACTTTGAGCAAGTCACTTCGGCTCTCTCTACACTGCAGTCGGAAACCCACGACTGGCGTGTGCCAGCTCACTCGGGCTCAGGCTCTGGGGTATTTAATTGCAATGTAGAAATTTGGTCTCAGGCTGGGCCTTGGACTCTAGGACCCTGCAAGAAGGGAGGGCCTCAGAACTTGGGCTGCAGTCTGAGCTTCTATACCACAATTAAACAGCCTCCTCCCCTGAACCCTGCAAGCCTGAGTCGGCTGGCACAGGCCAGCTGTGGGTGTCTTGCTGCGGTGTAGACATACCATTAGCCTTACTCTTGTTAACTCCGTTTTTGGTTTGTTCTGTGGCTGGTTCATTTCTTTTTGAAAGTGCAGGTAGGGTCAGAAAAGTGACCTTAAAAACGGCACCATCCTCATCAATAGCTGTGCAGCCTGCTTGAGTCTTTGAGTCAGAGCCGCTCACTTCACTGACAAAAATAAATTTACATTCCTGTTACAACTGCAAAGTCATTACATCTGTGAACTGGCTGAAGACCAGCACCCGTTCAGAGCAAATGCCAGTTGATTTTCTTTCTGGCATAAAAGATCAAAGGGACCTGAACAGTAGCTACACTCCTTGGGAGAACTCAAGGAGGCAAGAAATGGGGAACGAGGTGCTGAGCGCAAGTGGAGGAAAAAGACTGATACTGCAGAGGTCCAGTCCACATATGCAGTGGTGGTGAGGAGGAGAAGGGGTAACAGATTCACAGAGCATTGGAATAACTTCTGCAGTGACAGACTGGCTAGAGGACAAGCTCTGCAGTAAACCTGCAGGTGATCAGCCTTCTGAAACTGGCAGAACTTGTCAGGAAGGCTTCAAACTAGGTAGCAAAGAGGACAAAAAGTGATCCTGATATTCAGAAACAGAAGGAAGAATCCACTTCCACCGTGATGCCTATGATCAATTGCTCGCTGATAATAGTTCTGCAGCTGGCCAGGTGGGATTGCTGATATCGTTAAAACCTCTGGTTTATTTATATCTTAAAAAACAAAACAAAATACCCTTCAGTGCTGCAAATTGCCATGTGTAACGACTCAACCTCATGATCTCATCACTGTTTCCCACATCCTCCCTCCTCTTCTTGTTTCTTGTATTACTATGCTCACAGATCCTGAAAAAAATGTACTCACGTGCTTTGCTTTCCCATTGTTCCCACTGAATTCAGCTGAACCTGGGACTAGAGGTAGATGAGAAGTAGCTAACCAAATAGAAGGACTCAAAAGCTAATGCCTCAGAAACTTTTCTTATTGTTAGTTTGGGTTACTGTAGCACCTACAGTCTCCGATCAGAACCCTGATGTGTTAGGTGATGTACAGACATTTAGTCATTAAAACAGTCCCTTTCCCAAAAGGTTGCCGATTTTATGTCAAGATACAGTGGGGTCACTACCCATCACTTCAGAGGGTTGCCCATCACCAGTGCCTCTGCTCCCAGCTCTGAGCAGCTAGCGCCATTGCCGTGGTAACCCGCTAGAGAACTTCTGCTGCTCAGGATTTCATGTTCTCCAGGCAATAATAAAGCACAGAATTCCACTGGAATTAAGGGTTGACTGGCTGAGGGGAGAGGATTGATCTTTCCTGAGCACTAATTGAAACTAGTCAGGTTACTGCAGCTATCAGAGCCGCGCGGCTACTGATTTTCTAATGGGAACTCTTGTCTCCTGAGCAGGGTTCTCATAGAGATAATAAGGTTGCTTAAAAAAAAATAATAATAACTGGCTCTCCAAGCTCTCATTTTACTTTATATTAAAAATGCAGTTGCAGATCTTTCTGATATCTAATAATTTAACAATTGTTTATGTACAGTTTAAGGCCCATTGTGAGCAAATCCCGAGTGAATTAGCCAATTAGATTAGTTGGATTTTGCACTCATGTAAAACAAATATATATCTAAGGCTATTAAATGTGCAGTTTAATCATACCAACCAACGAAGGATACAGTTACCCTGAGGTACATTGCTCATTCTGCTTATGCTCCATGCCCAGCTTCTAACACAGCATCTCAATATGCTTTTGGACTTATTTTCTTCACACAACGCACAGTCAACCTGTGGAACTCTTTGCCAGAGGATGTTGTGAAGGCCAAGGCTAGAACAGAGTTCAAAAAAGAACTAGATAAGTTCCTGGAGGATAGGTCCATCAATGGCTATTAGCCAGGATGGGCAGGGATGCAAAACTGAAGTGTCCCTAGCCTCTGTTTGCCAGAAGCTGGGAATGGGCAAAAGAGGATGGATCACTCAATGATTACCTGTTCTGTTCATTCCCTCTGGGGCACCTGGCATTGGCTGCTGTCAGAAGACAGGATACTGGGCTAGATGGACCTTTGGTCTGACTCAGTATGGCCATTCTTATGTATCTGATTCACAGAACTGCTGATGTCAACTCAAGCAGTCATATGGTTTGAGAGTAGGTCATCTGGCTCAATATTTCTCAACTTGTGGGTTGTGATCCCCAGGAAGGTGGTCACAAAATTAAGGCAATCAAGTGAGTTCAAGGCATTGAAATGTTATTTCAGTCTAAAGCAAATAAACCCTTCTGGTTTCCCCACTCCCTACCCATCCTTCTTTCGGTTCTAGGACACTCTGAGAACCTCTCAAAACATACACATGAATCAATTGTACATTACTGCTAATATAGTTTTGTATTCTTAAATTTACAGTAAATGTCAGGGACTTAAGAAAATGTTTGACTTTGAATAAGGGATTACCAACCTCAAAAGGTTAAGAAACATTGATTTAGTCCATCCACCACCACTGGGCCAGGATTTGGCTACTGGAGACCCACCACTGATGCAGGGACATGGGGTCTCCTTATGGATGGTGGCTGTTGCTTCCCGCTGATGCACCATCAAGACCCAAGAACAGGACCCAGGTTTCCAGACCAGCTCCCAGGCCTGTGATCTAACCACTAAAAAATCTGTCTTGGAGAAAGATATTTAGGCCTTCATCCAGCAGAGCGTATGTTTAAATTTAAGCATGTGGGTTCCTGAAGTGGGGGGCCAGCCCTCTGTTTGAAAGGAGAGCAAAACCTGCCCTCAAAGGAACCACTGGGAAGAAATTTCTGGCATGAGATTTCTTCCTGGTTAGCCTCTACCCATGGGTTTTCCTGCAGGAGGTGGAGATGTGACTTTGCATTGAATGATTATGAAGTCTTCCTTAATATTTAACCATTCTTGTCTTACTACATCCCCTGCCACATCCCCAGTCTGTTACTTCTTGTTCCATCCTCCTTAACTAATCAGAGTAACTGATCCATGACCTCTTTAGAACACCCCTTTCTGCATTGGTAGACAATTAACCTATCTCCCTTCATTTCCTGCATCCAGGCTGAACCTGCTCGGACCTCTAAGATCCTATTCTCCAGTCTTTGTGGTGCCCCTCCTCCCCCAACTCAACCCAATCTGTCCTCGTCTTCCTTTCAAAGCCATGCAATGAGTTAGCAGCCTCTGAGGAGGAGTATGAAAGGTACCGATCCAAATATTTTCTAAGGTTGCCGCAGCAACCGCTTCCCTACTCCTGGCATAGGCATTTCAGTTTCACGCACCCCCTTTCCTCACCTTCAGAAGCAGGCAGGCAGGAGACCTGAGAGAGGCAGTTACGGGAGGATTGTCACTTCTCTCCCAGGCTTGGGAGGGAGGGCATGTCACTTTAAGACAGAGGAAAAGCTACAGAGCCTCCCAGCTGGCTCTAAGCACTCCGGGAATGTACCAGTCATTTAACATGGGGAAGTGTCATACAGCTACTACCAGGCTGTCCCTCAACTCATGCAGCAGCTGTGACTGGCTGCCCTTCCCCAAGACGCAGAGGAATAAGGAAAGCAGCCAATCAAATGGTGATTTTCCTATCAGCTCTAGGCTGTCCCTGGAGACCTATAGGAGGGTCTGAGAACCCACAGGGGGAAATCCCACTTTAGTTGGGAGATCTGGAGTTCACTACTCAACATTTAAATTTCAGGCTGTTTTGGTTAGTTGTGATTGGTCATTTAGTCACATGGTATTATATCTCTTTCTGGATTGGATGAGAGTAATTCTTATAATCAGCAGGAGTCCCTGGGGTTTTGAAAGGAGCAGTTCAAGGAGAAAGTGTGGAGAAAATGGAATAGGGAATCTTAGACAACAATATTCAATGTTTCTTCTGAGGGCCAAACAAAATCAGGCTGCTGCAAAATGTACGGGCTGGGAGCAGAGTTCACATTCCATTTTCTCTCACTGTAAGAAAGTACTGTACTGAAAGTTGTTCTCTCTGTGTGTGTCAAGTTTTGTCTGCAAATGGTGCCATCAGATCCTTGCCTGGCTCCTTTAATTGCCTCTGTTCCAGGATTGTGGTGTGGAGTTTGGAGAATTCTGCCTCCCCACTGGGTGACACAACATCCCATCCCACTCCCAGTGCAAATGAGTTTAAAATGTGCTCCCCACGTGTGAGCTTAAGAGTCACCAAACACAAAAGGGGCCATCTCCATGGCTGAAACAAATTCCTTTTTAAACTGGAGTTAAATGCTTGTGGAAAGTTTTGTCTAAGATGCCCCGAAACAAACACAGGACTCCGTCTTTTTCTGCAAAGTTCGCTAGTGCTTGCCAGACAGAGCTATGAAAATCAAGTCTGTGTGAACAATCTTGGAATGGGATGGCCACATACTCATTTCAAATACCACCCCTTTGATGAAGTTTTTATGAGTTGGTCAGCTTGCTTTCTTCAGTTTCATTCTTACAACCCTCCAGCCACCTTTATTTCAGCTGGGGCAGGAAGCTGAAAAATGATATGTGAAATGCAGCTGCCACTGCAATAATAATCATTATTATTAGAATGAATCATTTTCACTTTGACAGCACCTTTCAGCTGAGGAGCTCAAAGCACTTTACAAACATGAAGGAGTTCCTTTTCCGAATGCTTCTGTGAGGCGGGGAAGTATCACCCCCAAGGTTAAGAGAACTGAGAAGGTCACAAAATGTCAGTGGCAGATCCAAGAACAGGACTCAGGTCTCCAGACCAGCTCCCAGGCCTGTGATCTAACCACTAAAAAATCTGTCTTGGAGAAAGATATTTAGGCCTTCATCCAGCAGAGTGTATGTTTAATTTAAGCATGTGAGTATCTCATTAAAGCCAACTGAAGCTGGACTGGGTCTATAGACAGCCTGTTCTTGAAGTGAAACCATAGCAGTCTTGGCTAATGTTTAGCTAACCAGCTGAACCAAATGCAAGCCATGACACCTTGGAAATTTCCCCATCGCCACTCTGAAATAGAGACCATCTTTTCCTATACTTGCTTCCACATTGGAATCGTGTAATACAGGTCTGCACCAGTTGGTGGAGCTAATACATACACACACTCACACACACAAATGCAAAGCTCATATTTCAGTCTTAATGTCCCTGCAGCTTGTCCTACTTACACTCACTGACACTACCAATTATCTCTCCTATGTGAAAAGGGCTCAGAGGGATGAGTATCAGCTCAAGTTGCACATATTAAAGCTTTGCACTTTGCTGCAGATTCCAATAACCAGCTTGTATTTAATGTATTTATCGCCTGAGGTTCTGTTATGTTGCACGGGAAGAATAGTGATGGGTGTGGATGCACGGAGGACGTAGAATGTGTGTGGGGTACAGGCTATTAAGTATTTACTGCTGCAAGTTTGGGGGGGCCACATAACCCATACTCTAGAGCGAATGATTTTTCAGGGTCATCCCCAAAAAGTATCAATAAAACCTCTATAGTACGTCCTGATCAATACAGCTTGTTCCTGCCAAAGATTGTGTTCATTTTTGGTTATTGGTTTAGTCTCTCACTCAATTCTGAAGTATATTATCAGTTACAGCAATGTCACTGAAAGTTAGTGGCATCTGCATATGGCAGATAAAGTCAATGTAGCTAGTGGTTTGAAATGTACCATGATTTTTCCTAATACAGAAATTTATGGGATGGCTTTCATAGATTATTAGGGTTGGAAGGGATCATCTCGTCCAACCCCCTACTCAAAGCAGGACCAATCTCCAAATGGCCCCCTCAAGGATTGAACTCATAACGCTGGGTTTAGCAGGCCAATGTTCAAACCAGTGAGTTATCCTTGGTGTGTGTGTGTATGTATATGTATAGAAAATATGTATCTAGGGATGGGCAAAGTCCAGGGTAGTGGTTCTCCAATATTTGTATTCTGAGGACCAAGCAGGAGTTGAAAAAAATACGTGGGTGAGGCGAGCAGCGTTTAGTACTCATTGCAGCAAAGTATGGTGGACCCCAGGCCAGCTCTTCAACTGGTGGAGATAAGTTTAGCTCCACTGAATTCAACAGAGCTCTGCTGATTTGCTCCTGTCGAGCAGCAGGCCCTATGTGTTCAGTGCCCAGGGTCTCTCCTCGTACACAGCATCCCTATGCCATCTTCTCTTTTTACTAGATAAGAATCCAAGAGCAGCTTAGGGAGCATCCTTATACATGCCCCCTGGAGACTGATGAAGAGCAGACGCATTGTTCCCACACCTTGCCATGCTAGGCTTTTATGGGAGCAGATCAGTGAGTGAACTCAGGGATGTCACCTTCATTTGGTGGAGATGGGTACATTGCATTTACACTGCCAACCTGTTACCCAAGAGCTGCTGCTTGGCAAGTGACTTCTGACTTGTACATACAAGGAAAATAAGCAAGAGAGGGATGTGTGGCTTCAGGATTGCAAATGGACTGTACAGCCTTTTAATTTGAGGTCACCAATTCAAACCATCTATAGGTTGATTGTGTCTTGTCGTTATAGGAGGCCTCTGTGAAAGAAATTTAGTGGGGCCAATCAATACCCAAGACACAACAAAGATTGTGCACACACACAGACAGACACACACACACACACACACACACCCTTGTTGGCAGTCTCAGCTAAGAAACCAAGGATTGAATGGGCCTGGAGATGAAATCCCTTGGAAACTGTCCCTCAGAGCCAGAAGAGAGACCCACCAATAGTCAGTTTCTGGCGAAAGCTTGCTCTGGGGCCACCCTTGTTATGTGGATCAATAGAGGACTTCATTCCCGTCAGTGAAGCACTTTTCACTAGCATTACATTCACAAACACAAACAAGACAGTGTCCCAAACTGAGACGGGCAAATACGAGGCAAAGAGAACCCCAGAAACCTACCGTGGTCTTATTCTCCTTCACCTCTACAGTCTGCTCCATTTGAGAACCGAGACTTGATAGCACAGGGCTGACCCAGAACATCCCCGCAGTTCAAAAACAAAATGAATTGCTGAAGTTCCTGAACATTTTTTTCCCTTCTTCTCAGAACTTTCATGGATAGAAATCAGGGGCAGGGTAGTAGTTTCACACCATTCTCAGCTGCCGTTTTCACAGTGCTCAGTATTAGGAAACAGTGTTACCCATGGGTTTTCCTAACAGAAAGAATCATGTAACAAGTAGAGGCACAGGTCAGCTAAAAGAGATGTGAATCTTGCTAAGCAGTTTATTAACTGCTACTCTCGGGCTGTTGGATGACTCAGGGATTTAGTAAAAAGGATGAGGAGTTTTCACATCTAGGTCAATGATCTGAAATTAGTGCAAGATGATAGTGACCAAAAGTCATTATTATATGCAAGTGCTTGCTGGCCTGTGTGAAGCTGGTGTGTTTGGAGGAAGTCTGTTCCCAAGTACCAGTTCCTACTGAAGAGGTATTAACATCACAAATAAACCCCATAAGAATTGGCCCCTTTTTGAAGGTCAAAGCAGACAAGCTAATGACTGAATGGATGTGGAACGAACTATTGGAGAAGTCATCTGACTTTAGATTAGAAAATTGTAGGTCCGTGTACCTTCTTAGGGTTACCATATTTCAGGTTCCCCAAAAGAGAAGGGAAGGCATGCTGTGGGGGGAAGAAGGGGAGTGCTCACTGGAGGTGGGTGGCAGTGTCGCTCCTTGTCATGGTGGCAGGACAGCTGGCACAAGCCAAGGACGTCAGTGCCTCCTTGCCGGACCCCCTCCCCAGGGCTGAAAGCTGGTGCCTGGGTGGGGGGGATCCGGCAGCTGTGGCTTGCAAAGGAATGGACCAATCTGCTGTGGATGCTCTGGAATGGACCAATCAGCTGCAGATGCAGGGGCAGGACCAATTGGGAAGAGGACCAGTCAGGGCTCTTTCTTTTTAAAGCAGGCTTAAAAAAGAGGCTATGTCCTCAGAAACCCAGAGGCATGGTAACCCCGAGTCATGGTCACAGTTGTCGATGTCATGAGCAGTCTCCGGGGGTGCAATCTGTTAGCGTGTGTGGCTGCTGGCTGAGAGGTTGGTGGGTTGAGCCCACACAGGGATGTGTCTTTCGCTGCCTTGTCCTATGCTGGTCAGACTAGCTGATCACCAAGGTTCTGACCTTAAAATCCATTAATCTCTTCTGTCTAGGGGAGGGCTCAGTGGCAGGGCTTTGGAGGGAGGATGGGAAACTGACCTTGCTGCCAATAATAAATCTCTTTTGTGGACGAATCACATGTGCTAGTCTCTATGACACATTTCCCCATGACCTGCACTGGCTGCCTGTTGTTTGAATTTAAGATGTTAGGTTTGACCTATAAAATCCCAAATGGCTTGAGGCTGCCCTATTGAGAGACCACCTCGCTTCTTGTGCCCCCATTGTGGTGGGCAAAGGCACTTAATCCAAATCCCCTTCAGTTTGAAAGAGAGGGAGGCCGGTGGTAGAACGTTCCCTGTGAGCTCAGTATGTTGGAGGGGCCGGTTTTCTTGCGATTTCAAGCTGAGAGCACTTGCGATGACAGAGGTGCCCCATCTTATTTTTAAATGTGAATCTAAATAAATAAATATTCATAGCAGCCAGGCCCATTAAGAGAAATTTGGAGCCCTGGTACATCACGTTCTCTGGGTCCCCCCATTTCACCCCAGTTACAGATGTTTGGGGGGGCAGCTTGAGCTTGGGGACCCGGTATATTTGTTTGCCTTTTCCCCCATCTTTAATCAGCCCTGATCACAGTTTTTTAGGTCTAAGAAATATCTCCCTTTATGAAGACAAAAAAATCTCCACCAAAGATGAATTTTGGCTTGTATCTGCAGATGGAGATTCTGAACACAGCTCTGCATTAGCATTGTTCATTGACATGAGACTAGTTGGAAAGGGAGAGACCCCACAGGCATTGCTGCCAACAATATGCTGATGATACTCAGCTGTGCTGATCTTAAGAGATGCAGCCACCCCCACTGGTACTCTGTAAGGATGCCAGCTAGAGATCAGCTCCTGGAGGAAGAGCAAACTCAGCCTGGGCAAGACCGCACTGATTCTGGCTGGAAGGGGAAAATAATTTGAATAACTGCTCAGGACACTGTCCTCCCCTTCCATGAAAGACAAATGGCTTCCACTGGTCAACGTGTTACCACGTGCTTCTTTGCATTCCCTGTTTACCTCAAACTCCTATTAACTTCAGAACTCCTGGAGCTGACACCACTTAATCTGGAAAGTCACTTGGAGAACTCCCTCAATAAATGAAAAAGCCTAGAGAAAAAAGGAAAGGGGAAATGATTGAAATGGCTTAATAAGGAGGAAATGGAAATTAAAAGACAGGACAGGAAAGTTTTGCAAAAGGTAATAATAATATAATCGACCCAAGAAAATTATTTAGTTGAAAAATATCAAAAATTGTAATGGGAAATAGTTCCAGACAGGTTAAATCTTTAAGATCACGTCAGATGTGCAGCCTATATACTGCAGGAGACAGAAATTCAATTTTTTTTCTCTTATTTTTTTCTGTTTTATAGAACAATAATTCAACAATAGTAAGAGTGGATAAGCTTAACTGGCAGGCGTTAAGAAGCTGGACAGGTAGTGAAACTGAAAGCTCCAGAACTCTATGTTCCACTGGGGGTGGAGTTTTTTACTTGTATTCAAATACCTTCATCCACATGAGCATATTCTTCATTACTATTATTATTACTCAGTTACAGTAACACAGTGTGTGTATCCATCACTTTCCTCCCTGAAACCCCTGTTGTATTGCATTCCTGCCTTGACCCACACCAGAAGTGGCTGCATTTCAGCAGTGGCGATGTAATCCCAGTATATAGGAGCTCATTATAAAGGTTTCCAGCAAGTCTTGGGGTCAGTCCTGTGTTCCTCACCCACTCATATCTTCCACTGACTTTAATGGATGTGCAAACAATGCTGTTCTGAATGTTAGGATCAAGCAACCATCTAAATGCTAAATAAAGTGATGGGACCTTACACTGTGCTCTCCATTCTCATGAAGCTGTCAAAATCCTTACTCTAACTCCTCCACAACACTACATCACTTTCTCCTTTATTAAATCATTTAGGGCCAGATTTTCAAAAGATACATAGGTACCAAGTGGGGTTTTCAAAAGTGCCGAAGTAGGTTAATTGCCTAACTCCCATTGACTTTCAACGGGACTTAGGGTATGTCTACACTGAAAAAAAAGAAGTGTTCTCTTACATCAGGTTAGCTAACAGGTTGAAACAGCAGTGAAGATGGGGCAACTCAGCTTTTAACTCAGATTAGCAGCTCAACTGAAAGCCTATAGTTAGCTAAATTGGGTTTACAACTCTGCTGTTTTTGCAGCGTATGCGTACCCTAAGTCCTGTTAAAAGAGCCAACAATACAAAAATTGAGGGAGTGGTAAGTAATGAAGGACTCTCACTGCTACAGAGCAATCTGCATCACTTGGTAAGCTGGGCGCAAGCAAACAATATGCATTTTAATATGGCCAGTTGTAAATGTATACATGTAGGGGCAAAGAATGTAGGCCATGCTTACAGGACGGGGGATTCTATCCTGGGAATCTGTGGCTCTGAAAAAGGCTCGGGGGTCATGGTGGATAATCAGCTGAGCATGAGCTCCCAGTGCAACGCTGTGGGCAAACAGGATAATGTGATTCTTGGATGCATAAACTGGAATCTTAATTCGGAGCAGAGAAGTTATTTTACCTCTGTATTTGGCACTGGTGCAACCGCTGCTGGAAAATTGCATCCGGTTCTGATGTCCACGATTCAAGAAGGATGTTGATAAATTGGAGAAGATTCAGAAAAGAGCCAAGAGAATGATCAAAGGATTGTAAAGCATGCCTTATAACGGTAGACTCCGGGAGCTCAGTTTGTTTATTTTAACAAAGACAAGTTTAGGGGGTAAATTGATCACAGTCTATAAGTACCTATATGGTGAACAAAAATTTAACAATGGGCTCTTCAACCTAGCAGACAAATCTATAACAAGATCCAATGGTTGGAAGTTGAAGCTAGACAAATTCAGACTGGAAAGAAGACTGGAACCAAATTCAGACTGCACATTTTAAACAGTGAGGGCAATAAATCATTGGGACAGTTTACCAAAGGATCTGGTCAATTTTGCATCACTGGCAATTTTTGAAATCAAGATTGGATTTTTTTAAAGGAATTCTGTAGTTCAAACAGGGCTTATTTGGGGGCTATTTGGTTTATAAAGGAGGTCAGACTAGGTGATCACAATGGCCCCTCCTTGCCTTGGGATCTATGAATATACCCTTAGGTACCTCACCTGTGTAGGCTTTTGTGTAAATCCCACAAGGTGCTTTATCTGCATCTTTAGGCTCCTAAATACCTTTGAAATCTGGCCTTCAGTGTCTGCTTTTCACTTTTTCTATTAAAGGAGTTTCAGTAATTTACATGGCATGTTGGTTTCAGAAGCAGGTTTTGTTTAAAGTACCCAATGTGGGTTTGCATTTCATTGGTGGCTGAAATTGTTTTCAAATATTTCCATGGCGTGACAGGGAAAGTATGCTGAATTTGTACAAACAAACCCTATATCTATTTAGTGACTCTAGTGCTTGGGGAAGGCTATTGGCATGACAGCTCTGATCGCAGAGGATGGACAGCAGTGAGTTCACCTTAGGGGCATGAGAAACAGTGCTTGTTTCTTCTGCTCAGACTATCAACAAGGAACTTGGATGCTAACAGGTAGAACAAGGGCAGCAACGGGGGCCAATCTGGGGGAGTTGTGATGTTTTAGACAATTGTCTGCCATGAGCTCATGTCACATAGGTTGCCTTCAGTTAGGAATGACTTTTTGGTTGCTACTAATCAAGAGTGGGTTTGAACCAGTAACCTAAAGCTTTTGATTAATTATTTTAGTTAATGAGGCAGAGAGGGATCGTTGTCAGCTGATATCTGGATCAATGAGCTACTTTCCCTGATGGCAATCACAGCTCTGGAGTCGCCACCCACTAGTAGTGTCAGTTCTTAACACATTGAGACTTCTATGGCATTACCACAGAGATTAATTTATCCCATTGAGCCTAAGTTCTCCATGTATTGTCTCCTGGAAACAATAAATTACAAGTGAAGGATCAGATAAAGTTAAAACATTCTCGGACTCATTATACCTGTATGTCTAAAACCCATTATCATTACAGCTACCAGGGAGTATTATATAGAGAGGAATATAAATCAACTTTATTAATATCATCAATCAGTCTTCATCACCATTACTGTAATACAACCATACTCACCTGCTTAAAGATAAGCACAGGCTTAAATGCTTTACTGGATCAGGGACATAAAGAAGTCAGATGAATCCATAAATTAAAAGATAGCTCCTCATTATAAGATTATGACTATTCAGATACTCGCCTGTTATTTCATTAACACCAAAGAGAAAAAGCACAAGACATTGGTTCGATTGATTGAGCAGAAGCATTTGGCTGAAGAATTTTAAGCATGTACTGATCAAGAGAGTACAAATGAATGAAGACTATAAGACGGGGGGAGGAGGGGAATGTCAACGCCGTCTAGAAAGTTTATTCCAGGCTTTGGACGTGAGAACACTAAACACAAGTCCATTGCACATGCCCTGCTAATGCTGCTCAGTGGCAGATGTCCTCATTCATGTGGCGTCCCAGAGTGGGCATCATTACAGTCTTTGGGTAAAATTCCAGTGCCATCAACTTCTAAGGCCAAGATTTTCATCTCTGGATTTTAATGCACCAAAGTATTTTGTATTATGATGATTATTTGCAGTAATTCCTAGGAACCCTTGTCATAGACTCCATGACAAGTAGTAGGGGGAGGGATAGCTCAGTGGTTTGAGCATTGGCTTGCTAAACCCATGGTTGTGAGTTCAATCCTTGAGAGGGCCACTTAGGGTTCTGGGGCAAAAATCAGTACTTGGTCCTGCTAGTGAAGGCAGGAGGCTGGACTCAATGACCTTTCAAGGTCCCTTCCAGTTCTAGGAGATAGATATATCTCCAATTATTATTATTTGAATAAATTGCCTAGGGAGGTTGTAGAATCTCCATAGCTGGAGATATTTAATAGTAGGTTAGATAAATGTCTATCAGGGATGGTCTAGACAGTATTTGGTCCTGCCATGAGGGCAGAGGACTGGACTCGATGACCTCTTGAGATCCCTTCCAGTCCTAGAATCTATGAATCGATGATGCTAGGCACTGTACAAATACACTGTCTGTGTGAGTTGGAAGCAGAAAGCCAGCAGTAGCATCCAGTAAATCCTGCTGAAAGTCAGAGAAGCACAAATGCCTAGCCCTATCAGGAAATGTGTCACCATATGTCCTATGCTTTTCCAGGAATACCTGGGCAGGAGGATCCCAAAATAAAAAAAAGCAGGCGGGGGGAAGGGGAAGTGTTAGGCTATAGATATTCAGGCCTGTCTGCAAAGGCCTAGACTTTAAGAATTTAGATGTATTCTTATCATTTAGCTGGTTACAGAGGTGCAAAACAAGAATCAAAATCATAGTCTGCCTGTTTATAGGTCTTCTAGCTCTAGGATAGTCTAAGGCTTCGTTCTTAGGCTAAAGCCTTTGGCTAAACAGCAGCGGCAGCCATAAACTGGAAAGCGAATGGTCATGTCTTCCCCAGTCACACTGAAATAAGATCGTTTGGGCTGTTAAAAAGGTGATCCAATCTATCACCTCCAGAGAAAGGGAAGAGCCTAGAAGATTTTTTTTAAAAAAAACATAGTTTGATAGCATCCTGTCTGGCAAGAACTCACTTATCAATAGCTGGGGTGTAAAATCCTCATTTCTTTGTTGTTCTATCACTGTAGTCCCCACTTAGAATCATAGAATTGGAAGGGACCTCAAGAGATCATCTAGTCCCAAACCCCCTGCTCAAAGCAGAACCAATCCCCAAATTGCTCCCTTAAAGATTGAACTCATAACCCAAGGTTTAACAGGCCAATGCTCAAACCACTGAGCTATCCCTATTGTTTGTCTGTATAATCTCTAAAAACCAACAAAGAGTCCTGTGGTACCTTATAGACTAACAGATGTATTGGAGCATGAGCTTTCGTGGGTGAATACCCACTTCGTCGGATGCAGATGATGATGCATCTGACAAAGTGGGTATTTACCCATGAAAGCTTATGCTCCAATATGTCTGTTAGTCTATAAGGTGCCATAGGACTCTTTGTTGCTTTTTACAGATCCAGACTAACACAGCTACCCCTCTGATACTTGTATAATCTCTGTCTGGTTCTGTGCTTATTTCTGTTCGCTGTATACTTCATTTTGTTGGGTGGTGGTGGGATATAATTGGTTAGCTAATCATGTTACAATATGTTAGGATTGGTTAGTTAAATTTCAGTAAAATGATTGGTTAAGGTAAAGCTAAGCAGAACTCAAGCTTTAGTCCACAGTCAATCAGGAAGTGGGGGTGGGGGGTGGGATTGGAATCATGTTTTGCTAAGGGGAGGAATAGGAACAAGGAATGGGAACAGAGACACAGGCAAGGCTCTGTGGTATCAGAGCTGGGAAGGGGGACACTGAGGAAGGAAATTGGAATAATTTCTTGCTGGAAGTTCACCCCAATAAACATTGAATTGTTTGCACCTTTGGACTTTGGGTATTGCTGCTCTCTGTTCATGCGAGAAGGACCAGGGAAGTGAGTGGGTGAAGGAACAGGCCTTCTAACAGTGTGGCCCTGAGAGGAGGCTAAGAGAGACAGTTTCTTTTGGGCAGAGTACTGGCTGAAAGTAGGGTTGGATTTCTGAACAAGGAAAATGCCTCCTGATGTTTGATTCCTGCTATGTTCCAGGAACTAGGACATTATGTACATTCTTTGTAAATAAAAAAGATTGCACCAAGAAATACCTGACTCGATAATCAATTTCTCCTAATGGAAACAATCTGGAAAGGCCCCTATAGTAGGAAGAGCGCCTGAAACATAAGCCCATGTATCTGAGGCCTGGGCTAAAGTAGTCCAGACCTTGCTGACAGAAAGCAAAGTTAGGTTGTGAGCAAGAGGCAGGCCCTCCTCACAGAATTTGACAAGCATAGGGTTGATATTGTAAAAACACATATTCCCGAGAGGTGCTAGGCACAAAACACTCACACAAACACATTCCAGAACAGGTACCAGAACACCCTGATAAACACATTCCCCAAAGATAACAGGAACACGCTGACCCATCTTAAGTATAAGATTAGGATGACAGCATGATGAATATAGATGTTTTGATTGAACCTACAGGTATAAGGCAATGGGTGGCGCCTTAATACGTCAGAGGGTGGCACCCTGATCTGTCAAGGGTGATATGTAGCTTGTTTGTATTAGTGTATAAAGATGAATCTCAGCGGGAGTGCCTTTTCCAGGCGAGAGGGCAGTGGAAAGTCCCGCCACTGACTGAGCTGCATCCACGGTCATGGGCATACATGTGCTAGTGTAACTGTAGCCATTGATCCGGGGATCTAGGGCCGTGCTTTGCTGACAATAAACCTAAGTGCCTCTGCACCTTAATGGATTTTGTAGCTTCACTGGGATTTCATTGGGCGGTTCGCGCGAGATCTGGTATGCCAGGTATCTGCGCAGAGCTGGGAAAACACAACACACACACACACAGCCGAACACCTGACGACAGCCCCAAATATTGGCTAATGTGTCAGGCCAAAAGGGGCAACACAGGCAATGCAGGGGGAGCAGGAGAAGGGGAGGTCCTTCATTTAAAGAGTTAGCAGAGTCTGCTTCACAGCAAGAGGCAGCACTGTTACAGTCTCTTGGCTTTTCCCCCTGACTTACACCCATTGAGAAAACTTCTGTGAATGTGTGCAGTGCCTTGGTATCATTGTATGTGCAATGCCAGGTATCTGATTCTGATGCCACAGAACCAGAGTGGTTGCAGCTCATTGTATTCTTGCATCCCCTCCCGCCCCAAATCACAAATCCAGGAAAGGGAAGATGTGCGTCTGCACTGGAGCTTGTTTCATTTTTAATAGAAAGCTAGCTTTATGTTTCATGCATCGAAAGCATATTTAAGGGGGAGGTGTTACAGAGGAATAGGCTATTTAAGGTATTTAATGCTCAGGGGACTGCCAGAGACTAGATCAATAGGAAATGTTCTGCAAATATTCATGGGAAATCTATCTTCCAGCACCTGGTCAGTCTGTTAATGACAACCTGCTCAGATTACAACATAGGAGGTGTCCTCCAAGAGCAAACTGTTGTTTCATTAAGGCTGGTTTCCTGCCTCCAGCTGTGGCCAGTGGCCTAATGATTGAGAGGAATAAGACATCTTCATTTTCCCACCACAGTGAGAAAATCCCAGATCCAAACTCCCTAGACATTTGGGGATCAGGTCCTTGATTCTGCAGCTGACCCTTTCTCTATACTGGGCAAAAAACAATCCCCCCCACTCCAACCAGCTACCCCTGAAATGTGCCTATATTAATTCCAGCTTCGAAGCTTGACATTCCAGCCCCTTCCTAACAAATTATAAAGCACTTGGGGCCGGGCCATGTCTACTCAGAGATGCTGCTGGAAAGGCCAGCAGGAATGAAATATTTGTAATGGAACTTTTTTCTGGTTTCATAACCTAACACCTTTGTGAGAACTGTGGAACCCTGGAGGGTGTTAGAATTCATTTGAAACACCTTTTGAAGGGCACGGAAATTGTGGGTTGCAGAGCTGCTTGTGTGAGGGCTGTCATTGCTAAATTGTGCCAAGTACTGTACTTTACATATTCGTCTTTCATAATCGCCTCTTCTTACAAAAGAGTTGAACCTCTTGGTTTCAGACAAGTCAAAGGCACTTGCATTCATTTAGGACCAAGTCAGTGGCAAGTCTGAAGTTTAAAAACTAGCCGCTTGTTGCTATGCTGCAGTTTGAACCCACTGCCCCTTGTTGTGTCCAAGTCATAAACAGATAGTTAAGGGTTAATGTCTCTTTTACCTGTAAAGGGTTAACAAACAGGGACCCAAACACCTGACCAGAGGACCAATCAGGAAACAAGATACTTTCAAATCTAGGTGGAGGGAAGCCTTTGTTTGTGGGTTTGGGGGTTTGCTTTGTTCTCACTAGGCTCTGAAAGTGACCACACATACCTACAGGCTCTCTAATCTTCCGTTCCAATTTTGTAAGTACAAAAGTAGAAAGACAGTTTAGTCTTTTTAATTGTTTTTCTGTATTTGCAACTGTGTATCTGGCTGGTAGAGTTTTACTGTGTATTTGGGTGAAAGTATTCTAAATTGTATTTCTGCTGGAGAAAGCTTTCTTTCTATTGTCTATAAGCTGAAAGACCCTGTAACTTTTTACCATCTAAATTGCAGAGATAGACCCTTTATTTTTTCTTTCTTTTCATTAAAAGTTTTGCTTTTAAGACCTGTCTGATTTTTCCCCTTGTTGAGGCTCAAGGGAATTGAGTCTGCACTTAACAGGGAAGGAGAAGGGAGGGGGAGAAAAAGTAGGGGAGGGGAACCCACCTGATTTCCCTGTGTTGTGATTCAAAAAGTTTGAATCACGGTGATCTCCTAGTGTACCCAGGGCGGGAAAGATCTGAAAGGAAGAAAGGAGAAGGGGGAATCCCCTTGTTTAGATTCACGGAGCTTGAATCTGTATATTTCTCCAGGAGCCCAGGGAGGGAACACCTGGAGGGGAGGAGGGGGAAGGGAAATGGTTTATTCCCCTTTGTTGTGAGATTCAAGGAATTTGGGTCTTGGGGCCCCCAGGGAAGGTTTTGGGGGAGACCAGAGTCTATCAGGCGCTCTACTCTAAGTCCTGATTGGTGGCAGCAGTACAGGATCTAAGCTGGTAATTAAGCTTGGGGAATTCATGCTAGTACCCATATTTTGGACGCTAAGGTCCAGATTAGGGAATTATACTATGACAGCCTTCTGTGGAAAGAGAGAACAACTTTTCTCCATCTTTTTTATGTCAGCCTTTCAAATATTTGAAAACCACTATCATGTACTCCCTTAGTCTCCTCTTTTCCAAACTAAACATACCCAGTTCCTTCAGCCTTTGCTCATCTGGCTTGCATTCCATCCCTATGATCATCTTTGTCGCTCACCTCTGGATCCTTTCCAGTTTCTCTGCATCCTTTCTAAACATTGGTGACCAAAACTGAATACAGTACTCCAGTTGAGGCCTAGCCAGCCCTCAAGTAGAGCGTTACTATCACCTCCTGTGATTTGCATGCTATGCCTCTGTTAATGCAACCCAGAATTGCATTTGCTTTTTTTGCAACAGCATTGCATTGTTGACTCATATTGAGGTTGTGATCCACCACAACTCCCAGATCCTTCTAAGCTGTGCTGCTGCCAAACCAGTTATCCGCCAGTCTGTATTTGTGCATTTGGTTTTATTTCCCTAAGTGTAGCACCTTACATTTGTCTTTGTTGAATTTAATTTTGTTGTCTACAGCCCAGTTCTCCAATTTATCAAGATCCCTTTGAATTTTAGTTTTATCCTCCAAGGTGTTTGCCATAACCAGCTTTGTGTCATCTGCAAATTTCATCAGTGTGCTCTCTACTCCTACATCCAGGTCATTAATAAAGATGTTAAATAACACAGACCCAGAACAGATCCCTGTGGAACCCCACTTGAGACCTTCTTCCAATCCAACATCATTCCATTAATGTTACTCTTTGTTTGCGGTTGTTTAACCAATTTTGTATCCACTCAATGGTTGTTCTACTGAGCCTGCATTTCTCTAGCTTACCTATGAAAATGTCATGTGGGACTGTGTCAAAAGCCTTGCTAAAGTCCTGCTATATTATGTCCACCCAACTCCCCCTATCCACCAAATCAGTTACCCTGTTAAAGAAGGAAATCAATTTGGTTTGGCATGATTTGTTCTTAGTAAATCCATGCTGGCTGCTAGTGATCAACCCTTCATCCTCCAGGTATTTGTAAAATGAACATTTAAATATTGCTGTGGTAGCTTTTCAGGTATCGAAGTCAGGCTGACTAGTCTATAGTTCCTCAGCTCCTCCTTCTTCCCCTTTTTAAAGATGGGTGTAATCAGACATCACCGGTGTGGTGCTCTGCTCTATCCAATGCTGGTAACAGTTGGCTGCGTGTGTGTGTTCCCTCTGTGTGCTGCCCCGGCTCTGCAGACCGCTGGCACAGCAGACCCCAAGAGAACTCCCAATGACCACAGACTTCCATAAGATACAAAGGTACCCCGCCAAGTTTATTGTCCAACGAAGCATAGTAATAGTTTCTCGCAGACTCTACAGGATATACTACGAATATGTGCCCCCTGACAATGGACCAGCTCAGTCCGTGGCGGGATTCTCCAAGGCCCCCTAAACCAGACAAAGACAAGTCTTCAGGGGTACATTTTTATACACAGGTACAAACAAGTTACTCATCACTTTAGATGTATAGAGATGCAACCCCTCTACATGTTAGAGTGCCACCTCTCACCTTGTACATGTTGGTTCAAACAAAATAACTCTAGCCATCATATTACCCTCCTGCCTCCGTCTTTAGGATGGATCCGCATGTTCCTTGTTATCTATGTGGAATGTGCTAGTACCGGAATGTTCTGGTACCACCCTGACATATGTTCATATTACTAGAGCTTAGTATCTTTTAGGTATGTGTATAATTGCAACATCAGCTTTCTTCTTGCCAGCTTCTGTGGGCAGGGCCTGCCTCTGGCTCACAGCTGAACTTTGTTTTATGTTAGTAAAGTCTTGACCATTAGTTTAGTTAAGGCCTTAGGCCTCATACCAGGCCTCTGATAACAAGAGTTTATGTTTCAAGGCCTCATCTCACCACATTGGGCAATATGTTAGCCCTTCTCCACTCTTCTGAGACCTCTCCTGTCATCCATCAGTGTGCAAATATTATTGCCAATGGCTCCAAGATTTCTTCAGCTAATTCCTTCAGTACCCTGGGGTGAATAGCATCAGTCCCTGCTGACTTGAATTCATTCAAATTAGTCAGCAGACCTCTGACGTGTCCTTTACTTATCCTGATCTGCATCTCTTCCCCTTTGTTGTCTATGATAAATTTTCTAGTTGTCTGATCACATGTTGTTTTTTGTGTGAAGATGAAAGCAAAGTAGGCATTAAGCAGCTCCGCCTTCTTATCATTTTATTACCAGCTCATCTGCGTCATTGAGCAGCGAACCCACACTATTCTAGATCTTTCTTTTTTGTCTGACATATTTGTAAAACCCCTTCTTGTTGTTCCTAACATTTCTTGCCAGTTGTAACTCATTCCTTGCCTTGGCTTTCCTGATATTGTCCCTACACACTCATGCTATTCTCATGTATGTATGCTTCCTTAGTGACATGCTCCTCTATATCCATTTCCTGTATACATCCCTTTTGGTTTTTATATAACTAAAAAGCCTCTTGTGTGGCCGTATTGGTCCCCTGTGGCTCTTCTTATCTTTCCTCTGCATCAAAATAGCTTGATGTTGAGCCTCTAGTATTACATCTTTTAGGAACTGCCAGCCCCCTTCGACTCCTTTTCTTTCTAATTGGTCTGTCCATGGGACTTTGCCTGCTATTTCTCTGAGTTGGTCGACATCTGCCTTTTTGAAATCCAGCATCCTTATCTTGCTGTTCTCATGTCCTCCTTTCCTTAGGAGCTTGAATTTTATTGGATCATGATTACTTCCTCCCAAGTTCCTCAACACCTTCACATTCACAACCAAATTCATCCCTGCTGATCAAAAGCAGATCCAAAATGGATGAGCCCCCAGTTGTTTCCCTACGTATGCTAAGAACTTGCAGGACATATTGTGTTTTGCTATTTTAGTCTTCCAACAGAAGCAACGGAGGAGGAGATGGAAGCGACGGAGGAGGAGAAGGACCTTGGGGTATTGGTCGATAGCAGGATGACTATGAGCCGCCAATGTGATACGGCTGTTAAAAAAGCAAATGCGATTTTAGGATGCATTAGGCGAGGCATTTCCAGCAAGGATAAGGAGGTGTTAGTACCATTATATAAGGCGCTGGTGAGACCCCATCTGGAATATTGTGTGCAGTTCTGGTGTCCCATGTTCAAGAAGGATGAATTCAAACTGGAACAGGTCCAGAGACGGGCTACTAGGATGATCTGAGGAATGGAAAACCTGCCTTATGAAAGGAGACTCAAAGAGCTTGGCTTGTTTAGCCTGGCCAAAAGAAGGCTGCGGGGGGATATGCTTGTTCTATATAAATATATCAGGGGCGTTAACGTTAGGGAGGGAGAGGAATTATTTAAGTTTAGTTCTAATGTAGGCACGAGGACGAATGGGTACAAACTGGATATTAGGAAGTTTAGACTTGAAATTAGACGAAGGTTTTTAACCATTAGGGGAGTGAAGTTTTGGAACAGCCTTCCGAGGGAAGTAGTGGGGGCAAAAGACTTATCTGGCTTCAAGACTAAGCTTGATAAATATATGGAGGGGATGTTATGATAGGATAGTTTAATTTGGGCAATTGATCTTGGATTATCACCAGATAGGTCTGCTCAATTGTCTGCGGGGAGATGTTGGATGGGATGGGAACTGAGTTACTGCAGAGAATTCCTTCTTGGGTGCTGGCTGGTGAGTCTTGCCCACATGCTCAGGGTTTAGCTGATCGCCATATTTGGGGTCGGGAAGGAATTTTCCTCCAGGGCAGATTGGCAGGGGCCCTGGAAGTTTTTCGCCTTCCTCTGCAGCGTGGGGCATGGGTCGCTTGCTGGTGGATTCTCTGCAGTTTGAGGTCTTCAAACCAGTTTTGAGGATTTCAATAACTCAGTCCTGGATTAGGGGTTGTATAAAAGTGGGTGGGTAGGGTTCTGTGGCCTGCCTTGTGCAGGAGGTCAGACTGGATGATCATATTGGTCCCTTCTGACCTATGAGTCTATGAGATAGCAGGGAAGTTAAAATCCCCCATTAATATTAGCTCATGTCTGTTAGTTAATCTTGTTACCTGCTTGAAGAATGCCTCATCCACTTCCTCTTCTTGGTTTGGTGGTCTATAATAGACCCCCACCATAACATCCCCCCTATCTTTTCCCTTTTAATCTTCACCCAGAGACTCTCAGTAAGTCTGCTGCTCATTTCTTCTTTGTCCTTGGAACAAGTGTATATATTCTTGATGTACAGCACACCACCTCCTCCTTTTTTTCCATACCTATCCTTCCAGAACAAGCTATATCCTCCAATGCTGGTACTCCAATCATGATGTATAGGCTCCAGCTGGTACAGATTGTGGCTTCCTGCCTTCTCCTTGGGTTAGGTCTTTAAGAACACATCTAGCCTATGCTCAAGTCCCTCCACTGGTTCCCAGAATTTCAGATGCCAGTTGAAGGCTTTGGTCCTCATCTTGAAAGTGATTAATGTATCAAACCCCAGTTCTATTAAAGACTGAATTTCAATCTATGAACCACTGAAACAGTTGGTACAACATAGCTAGCACAAAGCGTTTTTGGTCAAGAGGCTCCAGCTATGGAACAAACTCCCAGAATTAGATCAAGCGATTTGTCTTTATGAACCAATACAAACCTTCCTCTTCAAAAAGCCTTTCCACTATAGCAAGAATAACACAGCTATCTATCCAAACAGCCTCTCAAATCCCCCAAAGATGTGGCTCCATAACTACACTGGTAAGGCTCAGATACTGATTAGAGTTAGTGCTCATGTCAGTGCTCTGTGGCATCCTATATTAATGTGACTTGTGCTCATGTAATTTACAATATATATCTTGGCTCCATATTTAGTTACCATCACAAATGGAACATGCTTGTTGTGGCACAATTGTAATCCAAGAGCTAAATGGCACATCGATTCTTTTATGCTTGCAGAACAGTTGGCTTGGCTTGGTTTGCCTTTTTAGGCATCTAGACACCGTTGTGATGAAAAAAACCAAGATGAGATACTCAAAAGCAGCTCAACATTTTGTTGAAACTTTCCAAATATATTCTCCTTTGGGCTGAGTGAACACAGGAGAAATTTCAAATGTAAATAAAGTTATGGAAGCAACAAACTGTGCTTAATAAGGTGCATCATGAATGGACAGAGATCCTGAATCACAAAAGAAGGTCCCAAGCAAAGGCTGTGGAACAGCATTAAAGAAGTGAATTATTGGATAAAGCTCAGAATCTTGGACACTGAGCAGAATCTAGATAGCTATTGAACAGTCCTAGAATAGAGGAGGATTCTGCCCATTGCCACCACTGACTATAATAACAAGCCATGAGTCCACAGAATCTGAAAGAGAGAGAATGCTGACACGTATAGTTAAAGAAGGTGCAGGTTTTCCATTGCTCTACAATTTTTGGATGGAACCAATTGGTGTTAAATTTTGCTACCCACACTGCACTTCCAGCTAACAACTCTGTTGGGGTTTGATGGTGCTGGGAAGACAGTGAGCTTACTTGTGGATACAGTAAAAAAGTTTTCTTTATATGCTGGGCAGGGAGAGGGGTTCTTTAAAAGAACTTGCTGCTAGAATTTGAGTGCAATGCAAATGCAGAATGTAACATGGGCGCGACCTCACATGTTGGGAATTCTTCATAATTGATGTGTTTCTTCTGCTGCAATGTGTACCCTTATCCAATCCAGCTGTTACTTCATTAGACCAAATGATGGTACAAATCTCTGTGGATAGGATACATCTGGTGTATGAATACGTAATGATATTTCTCTTAAGGCATTGTATGAATGCCCAGGTAATTGTGGCATTTGGGAACAAGGAAGAAGATGCTTTATCTAGGTCAAATAAAAAAAACCCAAAGCTTCCAAGTTTGCTGGGACTAAAACTAGGACATGTTCAGGCCACTAGCTCCTCTGAGGTATATATTTTCAGGGACTAACTTTTCTCTATTTCCTGTCTAGAAATAGGAAGAACAACCAAAAAGTACAAATGCACCAAGGAGTGCTAGAGGCTGCTCCATGCAGGGACACTTTTCAGGGGCTCCATGGGATCATTTACTTTTCATTTGTGTCCTTCTAAGTTTCATTTTGTGTTTCAGGTTCAAATGAATCCACTTCAGAGCAAAGCGGAGTTGGAACTGCTGAGTTTCACCCACATTTGCACAGATAAAACCTATATATGTCACGTGGTTTTGACACCAAATCATGCAGTTCACTCTACATTTCCTTCCTCCACCCATAATTCTTTTTCATTTGCTTGGTTTTCTGTGCTTCCAAGATCTGGAGCAACATTGGATGAACTGAAATGACACAAAGAAAGCCTACACTTTCTTATATTCCCATAGGGTATGTCTACACCAGGGGTCGGCAACCTTTCAGAAGTGGCATGCTGAGTCTTCATTTATTCACTCTAATTTAAGGTTTCATGTGCCAATAATACATTTTAATATTTTTAGAAGGTCTCTTTCTATAAGTCTATAATATATAACTAAACTATTGTTGTATGTAAAGTAAATAAGGTTTTTTAAGATGTTTAAGAAGCTTCATTTAAAATTAAATTAAAATGCAGAACCCCCAGACCAGTGGTTGGGACCCAGGCAGTGTGAGTGCCACTGAAAATCAGCTCGCATGCCGCCTTTGGTACGTGTGCCATAGGTTGCCTACCTATGCTATCATGGGAAATGTAATTCCCAGCTTGGGTAGATATACAAGAACTAGCTTTGATCAAGCTAGCATACTAAAAATAGCAACATAGCCATGGCAGCTTGGGCTAACGGCTCAAGAACAATCCAATCTGAGATCCTAGGTTTGCGTTTGCATGGCTAGTCCATGCCATGGCCCCTACCGCTGCAGCCAGACTGCTACTTTTACTGATCTAGCTCAGTCAAAGCTAGCACATGTACATCTACTCAAGCTGCAAGTTACAACTCCAGCTGCAGTGCGGGTGTACCCTGTTGGCTGCTCTTCCTTCTACAAGCTCTAGCGACCTTCCCCCTCATTCTGTATGTTATGCTCTCCAATCAGTGGGGGAGGTCTATGTGTGTTGAGGTTCTGGGAATGGAGGGGGTCTGTCTGGGACACTGTACAGTGGTGATGGTGGGGCTGTGGGGGGGATGTGCAGTGGACTTAAGGGTATAGAGGGTCCAGTGGGGCACTGGGCATAAGAGTCTGTGGAGGATCTTTGGGCAGTGGGGCGCTGGACAATGGGAGTGGTGTGCAGGGCACTGGACTGTTGTAGTGGGCACTTGTGGGGGGTCTCTGGGCAGGAGGGCGCTGGGCATAAGGGATCAGAGGGGCACTGGGTAAGGCAGCACAGTGCGCAGCTCGGGCCCTCCCCCGGGGGGATGGGACACGCTCACAGCACAGGGCCGGGCAGCTGTCGGTTTGAAAACAGAGCCCTTGCACTGGGCTGGGCCGAAGGGGCCAACCCCACAGCACTGGGCCCCATTGGCCCCGGTGAGCCCCTTACTCTGGGGACTGACCCTTCCTACCCCCACCCCGCCTTGCCCATTTCCCCCATGTTAGGCCTCAACTGGAGTATTGTGTCCAGTTCTGGGCACCGCATTTCAAGAAAGATGTGGAGAAATTGGAGAGGGTCCAGAGAAGAGCAACAAGAATGATTAAAGGTCTTGAGAACATGACCTATGAAGGAAGGCTGAAGGAATTGGGTTTGTTTAGTTTGGAAAAGAGAAGGGGACATGATAGCAGTTTTCAGGTATCTAAAAGGGTGTCATCAGGAGGAGGGAGAAAACTTGTTCACCTTAGCCTCCAATGATAGAACAAGAAGCAATGGGCTTAAACTGCAGCAAAAGAGATTTAGGTTGGACATTAGGAAAAAGTTCCTAACTGTCAGGGTAGTTAAACACTGGAATAGATTGCCTAGGGAAGTTGTGGAATCTCCATCTCTGGAGATATTTAAGAGTAGGTTAGATAAATGTCTATTAGGGATGGTCTAGACAGTATTTGGTCCTGCCATGAGGGCAGGGGACTTGACTCAATGACCTCTCGAGATCCCTTCCAGTCCTGGAGTCTATGAGTCTATGTGGGCTCACAAATATGTTTGGCATCAAGCCCACAAAAGGTTAATCTGCCCCTGCCCCTCAGTCTTCTCTCCTCCAAATGAAACGTCACTCACAACATCTCCTCTTGGCAGAGATGCTGTGAGGATCATGTTTGAACCATGCTCACAACCGGGCCCATGTAAGTAGCTCTCTAGTTTTACAGTTTGCCACCTCTCAGGTTGATCAGCTCATACCGGTAGAATACAGCATGTCCTTTCAATAGTGATAACTATCTTCCACTCATACAGCACCTTTTGTCCAGAAGGATCCCAAAGTGCTTTAAAAACGCTATGTACCATACGACAATTTTACTCACCAAAGGAAATGACGCTGCCTCCATATGAAATGTCAGTGCAAATATCCACAAAACATTCAAATTCATCTGACGTGCAGCCGGCAGTTGTTTTACAGCATGTAGCAATATCATGAAACCAGATAGGACAGGAAGTGAAAAAGACTTTAAGCGTAAGCACTTCCTGTTTTATCTCATGACTCCTTATCTAGTCATGTTGGTTGCTTTTCCAGCTACCTTCCATGCCCGGACCATGGAAGATCCATCAATTTACACCAATATTCATTACCAACCTGTAACGTACACCTTCACACAGCCTGTGACTTTGCTCTTCTTTATTCCCGTCCAGTGTCTCAATTCTGCAAGTTGATTCACTTGTTTCTATAACCTTATTGTGTTAAATGTTCTAAGTTGTTCCCTTTCACCTGATGCACTGTTTGTCTTGTCTCATCACTTTTAAGACATTAACAATTGCTCTTAAGGGATCTGTGGCCCCAACTATTGAAAATCCTTTTGAAAAAGACTCAACCAGTTCAGAATTGTTCTGTCTTTTAAGTTTGATCGAGCTCTAGTAAAAGTTCAGCAAACCTCTTAAGGATGGTAAGTGAATGAATCCACACAAATGATTTCTCCAGCCATAGGAAAAATATTCAAGTTGGTTACTTTTAACTGAATTATGGGCAAGAATTATGCACTGAAGCTAGGACTAAACTGCCCCGCAGGTCGGCCTACAGGGGTGCAAATAGCAGCGTGTGCCAGAGCACTGCCCCGTAACTCTCCTGTGTGGATGCTGCAGGCAGGAACTAAAAGGTTCCTCGTTCACATTAACACAGTCTTCTTCAAAAAGACTTAATGCAAAGAAGGAACCTTTAGTTCATGTCCAGAGCATCTACATGGAGACTCACTTTGGTGTGCATTACTATTCCTATACCTGTAACCTGAAGTGTGAGGCACTGCAGACAAGCCCTTGGTGCCTGCTTCAAAGCCCCCTTTTTGCTTGCTTGCTCTCTCGCTCTCTCGGAGAGGTAGAGATAAGCAAAACTGATTCTGGAAGTGAAAGTACGGTCTTGTGGTTAACACACTGGACTGGGAATGAGGAGATTTGCATTCATTTCCTGACTGTCACAAAACTCCTGTGTGACCTTGGACAAGTCACTTAGGGCCAGATTTTTAAAGGTAGTTAAGCACCTAAATATACCTTTGAGGATCTGGACCTCAGTCTCTATGTGCCTCAGTTTCCCATTTGTAAAATGACGCTAGCAATACTTCCTTGCTTCTTCTCACTCCCCTACCCCACTGCCCCCATTTTGTCTACTTAGATTGAAAGCACTTTGGTGCAGGGACTGCCTGTTAATATGTGTTTGTACAACACTCAGAACAATCAGAGCCTCATCTCAGATAAGGTCTGCTGAAGATACTGTAATATTAATAAGCAAACAATAACAGCACCCAACTTTGAGGAAATTTGGGTCCAAACTTCACAGCTGATCCCTCTACCTATAATGGGCTGAAGCAAAAATCTGGATCTGAACTTTAGGGAAGTTTGGATACACATGGGATCTAAACGTTGCTATTTGGTCCTGTCCCTACTAAAACTAGCCACCTCTGTGGCATGGCATCCCTTGATTTGTTGCAAAACGCTAGCAAAGCACAATCTCTCATAATAAAATACAAGAAACAAAAAATCAGACAGGTGGATATGAGGGAGAGGGAAGAGTGGCTATAAACATATAGCGGGATAGTGAACGGCACAATGGTTTGTTGGCATTGTAAATTCTTATTGCAGGGATGGAATGAAAAGAAGCCCAGATTCTGGTCCACCACGAAGGCCTTCAAGGATATGATTCTGATATCTTTACTCATCTAACTCCAAGCTTGGGCCCATTGATGCTTCCTGGAGTAACATACTAGTCTGTGTAAGTAAGACTCTTGCCCTAAGCAAGAAGGATTAGGTGAATCACAATTTTATTGGTGGCGGGGGGAAGCTTCGCTTCAGAAATACATGGTTGTACACAGTGAATTTCCTTTTAGACACCTCTTTCTGCCTTGGACTATGGAGCGTTCACAGAGGTTAGTAAATTAATCAAGTCACCAGTTCTACATTAATCTCTACTATGGCATACAATGCCATCACTATCCAATTAATATATACTTGAATAAAATACCCTTTTTTCTGCAGTTCAGCAAAACAACACTTAAACCATTCCATGAACTGAGCTGAACCTCCCCTTCCCCACCCCGCAAAATGCAAGGGGTCTGTGATGGGATATATAAACCCCACAGTGGGATAGAAGGGGTTAAGGTGCAGTTCTGGGCCCAGGTTCCTCCGCCCCACTGCACCTGCAGAGCCTGTTCCAGCTGATGGAGGAGCTTAAAAGAGAGCCAGATGGCTCAGAAGTGGGCAGACAGATAAGGAGAACAAGTCTGTGTTGGGAGCTTCTGAGTCAAGGCCTCGTTGGAACCCTGGCTGCAGGGGAGAGGTCTGCAAGTGGCAGCTACCCCAGACCAAGGACCAGCCTTTCTAGGACTAGGGAACCCTTCACTCTGACTTCTAGTGGAGCATTTGCAAGACTTTTGACCATACACTGGACTGGGAGGGTCAGTGGTAAGAAATGTCTCAACCACTCTGGGGTATTTGCTACCACAAGCTGTTGTAGGGCGCTAGGTCAGAACCAAGTGGAGAGGGAGGACCCAGACTCCCCTACAACCACCCTCTTCTTCTGTGGGGACATTGAACTATATATATTTTGTTGGACTCTGTTACCCCTTAAGGGGATGGACTTCATTGGTGACCAGGCCAGAAGGCCGAGTCACTACCTACCAAAAGGGGCACTGCCACAGTGTCTGAGTAATTGCTGGCAAAGGATGCCAGAGGCGGGGGAGAGTCGGACCCAGTGACTTAACTACTAGGCAACCCCACCGGTAAGCCCAGCTCCCATCACGGAGTCACAGTGGATCTCATGCAGCTACTCCACAGAGGGTCATGCATCTGCTCAAACAGAAGCAAAGAGGTAAAAGGGCATGCAATAGCCAAGTTGAGCAATAGTCAAGAATTACACCAAAAGCCCATTCTTAGGACTCTTTGATCTTCCAGTACCTGGAAGGCTGTTGCCCGTGTCCATGGGAGACCAAGTCGCATGAAATCCTGGTCTTTGTCTTGTAAATCCAGCAAGATCTCATCAATGATCAGCATGAACCATCTCCTATCCACCCATGCAGTTTTGAAGGTGGCACAAGGTTCTCTTCCATGGTGTGCAATTATTTTGGGGTATGTAAGGGTTAAATAAAGACTTGAGTAACTGCTATCATGGTAATAGAGTGTAAAGGCACAGGCAGGCACTGTCTCTCCGCTTGACAGATAAAGTTGCCACCTTTTTCCCTTACCTTATGCATGTTAAGGATAGATAAGCGTTGCTGCTGCCTGAGAAATATGGTTGTCTGAAGGATCCCCTCCGTGTGAAGAAGTGCTATTTCCCCCCTCCCTTCCTCTCCCAGCTACATAAACGAGCTCAGGGCCATGGCCCCTTCCTCCCTCCCCTGTGAACTGCTGATTAAGGGAAATTGTGGCTACAATTACTGCAAAGAAATGTAACTTCAAGGTAAAAATGCCTCTATAATATGCTTAATGCTGTAAACTGTAAACAGGGGTGGGTATGATTATATTCAGTATATAGCCATTAATATTCATTAGATGGGCATCATATTACTAAATAAGGGTTGTGAGGGCGTTGTGGTCAATGTGAGTATTTACATATTAGCTTAGATAAAAGGAGTGTGATGTGACTAATTTGGGGCTTACTTGACGATTGGGTCTAGGGGAACAAATACTGCAATAAAGAAGCCAGTTTACTCAATCCGCCTCTGGGTCCTCCTGCTCTTTCTTTCCATCTCTAACCATTATGTTCTTTGCTATGACAATCAAAGGTCAGTGCAGGTGAGATGAGGGAGTGGAGACAAAGAGAAGGTCTGTAAGGAAGATCCAGTCTGGTTGCAGGCTGCATTTAGGTTTTGTTGTGTATTAGTCTCAAGAATAAAGTTCTAGATTGTCATTAACCAGACTCCGGGGTCACTGATCTCGTTCTTTCCAGCTGTTTTGTCCCCTCACACTTGTACCGCATATACCCCCCTGCTACTATAGGCATGCAGACAGAGGTGAACTGAGGCAGGGCTGGGAGCTGCTGGTAGATGCAGAGCACCCCCCAATTTTTCCCTGCGGGTGCTCCAGCCCCAGAGCACTCTTGGAGTCGGACTCCAAGGGTGCTTCGGGGCTGGAGCACCCACGGGGAAAAATTGGTGGGTGCTCTGCATCTACCGGCAGCTCCCAGCTCTGCCTCAGTTCACCTCTGTCTCCTCCCCTGAGCTCGGTGCCACATCATGCTTCTCCTTCTTCCCTCCCAGTACTTGTGCCATGAAACAGCTGATTCACATGGTCAGCCTGAGAGGGAGGGGGTAGGAGGGGGAATGCGGCATGCTTGGAGGCAGAGGTAGGGCCAGGGCAGGGATTTGGGGAGAGGTCCAATAGGGGCGGAGGTAGAGTGGGGACTTTGGCGCAGAGGTGGAGTCAGGGTGGGGCCGGGGGTGGGAGTACCCACCGGCAAAGAAAAAAGTTGGCACCTGTGCCTGCTACCCTTTTCTTTCCACTGTACCTAATACTATCTGCATGCCCTTCCTTGGTTCTCTAGTAATCTATGCATACTGTACTACACTACAATCCCTATCCTCGTTCTGTAGCAGCCTATGCAATCTATATCCCACTGCAATCCTTCAATACTTCTGTAGCACCCAATGCAATTCGTACCACAGTGCTCTCTCTGCTTCCCCAGTTCCCGCCTTGGCATCTGCATTTTTTTTTACCATCTCTATCTCTGGTATTTCTATGCCACCCACTGCCATAGTTTCTTAGCCTTAAGGTGCTGCGCTGGCTGCTGTGGAAAAGTGGAGGTTGTTGCATATACGCACGCACGCACAGGCTTGATGGTGGCTGCAGCCTTGGCTGGCAGAGCGAGTGCTTTTAAAATTCCTCTTCCAGAGACAGAGAAAATATTTCAACTTTTCTCTCCCATATGAAGTCACATCATTTCTTGTGCTTCCTACTGCTGTTCCTTCTGTTGTACCTACCCACACAATCTCCACAATGTACAGCTCTTCATCCTAGCACTGTGCTGCAAGCCGCAGACAGTCTCTGAGCAGCGACAGTCCTCCCCTCTTCCTTCTTCGCACTTCTCACCACTACGCCACCCGACTGGTCAGAGATTCTGCTGCATCTTCTCACCTCCCTCCTCATTACCAGTTCTGTCTGAGGTACCAACAATCTATTCCCTTAGATTCCACTGAGTCTTTACAACCCCAGCTGGTCCCTGTCAGCTGATCTCTGCAATGTCCCAGCTAAGCCCTACAATCCTATCCCTGTGATTCCATCCAAAGCCTACAAATCCATCTGACCTCTGCAATCCCATTGGGTCCCTGTCACCCTATCCGGTCCCTGCCATCTCACTTGAACTTTGCAATCCCATCTGATCCCTGAAATATCATCCAATCCCCGCTATCCCACCTCATTCCATCCAATCCCTGAATGTCTATCCCTGTGGAATCAACCCATCCCAATGCTTTCATCTCATCTCCGTGGCACAACCAGATCCTTTCAGGCCCACCTGGTCCCTTTGATCCTATCCAGTGCTACCTGATCCCTGCCAGACCATCCCTGTGATCTCATCGAATCCCCATGGCACTCTCTGACCCTCTGTGACTCCTGCAGCCTCCCCTTCAGCACCTCCTGAAGTCACTGACATTCACTAGCTGAAGATTTGTGGGTTTGAACCTGGACAAAATGTGGCCAAAAAAATGAGATTCACACTAAAAATACAGCCCCTGAGGAGAACCTGAAAATGTCACACCCCTCTCAATGACTTCCTTCTCCTTTCTGCTGCTCCTCCCTCCTAATGTAGTTAACCCTGCCCACTTTCTCCTCTAAATCCCACCGCATCCACCCCATGAACTGCTCCCTGGCCCTTTGCAGAACTCCTGGCTCCCTTCCCTTCCCTCTGCCACTGTTCTCTCTTCTTTAACCCTCCCTCTCCCCTTCTCTTTTCCTCTGCTCCCTTCCCTCTCCAGCGCCTCCCCTGCTAGTGTATCATTTACCTCAGTGTGCAGCCCACCTCGGCAAAAAGACAGTAAACAAGGAGGCTAATGTTATGTTTGTCGCCAAAGCCAGCCACATACTCTGGTGCCCAATTCACCCAGGGCTTTGCTAAGACACCTGCTCTTGGGTTCCCCTCTACCCCGCAGGCCTTTGTTGAATACTTATCATTCATGTGGAAGGGGCTTTCCCCCCCTATCAGAACACCCTGAGCACCAGCAAGGTGAGTCTGAGAAACCATAGAGTGGAGGGGTTAAAAAAACAACCCAGCAACCCTGTGTTGTATATTTTCTTTCAATTGCAATAGATGGGACTTTCTCAAAGCAGGAAAGAATTGAAATATCTCTGTTTGGATCTAGCTAATCGGTTGGATGTCACAGTGCCCTCTCCCCCTCCAGAACTGCCACCCCATGTAATAACAAAGAAGCCTTGATTACTGACTCACAGTGCCGGGCGAAAAATATACATCCCTCTATAATGGTGGGCTTTTCATTTGAGTCCAGCAAGCGGATTGGCTGGCATTTCAGCAGCTGAGGGGGCTGCCCATGCCTGAGCTGTCAGACTGACTCACCTGCTGCAGCAGGAAGGAACAGCGCCTGAGGGGAGTGGGAGAGGGAGATGGGGACCGGGTTTAAACTTTAAACTTCCACTTCCGAGGCAGCCAGGGAGGCAGGACAGCTACACCGCAGGAAGAAGCTGTCTGCTTCCCCCCTCCCACCCCGCACACACACATATGCCACCATGGGAATGTCTTGCATTTGTCTAGGCTTCTTTTCCCTCACGGTCCTCAAGCCACCCTCCCTGCCCCCTTCCTCATTTGAAAATAGTGCCCATGGAGGCAGATCACTGGTCAGATGACTTCTGCTGCCTTCATATATGCCAGGCATTTACAGACTGGTGTTTCCACTGCATATTACAGAGAAGATGGCAGGCGACGGCACCAGTCAGCCAGTGCCAGGGTGACCCATGGAAGAAGCCAGGGGGTTGTGTGTTGGTTATTAATTATTATTATTCATTTGTATGACCTAAGAGCCCTAGCCATGGGCCGTTGCTACCACCAAGCACTGTGAGAGGAGAGGAGAAAGCCCCCAGATGATCAGCGCTGTGCAAGGACTTGCCCGCTCCTTGCTCTGTGACCTGCAGTGTCAGGGGAATGCCTCACCCCAAAGGGAGAGGTACTAAGCAAACCATGAGGAAGTCTCTCCCCACACCAAGGAGTTCCAGCCAAACAACTGACTTCAGCCGTGCATGTGAAGGAATTGATGGACATCATGTCAGTAGGCTGGGGTGGAATTGTACCTTGCATTAGCCATCCATGTGCTAACTGTCCCTGTGTACCCTGCTAGTGCACGCTATAAGTTCTGCAGTGCACTTTGATCTGTCAAACAGCGGTAGATCATAGTGCACTAGGGACCCTTTTGTGCATGGCCACAGGGTCCGAATGGTTAGCATGTGGCAGGCTAGTGCAAGGTGGATTTGCTCCTCAGCTTGTCATGCACTAACTGTTCATCTAGGCAAGCCTTAAGACATCTCAGACTATGTCTCACTTTTCTCCTTCTCTGCTCCCCTTCCTTCTTGTGTGGGTGCCTGCATCTAGTGCTTCTTGCCCCCACTGCTTTCCAGCCAACCCTCTCCCCGCACCCCATCCCACCTCATCCCCTCTGTCCCACTACACTTAGAATCATAGAATAATAGAATATCAGAGTTGGAAGGGACCTCAGGAGGTCATCTAGTCCAACCCCCTGCTCAAAGCAGGACCAATTCCCAACTAAATCATCCCAGCCAGGGCTCTGTCAAGCTGGGCCTTAAAAACTTCTAAGGAAGGAGATTCTACCACCACCATTCCAGTGCTTCATCACCTTTCTAGTGAAAAAGTTTTTCCTAATATCCAACCTAAACCTACTGCAACTTGAGATCATTACTCCTTGTTCTGTCATCTGCCACCATTGAGAACAGTCTAGATCCATCCTCTTTGGAACCCCCTTTCAGGTAGTTGAAAGCAGCTATCAAATCCCCCCTCATTCTTCTCTTCTGAAGACTAAAGTGCCTTTGAGTGATTTGCTGGGCAATTCAGTTAAATCATAGACAGATGGCCAGACAAATAGAGAGATTACAGTGATCTGATTGTCCTGTCTTTCTGAGCGGCGGGCTGGGCCTCCACTGCTCAGAACCTCAAGCGGGTCCCTTGTCATTTACTAGAATATGGGCCCTGTGTGATCTGAAGGTGTTTGGATCCAGAAGTGAGATGGTGAGAACACAAGAGCATTTGGATAAGGGGATGTCCAGGAGACCCTGAGGAAGGAGTAGGTAGAAGAGACCAGGAAAGAGGATCAACATGTCTGTTGTGGGGAGGTTGGAAATGGATGGACGCAGCCTAACAATAGATCAAATGAAGGCAGCAATATCAGAATATCCAGCTCATTGTGGCAATAATTGATTCAAAAGGATCCTGCCTTGATTCTGCTGATCACAAAAAGGCATTTCATACTGTCAGTCAGAATTACTGTTATTTAGAATAAGAAAAACAAGAAAGTGCAAAAGCGACATCGCCATGAGAGAGAACGAGAGAGCACTGTGTGCATGCTTCCTCTGTGACAGTCTGCCCCAAAACTAACAGAATGGCAGCTGCCCTTGCAGAGAGGAGGCCATCGAGATTTAAAGGCTTGGCACACAGTATCACAGTTCGTAGACCACAGCTGCGAGGTGGAAGAACATTTCTCCAAACACTTCCACCCAAGGCCAATCCTTTCACCCTGCTATTTGTTCACATCCAAAACCAAAAGGCAAATTCCCTTTGCCATGTTGTCTACACAAATCTTGACAACAGTTGAGCCAGTGGAGAGCTGAGACCACCATGGTCTCACTGTTTCCTTGTGCTCCCCTCTCTATTTGTATCCATCCGCTGTCTTAAACTTAGACTGGAAGCTCTTTGGGGCACGGACCAGCTTTTTGTTCTGTCTGTACAGCAGCTAGCACAGTGGGGACCTGGCCCTGTGACTGCGGTTCCCAAAAGCTACCACAATAATTAATAACACTGTTTACAGAATTTTAAAATTAACTTCATCTAAATTCACATCGTTTTCCCAGGCTTAGCTTAATGGCTATTGCCAGAAAATGTCTGACCCACAAAAATATTCTTAGAGCCTGTCACCAGGGCCATTGCTTCTCCCCGGCCCCAAAGACTGGACTGCCACTCCCAGTCTTTTCAAGGAGGTTTATTTCTTTACACAGAGGTTATCAAACAAAACAGAAAATAGTCTTAATTCAGTTCTTAGCCTCAGGCTTCAGGGTGACCCTCCCAGGGGGCTCTGGCTCCAGTCAGCTCTGCTCACCTCCTGGATCAGCAGCCTCAAGGCTGCTTCCCTGAGTCCCTGAGCCCTTGTTTCAAGAACCCACCACAGGAGTTAGCTCCACTCCAGTGAGGCTTTTTGTCCCCAGGGTTCAGTCTATCTCAACCCTACCTTTCCAGCTGCCTGCTAGCATCCCTTTATAGGGCCCAGTGTAGCCCAGCCCTCTTTAATTAGCTGGATTGGGCTCACCTGCTCCCCCAAGGACCAGCTACCCTGTGACAGGGATTATGAATCCCAGGAGGCCCAATATAACTGTGTGATGGGACATAACCCCTATCTCCATAAGGTAAAGGGAAGCAAATAATTAGTTATGCTCCATACCTGGGAGGTGATTGATTAATTGCTTCCTGGCCAGAGGAGGTGGAGGGAGGCTGTATAAGGAGCTGAGGGAGCTCCTTTGCAGGGGAGACCCAGGAGAGAGGAGTTTGGGAGAGTCTTTTATTCCTGGGAAGCAGCAGGAAGAAGGCCTGGTAATTTTGGGGACTGGTTATGGCCAGGAAGCGGAGCTGCACGAGCAGGGTCAGCTCCTATGGTGGGGCCCTAGAGTGGAGTGGAGTCTTGAGTGAGGGTCTGTAAGGAAGAAGCCAGGAGGGGCAAAGGCCCCTTTTTGTTAAGAGCTGAGTCCCAGCAGGGGATTGAACTGCTAGTCACTTGGCTGGAGGGCCAAGCCACAGAAGACCTAGTAAGACCGTCCCAAGAAGGGGACCATCTGGGACTGACCATTGCAGCCAAGGAAGTAGCTACAGAGGGAGTACGAGGCAAAGTCTCCTGTGATGCTGTGTCCAGCCATGAGGGGGTGCCCTAGAGGTAAGGCAGGTGCTTGCAAACTGTAAACAAGGCACTGACCGCAGGACACCAGCCCCAGGAAAACAGCAGAAGCAAAACGAGAGGGAAATGAAACAAACTAATTCTGAGGAACATTCTTCTTCTTTCAGGAGCCCACGCTCCTCAGGCAAGCATTGGAAGCTGTTTGCCACCCCCCCATCATGGAAGGCTGCTGCGTTTGACTTATACCCTAAGGCCTTGTTTACTGGCTTGCCTCTGAATCTCTCTTGAATGGCAGAAGAATTATTGGTGAGATCTTGCAGTTATTTCTCCCCAGGCAAGAGAGAAAGGGGGGGGGGGGAAGACTGAAGCACCTTCTCACGTGGGTTTGAAAGTGCTGAGACGTGTTGGGAGCCTATGGTTATTTTTCAGGGATTGCCACCTTTATTGCTGATCAATAGTTAGCTGGGACTAAATCTATGGAACTGATGTATCTGCTCTGCTGAGTCATTTTACTTGTCCTGCAGCAGAAAATCATTTCAACAGTGTTTTTGTGTGACTGTTGCTATTCTCTCTCCTTCCCAGCGGTGGCTCCAGGCACCAGCGCTCCAAGTGCATGCCTGGGGCAGCAAGCCACAGCGAGTGCCCTGCCGGTCCTTGCGAGGGTGGCAGTCAGGCAGCCTTCGCTGGCTTGCCTGTGGGAGGTCAGCTGGTCTGGCAGATTCAGCGGCAATTTGGCAGCAGGTACGCCGAAGCCGGCAGATCTCCCGCAAGCATGTCACCGAATCCACGGGACCGGCGGACCTCCCACAGGCAAGCCGCCGAATCCGCAGGACCAGGAACCTCCCTCAGGCAAGCTGCCGAAGGCTGCCTGACTGCCGTGCTTGGGGCGGCAAAAAAGCTAGAGTCGCCTCTGCTTCTTCCAACATCCGCTGAAGTGAGGGAAAGCTCTACGCACATAGGAAAGAAAAACACCCATGTGGGTAGGAGAGAGGAGAAAAGCAAGGGCAGCTAGGAAGATTGTGCAGAAGAAGCCATTGGAGGAAGAAAAGACAACCACATGGCAAAGAGAGAAATGGAAGATGGAGTTCACATAAGAAAGTGTAGTCTAGCAGCTCCAGCAGCCAGCTGGCTGTCACCTGGGGTCAATTTCTGTCGAATGGTGGTGTTTCTAAGGCAATCATCAACAGGGTGTGCAATGCACCCGTGCGCGTTTCATTAACCTGCTGTGTGACCTCGCTTCTCCACTTAACAGTATTTCCCTTCTTCACAAGGGTGCTGTGAGGACTCCATAATGTCCACAAGGAGCTTGGGGTGCCTGGCTATATTCTTGCTGTTTGAATGTAATCACTGAGCAGCAATAGATACCAAAGTGCAGTATCCACTTCTCATTGTTTGACCTTGACTCTTCAGTGTCCCTGCAATCCATTCTGGGCCTGGGCCTTGTCTCCTTTGCAGCCTCGAGCCTGCAAGTCCACTGCTGTGCACATCTCCTCTTGCATGCCAGTGTAAACATGATGGGAGAATCCATGTGGTATCAGCGTGGTGAGGTAATACACATAGTCACTAGGAAGTCCCAAGCATGTTGGAGCCCTGCTGTCAGATCCAAAGCACGCTGGAATCAATGGAAAGACTCATTGACTTAAATGAGCTTTAGGTCAGGGACCAGCTTCCTTATTTGCAACAGCACAGGGTAAAATGGGGGTGATGGGCTGTGGGTGGAGAACAGGCATGTCTTAGAAGACACGGGCTTCGGGGTGATTCTCATCACACCAGTGAGTCACATAGCTACACACTGCCCTATCGGACCTCAGTCCTGGCGGTAGGCAGAGTTATCCGGTGGCTGTGCAGGAGCATGTGCATGAACGCAGGACCTTGCTCTCCCATCCCTGCTCAGCACTCCTTACTGTGTGCTCACACATGCAACACTTTGCACCTGCGCTGGGTGGGATGAAGCCTGTTACGGCTGCAAAGCGCTGTGCATGCCAGTGGGGGTATAAATAACACTGAAAGCTGGAAGCAGCAGGACATCGGGACATGGAGATGAACTGGGAGGCTGTTTTAACTCCCTGCGCCGAGACGTAATGCCTCTGCTCAAGCAGCCCAAAATTGCCCTGGCCACTCTGGCAGCCACATCATGTGGCTTTGCTGTCCCCCCTCACCTGTAGGTCTCTTTCAACAGCATTGCTTCTTAAACACTCCCTTCCCATGCATAGCTGTGTTCAGATGATTTATCCCCAGCTGTATTAGCTTACAACTTTCCAAGCAAAATCACATTTTATTGTTTTCTGCCCTTATTTCAAAACTCTCTAGTGCCCTTTATATTATTTTTTCTATCTTTGTGCGTATGCACAGCTCCTCCCAATTTAGCATAAGCTAGAAGTGCCATTAACATGTTAATTCCCTTTTGTGCATCACTAATGAAGATGTTAATTAAAATCACGTCTGGCACCAATTCCTATGGCACCTCATGACCTCCCCCAACTCCATACATGGCCCTTTGCTAACAGCCCTTCACTTCCAAACCATATGTCAGTAATAAGACACAGAGCTTTGCCTACAACTGAAATATGACGTCTCTGGCATTCCCTGTGCCTGGATTAACCCTTTGGATTAAAGGAAGAGTCTGGAAAATGTCAGATTCTTAGGGTTTAAGGAGAAGGGAGAGGAACTGAACGCGATTTCTGTTTCTTCCTTAGAAACAGCCTCTGGGTAACTTCCTGCTATCCCCTGGCCTCAGAGGCATATTCAAAGGCAGCCAAAATCTCTGCTGGAAAGAGCAGCTCAGGTCCACTCAGGGAGCTGGATTCTAGGATGGTCAAGGCTCTAGCTGTGCACAGGTGACTCTCGCTGAGGAAGATTTCTAAGGTAAGAGTGTCAGCGGGGTAACCCAAGGGCCTCTCCCCCGCATTCCCCGTCCAACCCTAGCACTGTGAGCCCTAAGGGTCAGTAATTCGTAGGGTAGCAGCCTCAGCAGAGGCATTGCACAAGGAAGCAAGAGGCTGACCTTTCTGCCTCTGCTGTCAGAAGCAGCATGAGAAGTTTCTCACCCACACACATGGTATATGACTCTCCAATTCCTATCCCACTGGGAGTGCAGGAACAGCGCACGCCCCCACATGCATGGAAGTAAGTAAGACACTCAGTGGCACTCTGAGCGAGATGCTGTTACCTAGGAAATGTGTTACTGCCAGTCGTTGAGGGGAGGTTTCTTGGAAGGAGAAAAATCAAGCCACCATAACAGTCTTTGAGATCAAAAACAGCAATCTAAGTTGTCAGGCCTGCAATGCTCGGCTACAGCAGGCACTCAAAGAATGAGTGTTTAGATTTGCAGGTGCTAAAGCTACTGGAAAGACAGCCAGGGAGACTTAAATCCTTTGTGCACAAAACAGGCAAGAGCAATGCAAGCCTCTTTTCTACTGCCTCCTGCCAATATGCTTCAAGCCTGATCCATGCTGATCCCCTTTGGGCTGAAAGGGTAGCCACCAGGTTAGTTCAGTCCTTGGCTTCACCACTGGAGGATTCTGTTTAGCACCAAGATTGGTTGTGGCTTTATGAGTTAGACTCGTCCACTGTAGAGAGGTGCCTGAGCCACGTAGGTTGGAGCCAGATCTTGATCTGATTTTCTCCCATAGTTCCAGGAGTGTTCGGTTGGTGGGGGAAAGGGGTCTCTAGTCTACTGGGACCACCCACTCATTTGACCAATCACCTATCAGATGACAGTGACGTGGTCTGTAGCACAATCAACCTGTACTGATGATCTGGTGGGGGACAGGGCAGGGAGAGTTTCCATGTAGTTAAAACGGAAGGAAAACTAGTTCCTCATGACCTGGTGTGGCTGCCTGCCATCTCAGAAACTCCTAAATTTGATTAATATCAGCCCATCCCTCCTCTGTCTCCTACTAAGCCACTTTTGTAGGACTCGCTGCTTTCTGGCCTTTAACTCAGATTCCCTTCAGTTAGGAACCTGTGCCATTGACCCAGACTGAGTACCTGGGACAGATCCTCAGCTGGTGGACATCAGGGTAGCTCCACTGACTTCAGTGCCAGTTTATATCAGCTGAGGATCAGACCCCCTGTCTGCCAGATCCTCTGCCTACTGTCACCTGGAATAACACCAAGTTTGTGTGTGGAAGAAGAGCAGCTTTGGTCCAATGCCTGCTACCATGCTTGGGTAGTTGCTGTCTTGAGGGGGAGCACAGATGAGTCGCTGTGGGACCATGTTTGGTCACTCACATTTTGATGCTCTACTATCATCCGCAGGCCTATACACTGGCCCTGGGGCAAGAAAGTGTGAATCCTGACCTCAGTGTATGCATTACTGGGGATAAATTGAACTGAATGGCTGAAGGCTGTGCTAATGACTCTATCTGCTGAGCCAAAAAGACATCCTGTGACAAGGTCTTACCACAGTGAAACACCTTGTGGCAAGTCCTCACCACGCGAGATCACCTGCTGCCTGAAACGCCCCCTTGACATTACAAACCATGCCTGCAACAAGACAAAATGCCCCATCAGGAGATCTTGCTGCAACAACACGCGCACGATATGATCGTACCGTTACAGCAAGTTCTCTCCACAGCTACGTGCCCCAAAACAGGATCTCACCACAATGAAACATCCCACAATAATCTCTATCTGCAACAAAAGGCCTACTGCTTGCAGCATGCACCACAATCAGATCTCACCATAGTGAAAACATGCAACCAAAGGTGCGCAAGTGGTGGTGACACACTGGGTCCAATGGGAGGGGCCCCGCGACCACTCTGGAAGGAGGATTTCAGTCCCAGAAATCCTCCTTGAATGTGCTGTGTCAAGGGGCTGCTGTGTAGGTGATGTGGGAGTGTGAGATGCAGAGAGATGAAATCCTTCACCTTGCTTTTCAGACATTTCAATAGGGGCAGCCAATGCTTGCAGAGGTGGGGAGGGAGGAGAAAGAACGCTGCTGACAGGTTTCATTGTTGGAGCCCTGCAGTCAGTCGCTCTCATGCAGCAGTACGTTAGGAAAACAAATAAAACAGACATTAAAAAAGAAAAATCTTTAACCACGCAACACACAAATATCCCCTCTCTAGCCACTGAAGTGCTGCGGGGAAGGGATGAGTGCTGATAGCCGGCACATTTCCTGTGTCCGACTCCCCACTGGGCCTTTGTGGTTCCTTGAAAGAAAAAGGATGTTGTGGACAAAAAGAACCGAACTGCCGGGGCGGAGAGGCACCGGGGGAGGGGGAGAGGAAGGAGGATGAAATAATAAGGGACACACAAATGGCTGCACAGTAAAGGGGATTGAAATGTTCAAGCCCTTGGTTTGACTGCTTTTCTCCTTTCCTGAGCAAGTTGTTGATGAGCCGCCAAAAGGAAATTTCAATGGTAACTGAGGTGGGGGAGGCGGTGAATGAATGACACGGGTACTAATGTGCGCTACTCCTGGGGAGACCAAGCAAGGAGGAAAACAGGGAGGCCTTGTTAATGAGGCTGTGGGGTGGCCCGTGATGGAAATTCTGGACAAGATGCATTGGCATTGGCATCGCTGGCTCAAACTGGCTACCTCATGCTCTCCGCAGCGTAGTGAGTGACTGATCCCTGAGGAGCGCATTGGGAGCCCTCCTCGACCTGTATGAGCACAGTATGACCATCTCAGGGAGCCTCGAAAACCTTCCAAGACTTGTGAGGGAGAGGGCTCAAATGAACTTGGAAGCCAGATCTGTAAATTTTAGTCCTGATTCTCCACTCACACCAGCATAAGGCCTCTACTCAGCAAAGCCCTTAAGCATCTGCTTCATTCCCATTGGCATTATGTGGCAAAATGGTTGTAACTCTCAGAAGAGAGGCCACAGAGGCAGAATTCTTCTCCCATCTCAAGAGGCAGTCTCTCCGGAGCCCAGCTGAGGCACAGGAGCAGGGCAGTGTGGGGGAAGGCTGCTGTATCTATTCTATTTCATCTCTCCTTTGGGGCTGGATTTAGGGCTTCAATTCTCAAATCTCTTAGCCAAGCACAAAACTATGGGATGCCGAAGCAGGGGACAGCTCTGTGCACCTGCCGAAGTGCAGTTGCATTTGCCTGGGTTATTTTGTTTACCTTTAGTTACTTTTATATGTTTATCCCTCTTTTGGGGAATGGTTCGTTCTACACAAATGGATTGGCTCAGTGGCACCATGACTACTGTAGATAATCTAGAGGCAAATATGTACACAGAGTTACTCAAATGGACCAGGAACCAAAAATGGCCAGTATCCTTAAACTCCTGTTCGGTTGTAGAGTGTCACTGATTGCTGGGACAAAGAAAGGCTCGCTATAACTTTCAAAGTCATGAAAAAGATTTCCGTGCCATGCCATTTAGATGTTGATGATTCAGTAGGTTCGATCTTCCTGCTGAGTCACTGTTGAACCAATACTTGGTATTACATTCAGGGATGCAGTGCTACCGTCCTTCTAATGACAAGACAAACCAAGGCCAGATCTCTTGGTACGAGGTCTCTAACTTGCCATGGGAGAAGCTGGGCACTGATTTGTTTGAATATCGTCTCCCTGATTCATGGAAGATGGGAGAAATTCCAGAAGACGAGAGAAGGGCAAATATAATGCCAATCTATAAAAAGGGAAATAAGGACAATCAATTTGCAAACATCTAGAAGATAATAAGGTGATAAGTAACAGTCAGCATGGATTTGTCAAGAACAAATCATGTCAAACCAACCTGATAGCTTTCTTTGATAGGATAACAAACCTTGTGGATATGGGGAAAGCGGTAGATGTGGTATATCTTGACCTTAGCAAAGCTTTTGATATTGTCTCACATGACCTTCTCATAAACAAACTAGGGAAATGCAATCTAGGTGGAACTACTATAAGGTAGGTGCAAAACTGGTTGGAAAACTGTTCCCAGAAAGTAGTTATCAGTGTTTCTCAGTCACGCTGGAAGGGCATAATGAGTGGGGTCCTGCAGGGATCAGTTATAGGTCCAGTTCTGTTCTATATCTTCATCAGTGATTTAGATAATAGCATAGAGAGTACACTTATAAAGTTGCAGACGATACCAAGTGGGGAGGGTTTGCAAGTGAAGGATAGGATTATAATTCAAAATGAGCTGGACAAACTTGAGAAATGGTCTGAAATAAATACGATGAAATTCAATAAGGACAAATGCAAAGTACTCCACTTAGGAAAGAACAATCAGTTGCACACATACAAAATGGGAAATGACTGCCTAGGAAGGAGTACTGCAGAAAGGAATCTGGGGCTCGTAGCGGACCACAAGCTAAATATGAGTCAACAGTGCGACACTGTTGCAAAAAAAGTGAACATCATTCTGGGATGTATTAGTCGGGGTGTTGTAAGCAAGACACGAGAAGTAATTCTTCTGCTCTACTCCACACTGATTAGGCCTCAGCTGAAGTATTGTGTCCAGTTCTGGGTGCCACATTTCAGGAAAGATGTGGACAAATTGGAGAAAGTCCAGAGAAGAGCAACAAAATTGATTAAAGATCTAGAAAACATGACCTATGAGGGATGATTGGAAAAAATGGGTTTGTTTAATCTGGAAAAGGGAAGACTGAGAGGGGACATGATAACAGTTTTCAAGTACATAAAAAGGTTGTTACAAGGAGGATGGAGAAAAAATGTTCTTCTTAACCTCTGAGGATAGGACAAGAAGCAATGGGCTTAAATTGCAGCAAGGGAGATTTAGGTTGGACATCAGGAAAAACTTCCTAACTGTCAGGGTGGTTAAGCACTGGAATAAATTGCCAAGGGAGATTGTGGAATCTCCATCATTGGGGATGTTTAAGAACAGGTTAGACAAACACCAGTCAGGGATGGTCTAGATAATACTTAGTCCTGCCATGAGTGCAGGGGACTGGACTAGATGACTTCATGAGGTCCCTTCCAGTTCTATGATTCTATGATTCAGTAACCCAGAAAACATTCCCTGGGATATAGCTGTGTTTTGAGAAATATGACTGTCGGAGTAAATGCTATGAGAGGGCAATGGAAAAGCCTGCTCTCTGCAAAGGGGAATGAACTGGGGACCTCTAACCCCATCCTGTATCATTTGTTGCTGTTTATAAAAAATATAGTTAATACTTTTCTAGACTACAGTCATACAGTTAATCAGCCTAAAAGGTGGGACATAGGGGACTGTGCCTTTAAGTGTGAACGTAGCGGCACATACCAGGAAGTGTAACCAGTTGGATCTGGGATTGGTACATGTATCTTGGTCTGCCAACGAACTGCACTAAAGATCAGGCTGGTGGAACTTCTTGGGCTGTGTCTCTTTGTTGGCTTCCTCTGTGTCTGTTAAAGTGCTAGATTGAGCTGGGTGAAGTTTTTTGGACGGATAGTTTATTCGCTGAAATACACAGTTGCAGATTGACCAGAACGATTCACCAATTTGCCATGAATTTGCTGAATACTTTTGGCCAAAAAAAAATATTTTTAGGCTAGATTCATAAGGGGACTTGGACACCATTTACGGAGAAGGTGGTCATGCTGCCCCAGATTAGCCATTAGTCTCGTGGTTACAGCACTCAGCTGGAATAGAGAAAACCTAAGTTTGAATCTCTGCTCCAGAGCAAGGATTTGAATCTCACTCTCTCACATGCCAGGGGAGTGCCCCAAACTAAGGGATTCTGGGAATAAAGATGGTTCTAATTTAGGGTTGCCAGGTGTCTGGTTTTCGACTGGAATGCCCATGTTGACCAGACAGCTAAAAGTCCAGTTGGCCACAACACCAGTGGGGCAGGCAGGATCTGTGCCTGGCTGCGTACGGCTCTCAGGAAGCAGCTGGCATGTCCCTCCGGCTCCTAGTGGGAGGGGTGGCCAAGGAGGCTCTCCGTGCTGCCATTGCCCACAGGCATTGCCCTGAGCTCTGGCTCCGCAGCTCCCATTGGCCAGAAATGGCATCCAATGGGAGCTGCGGGGGCAACACTTTCAGGCAGGGGCAGCGCACAGAGCCTTCCTGGCCATCCCTCCACCCAGGACCTGGAGGGACATGACACTGCTTCTCAGGAGCAGCCTAAAGTCAGTGCCACCCAGAGCCTACACCCCACACTCTGTCCTGCACCCCAACCCCCTACCCCAGCCCTGAGTCCCCTCCCACACTCTGAATCCCTCAGCCCCAGCCCAGAACCCCCTCCTGCACCCTAAACCCCTCATCCCTGGCCACACCCTGGAGCCACACCCCCAGCCCAGAGCCCATACCCCCTCCAACACCCCAACCCTCTGCCCCAGCCTAGAACCCCCTCCTGCACCCTAAACCCCTCATCCTTGGCCACACCCTGGAGCCACACCTCCAGCCCAGAGCCCATACCCCCTCCAACACCCCAACCCTCTGCCCCAGCCCAGAACCCCCTCCTGTACCACAAACCCCTCATTCATGGCCCCACCACAGAGCCTGCACCCCCAGCTGGAGCCCTCACCCCTTCCTGCACCCCAGCCTGGTGAAAATGAGTGAGTGAGTGAGGGTGGGGCAGAGTGAGAGATGGAGGGAGGGAGCGGGGCCTCAGGGAAGGGGTGGGGCATCATGGAAGGGATGGGGCCGGGTAAGGGTGTTCAGTTTTCTGCAATTAGAAAGTTGGCAGCCCTATTCTACCTCCTCCAGTGAATCTACTCTTCATTTCCTTCACTTTTATTTTAAAAAGTTTTCAAATGCCAGAACAAAACCTCTGGCCCTCTGGCGGGCAGAGCAGGGAGCAGGCTCTTGCCTATGCCTCCTGGCTGGGGCAAGCGACAAGCAACATACAGGCCATCTGGCCTGGGATGAATAGACTGCCACCCCAGGGGTCGAGTGGGTGGCAGGAGATAGGGGGACCAGGCCCATTCTACTTCACTGGGTCCCAACCGAGGGCCCTAACAGCATCGAATGGGTCCACCACTTGGTCAGCGAGGATCCCACCCAATCAACAACAAAAGTTTGGTTTCCCTGGGCTACATCTTACCACTATCAAGGTAAAGGGTTCTGTAGTTCAAGGGTCCTCCATCTCCTCGGGGTACACTTGTCACGGAGTGTGGGGGAGTCCGGCCCTGCACCCCTCTTCCTGGGACCCACAGTGACTTTCGGCCAGCCAGTAAAACAGAAGGTTTATTGGACAACAGGAACACAGGTTACAGCAGCGCTTGCAGGCACAGTCAGGACCCCTCCACCGAGTCCTTCTGGGCTTTTAGGGTGCTTGGATCCTAGCTAGGATACCCTGAATTCCGCCCACACAGCCCCAAGCCCAAACTCCAACTGCTTCCCTCCTGCCGCTCCCTTCCTTTGTTCCCCTTCCCGGGCAAAGGTGTTGACTTTTCCCCTCCCTTACCTAGTTCAGGTTACAGGCTCTGGCATCGTCCATCCCCTAAAGTCCTCCCCTGCTCTCCCACTCCCCACACAGACAGTACCTACTGCATCACATCTCTCCCCCCTTCGAGACTGATCTGAGCGGGGTCACTCTGCCCAGTGACCTGGGGAAGTTCAGGGTCCCCTCTCCGGGACAATGCATCCGCTGTCAGGTTGGCACTTCCCTTCACATGGACCATGTCCATGTCATAGTCCTGCAGGAGCAGGCTCCACCTCAGGAGCTTGGCATTGGCTCCTTTCATCTGGTGCAGCCAGGTCAGGGGAGAGTGGTCAGTGTACACAGTGAAGTGTCGCCCAAAGAGATATGGCTCTAGCTTCTTAAGGGCCCATACCATGGCCAGGCATTTCTTCTCGATGGCCGCGTAGCTTTGTTCCCGGGGTAGCAGCTTCTTACTCAGGTACACGATGGGGTGTCTCTCCCCCTTTTTATCCTTTTGCATTAACACCGCCCCCAGTCCCGTGTTTGAGGCATCGGTGAACACCATAAAGGGTTTGTCAAAATCTGGGTTTGCCAGAATTGGGCCACTAACCAGAGCCTCCTTCAGCGCCCGGAAAGCCTCCTGGCACTGCTCAGACCAGATCACCTTGTCTGGCTTCCCCTTTTTGCACAGTTCAGTGATGGGGCCAGCTATGGCACTAAAGTGGGGCACGAACCTTCGATAGTACCCCGCCATCCCAATAAAGGCCTGGACCTGCTTTTTGGTTTGGGGAGCAGGCCAGTCTCTGATCACCTCCACCTTGGCTGGTTCCGGCTTCAGGCAGCCGCTCCCCACCCGATGGCCCAGGTAAGATACTTCAGCCATCCCCACCTTGCACTTCTCAGCCTTTACTGTTAACCCAGCCTTTCGGAGTCGGTCCAGGACTTGTTTAACCTGGGACATGTGGTCCTCCCACGTCTGGCTGAAGACGCAGATGTCGTCAATATACGCCACAGCAAAACGCTCCATCCCCCTCAGTAGCTGATCCACCAGGCGCTGGAAGGTGGCCGGTGCTCCCTTGAGGCCGAAGGGCAGGGTCAGAAACTCATAGAGCCCCAGAGGGGTGATAAAGGCCGATTTTAGCCTGGCATCTGCATCCAGCGGCACTTGCCAGTAGCCTTTGGTAAGATCCATGGTGGTGAGGTACCGAGCACCTCCCAGCTTGTTTAGGAGCTCGTCAGGCCTGGGCATAGGGTAGGCATCAGATATGGTGATGGCACTGAGCTTTCGATAGTCCACACAGAACCGGATTGACCCATTCTTCTTGGGAACCAGCACCACTGACGAGGCCCAAGGGCTGGAAGACGGCTGGATCACCCCCAAAGCCAGCATGTCCCTGACCTCTTTTTTAAGATCCTGGGCAGTTTTACCAATGACCCGAAAAGGGGAGCATCTTATAGGGGGATGTGACCCGGTCTCCACCCGGTGGACAGTCAAATTAGTGCGTCCAGGCTGGTTGGAAAACAGCTGTCGGTATAGATGCAGCACCCCCCTGATTTTAGCGTGCTGGCCCGAGGTCAGCTGATTAGAGAGGGGAATCGCCTCCAGGGGGGAACCCGCTTTGGTCCCAGGGAATAGATCTACTAAGGGGTCAACTCCCTGCCCCTCCCAATGTCCACACACGGCCAACACCACATTTCCCCTGTTATAGTATGGTTTCATCATGTTTACATGGTACACCCGACAGTGATGTGCCCAGTTTGACAGCTCCACCACATAGTTTAACTTATTCAGTTGCTTGATAACCTTGAAGGGCCCTTTCCAGGCGGCCTGGAGTTTGTTTCTCCTCACGGGGATGAGAACCATTACCTGATCTCCGGTGGCGAAGGCACGGGCCCGTGCTGTGCGGTCATACCAGACCTTCTGCCTTCTCTGGGCTCGGGCCAGATTTTCCCTGGCCAGGCCCATGAGCTCGGCCAGTCTTTCCCGGAAGGTCAGGACATACTCCACCACTGACTCTCCCTCGGGAGAGGCCTTCCCCTCCCATTTGTCCCTTATTAGGTCTAGGGGCCCCCTTACCCGCCTTCCATACAACAGTTCGAAAGGTGAAAACCCGGTAGATTTCTGGGGCACCTCCCTGTACGCGAACAGCAGGTGAGGTAAGTACTTGTTCCAATTCTGCGGGTGCTGGTTCATAAATGTTTTTAGCATCATTTTTAGCGTCCCGTTGAACCTTTTTACCAGCCCGTTGGACTGGGGGTGATACGCTGAGGCCCAGTTGTGCTGGACCCCACATTTCTGCCATAAGGACCGGAGCAGGGCCGACATGAAGTTGGACCCCTGGTCCGTTAAGACCTTCTTGGGGAACCCCACCCGGCTGAAAATTGTCAGCAGCGCATCTGCCACTGTGTCTGCTTTGATAGAGGACAAGGCCACCGCCTCGGGGTAGCGAGTGGCAAAATCCACCACCACCAGGATGTATTTTTTTTCTGACCAGGTCATTTTGCTTAGGGGTCCCACTATGTTCATGGCCACCTTTTGGAAAGGTTCTTTTATGATGGGTAAAGGCCTTAAAGCCGCTTTCTCCTTGTCCCGGGCCTTCCCCACTCTCTGGCAGGGGTCACAGGATTGACAGTACTGTCGGACATGGGTAAAGACCCCAGGCCAGTAAAAGTTTTGTAGCAGCCTCTGTTTGGTGCGTCGGATTCCCTGGTGCCCTGCGAGAGGGATGTCATGGGCCAGGTACAGCAGCTTGTGACGAAACTTCTGGGGAACCACCAGCTCCCTCCTGATTCCCCATGACTCTACTTCCCCTGGGGGAGCCCATTCTCGGTACAGGAACCTTTCTCCCACAGGAACCTCTCCTTGCAACCTCTCCTCGTGGTCTGTACCGCACTAAGGTCAGCTCGGTTCCGGTGCTTCCGCAAGGAGGGATCTTTTTGCAACTTGGCCTGGAACTTAGCAGCTGGGACAGGGATGGGGACCGGCTCTTTTTTGCTGGCTGGGTCTGAGGTCGCAGCCTCTTTGCACTGTGCCCCTGGGTGTTTCCCACTCCCTGGGTTAGGGTCCTGCACCTTGGGTCGAGTACCTTCCCCGTTGTTGGGGTGCAGTGCCCTTTGCCGACTCTGACTACGAGTCACGACCAGGGCACTCTGGGTGTTACTAGGCCAGTCCTCGAGGTCCCCTCCCATTAACAGTCAGTGGGCAAATATCGGTGTACCCCCACATCCTTGGGGCCCTCCTTGGCCCCCCATTTCAGGTGTACCCTTGCCACGGGCACCTTGAATGGGGTCCCACCCACGCCCATCAGGGTCAGGTAGGTGTCAGGCACCATCCGATCTGAGGCCACTACCTCGGGTCGGGCCAGCGTCACTTCTGCGCCCGTGTCCCAGTACCCAGTGACCTTCCTTCCATTTACCTCCAGGGAAACAATGCACTCCTTCCGGAGGGGCAGCCCCGCGCCCACCCGGTAAACCAAAAACCCGGAGCCTGGAGCATCCACAGGTGGTACGTTGCCAGCCCCTTTCCTGGGAATGTAGCCCCTCCTTTGATTGAGTTTTTACCCAGTCCACCCTCTGCGGGTTGGGTCTGCTTGGTCTGTTCCTGAGCTTGGGGCACTGGGCCCGTATGTGACCTTGTTGGCCACAGCGATAGCAGCCCATGTCTTGTGGGTCCCCTTGAGTGGGTCGGAGGGACCTGCCGCTGGATGTTCCCCTTTTGGGGGGGTTCTTCATAGGACCCCGCTGGGAGGTCCCATGATGACTCTCTTTTTGCGTTGAGGCAGGCTTGCTCCTTCGAGACTCCTCCCTGCCATCCCCTGCCCGACTGTCCACAAATTGGTCAGCCAGCTGGCCTGCGTGCTGTGGGTTTTCCGGCTTCTGGTTCATCAACCACAGCCTCAAGTCGGACGGGCATTGCTCGTACAGGTGCTCCAGTATGAATAGGTCAAGCAGGTCCTCTTTAGTTTGGGCCCCAGCTGTCCACTTGCGGGCATACCCTTGCGCCCGGTTGACCAGTTGTAGGTATGTGACCTCACGGGTTTTACGCTGGCTCCGGAACTTTTTTTGGTACATCTCAGGAGTCAGCCCAAACTCGCGGAGCAGGGCCTGTTTGAACAGTTTGTAGTCCCCTGCCTCCGCCCCTTTCAGTCGGCTATACACCTCCACGGCTGTGGAGTTCACAAAGGGGGTGAGAACTGCGATCCTGTCTGCAGGGTCAACCCGGTGCAGCTCGCAGGCATTTTCAAAGGCCGTCAGGAAGGTATCTATGTCCTCCCCCTCCTTACGCCGGGGCAGCAAGTGCTTATCAAAGCTCTTTGTAGGCTTGGGTCCCCCCTCACTCACCGCAGCCGGATCCTCACTGCTCCTCAGCTGGGCCAGGTCCAGCTCATGTTTACGCTGTTTCTCCTTCTCCTCCCACTCACGCTGGCGCTGGTTTTCCTCATGTTTACGCTGTTTCTCCTTCTTCTCCCGCTCATGTTCACACTGTTTTGCCTTCTCCTCCAGCTCTTTCCTTTTTAACTCGAATTTCTCCCGTTTTAGCTCCCTTTCATATTCCAGCCGCGTCCGCTCCACGGATGCCGAGCGTTGCCGGGAGGATCCCCTGCTGGGGGGTGAGCTTCGCTGGGCAGATCCCCTGCTGGCCGGGGGTGTCACGGTGCCCTCGGTATACACAGGGCTCCTTCCCGCCCTTCCCCTAGGCCTAGGAAGGGGGGGTCTCGGGAAGCCCTCGTCCGCCGGCTGACCACTCCCAGCGGGGACAGACACTGGTGCCTGCGCTGCATCTGCCCGGCTGCTTCCCTCAGAGACAGGGCTCCGTTCATTCATGCGGTTTCCCTGCTCCAGCTGGGCAATCAGCTGGTCCTTCCTGAGCCTCCCTGGGTGCAGCCTCCTCTGCTTACACAGCTCCACCAGGTCACACTTGCGCCGCTTGGCATACATCTTCCTGCTGGGCACTCCCAGGCCGGGGTGCTCGCCGCTCCCCACGGTTTCCAGGGGGACCCCTAGTGCACCAGCCCTTCTTGAGGTCACCACCTCTCTGCCAGGGTCGAGCTGCAGACTCCTCTGCCCCTGGGACCGCTCGCTGCAATCCCCCGGGGGACCCTGTTACTGCAAAGTCCTTCTCACTGGGCACACACTCCCAGGGGTTAATCACCCCTTCGTTTTACTGCTCCCCAGTCACTTACTGCAGGAAGCGCCGTCCACGGGGTGCAGTATATCCCGCCGCTGCCACCAGTTGTCACGGAGTGTGGGGGAGTCCGGCCCTGCACCCCTCTTCCTGGGACCCACAGTGACTCTTAGCCAGCCAGTAAAACAGAAGGTTTATTGGTCAACAGGAACACAGGTTACAGCAGAGCTTGCAGGCACAGTCAGGACCCCTCCACCAAGTCCTTCTGGGCTTTCAGGGTGCTTGGATCCTAGCTAGGATATCCTGAATTTCGCCCACACAGCCCCAAGCCCAAACTCCAACTGCTTCCCTCCTGCCACTCCCTTCCTTTGTCCCCTTCCCGGGCAAAGGTGTTGACCTTTCCCCTCCCTTACCTAGCTCAGGTTACAGGCTCTGGCATCGTCCATTCCCTAAAGTCCTCCCTGCTCTCCCACTCCCCACACAGACAGTACCTACTGCATCACAACACTACAGATGGTAGTCCTGGCGACTCCTCCTCAGGGTCGGTCCCCTCCAGGGATAGTGTGCTGCACTGCACAGGTTCAGCTCTGGAGTTCTGCAGCCGGTGGGAGATGTCTGCCTCCTTCCCCAGCTCTGGTCCAGCTGAGCTGCAGGACCTGCCCTTTCTCCTTCTTGTCTGCTTCCCGTGCAGGGGGCAGGACTGACCCTGCTCTGTCCCCCGGGGAGTGGAGTGGTCCCTCAGGCTCAGAGGGAGCCCCCCTCTGCCCACTGCAGCGCCTGGCCTCTGCTCTGGCTGCCCTGCTGGCTGGAGCTCTCCCTGACTGCTGCTGCGCAGGGGGCCCTGATGACCTGCCCGCTTGCTGGAGCAACTGACCCCGCAACCACCATCCCTGGGTCTCCCCTGGCTGGCTGGCCGCTTGCTGCTGCTTTTGTCGAGGGGTTGTGGGAGGAGGACTCCTGAGGGACACCGTGGAGGGGGTCTGTTCACAGACTGAGTGACTTTTTAACATCTCTGCTCCTGGGATGGTGGTAGCTCCTGTTCCTGTTATGGGGAGCAAGGAGGAGTGGCGTGGAGTCCTCCCCCTCACCCATCTGCTCCACCACCCCACCTACCCACTGGACCTGCTCTTTGGCCCTCGACATGGCTGTCTGCTTCACCCATTTTACTAGTGGGGATTGTTTGCAGCTATAGACTGAGATACCCAAGTGCACATGCCTCCCCCCACCCCTTCAATTTACCCTTGTTTCCCCAGCCACGTTTGGCTGGTAGGCCTCCTCCCTCTGCTGTGCCTCCCAGCCTCCCTGTGGTAGTTTGCCCCTTCCCCCTTGCTGCCTGCCTCGCACCCCCCCCCCCCCGGAGTTTTTCTTTCTGTTAGTTTGTTTGCCCCACCCCAACCCTTCAGTGTTTGTTACCCCAAACTCGAGGTGTTAGTTGGAATGCCTGCCCCTCACTCACTTTTTGCAGTTCCCCTTGTGATTTTCTTGCCACTCCTCTGGCTCTTTCCCAGCCTCCTTCCTCTTTTCCCTCTACCTTCCCTTGCTCCCCCCAGATCACTCCATCTTCCCTGTGTGCCTATGCCCCCTCCTCAAGTGCTTGTGCCCCCGTTACATTGCCCCCACTGTTCACTCTCCCCCAATGGATGATACTGTATTCCCCCCCTTGCCAGAGCAGCCGGTATCCCCACCCCGCGCCAGTACTTGTGCCCCACTTTTCCTTCCTCATTCGGCCTCCCCAAATCCCCACCCCAGTGGCACTGTCCTCCCCTGCCTGCAGGCTAGCTGGGAGGAGTGGTTGGCCTTTTCCCTCCCCCCCACATTCCTTCTATTGGCACTCTCCTCCCCAAGCCCGCAGTATAGTTGGCTCTCTCCCCACCCTCTTTTCGCTTCCCTCCAGCATTACCACCTGTCCCTCCAGAATATGGCAGGGGAAAGCATGGGTGGGGCCCCTTGTGTAGATCCTGTGTCCCCCACACCAACTCTTCCAGCAGCTGACCTCTTGATCACCGGTCGGAACTCCACCGCTGCCATGGCCACTACTTCCCCACCCCTGGTTTGTGGGGAGCCCTGTTGGCTGGTAAGAAGGGCCAGGAGAATAAAAAGGGGAATGGCCCCATCTGGAAGGAACAGCCCCTCACGGTTGGGGCCGCCCTCCTCGCCATGGCCCCATCATCCACCACGACTCCCCTGTCCCCTCTTGTCCCCTCCACCAGCCCGGGGGGCCTTCCACCCTTGGCCCCCAGAGTGTACACACAGGTAGCCGCAGACCCTCTGCATGCCACCACATCATATGCCCTGACCGCGGCCTCCAGCTCCATCCCTGGCAGCCAGGGCCCCTTCCCCACCCTGGCCAGGAAGCATGGCATCCGTTGCCTTCCAATGCCTGCCTTGACCCACCTGGAGACCTACTTGTGGGCATTGGCATGGGTGGTGAGGCCCACGGCCATGGTGGCAGCCTCCAAGATGTACAGGAAGACAGTCTTCTTCCTGGCATCAGAGGCCGCCACCCAGGAGACAGTGGAGAAGGGCCTGGCAGTGGAGAGAGTATTTGTCCCAGTCGAGCCCCGGGAGGACCTGAGCATAAGGTGGTGTTCACTTCTGTCCAGCCCTTCCTCTCCACCTTGGGGAAACCAATACCTGTAATTAGCCATCTCCCACTGGGATCCCACTCGACCCTCCTTCACGTCCTGTCCTTCCGCCAGCAGGTCCAAATCCAGCTGCCGCCGTGGTGCACGATGGGGTGGCGCTCGAGGGGTCCCTCTTGGTGTCCTACCTGGGGGCCCACTACCAGGTGCACTACTCCTTGAAGGAAGCCTGGTGTTACCTCTGCCAGGCGATGGTGCATGTCCAGAGGTACTGCCCCCTCACCCAGCACGGAGGAGCACCTGGGACCCCCGAGACCCAGGAGAGCACCGGCCTTGCCATCGTCGGCAACCCTGATGGTCCAGCTCCCATAGTGGCCCCTCCTCCTGCCATCATTCCTGCTCGGGCCCCAGGGCAGCCCCCCGTCACGCCCAGATGAATGAGTGGGCCCCGCCTTCATTGAGTGTAACTTGGCGGGCCTAGGGAGGAGAGGGCAGCAAGGTCGTTACAGGATGAGGGAGATGGCCTGCCCCAGGGGGAAGTTTTCCTTCCCCCTGCAGTGCCCCGCTTGACTCCCCAACCCACAGAACCATCACTCTTATCCCCTAGCCCCATCCCTGCTGGCCAGCCCTCTGCCTCCACCTTGGAGGGTTGGGTACTCATTCAGGGGAAGCATGGTGCCCATGAAGCATGGGCTTGGCACCTCTCCCTCAGTGTGGAAGGGAAAGAGGCCCCCCTCAAGATGAGGGAGGACGCCACTGCTGAGCCTTCCGCCATGCCCCCTGATAGAGCCCAGCAGGTGAAGCTGGCCAAGGATGCCATGGCAGCAGAGGGCCCCTCTTGGAGTCCCTCCAGTGGTCCCTCCCACAAGGCTGAGGGAGGGGCCTTTAGGGGCCTCCCAGATTTCCAATAAGGCCTCACTACAGGTTGAACAAAATGTTTCATTCAACCTGAAGCAAAATTTTTCCAACTTCTTCAATTCACTTAAAATTCTGGAAAAAAAATTGGTTTGGGTTTGATGTGAACCAATTTTTTTTTCTAATTTTTCAGAGTTGCTTGTCAATCAGAAAAGTCAGTTATTCGTACAGCCCTACCCCAGCTATCAAGTCAGGGGCATTCTGGGTCAGAAATGGGCTAAGCTTGTCTCCACGTATGCCAACACTCCTGAGAAAGTCACATGGCTGTTAACTCATATTGAGGCAGCTTTGCTACTGTTGTCATCCCACTTCATAGACATTAGGCTCCTTGTTGATTTCGCCCCACTCCAGTTTCAGGGTCTTTGAAGAATAAACAGGTGCTTCACATAATTAAATATCTCTAACAAGGGCTATGAATAAGCATTCATTGCTCCCTGCAAAGGATGCTAAGTAGTACATTTTAGAAAGACTGAGTTATGGAGACAGAGCTGTGTCATTTCACACTCCAGTACAATTATATTTGCTCCCCATTCAAAGACCTGCTAGGAGACATAGTGAGAACAGAGTCAGACAAACAACCCAAGGAAAAATGGGGGCTAATGTATAGCATATACAAATGGAGAGAGAGCCTGTTAACATACAGCCTGTTTTATTTTATGTTAGTGTGGAGGTGGAGGATGAATGTAATGCTCAAGACAGTGAGAAACTAAAATCACAGACCAATAGAAATCGCTCTGGCACCTCCACACACAAAATCTCATGGGAAGTCTGTGCAAAGGACATTCTGTCATAATAGCGCACATCACACTAGTGTGAGGTCAGAACTGTTAAGCAGAATCCACAGTGCCCATCTGGAGTTGGAAAATTATAAAAACAAAGCCCAAAATGTCCTATTCTGACCAGTCAGAAAAGCTGCCATTGAAGATAAGGGGCTTGAATCTAGAGTGCCTTGCGCCTTGGGTAGTAACTTCCACCTGTGCAAACTGTACCTAATCTACTACCATATCAGGATGGCAGTGTTTTACACCCACTATGCACAGGTGTGACTAAGCAAGGTGCAAATCAACAGGGAATTGGGCCCAAGATATCCAAGTGTGAAATCTGCAATAAATTCAAGAAATAGAATGCAAAAGTACCACTGATGCCACATGAGATTTCCATTCACCTTTGGTCCAAGGGTGGCACTGATCTAGGTGAATTTACATGAAAGATCATCACCTATTAGCATCTTACTACCCAAACTGAACTACTGTAAAGCATGTTAAGTACCAGTGTAATTACACATCGTAAAATGCAGTGTGCTCACCATGAGATATCAGATGAGTTGATATCAGGTAATGGCTTGATAACCAGTTCAAGCCCACCATACCAAACCTTTACTATGCACAGTCAAATAGGTTAGCTGAAAGGTCAGTACAAATTGCACAAAACTTAATATAAAAACAGCCAGATAGATTTAAGGGATCCATAGTTAGCAGTTAGAAGATCACAACCCACCAATTAATTCTTTATTAGAATCACCATTTCAAAGATTATAGGTAGAAGAACAAGCACATATTGGTGCCAACATCTGGCAGGCTTTCTGAGACAAAGATAATTAACCCTAAAGTGGTTACAAAAACAGGAAACAAGAGTGCCAAACAGTTATTGAAAGTGGAAGATAATGTTAGATTTCAAACAGAAAGTGGCTGACGACATGCCAACATAAACAGCTGTGACACCTGCATCAAGGTAATTTGTCATAATCATCCCCAGAGAGTCAGTAGTCCTCCATGAGGACACATAAACAAAACAAAGGACTGCCTGTTTCTTGAGGACCTCCAAAACGCTATGAAAGTGCTTGTGTACTTAAAGAAGTAACACATGCTTGCTCAGTTACTGACAGCCAGAAACACCAGAGCAGCTAACATAGATTCTAAACAGCTGTTCCACCTCAGTGGCTGAACAGGCCCTCACGGAAGGAACTGTTTTGAGAACAAGAAGCAGCTATGTGAGCAGAAACCTCGCACAGTTTGGAAATGGTAGTTACTGACACATGTCCAGCACTGTGACATCTAGTTCTTTTTGAGTGTGTTATTAGTTGGCTCTCTTAGTTTGTGGCTGTTACTTTAGGAAGACTGTGACAGGGTGCTGACCAGGAACTGCTGAGTCAGCCCTGTCACTCCAGCTCCAATTCACGGAAGTGAATTGGAGCTGACTAGAGGAACCTGATCCTGACTGGCAGAGGCAGAACAGCTGCCACCCTGATTCGCCTGGGTCTATATACAGGCTCAGAGAAAAGTGGGAAGAAGACAAAGGGGATGGGGGAGAAGCCAGAGAGTGGAAGGAGAAGGGTAGCTCTCCCCTCCTGGTTGCAAGAAAAACAAAAAGAAGATGAAGCATGTAAGGCTGGAACACACAGTGATATGTGGTGAGTCTGAACTGTGTAAACAAACTGCACCAGTGACTGTTGAGCCAGAAGGTCTCTGAGTGATTTTTGGAGCTGAGCAGAGGCCGGACCAAGGGGGAGGCCTGCTACGTCCTGTTGCAATGACCTAATTTTTATTTACATTTACTTTTGACAAAGAAAGAAAGAGAATGAAAGAAGCCAGTGGCCACTGGACTCAACGGAGACTGACTCCTGCCATGTAACGAGGTATTCACTTTTTGTACCTCAGATCCAGGTCATGTAGGTGGGCCCGACAAATAAAGATCTGCTTTTCAGAATTACTTCTGTGCATCACACCCTTGTTACAAGTAAAATACCCCTTGTATCATCCCTGGAACACACCTCTAAAGCTTCTACACCAGTGCCATCAGACAAAATCTCTCACGGCTAAGAGGATTAAATCAGTGTACACCTATTTGTGCGCTAAAGTTGTTTTATACCTTGTCTCCAGTGGGAATGCATTATCTTTAATGGCTCTCAGAGCACTTGACACGAGGGGAAAGCTGTTGAAAATAAATTGAATAAAGTCTGATTGGAAATGCTAAGAACTGCATGTTCTTGCCTTAGTAAGATGAAATAGCTAACTCGCAATACTGAAACAGGACCGGGGATGGTTTCAAGTGCTGTGATCCTTCTGGAATCCTCCAAAAATAGCAAGTGGGTGTTGTAAATTACATTTTTAAGCTAAGGAATATGTCCAGCATTGGCATATAGTGAAGTTTTGCTCTCAAATGAGTTGCTTAAGCAGATTGTGTTTTATTCAGCTTATTTGCCCACACATTACACTCCATTTTTAGCAAGCACATTGTCTTGTGGGCTACCTGACTACCTGCATTCATTCTAAGAATACTTTGCATTTGTATAGCACCTTCCATCTAACAAAGCACTTTCCAAACATTCAGAGTCAAACTCTGCGGTCTGTCACACTGCTGAGAATTTGACCCTAAATAATTAATATTAACAACACCCCCGAAAATCCTATTTTAAGGGAAGGAAAGTGAGGAAGAGGGAGTCAGTAACTTGCCCAAGGCTACAAAACTAGAGCCTGGAATACATGCCAGAATTCTTGACTCCCCAATCCTATATTTTAACCACTTGACATCAGGAGAAGCATTAGACTTGACTAGAAATAAGGTGTACATTTTTAACTGAGTGTAATTAACCATTGGAACAACTTACCAAAGGCCATGGTGGATTCTTCATCACTGGACATTTTTATATCAATATGGGATGTTTTTTGAAAAGATCTGCTCTAGTTCAAGCAGGAATTAATTCAGAGAAATCCTATGATTTGTGTCAGACTACATTATCACAATGCTCCCTCCTGGCTTTAGAATCTATGAATCTATTTACCACTAGTAGGCCCGGTAGCCAGATAGTGAGATATATAATGGTGACCTGCATTCATCATGTCTGAGTTGTATTCATATAAACACAGCACTGATTAAACTCCCAGATTCCTGTCTGATCTTGCGCTGTGTAAAATATTAGACAGATTCTTTGGAAACAGTCTCGACAGTAGTTCCAGAGTCAGGGATCTGCAGGGGATGTTCCCAGGATGTCATGTCTGAGGCACTGAGGGAAGGGTGGGGAGGCTGCACTGTAGACGTCCGTTATGAAGCAGATATTGCAAATGCTCAGCTGGCTGTCTAGTTTATTTTGTTTTATATGGAGGCTCTCTGCCAAGAGAGTCACACAGAGCAGCAGGTTCTCAACTATTCATACTCAGGCCCCACTTGCATCAAAGTCAGAGAGCTCAGGACCCACCTTCCGGTGTGCTGCAGGCAATATTCATACAGAACAGGGGTTAACGAACCCCGAGGGTGCTAAAGTACTCACAGGGTGATAGCCTCTCCCTAGAGAGGTTTCAGTGGGGTAGAGGGGTGGGTTTCTGTGTGCAGAACCTCAGAAAGCTGAGCAAAGAGTGACCCAGCCCTGCCAGCCCCCCAGGGAGCAGGGGAGCGGTGGAAGAAGCTGAGGTTAACAGAATAGCAGGGACAAGATCTCAAAGGGGAACAGAGGTTCAAAGGGAGCCCCCAACCACTTACTCTGTTGCTCCCAGAATTCCCTGCTTCCCCACCACAGCTCTAGTCCCCCCAGTCTGTTTCCCCTCTAGAGCTCCCAGTTCCCTATAACCAGTCTGTCCCCAGAGTCCCCATAGCCTCAGTCCGTCTCAATCCATCCCTCCCTGGAGTACCTGTCCCCCCAGTCTGTTCCCCTGCGTGCTTCCCCTAGATCAGACATGGGCAAACTACCCAGCCTCTCAGCTCCCAGCCGGGGAGCCTAGTCCCCAGCCCCTTCCCCACTGTGCCTCCCCCGCAGCCACGCCACCACATGGGCTGCGCTCTGGCCTGCCACTCCCACTGGGCAGCGTCGGGAAGCACCTCTGGCTCTGGGCAGATGTCATGGCTGTGAGCTCCTGCTGCTAGTAAGGGAGTGGGGAACAGGGGATTGGGTAAGGAGGTGGGGAGTCCTGGGGGGCAGTCAGGGAGGAGGGGGCAGTTGGATGGGGCAGAGGTTCTGCGGGGGGCAGTCAGGGGATGAGGAACAGAGAGGGTTGGGAGTGGGAATCCCAGGGGGGGCCTATCAGGGGGTGGGGATGTGGATGGGGTAGGAGGGCAGTCAGGGGACACGGAGTGGGGTGGGTAGATAAGGAGGTGGGATATCGGGGGCACTTAGGGGCGGGGAGTCCTGGGAGGAGGTGGTCAGGGGATGAGAAGCAGAGGGAAGTTGGACAGGGTGTGGGAGTCCGGGGGGGGGCTGTCAGGGAGCGGGGTGTGCACGTGTTGGGGCAGCCAGGGGACAGGGAACAGGGGGGTTGGATAGGGGGCAGGAGTCCCAGCAGAGGGTGGGCAGGGGACAAGGAGCAAGGGGTGTTGGATGGGTCAGGGGTTCTGAGGGGGCAGTCAGGGGGCGGGAAGTGGGAGTGGCAGATAGGGGGCAAAGGCCAGACTATTTGGGGAGGCACAGCCTTCCCTACCTGGCCCTCCATACAGGTGCGCAACCCCGATGTGGCCCTCAGGCCAAGAAGTTTGCCCACCCCTGCCCTAGAACATCTGCATCTTCATTTTATCCTTCTCTCTCCTTGCATGTAATGCCATGAGGCTGCAAACTATCGCTGCCTCTTCCTCTTTCCCCAGAGCAGCTCCAGTTTGGCTGGGCACCTGGCTTGCATCGAGGAGAGCACTGAACATGGAGCAAAGAGAGTTTACTCTCAATGTCAGCACTGTCAAGGTCCAGGAGGAGTCAATGGAGGGGAATCCGATTCGCTCCCTGCAATCCTGTTGGGTGCATGTGTCAGACTTTTGCTGGAGCTTAAAACGTCCATGATAGAATCTCCTTGGAAATCCTTGATTTGCGGTTGCTTATTTTCAGGATGGTCAATAAAAAGGAGAAGAGAAGGATTTTCTGCTCTGCCCAGACTCAGTCTAGCCCCACTGTTTAAACAAGTCTGAGGCAGGACAAGGTCTACCTAGCAGTCCTGAAAAGCAATACAGCCCATAGGCAAAAATAATCAAACAAGCGGAGAGACACTCACTTTTTAAATTACACTCAGCACACTTAAGCAGACTCATAATTACAGTTCTGAAACCCACTGGATGATTAAATCAAATCAAATAATACTAAGAAAAGCAAATCTGTGTTTTGGTTTGCATGGGTTGCATAGGAATTAAATTGCAGGCACATGATTATATTTTTTAATAATTTTAAAACATTAACTTAGATTACCATAAAAATCCCGGCTGACAGCAATGCTTAGCTCTCACATAGGGCTTTTCATCCAGAGACCTCAAAGCGGGCGGGTGAACTGAGGCTCATTGTTCCAAGCATAGAGAGAAATTAAGTGATTTAGCCGAGATCACCCACCACTCCCTTCAAATCCCTCCTGAACAGCTTCCTCTGCCATGGTGGCTACACGTCACTTCCATCTGGCATTTGTTAGGGAATGACAACCTTCGACTTACGATTTTCTGATCAACTCCATCTGTTATCCATTCCTTCCTTACCCAAAAGTCCTTAACCCACACGTCATTTGTCTCTCAACCAAATTGAAGATCTGCAGTGCGGTGGCTCTAACATTTCTCCTGTACGGATCTGAGACGTGGACATTTTATAGACGTCACATTAAAGAGCTTGAGCAATGTCACATGCGCTCCCTCTGCTCAATAAGGAGCATTCGCTGGCAGGACTGAGTGACCAATATTACGGTCCCTGAGAGAGCAAACACAAGCAGTGTTGAGGAAATGTTACGGAGAGCACAATTTAGGTGGACCGGACATGTCATCAGAATGGAAGACCACCATCTCCCAAAGCAGATCTTGTATAGGGAGCTGAGTTAGGGCAAAAGAAAGACGGGTCATCCATACAAGTGCTTCAAAGATAATCTGAAGAGAAGTCTCCAGTGGGCTGGCATCAATCCCAAGGAACTTGAGAAAATGGCTCAGAACAGAACTCCCTGGTGATCTCTGACAAGATCAGCGTGTAACAGGTTTGAGCAGGATCGACCAAATCATCTCCAATCTGCATGTGAAAGACTGCATCGTCAAACATCAAAGATACCGACTTCCCATGTGTCAGTGGGGCTGACACTGTGCATCAGGGTTCGGACTTCAGAATCAGATGCCTAGCCATAGATGAGAACTGCGACAATATCATCATCATCGTCAGCAATAGACTAGCAGCACCCATTCCTTCCATTCCACACGACCCCAATGGTCTGTTTTGACCACCTGGTGCATCCAGTCTAACCTGCAGACTGCACTATCCAGGTTAGGGACTGTCGTCTTTGTTACTTGTCTGTTCAGTATTTAGTACAATGAGGCCTTCATCTTTGATTCGAGTTCCTTAGCACTACGCTAATATAAATAATAATAAAGTCAATGGCAGAGCTGGAATACAACCTACAATTCCTAACACCGAATGCTGTGCTCTAACCACTAGATGACATTGCCTCCTCTTTGTGTAATCCTCACGCCACCTGGGTGTGGTGCTTTGTCCCCTTCTAGTGGCACTGAGACCACTTTCAATTTAATGAGTCTACTACAGCCTTAGTTAAAAGCTACTCTCATGCAGTAGTAACTCAAGCATTAAGCTTCAGAGATCCTGGGTTCAATTCCACCTGCTGGTGTTACCTTTGTATGCTGATTTGTAACAGAGACGCAGTGGATTAGGTTGTTGGTACAGTGTAGTTCTCATATAGAGGAAAATCACAAGGTCCTTAATTCATTTTTACTGAGTCTTTACTTTTAAAAAATGGATTGTCTACTTTAAAAAAATGAAAAAGAGGCTCATAAACCAAGTATTATACAGCTCATTAGGAACAGTGCAAAGCATGTAAAAGAATATATCTGATTATAAGAGAGGGTGCAGGATATGTGCTTGTGAACTAAGCACACTTAAACAGATTCATAGTGACAGGTCTGACAATGCATGGATGATTAAATTAAATCAAATTGCATAAATAAAACAAAGCAAAAGCAGATCTATGTTTTCCATTCTGTGATTTGTAGTATTAAAAATGCAGTTAATTTAGATAAAAACGAAAGATGCCACTTGTTTTTATAGACCTATTTGCACAGGTGCATTTTATCAGCAATGGACAGGCTTAGGGTATGTCTACACCATGGTTCTCACAACACGTTTTGGTGGCCTCAGAGTGCAGCCACCATCTCTTGCAGGTGGCCACTCTGACAATTTGTCCAAGCCCGAGCCCTGCTGCCCTCCAGGTTTAAGCCAAAGCCGGAGCCGCACCACCGCAGGGAAGGTGGGTCAGGAACTCACCAGCCGCCTGCAAAGTACCCAGGTTCCGCATGCCTCAGCTGGGTAGGATTGGGGGAGCACCCGAGCAACTGAATGCAGCAGCCACCTCCACTGACAAGAGCCACCTCCGGTGCCACATGTCTCCAGAGGCCATAGGCGCTGGCTCCATGAGCTCTCTAGGGCAGGAGCACCCATGGAAAAAAATTAGCGGGTGTTTAACACCCACCAGCAGCCAGCTCCCCTCCCTCCCCTCAGCACCGCCAGCCAGAGGCCCTGCCAATCAACTCCTCTCTCTCCCTCCAAGCACCTCCCACCCACCGTGATCAGCTGTTCCGTGGTGTGCAGGAGGCTCTGGGGGGCAGAGGGTGGGAGTGGGGATGGGACACACTTGGGGGAGGGGGTGGAATGGAGTGGGAAGGGTCAGGGGTGAAGCCTTGGGAGAAGGGTGGAGTGGGGGTGGGGACTGGGGTGAAGCAGGGACAGGAAGAGTTGGGGTGGGGACTTGGGAGAAGGGGTGGAGTGGGGGCGGGGCCTGGGGCTGAACAGGGATTGAGCACCCTAGGGAAAGGAGGAAGCCTGTGCCTGGGCCAGAGGCACTTCCCGGAGCTCCCAAGGAGGCTGTGTGGTGAAGGGCACCAATCCCTGCTGGCAGCTCCGGTGCAAACACCAAGGCAGCGTATCCAGGAGCCACAGCTGGGCGCTGCAGAGAGAGGCCACTGCTTTGGCCCCCCCAATCTCCACCCATGCTGTGCAGGCTGTCGTGGCCGCAAAAAACCTCCATTGATGGCCGCATACGACCACGTTGGCTGCATTTGAGAAATGCTGGTCTTCACTGCGAGGGAAGCTGTAATTTTAGCATGTGGAGGCACATGTGGAGGGAGGTGCAGAACAAGGAGCAATGGTCTCAAGTTGCAGTGGGGGAGGTCTAGGTTGGATATTAGGAAACACTATTTCACCAGGAGAGTGGTGAAGTACTAGAATGGGTTTCCTAGGGACGTGGTGGAATTGCCATCTTTAGAAGTTTTTAAGGCCTGACTTGACAAAGCCCTGGCTGGGATGATTTAGTTGGGGTTGGTCCTGCTTTGAGCAGGGGGTTGGACTAGATGACCTCCTGAGGTCCCTTCCAACCCTCATTTTCTATGATTCTATGGTTCTGTGATCTGCATTCGTTTTAATTGAGCTAGCAGGGTAATGGTAGTAGTGTAGACACAGCAGCACATGCTAGCAACCAGAGCACATATCCAGGGCCCCTAAAACTAAAATCAATACAGAGACTTTGATTGACTGCAAAGGGCTTTGGGGTGGGCTGAATATCTTCAACACTCCTCACAATCATTAACTAATTAGTTCCCACCGTACCCTTGTCAAGTAGGTAAATGGATATCGTTAGGCCCTAATCTGAGCATGGGTCTGGTCTGTCAAACTCAATCCTGTCTCGCCATTGACTTCGACAGGAGGAGGGCTGGGGCTCTGAGGGTACGCTGCAGGTGAAGGTGTCATTGCAGCATGGGAAGGTGTGTCCGTTCTCCCTTTAATGTAGCGGTCACAGGTAACAATAGTAGTATAGACATGGTGGTACTGGCAGGGCCGTCCTTAGACGGGTGTAGGGCCCAGGACAAATCAGCCTCTCCGCTAGTCTCCTCACTGTCCACCCAGTGCCCGCCCCCGTCCACCCGACTAGCGCTCTCCTCACCGTCCGCCTGCCTGCCTGCCTCCTCATGCCCCTCACGCCTGCCCACCTGCCGCTCACCTCCCTGTTCGCCTCCTCACCCCACTCACCCGCCTGCCTCACTTCCCCGCCCACCTCTTCACCTGAATATCGGGATAAATGGCGTCCCGATTGTACATTGGTTGGGACAAAGGACTAAATATTGAGACGGTCCTGATTTTATCAAAGAGCGGGGCCCCTCAAAGTGTGGGCCCAGGGCGGTCGCCCCGATTCCTCCTACCCAAAGCACGGCTCTGGGTACCAGCTTCAGCACGGGTTAGAAACCACAGTACAAACCCCAGTGTTGCCAATTTAGTCATTTTCCAATCCCCCTGCAAATTCAAACACCTCCTCTAACTTCAGTTCCTGGGGAAGACTCAGGGACACTAAACTGGAGAGTGTGAGGGGCCTACTGGGCAGCAGGTTCATCACTTTCTCCCTCCACAGCTGCATGGTCATAGATCAGCAGACAGGGAACAGCAGACCCAGCCCCTCTCCGGAGGAGGAAGGTGGCAAACCATGACCAGGGTCTGTCCCAAGAAGGTAGCTGGTTCTTGGAGGATGCCAGCTGGGAGGCTGGGCAAGGAGCAAGGGAGACAAATCTGAAGGAAAGCAGCAAAGGCTAGGGCAGCTGGGGCCCTGCAGCCAGACAGCAGAATAGGCAGGGGCCTGATGGGGTCTCTTGGGAACTCAGATCCAGCAACCCTTCCAGCCCATTAAATGTGCCATAGAGTCAGAGGATTAGCCTGAGGAAGGAGTCATTGTGATCTGACCGGATGTTACACTCCAGGGGAAGGGCCCGTGGTTCTCATGAAGGGCACAAAAAACAGATTCTGTGGGGTGGGGCCTGTAGTGGAATTCCTGTCCAACAGGTGGAGCACCCGAAGAGTGGGGGCCGGCAGGGGAACTATGGCATCAATGGAGGGTAAGGGGCATCCCAGGTGCTAGGCTGAGAAGCCCTAACCCAAGTGTGAACTGCCCCGGAAGGCCAAGTGAGGCGTTGTGATGTTTCTCTTTTGTTGTCACTAAGACATTGCACCTGGGTAGATGCAGGAGGGGGGGGAAGAGTATTCATAACCTTTCCTCCAGGCTGTTTAGTTTAGCCGGTGTGTCTGAGTGATTACTGGGATCCCAGACAATGCTAAAGCCTAAAGACTGAAACAACTGCAGTACTGGCCTCTGCTTCTGGTGCACGGGGCTGTCAAAGAGTGCATTACCCACAGCTGGCATGTCCTCTCGTAGCGGGGCATGGTGCAGCAGCTGCTTTCTGTTGAGTGCCTCCTCCTGACAGCTGCTCCGAGTCTGCTGTGGTCTCTCTTCCCATAACTCAGCCTTCCAGCCAGCTTTTGGGGTAAGAGTGTCAAAGGAACAAAAACTCTTCCACCCTTCCCATAATCAATGCTCAGCATGCTCTTTGCCTCTCTCCCAGACTCTGCAGAGTACCTCCTCATGCTGTCACACAATGCTGCTCCCACAATGCTGCTTTCTCCTTGGATGCCAAGCATCTTGTCCACTGAACGGGGACCATTACAATGATCAGAAGCATGGGTTCTCATCCTGTGCATGGTGAACAGGTTCCTGGGGCATCGTGTCCAGCCTCTCTTTTTTGATGGCTAAATGAGAGGGACAATTCCCATTGTTTTATCATGGGGTCACAGTATGGGAAAGATTGAGAACATTGGGGTAAAATATTGCGGGCCAAATTCTCCTCCTGGGGTGTATTCACCAGTCAGGGAATGAATTTATCTCCTTGTGCTCCTAGTACAGTCACATGTTAGTCAGTATTACCATAGCCAGAACTGCTTGTAGCAACAAATACTTGGATCAAAAGGGGCCCAGGACGGAAGAAGCATAGAGCGCACCGTGCTCCAGGGCTGATATACTTTTGTCTGGCTTTATGATATACAGTTTCTTCGTAAGATGCTAAGAAGCTTTCAGTGTAGTTTCTCCTTCCCTACATGATGACCATGGCATGTCCTCCTCATTCCTAAATGGAGCCAGGACTCTCCATGATACTTTCTTCCTGCCATCACTTCAGGGCTGCCCAGAAGATTCAAGGGGCCTATGGCAAAGCAATTTTGGGGGCCCCTTCTGTAAAAAAAAGTTGCAATACTGTAGAATACTATATTCTTGTGGGGGGCCCTGCAGGGCCTGGGGCAAATTGCCCCACTTGCCCCCCTACTCTGGGCAGCCCTGCATCACTTTTTGCCGTAAACACTTGTGTTGTATAGGCCAGGCCTTTTCACTCAAACAAGCCAACTGCAAGGGGAGCATCATGAGCCAGGCAGCTGCTCTCCCTCCATCTTATCAATATTAATTAAAGAGAAATCCAGCAGCATTGATTAGGAAAATCACTCGCACTGTCCGCATAAGTGACCAGAAACCAAAAATCAAAGTGGACAGCTCAGAGGAACAGAGGCACAACTCTCCTATTGCACTCCGGGATTTTCCCAGTAGTCACTAAGCACCAGAGTATGAAAACATAAATGAGTTCCACGAGTAACCAAGATTCATTGCTAAAATCTGCTCAAGCCCTGTATCTATAGCTGTCTCTAAATACCTGTGTAAGTGATGGATATAGGTAGATAATGATGGGTATATCAGTCAGATGGCCTGACTTCAAGTCCATGTAATTAGAAGAAGCAAAAAGTCTTTGAATCAAATTCTGCCCTCAGCTGCACTGTTGTAGCCCTATTAATAGCAAGCATGGGTGGAACTGAGGGAAGTGCTTCTGATCTTTCAGTTTAGCAAGTGAACTTGGCTTTAATTACTCAGAGGCCCAGATCCTCGAAGGTATTTAAACTCCCAAAGTCCAGTAAAATCAATGGAAGTTAGGAGCCTAAATTCCTTTGAAGATCTGGACCCCAGAATTTAGTGTTTTCCACCTCCTTTGTGAGTCTCGACTCAGTTCACCATATTATATAAAAGAGGTCAGACAGAGAGTGCATTTTCTATGTCACATGGAGCCATACATTCCCTTCTAGATTGCAAGCTCTTTGGGGCACAGATTATAATGTCTACCTGTGAGTTTGTAGAGCATCAAGGGAATTAGCATCCAAATTCTGCTTTGTGGTGGTAGGTAGGGGTGGATCTCTGTGCACTTTGGAAATTGCCCCCGTCCTTCTGTGGGGTGGATGAACCTGGGGGGGCTTTGGGTCCAGCCCCCAGGGAGGGGAGGAAGTTGGAGAGTGATGTCACCCCAGACTTACTCAACAGTGATGGCTCCTATCCCACAGGACTACTCTGACTCCTCACTCTGGCCCATTGGCTCTCAGCACAGCCAGAAAGCAGCCTTCCCCCCATGACACCCACCCCCCTTTCTGGCCTGGTGCCCGGAGCTGGGTTGTGGGGTGTATTGTTGAGTTGGGCTGGCAGAGGTAAGTACTGAGTTGTTGGGGGGGGTCTTTTGTTTTTGCCAGGGGGGCCCCTGAGATGCATTAAGTCTGTTATTATATCCTGATGAGATTATCAATAATTGACATCTGTTCTTATTCTACTTTATTCCTCTGGAGGCCTTTTAAAAGAAAGAAAGAAAGAAAGAAAGAAAGAAAGAAAGAAAGAAAGAAAGAAAGAAAGAAAGAAAGAAAATCTCCATCAGTTTCAAATGTGCCAAAACTGGTGCAAATAGACATGCCTACCTTTCTCAACATGACTAGTTACATGTCCAAAAATGTGTCTGAAAATGCCTTTTCACACCTCCTCCACAGTGCGCAGCAGTAAATGCTGTCTCAAGGTAAGGTTGATACAATGGGCATGAAGAAACCGGCATGGTGCATGGCAAATCATGTTGATAAGACCAGAGGAGTTCTCCAGGAACTGCTACTTCTCAGAATTGTTAGAGTATATCTCTCTGTATATGGGTACTGGAAAATGAAAAAATAAAGCACAACAACAACAAAAAAAGATAAACTCTCTGTCTCAGGACCCTTTTCTTAAAGCCCAGCCTCAAACCCAGGCCACTGGGAAGCCACCTTGGCTGTCGCATCACAACTCTTCAGTTACCTGGGATTTCACAGATTTGGGTGGGCCAGCTTCCAAGATTCTGTGACCTCACTTCTTGGTTGTGCCACCTGATCAACTGGTGACCATATATAAACTTTCAGCTTCCTTTCTCACCTTGTCTGAGCAACAAGCCATTGCCTACTAGCTGTTACTCAGATGCCTCTTGGCCTGCTTAGTTCCTCACCTGACCGCACCACCTGCCTTGCTGTTCATTCCCCTTGATTGGATCTCCTGGCTAAAGGACCTCTTGCATGAACTCTGACCACTGCTGTGGACTTCCCTTTGGTCCTCCTGATCCCTAGGCATTATACTCTGGGTAGCACCAAAGCACCATTGCACCAAAGCTATCTTTCACCTGCTGCAAAAATACATTATCAAAGCTCTAAGGCTCAACAAGGACCGTGTAATACAACCAGCAGGGGCTTTCTGCATCAATGGTGGCTGCTTAAGGAACTGTCTATTTGTGTCTCCTTTCTAATATCTTTTCCCACTTTCAGCAGTGCTTTCCAAAGCTATCTAACACACTGTTTCTGATTGCAGAACCAAGCCCACTTTTCACACCAGCTGCACCTCATTTCTTCTGGAAACGCCGGAGATGCCTTATCAGAGCAAACCAGTGGGCGTCTGGCATGCTGTCTGTGACAGTGACCGATGCTAAATTCTTCAGGGAAATGTGTAGAGCTCTCAAAGTGCACCCAATTGTGTATTGATTTGTAAGGGCTATTCCTTCCTGACCCAAGCTAATGTACAGTTTATGCCCTGAAGTATGAAGGTTTACAGCCCTTTAAAATTAATTTAACTTTTTTTTTACCCCACCTAATGGAACTGAAGAATCTTATTAATGTAAGTGTGACGGGGTGTAGAAACCCCTCACTGGACAGGAGGGGGTTAAGGAGCAACGCTGGGCTCAGGAGGCCACTTCCCGCTGCCTGTGCCAAGCATGCTCAGGTTGGAGGTGGGGTTTAAAAGGCAGCCAGACCACTCAGTTGGGGACTGGCAAGACAAGGAGAAGGATCTGCTCTGGGAGCTCCAGGGGAGACATAGCCAGATCCCGCAGCAAGCCCGGGAATGGGGGGATCTGTGGCACTAGAGACTGGGACCAGGGCAGAAGCCTGGAAGGCACCGCTCCCCAGGGAAAGACAGCAGCCTGCTGGGCTGCAGAGGGCAGTAGGAAGTGACCCAGGAAAGCTGACTTGAGGAGGAGGGGGGGAAGAAGAGGAGGGTTAAGGGTGGGGGCTTGGGGGAAGGGATGGAGTGGGTGGGCTGAGGGTTGAGCCCCCCGCCCCTGGTGCTTGCAGAGCAAGGAAAGCTGCTGCTGTGCAATGTGCTTCTCCTAGCCTACAGCACCTTCAGCCTCCTTGCCTGCCTCATTGATTTCAGTGCCAATGGGCTGTGCTTGTGTGGGGTAAGGCGGGGGCACCTCCCAACTATAGTACTGCACTATATGGCAAAAAAAATTTCCCTGGAACCTAACCCCCCCATTTACGTTCATTCTTATGGGGAAATTGGATTCGCTTAACTTAAAGTCGCATTTTTCAGGAGCATAACTACAGCGTTAAGTGAGGAGTTACTGTATGTCAGACTGAATAGGCTTGCTTTGCTCGCTTACCTGGAGGATATTTTTGAACGCCTACATGTGTTAAATATCTCACTTCAAAGCTGAGACACCTCTGTCTTTTCTCTCACTGACCAAATCAAAAGGCGGATCAAGAAACTGTCCTTGTGACATGCTGGTGAGGCCAGTGGCACTTTTGAAGTGTTTTTTTACTGGATGACTTTTTGGATGAAAATGCCTTGCCAAAGCGTGACTTGCAACCCATTATCATCAGCCACCTGGAAAGCCTTAAAGTGCAGTTTTGGGAGTACTTCCCTGAAAAGGATCAGAAAAGAGGGTATCTAGTAAAGTGTTCTCAAACAATTCCCAATTATCATTCACATTTTTCTGTTTAAATTCTTCCTCCCAACTGATTTGGTTCATAACTGTCTTCAGTTTTCAGGGTGGTCGCCGTATTAGTCTGTAACAGCAAAAAGAACAGGAGTACTTGTGGCACCTTAGAGACATGCTCAAATAAATTTGTTTGTCTTCAGTTTGTGATTCTGTTTTCAAAGTACAAATGTGATCAATTCATGATCACTTGTACCTAGTGCTTAATTTGTGATGGAAGAAGTGCCAGGACTCAAACAATAATGATGGTGTCCTCTGCACAGCACAATCTCACACACAGAGTATGTGCGAGGTCACGCCTTGCATGCCACTGGCAGAAGAGGTGCCTGGGATGAGCCCCAGCATGTCCCAGCACAAAGTAAATTTTGTTTGTACATATATTATCATGAATTTTTAGTTCTGTGACCAATTCCTCTTTTTTTGTCAAGACAAGATCTAATATAGAATTTCCCCATGTTGGATGCAACACTTTCTGAGTGAGGATATTCTCTTCCATAATATTAAGAAATTCCAAGGGCATTTTAGCACTGGCAGCATGAACCCTCCTGCATATGTCACTCAAATTGAAGTCCCCCATGGTCACACAATTTTTTCCTACACATTATAGATAGGCGGACACTGGTGACGTGCTAGCTCTCTCATGCTCAGGGATCCTTCCACTAGGATCCCAGACACCGAGCTGCCCCTCTTACTGCAGTATAGATGCAGCAGGAGGAAACTGAGGACAAAGAAATGCATCAACACAGCTGCCCTGGCTGCGAAACAATGTGGATGGAGAAGATTAAAATCTCAGACACCAATAACAGAGGGCACAAAAAGCAGCGACACAAATGGTGGCACCAGTTCTTTTGTTGCCAGTGTGGCTAGCAACTACTGCACAGGAACAAGTCCCTCTCACATTCCCTACCCTCCCAACCCTTCAAATTGCTCTCCAATATGGCCCCTCCCAGCCTCTACATATCCCGCCAGCCAAGCCCCTCCATATCATGGCCCCTCTCAGTCCCATAGGCAACCAAGCCCCTCTCATTGGGTTCCCTCCAAACTCCCTCAACACTCCCAGCCTCTTAAATCAACCCATATGATGGCTCCCCAGCCTTACTGGTACCCCTTGCCCTGCCACATCCCTCCATATGGTGCCCCCAAAGGCCCCTAAACACCCCAGGCTTATGAAACACAACCAAGCCCCTTACTCAGCCAACCTGCTCAAATGGTGGTCCCTCCTAGACATCTTAACAGTGTGTTGGGCTAAGGGTGCTAATATCCCCATTTGGTAGCTTCTCCCAGACCTGTAAACGCCACTGTTCCACTAGCAGCCAACTCCCCTCCACATTATGGTCCCTCCCAATCCCCTAAATATCTGGAATCTCTTAAACACCCCCAACCCAATAGCCCACAAACCCTTCCTTATTACAGTCCCTCCTAGCCCCCAAGTCAATCTAGCTCCCTCCTGTGGTGGCCTCTCCCAGCCCTCTTGCCCCCCCAGACCATTGGTCAATGATGCCCCTTATTTGATGACCCCTCAGATCTCTTTAAACAGCCTCAGCCCACTAGCCACTTGATTCTTCCCATATAGTGGGGCTGTCCAGCACACTAGCCAGCCAAGCTCTCTGTGACGGGGCACTCCACTCACCAATAGGATGGCGCCTCCTCCTGGCCATTCTGGGGATTAACTTTGCAAGGTTGATGCCCCTTCCTGCACTTGAACACCCCCTCTCTGTCCTTCTGTCTTGGTATTCAACCCCCTCTCACTCTTCCTGACTTGGCCCTTCGTACAGGTCTCTTTACATGCTTTCTCCTTCCAGGGTGTCAAAGTCTTCCTTCAGCAGCCCTAGGCAGCCTTCCCATTCACTGCCTCAGTGGTGGCAGGGGAACATGGGCCTGCCCTCTATGCCAGGCTCCAGCCCAGGGACCTTCTAGTCATCAGCCAAGGTCGGTTCTCACCTGGACTTTCCTACCTTTCTCCTTACCATCTGGTACTCCCCCGCCAGCTTTGCCAGCTTCACCACTCTCTCCTCCCAGAGAATAACTGTAGGCTACCTGTCTCTGCTGCCTCCAAACACTCCTCCCTTCTTCCAGGCCATGACTGCAACCTTTCCCAGAAGCCCCATCTGCTGCCAATTTCCTGTCTTTATAGCCCCAACCCAGCTCATTCCTCCTCAGCTGGCACTCCCCCACCAAGTTTTGGGATTACTTGGGCACCTGATTCCCCTCAGCTGTGGCCTGCTGGGTTAATTAGCCTTCTTCTCAATCCACATCAAACTTTCTGGGCAAGTGTGGGGTGAATACCTCATCTCACTCCCCCATGTAGATGGCCCATTTTAGGCATCCTTAGTACCCACAGCCCACTAAGTCCCATTAGGGTGACCACACCTCTAACTCGAAAACACTCTCCTATAGCTTCTTCCTCTCAGTACCCACCAAATCTAGATAGCCATCAGTTTCCTCCAAGGGCCCCCTACACTCGAAACCCCAGCCCATGAGCTACCCAGTCTTGCACCCTCCCCCAGTGTCCCCCCAAACCTAACCAGCCAGGAAGCAAGTGAGCATGTTTTGTGGCCTGTGGGAGCTATAATGAGATTGTCAGGGATACAAAGACTAAACTCCATCAGCAACTTCAGGAATTTAAGAAATCAACTAGCCAACTGTTCCCCAGCACCATGCTACAGCTGCCGACAGTTCAGTCCAGCATCTCTCCACCACAAAGGGCTCTCGCTCTTTCAAACTGTCTCCAGTAACTACGTGCCATCTGAATGCTGCTGCTGAATAGTACCATTGTAACAATCCCTTTTTGCTTGATAACGCTGCATTGCTATGAACATTCAGCTGTATCCCCCACAATTACATGTGACTATTGACTATTGTCCGAACTCTTGATTATCAGCTCCTGACTCAATTAGTGCTACTGTTGATGGTTACTGTGCTTGGTGCATATGACCCCCACTTAGGATTGTTAATAACAATTATGCAAAATAACGCTTTCCCAAAAGTTCCTGATTCTACGTTTATTGGTTTGAGCCTCTTGGTGCCATTATGTATCTTTCCACCAAAAACAGAAGTTTCACATATGAGGACATGGCCACTACCAGGGGAACTGGTCTGCTTGAAGATCACTTATTGTTAATTACCGGAATAAAAAGGGATAAACACGTGACCCCTATTGCTGACGGTACTCACTGCCATGCCTGTTGTGACAAAGGAGGAAGGTCGGGGGGCTTGTGTCATGTCTGAGAGGGCAGGAGAGTCCTTTCCTACCATAGCTCCATTTCTATTGGTCCCCGGGGTAATGACCTTCCTGCTAAAAAATACAGGGCCAGATCCTCAGCTGGTCTAAACTGATGTAGCTCTATTGAAGTCAATCGCCTTTTTCGATGCAGAAATCCTGCAAGGAACTTAGTGAAGCTACACCAATTTATACCAGCTAAGGATGTGGCCCACAATGTACAGTGCTCCTTTTCTAGACAGCCTCTTCATTTGGCCATCTCTATTATCTGCATCATTATGTGCTCAACCAAACATCCAGCTTCCTGCCTCACCGAGGATGAGAGAGAATTATTTGGCTGCACTTTACATTCGGTTTTCTCTTGTCACCCTGACACAAATAATTGTGTTTGCTTTTGAGTGCTGTTTGAGAAGGTCTATTCTGGCCTCTGTCTTGTAGGTCACTGTATGTTGGCCACTTCCCACACACATCCTGCTTCATGCCTTGCCTCAAGCTAGATGATGCAAAGCTGGAGACAGCCCAAAAGATCAGCAGCTGTAAACAGGTACAAACATGGATGAATCAAAACATGATTTACAATCCATGAAACGCTGGGTTTTTTCCAACTATTTTGCTAGCTCTAGTTAGACATGAGCCCAAGATTGCGGACTCCTAATCCTAGCATTCTCTTGTGCACATGCATGACATCTACAGGGCAACGGTCTATAAATATGGCCGTAGGTCCATAAACCATTTCAAGGCCTTCATCCACTTCACTATTGAATCCATCTTTGCGTCACTGCTTTATGATGTGTTTGATGATTTAGATGTTCTCACTGCAGTCGCATGAGGGAAAGTCTCTGATTTTCCACTTGTGCATCAAGTAGCTGCGTCTTCCATGGTTTGCTTGGATGTGGTTTATTGCTGCCCAAAGTCTGCATGACAGGTCAAAACCAGCAGGGCAGTTTGTTGGGTCAGTAACAATGTGCTTGTTTGGAATGGCAGATGAAGTCCAGACACTTTGCCATTCCCTGGCTGGATCCAGAGACATGAGGTGGACACTTGTGGTCCATAGAGGTTTCCGCAAATCAGACTCACCTGTCATTTGTGGTTCTTTTCTAGTGAATGTAAAGCTCAGGCAAGCAGTCAGATGGAGAGAAACAGGAACACAAGACTTTTTTTTATGCCAGATCAACCCACTCTTCCCTCTACACCTGCACAATATCTACTACTGCACAAGCTCTAGGAACAGTGATTATATGAGCAGGAATTTGTGGTGCCTGCAATGCAACAAGCCTAATGGATATCCTCACTGTACAGTATCTGTTCCCTCCTACCACATCAGGAGCTCTGCATGCTGTTATCTTAAATGCTAAGAAAGTTCTTTTGCACACAGCATTCTGCACAGGGAAAAGCTGCCGTTTATCTTCTCAGATATTGGAAGAAACAGCTGACACAACAGTAAATGAAAAGTGTGTTCTTGTTTTATATATAACTAACATCACACTCAATCTACTAGGGAATCCCCCATGTGAGAGGCAACTTTTATTGATTGTTATGTCAAAAGCCTGGTACTGAGAGCTGTTTCCTACCTTTCCCAGTTTTTTAGCCTGTTTGACCATTTCCCCTTTTCTCCCGTCAACCATTGCTTCAAACATAGATAGGCGAAATTACCTGAACAAAACCTGAGGAGCAGAGGTGGCGTTATTGGGCAGAACCTGGCCTGTGAGTCTGCCATTTCTGGCAGGATGCTTTTAAACTCATTTATAGCCCCTTAGCCTTTTTTACAGTTAATCCCACCATCCAAATGACAGTGCAGAGAGTGGCAGTTTTTCTCCTTTTCCCCTCTCCCTCCTTCTGGAAAGGAATTCACAGATACAGAAAAAAGGTGGCTGGCCAGCTTCAGAAAATGTGATAGCAAAGGGGTGTGAATTTCTGTTGTTAGAAGCCTGGCAGAAAGAAAGAAGAGTTTTTGCCCAGACATTTTCAGGGGGAGGGGTCTTCTTTCATGGACCTCTTAAAAGAAACATGAGGAGAACTGCCCATCATCCAACCCAAGCACAATTTTCCTTGGGGCAAACACTGGACCCCGTGGGAAGTGAGGGATGGCAGATGCTGGGGTGCTAGCTTGGGTCCAGGCATAGGTAGAAGGCAAATAAGGGATGATAACACAAACATGGCAGATTGCAAGCTAATGATGATTAATTGTCTCTTTTTTAAAAAAAATATATGTCAATAATGACTAAGGTAAAGTCATCACTTTGGAAGCACAGATGTTAGGTCAGTGTAATCACGATCACTCAGCCCTCTCTAGAGAAATTCCTCCCCGCATTTACCAAAGGTCTGATCGCGTAGGGGATGAGTGCACTGACGTTGGTCATAGCGTCCCTCTCAGAACCTTCTACTGCTGAGTTTCTCAGATGGTTCTCTATGGACCCCCCAGGCTGATTAAAGCAGGCAGAGGTCTGCCAGTCAGGAGCTCTGAATTCTGATCTCAGCTCTGCTACAAGCTTCCTTTAAGGCAAGGATCGGGCTGGGCTACACCGCTCAACAGAAGCTGGGGCCTGAGTTCCCGACAAGGGTGAAGAGTTGCCTGGCAGGGCACCTTGCTCGTTCTGTCTTATCCCTTCGCTCACAGGAGGTTGGAGACCAACCTCGCACTGTCTTCTTGGGCTTCTTGACCGGAGCCATGGATGGGGACCCGTGCTGGCCAGCAGACAGTCTCAGTGGGGGGCTGCGCACCGAGATCACGGTGATCGGCCCCGAGTCGAAGTGTTGTTCCGGTGCCGGGGTGTGGGCTGACTCCATAAGGAGCACTCTTAAGCAAGTGTTGCACACTTTCTTTGTCCTGGGCTTGAAGGACTTGCAGATTTTGCACTTATCACTAATGTGCCCTTTGCCCATGCAATGTAGACAGCTGCTGTGTGGATCACTAATGGGCACGGGACTCTTGCAGCAATCACAGGGCTTAAAGTCTGGGGACTGGGGCATGCCCCATCCTGAGCAAAGGCCTGTCTGGGACCTACGAAGTCTCTAACTATTAGCTAATGGATACTAACACTAACAGGAAAACCACATACACTATAACACAAAGAATCAACAAGTTTGTAATAACAAGAAAGCAACAGGGCTATTGGAAGCAGCAACAGTTCCAGCACCGTCACTGGCGGCAAGAAGGAACTGAGGGTGGGGGGAGCTGGTGGCACCCTATATACCGCAAATGTGCACACCACTCCCGGGGGCGCCAGAGCCATTCCCCTACAGATACTGCTGAGGGAAAAAAACTTCCGGCACCAGTGCATATGGCGAGCACACACCCCTAAGTTGAATGGACATGTGCAAGCACTTGAAGAAGAATAAAAGTTTCCTAGTTCTCATTGAAGTAGCCCTCTTCAAACCAGACTACGTTCATGCAAACTAGGACCCTTGTTGTTCACACCTGCAGCATTCACATGGGGGAATTTTCCATGGCGGTTACAATCTGCTCTTGGTGTTTATTTATGGAGGCAATCTGGCAACAGGATACTCTAAACACACACTACCTTAGGCAAGGGATCCCATGCTCTGCATCCACTTCTACTTGAGTCTTATAAGCTTCATCACATGATGCAATCCTGGTTCTATCTGTCTGCTTGGACTTTGGATGGCAGCAGATTATGAGATTTGGGTTTAGTTTTAAAACAGCTTTGTACATAGTTTTAATAACTAGTGAGAGGTGCTCAGGTCATGAGCAAAATGTAGAAATTGTCATTCTGGATTTCCCCATGGAAGTCAATGGCGTTCCTCGGGATTAGTGCTGCTTTAACAAAGCAGCTGTTGGTCCAATTCTGAATAAATCTCATATTTTCTGTGTTTTTCTTCTCCAGTATTTGTCGTTATTGGGGCATGGAGCCAAAGTCTCATCTCACTTACAACAGCATAAACATGCAGTAACTCCACTGCCTTCATTGATTTACTCCAGGCTTATGCTAGTGTAACTGAGGGCAGAATTTGACCCAGGAGACTGGATTCTCCTGTCACACTGGAACAAATCGAGAGTAGCTCTATGGAAATCAAAGTTAGCTGGACCAGATCCGCAGCTGCTGTAAACTGACGTATTGGGATCAGTGGAGGGCCTTGCACAGTTAGGTTCACTCTACTTAAATCAGCTAAGCTGCTCGGCATTCCGCTAGCTCCAGTGAAAAACGAATTAGACAGAGGGAATGTAATTTACAAGCTCAGAGGATGAAAGGAAGAGTAGGTCAAATCAGGGGCTTGAGGGATTACTTTAATTTATGTCTTCTTACATCTTTTGTTAGATGCCTCTATTGCTATGCAACTCTCTTCCAGCCCCTTGGTCTGAATCAGACAGGTTTGACTCCCTTTGCCTCTCCAGACATGTAGATCCTCAGCAGATGCGAATCAGCATAGCGCCTCTGATTTCAATTTATACTGGTAGAGAATCTGGCCCTTAATTCCCAGCTATGGCCACTAACCGAGGCACTGAACCACCATATACATTAGGCCTCGCTCTCATTCTGCTCCCTCTTCTTACTTACCCTTGGTTGTATCCTTCATTAACACCATTGACTTCCGTGGAGTCACCCGATTTACACCAGGGTAGACAGAATCGAGCCCTATGCAGGAACACAGGATGTTTGTTGTAAGAGTTAGTTCACCTTCTCCTGCTGCTCTTGAAGTCACAACCCTCTATTGTGGCATGACAAGTGGTGGCTGTTGAAATGGTTACGAAATAATTTCAAGTGGGGAATCGAATAAGCAAGGAGGAGTAAGCTGAACGGCGGAGGAACAAGGATTCTGTTTTCACACAAATGTCCATAGCAATTAAACGTAATAAGCTGAGGTCTCCTCGCCAGCTTCTCATAATACAAAGCACTGGGAAGCCATTCAGGTGAACAAAACTGTTCATTTTGTGCCCGGGAAATGCATTCAGCAGAAGGATGGGAAATCTGTCCTGGTGGGTGGGGTCAACTCACAATACTTGTTCTCCAAATGGAGAGGAGGATGCTTAACTAACAATAATAGCTTGAATTAATGTAGCACCTTCCATCTTAAAAGATACCCAAACACTTTAGAAACAATATTATTGCATCCAGTTTTGGTCCCCCCACTACAGAAAGGATGTGGACAAATTGGAGAGAGTCCAGCAGAGGGCAACAAAAATGGTTAGGGAGCTGGGGCACATGACTTATGAGGAGAGGCTGAGGGAACTGGGGTTATTTAGTCTGCAGAAGAGAAGAGTGAAGGGGGATTTGATATCAGCCTTCAACTACTTTAAGGGGGGTTCCAAAGAGGATGGAGCTCAGCTGTTCTCAGTGGTGGCAGATGACAGAACAAGGAGGAATGGTCTCAAGTTGCAGTGGGGGAGGTCCAGGTTGGATATTAGGAAACACTAGGAGGGTGGTGAAGCACTGGAAAGGCTGGTGGAATCTCCATCCTTTCAGGTTTTTAAGGCCCGGCTTGAGAAAGCCCTGGTTGGGATGATTTAGTTGGTGTTGGTCCTGCTTTGAGCAGGGGGTTGGACTAGATGACCTCCTGAGGTCTCTTCCAACCCCAATCTTCTATGATTCTATGTTCTAATACAAAATGGGTGATGTGCCCCGCCACCTTCAGGGTGAAGAGCAGCTGTTCAGAGCAACAGCGGAAGCGGCAGGAAACGAAGAAAAATCCTGCATAGAATTGAAATTGCGGGGGGAATTAAAGTAGGTAAGATGTCATTTCCTCCATGACTTCCTGTCCCATCCTGGCTACTGCTCTGACCCATCATCAATCTGCACCCTCCACCCCTCTCCATTCCAATCAGGTCCTTCCTCCTTATTGTCATACAGCCTGGGCACCAGCAAGGGGATGGCTCTGACAGCACAGGAAAGACTGGGTCCCTGCTCTGGATTCCTCTGCCTGAGGAAAAGGAGAGAAGCTACTGCAGGGAAATCCTGTACTGCCCCTGCTGCCACACAAGGCAGCATGCCCCATTGCTCTGTGGAGAAGGAGCAGGCTCAGTCCAGTCAGCATGTAGGAGCTGCGTGGGGATGTGGCAGCCTCAGTTGCTCTGTGGTTAATATCTGTTAAGTGTTTTGAAGATATGCAGCCCAAGCCAAAGCCCACTGAAGTCAACATGAATCCTAGTACCAGCTTTGGTGGGCTTTGAATCAGGCACATAAACCTGAAGGTGCCAAGTCCTGGGAGAAGCACCTACAATCCCAACCGAGTTCAGCACCTCTCCATTCCTGGACCTGAATAAGAGCCGCTGTTAGGATCACTCCAAAACGGGCAGGCCCAGCGACACTGAGCTGGAGAGCATGAGGAGTCTACTGGGCAGCTGGTTCATTACTGTGTCCCTTCACAACTTGGTGGTTCTCGGTCAGCAGGAGGGGGAATAATATAGACACAGACTGTAAGGCCAGAAAGGACCATCATGATCTTCTAGTCTAACCTCCTGCACATCACAGGCCACAGAACCTCACCCACCCACTCCTGGAATAGACCCCTAACCACTGGCTGAGTTACTGACACCCTCAAATCAGGATTTAAAGACTTCAAGTTACCAAGAAGCCACCATTTACTCTAGTTAAACCTGCAAGTGACTCGTGCCCCATGCTGCAGAGGAAGGTGAAAACTCTCTCATGGTCTTTGTCAATGTGACCTGGGAGAAAGTTCCTTCCCAACCCCAGGTATTGTGGTCAGTTGGACCCTGAGCATGTGGGTGGGACCCACCCACCAGACACCTGGGAAATAATATTCTTTAGTAGCTCAGAGCCCTCCCCATCTAGGCGTCCAATCATCAGCCTTTGGAGATATTTGCTAATAGTCATTGTGGATGGATCACACACCATTGTAGGCAGTCTCATCATCCCATCCCCTCCATAAATTTATCAAGCTCAGTTCTGAAACAAGTTAGGGTTTTTGCCCCCACCAGTTCCCTTGGAAGACTGTTCCAGAATTTCACTCCTCTGATCATTAGATACCTCCATCTAACTTGTTGATGGCCAGTTTCTATCCTTTTCTTCTTGTGACAACAGCAGACCCAGCCCGTCTCCTTGCCAATGGGGAGGGGGAAGGTGGCAAACCATGACCAGGGTCTGTCCCAAGATGGGAGCTGGTTCTTGGAGGATGCATCATAGTCTGCCAGCTGGGATGCTGGGTGAGGAGCAAGTGAGTTGGATACAAACCTGTAGAGACCCTGAGAGAAAGCAGCAAACACCCAGGCTACAGGGATCCCTTCAGCCAAACAGCAGAATAGACAGGAGCCTGAAGGGGTCTCTTGGGAGCCCAGATCCAGCAGCCCTTAAAAGTGCCCCAGAGTCAGAGGATTAGCCTGGGGAAGGAGTCGCTGTGATCTGACCGTGTGTTACACTCTAGGGGACAGGCCTGCGGTTCTCACAAAGGGTAAAAAGACCAGGTTCTGTAGGTTGAGGCCTATAGTATAATTCTTGGCCCACAGGTGGAGTGTCCTGCTAGTGGGGGCCGGCAGGGGAGCCACTGCATCAACAGAACAGTGCAGACTGGCCCTCAGTGAAGCAACAGATTGTGCAATTGAACCCTAGGCCTGAAACACCTGAACCCAAATGTGAACTGCCTCCAAAGGCCAAATGAGGAATTGTGGAGTTTCTCTTTGTTGTAACTGTGCTGTTGCACTTGGGGGGCGGGGGGAGGAAGGGGTGGTATTTACAACCTTTCCTTCAGCCTTAGTAAGTAACCCTGTAGTTTAGTCAGTGTGTGTGTGTGTTATTGTTGGGATACCACACAGTGCTAGAGCCCAACAGCTGAAACACCTGCAGCACTGGCCTCTATTCTGTGGCACATGCTACCAAGTATCACACTGGAAAACATGTGGTATATCACAACACTTTGGCAACCCCCCGGAAGGGGACAATAGTTGCAAAAATTGGTTTGCAACCTGTGAGTGGTTAAAAAAGTGCTGGGGTATCAGAGAAATTTAGGGCTGGAAGGGACCTTCAGAGGTCAGCAAATCCAGCCCCCTGTGGTGTGACAGGACCACATAACCCTAGACTATCCCTGAGAGGCTTGTCCAGCTTGCTTTTAAAAGCTTCCCATGATGGCAACCCACCTTCAGATTTACTACCAATTCCTCCATGTTGGTCAGAATCAAGCCTAAAATGGCCCTCCCCCTGGTTGTCCACTTTCTGGAACAAAAAGTTGTCCCTGATACATTCCAAGAACCCTCTGAAGATTTTGTGTTTTGCCGTATTGCTTTCCCAACAGAGATCTGGATAGATAAGACCCCCATTACTACCAGGTCTTATGTTTTGGATGTTTCTGTTATTTGTTTTAGAAATGCCTCATCTACCTCCTTCTCCTGATTTGGCTGTAGACCCCTACTATGATATCATCTGTATTTTTAACTCTTTTATCTTTACCCAGAGACTCTGAGCTGGTTTGCCTCCCACCTCCTTCTGGACCTTGGAAGGAGTGTATATGTCCTTTGCGTGTTATGCAACCCTGCCTCCCTTTCCCTCCCTCATGGCCACCCTTCCTTTCTTATGATTAGATGGGAGGGAGGCTTCTCATTGTTGTGTCATGGTTCACAGTATGGGAAAGGTTGACGACTGTTGGTTTAAAATATCTTGGGTCAAATTTTCCCCTGGTGTAGCTCTATTAATCAAACAGGAAACAGATGTGCCTCCTTGTGGTCTTCATTATAGTCACATCTCAATTAATGTTACCACAACTGTGATTACTAGAAGCAACAAATTCTTAGTTAAAAAGGAGCCCAGGGCTGATGAAACAAAGAGCACCCCACGGTCCAGGTATTATGAAGTCCTGCCTTGAGTACAGGGGACTGGACTAGATGATCTCTCAAGGTCCCTTCCAGTCCTACACTTCTATGATTCTATGTTCCAGGGCTTGTACACTCTTGTCTGGCTTTATGATACATGGTTTCTTCAGAAGGCATGAAGAAGTTTTCAGTGTAGTTTCTCTTTCCCTACACAATGACCGTGGAGTGATCTCCTCATTCCTAAATGAAGGCAGGAGTCTCTATCATACTTTTTACTTTTCATTGCTTCTTTCCCCTAAAGAGTTCTATTTTATACACCAGACTTTTTGCCCAAAGCACTGACCGCAAGGGAAGTGTCATGAGCCTATTCTCCCGCCACCTCATCAATATTAATTAAAGAGGAATTCACTAGTATTGATTAGGAAAATCACTCCCATTGTCCACATAAGTGACCACAAACCAAAAATCAAAGTGGGCAGCCCTGAGGATCAGAGACACAACACTCATTGCAGTCAAAGATGTTCACATCGGGGGGGGGGGAATAAATTCCAAGTAGTCACTAAGTACGAAACAAAGTATGAAAATCATCAGTTTTGTAGTACCAGGAAAAACCAGGGTTCATACACAATAATTCTGCCTACTCCAGCCTCTAAATATGAGTAACCTTATCTTGGTAGAAATGTCGCTCGATATCCAGCCTATATTGTCCTTTACTAAACTTCGTCTCATTACTCCTACTTATATACCCCTTGTAGTAGCCTAAAAATTCCTCTCCCTCCTCGGGTTCTGTAACAGGATGGTGTATCCCCTTTAGGTAGCAATGAGACCCCAGGCCAATAAATCCCTCCTAATTTCCTTTAAGGAAAGAAGTGCTCAAAAGAGCAGCAGACAAGTTGGGAATGAGGTCCAGGTATTAATCCTACCTCCTGAACATGATAAAACCCATCAGTTAGATGACTGCCAGGAGAAGTGAGAAGGGCAGACAGCCTGGAGAGGAGAATAGCAGGGGAAAGCTTGCCTGCACCACAGCACAGCCCCAAGGGGGGCTCATAGGGCCCCTGAACCAAGGAGAAGAATGGAAGTTCCATGCAGCAGATACTGGTGGGCTAGAGAAGCCTGCTTGAACCACTGTGCAGCTCTATGAAAGAAGGCAGTGGAATTTCTTAACCAATGGAAAGGTGTTTGTGGTTCCAGGATCTGAAGGAACTGAGGGCAAAATACCTGCATGGCGATCCTGTGCCACAAGGAGATGCCCTCTGTGACAGCATCCTGCCAAGGTACTGACCCAGCAGGGGTTGCCTTGTGGTGTAATATCTGAAATGCCCATTAACTCACAAATAGTCACACCTGCTGCACAGTGCTACATGTTGGACTTCATGCTCCAAGAGGGAGATTAGTGGATCTTTAATGCCTCATATTCAGGGCTCTCCTAGGGCAAATTGTCATCTTTAGGTTTGTGGCACCTCAATAGTTTCAATGGAACATTTTTGCCTAATTTCAAACCCACCCAGACAACAGGGATTCAAAAGTTCCACTCAATCTTCAAATTCACTTTCTTTTCTCATAGTCAGTGTTCCCTTCAAGTTCATCATCCCCTGATTGGTTAAAAGTAACCATCAATATTTATCATATTAATTATTGCCCCCATATTGATCAAACTGAGGAATTAGATGCATCTGATCTTGCTTTGTTGCCATATACAACTCAAGTTTACAGTAGTTTTGTTCAATTTGTGGCTCCTCTGACATTGTCCAAAATATCTGTTATTTGTGGACCCCCAGCCATAATTCTTGTTTATAATGGTCTTCTTCACCTGCCTCCCAATCCTTGTATCCATTCTGTGATGGGATGTACAAACCCCACCCTGGACCACACTGGGTTAGTGAACTATTGTGAGCTCATTTGGCCCCACCTCACCACACCTCTGAGAGATGTTAGACCTGTAGGGGGAATTTAAAAAGGAAAAACCCAGCAGACTTGGTGGCAGACTAGAGAGGAGAGCAGAACCCCAGTCCTCTGTTCCTGGAGAGGGGAGCTCTGTGGACAACCACTGCCTGATGGCACCTCCCTGGAGGAGGGCCTGATACTGACCCACCTTTGATTAGACTATTTTTCTTTTAAGCTGTGAGTCTTGTTGGGGACATAGTTTAAAAGGAGACTTCAGCCTCGTGAAGGAGGAGACCCTTCACCTAGCTGTGGGATAAGCCATCTGTGTTCATTTCTTTTTCTGTTTCGTTGACAACCCTAGAAAGTGCAGACTGTCTGGGGCTCAGCCGGAGAGCTGAGCCTTTTACGACTGGACTGGCATGATGGAACACCCAGACTTTGCAGATTCAAGGCCTAGGTGAGTGCAGAACCCTGCCTAAGCCATGGAGGGAGTCTGGGGAAAGAACATGGTGACTCTTCATTCTTGGAAAACAATTAAAGTTTCTATATTAATAAACACAAAGCAAACCTGCAACCTCCTCTCCTCCCACTCCTCCCCACCTGACTGGAGTGAGCTGCTTTTTAAACCCGGGTGCCCTGATTAGCCTGCCTTGATTGGCTGCAGGTGATCTAATCAGCCTGTCTGCCTTAATTGGTTCTAGCAGGTTCCTGATTACTCTAGTGCAGCCCCTGCTCTGATCACTCAGGGAACAGAAAACTACTCATCCAGTGACCAGTATATTTGCCCTCTACCAGACTCCTGTACCCCACTGGCCTGGGTCTGTCACATAAGTTACAATAATTCTATACGAAGAAACCAAAAGAGGGAGGAGCCCAAGCTTCTTAGCATCTGTGCAGTCAAATAAGCATTATTTTTTCTGCAGATATATTTTGTCTCCACCCTCAGCCCACTGCAGCCTGCTCTAGATTTCCCATTCCCCTTCAACCTCTCCCACCACATGTTCAACTGTATTCCAGTCTCTCTGTTCTGGCTTTTCATGACTGCAGTTGAGAGGGAACCTAATGAGTTCTTTTCCAATTTAACCTCTGTGATTCTATGAGAATGCCCCCTAATAAGCTAGGTCATTTTAATTGAGAGAGGACTGTTTCTCTGGACTTCCTGGCATTGAGACTGGTTCACCACCCAATGATATCAGTAGAAAGGCTTTCACTGATCTCATTGATAACAGCTAATTTAGATCCCAGTGTTGTATATGTATAGTTAGGATTATGTTTTCCAATGTGCATTACTTTGCATTTATCAACACTGAATTTCACCTGCCATTTTGTTGCCAAGTCACCATGTTTTGTAAGATTCTTTCGTAGCTCTTCACAATCTGCCTGGGACTTAACTATCTTGAGTAGTTTTGTATTATCTGCAAATTTTGCCACCTCACTGTTTACCCCTTTTTCCAGATTATTTATGAATATGTTGAATAGGACTTGGCCCAGTACAGACCTCTGGGGGACACCACCATTTACCTCTCCATTCTGAAAACTGACCATGTATTCTTACGCTTTGTTTCCTATCATTTAACCAGTTGCCGACCCAAGAGAGGACCTTCCCTCTTATCCCATGACTGCTTACTTTGCTTAAGAGTCTTTAGTGAGGGACCTTGTCAAAGCCTTTCTGAAAATCTAAGTACACTATATCTGCAGGATCCTCCTTGTCCACATGCTTGTTGATCCCCTCAAAGAATTCTAGTAGATTAGTGAGGTATGATTTCCCTTTACAAAAACCATGCTGACTCTTTTCTTCTCCAACAAATTATGTTCATCTATGTGTCTGACAATTTTGTTCTTTATTATAGTTTCAACCAATTTGCCTGGTACCGAAGTCAGGCTTACTGGCCTGTAATTGCCGGGATCACGTCTGGAGCCCTTTTTAAAAACTGGCATCATATTAGCTATCCTCCAGTCATTTGGTACAGAAGCTGATTTAAATGATCTGCAATTTCACATTTGAGTTCCTTCAGAACTCTTGGGTGAATGCCATCTGGTCCTGGTGACTTATTACTGTTTAGTTTATCAATTTGTTCCAAAACCTCCTCTAATGACACCTCAGTCTGGGACAGTTCCTCAGATTTGTCATCTAAAAAGAATGGCTCAGGTTTGGGAATCTCCCTCACATCCTCAGCCGTGAAGACTGATACAAAGAATTTATTTAGTATCTCTGCAATGCCCTTATCATCCTTGAGTGCTCCTTTAGCATCTTGATCATCCAGTGGCCCCACTGGCTGTTTAGCAGGCTTCCTGCTTCTGATGTACATAAAAAATGTGTTGCTATTACTTTTGGAGTCTTTGGCTAGCTGTTCTTCAAACTCTTTTGGGGCCTTCCCAGGCAGAATTCGAGGGGCAGCATTTTGTGTGCTCCCCACAGGGCGTGCAGGAGCTTCTGGTTCCACTCCCACCACGCCACCGAAGAAGGACCCTCCGCCGAAATGCCACAGGCAACAGCGGCAGTCATTGATCTGTTCAATTGCCTGCCGCTGTTTTCCATGGCACGTCGACAGAAGGTCCTTCTTCGGCGGTGCGACAGGAGCAGAACCGGAAGCTCCCGTGCGCCCCATGGGGAGCGCACAAAATGCCACCTCCTGAATCCTGGCGCCCTAGGTGACCACCTAGGGTCACCTAATGGAAGTGCCAGCCCTGGGCCTTCCTAATTATATTTTTACACTTCATTTGTCAGAGCTTATCCTCCTTTTTCTTTTCCTCACTAGGATTTAACATCCACTTTTTAAAGGATACCTTTTCGTCTCTCACTACTTCTTTTACTTTGTTGTTTAGCCACGGTGGCACTTTTTTGCTTCTCTTACTATGTTTTTTACTTTGGGGTATACATTTAAGTTGAGCCTCTATTATGGTGCCTGTTAAAAGTTTCCATGCAGTTTGCAGGGATTTCACATTTGGCTTTGTACCTTCTAATTTTTGTTTAACTAACTTCCTTGTTTTTGAAATTAAATGCTACAGTGTTGAGCTGCTGTGGTGTTTTCCCCACCACAGGGATGTTAAATTTAATTATATTATGGTCACTATGACTAAGGGGCCCAGGTATAGTCACCTCTTGGATCAGATCCTGTGTTCCACTTAAGGACTAAATCAAGAATTGTCTCTCCTTTTGTGGATTCCAGGACCAGCTGCTTCAAGAAACAGTCATTTAAGGTGTCAAGAAACTTCATCTCTGAACCCCGTCCTGAGGTGACATGTATCCAGTCAATATGGGGATAGTTGAAATCCCCCATTATTATTGTGAGTTTTATTTTTATAGCCTCTCTAATCTCCCTGAGTATTTCACAGTCACTATCACTAGCCTGGTCAGGTGGTTGGTAATATATCCTTACTGCTATATTCTTATTATTCAAGCCTGGAATTTCTATTCATAGCAATTCTATGGTACAGTTTGGTTCATTTAAGATTTTTATTTCATTTGATTCTATGCTTTCTTTCACATATTGTGCCACTCTGCCACCAGAACAATCTGTTCTGTCCTTCCAATATATTTTGTAACCTGGTATTACTGTGTCCCATTGATTATCTTCATCCCACCAAGTTTCTGTGATGCCTATTATATCAATATTCTCATTTAATACGAGGCACACTAGTTCACCCATCTTACTATTTAGTCTTCTAGCATTTGTATATAAGCACTTTAAAAACTTGTCACTTTTTAGCAGTCTGCCATTATATGATGTAATTGAATGGGACTCTTTTTTATTTGACTGTTTCTCATCAGATCCTACCCATATTTTATCATCTTCCATCCGCTCCTCCTTACTAGGACACAGAGCATCTCCATTAATAGATCTTCCCCTAAGCGATGTCTCTGTCTGAACTACATGCTCCTCTGCATCTGTCAGCTTTCCCCCAGCCCTTAGTTTAAAAACTGCTCTCTGACCTTTTTAATTTTAAGTGCCAGCAATCTGGTTCCATTCTGGTTTAGGTGGAGCCCATCGCTCCTGTATAGACTCCCCATTTCTCCAAGGCCTAATAAATCTAAAGCTCTCCTCCCTACACCATTGTCTCATCCACGCATTGAGACACTGCAATTCTACTGTGTCCTGGAAAGTCTCATCTATGTACCTCTCTGTCTCCCTTAGCTTCTCCAGCTCAGCCATCCTGGTTTCCAAAGCCCGTACACAGTCTCTGAGGGCCAGAAACTCCTTGCAAGAATGCACACATACCCCACCTGCCCCTAGGGCAAGTAATCATACATGCTGCATTGGGTGCAATAAACTGGGTAGCCCCCACTCTGTTGCTGGACTTCTGCCTGCATTCTCTTTTTACTCCTGCTGCTCGTTCCTTTGTTGATATTTTGTTTTTATCAGAGGGTATTTTTGGCTTTACGTTTAAAGAATGTTAAGTGTATCTAGCCCTCCGGTTCACACACCCTCTCTGTAAACTCCCTTGCAAAACTGGCCTATTAGTTGCTACTGTTCGCTAGCTCCTTGCAGCCTCTCTGCTTGGCTGCTTCCCCTGCAGCCATTCTAGCCCACTTGGAGGACCTCTCCACTGCTCCTTTCCTGATGCATCCAGCCCCACCATGCCCCCACAATGTTCTTCTGCATCTCCCTGAGTCCAACAATTTGGGGACCTCTGCCCTACCTGCTGATATGCAGAGCCCACAGCCCGTCATGCTGACCAATATTATCTCATTGTTTCCTTATACTCTCCCCTTCTGTCTGTCTGTATCCATCTGTTGTCTCTTGTTTTATACTTAGATTGTAAGCTCCTTGGGGCAGGGGCAGGGGCAGGGGCAGGGGCAGGGGCAGGGTTTTTTTATTCTGTGTTTGTACAGTGCCTAATACAATGATACTCTGGGTAGCGCTCCTAAGCCCAGAAGTTATCCAAGTAATGGTAATAAAATAACGTTGTACCTACTTTTAATAACTCATGTGAGGTGCTCAGGCAATGTGCCATTGGTGAAGTGAAAAATCACTGAATTAAATAAATAATCCTCTTTTACTGGAAGCTCTGTTGCTTTAATGAAACCGATTGCAAGGGGAGATGCAAGGCAATCTTGCCCGTAATTGATGGTGTTCATCACATGCACAGATTGGTGGAGCTTTTCCCTGCAGCCGCTAACATTTTTTACAGAAAGGGCAACACGTGGCAATACATCCAAAGCAACTGAATGTTGGGATAAACCTGTGGTAATAAATTTAAGATGCTGTGGTCAATATTTCAGAGGTTGAACCTCGCCGAGTGCCCTGGAAAGCGGCATTAAGGGAGAGAATTAACCGGGCCAGACTAGATGATGAATTACACCTGGAATTACAGATTTTAGGCCAACAGGTAATTCAGACACAACAGCAAAGAATAGGAGGTGGTGAGAGGTTTCAGGCTGTTGATTCTGCAGTTCTCAGAAGAAAGTGTCTGATTACTTAGCAAACAACAGTTAGGTGATGCAACATGGCAGTAAATGGGCAAGACTTTAAATACCGTGTCCAAAATAACTGCAATTTGTTCATCTGTGAAAAGTCATGAAACACAATGTATTGTATTCATTAGATATATTATTTTACTACTAATAATATCTAGCTTTTATACAGCGCCTTTCATCAATAGATCTCAGTGCTTTACAAAAATTCCTATTTTACAGTTGGGGAAACTGAGGCACAGAGCAGTGACGTTTGTCCACGGCCACCCAGCAGGTCAATGGGTATAGACCCCAGGTCTCCCAATCCCCGTCCAGAGCTCTATCCAGTGGGGAACACTACATCTTGTTAGCACCTGTAGATCCCAGATGGGAGCTGGACTCCATCGTATAAGCACATCCTGGATTTTTCAATAACCTTTTACTTTCTTTGGTTGAAATTCTGGCCTCATTGAACACAATGGGAATTTTGCCACTGATTTCAATGAGGACAGGATTTCACCTTCTGTGCTTCAGTTTCTCCATTTGGAAAATGGAGAGTATAACACGTTCCCACTTCCCAGGAATGAGAAGTTGTGAAGCTTCGTTCATTACCGTCTACAAAGTGCTCTGAGTTCCTCGGCTGCAGCATGCCAGAGAAGCGCAGAGGATTATTATTATAAAGGCACGAAATAGAAAACTGAGCTTTATGTTGCAGGCTATTTTTAGGGGAACTGTTTGTCTCATTCCTGCAACGCTCAAAGTTGCAGGAGGAAATAATTAAGAAAGACTCTCTCTTGCTTGGTAGAATATGGAGCAATAAATGGCTATTAGGACTGATTGAGGATCTGACGCAAAGCAGAAGCATTGGGCTATTTTCACAGCTTTGTTTGCGTGTATGCTACAAAGCAATAGAGACCGGGCAATCACAAGTAGAGAAGGTAAAAATCAAACCTTGTGATGGGGCACTGAGGCCCCGCACTGGCAGTGAGGGGGTTAAGGAGGATGGCAGGCTCTCCACTGGCAATGAAAGGGTTAGGGAAAGCCTGTGGACTGAGCTGTCCCACCCCTCTACAGCTGCAACCAACCACAGGGATAGAGAGAGGAGATAAAAGGAGGGCCTAGCCCAGTTTGGGGCTGACCAGGAAGGAGGGTGGAGCTCTAGGTCTCTCCTTGTGGGCGAGAAGTGTGACGGCGGCCTCGAGGTGGAACATGCTTGCCCACAGGATCAGCCCCCCTGGAAGGGACGACCAGAAGCACACACGTTTTGGGAGTTGAGCCTTGAATAGAAAAGTGGAGCCTCACCAAGGGTCTGTGAGATGACCCTGACTTTGAGTTGTGTTTAGTGTTGCTGTGGTTCCTGCTTGCCTCTGAACCTTAAATGCCTCAAAAGGGGAAGGACTGAAGGTTGTTTTTGCCAGGGGAGCAAAGCACAGCTATGCTAGACCTTGTTGGGATAGAGACACACCAGAAGAGACCTGAAAGGGCCAGAAAGGTATGCCACCCCAGCAACTTGGTTACACTTAGGGTACGTCTATACTACCCATCAGATCGTCTCATCTAGACGCGATAAATTGATCCGCAAATCGAATGCCCGTACTCCACCTCAGCAGGAGGAGTAAGCAGCGTTGACGGGGGAGCCGCGGCAGTTGACTCACCGCCGTGATGACGGCCAGGTAAGTCGAACTAAGATACTTCGACTTCAGCTACTCAAATAACTAAGCTGAAGTTGCGTATCTTATATCGATACCCCTCGTAGTGTAGACCAGCCCTTATATATGCTCCACTCTTCCAGGGAAGCTGGAATAGTTCTTCCCGGCCTCTTTCTCCCATTCTTCAGTCAACAACACATCAAGGACTTGGGTGGCATGAGGAACTAAATTAAAGTGGGTTTGTCTGAAGGGATGATCTTCCTGGAAAGGGAAGAAAATGACTGGAAGCCTAGAGCCAGATGTTCATATTACTGTGAAATTTACTCTTCTCAGAGTCAGCACAAGACCCACTGCTTAATTCCTCAGTAAGCAGCTGCAAAGAATTTTGGGATAGGGTCAATGACAGAAATCAAGGGTGGGTTTGGGATCCTAAGTTGGGGTGCTGGAGTCAATGGGATTTAGGTGGTGAATATTCCTTGTGATGAGAACAGACAGTGTTGTGAGAGGACAGAACGTCTAGAACGCGCTGCCAGGCATTGCAAGGCCTTGGTGTGTTGCTCCTATGTATGCCCTGAGGGATGAGAGCTCACTGAGAATGGGGCAGGATCTGGTGTGTGCATGGCTCAGGTCTGAGCTCAGACACCATGGCTAGCTTTAAGCTTATGGCAGAGGTTTACTGATTCGAGGGTTTTAGCATTTTCCCCATTACTTCTCTCATTACCTTATGGACTGGATGCTACACAAAAGACCAGCCATTTATACAACAAGATACAATGGCCAATGAACAGGCAGCCCTTCACAGAGAGAAATCGACTCTTCTGCTTCTGGTTCTAAACTTGTCAGGCCTCCATTTTTTACAGGTGTAATTCTGCACTCATAATTCATTCATGCTTTTCTATTGCTCACTATCCACTGCAAGTGCAAAACTGCAGCCACAAAAAAGAGACCTGGTTTGAAAATCCCAAACTAAAGGCAATTTTTGCAGACTTAGGACTAAGCGACTTGGCAAAGGTTGCACAATGTGTCAGAGGTGGGACTAGGAATAGAACCCAAGGACCCAGACTCCTGGTGTCTCTGCTCTCATGAGTCTATAATGTTCCATGCTTACTGGAACAAACAGGGAAATAGGAAATGCCAAAAAGCATGTTACACAATTCACTCCCTAGCTACCTGGTCAGTTTAGGAATCCAAATAATAGGATCCCTCCCAACTTCGGTTTGCCCCCTTAGTCAGACTCTATCATCTGTTGACCTCCCATCTCCACCAACCCTCCCATACAATAAAGCTAAGCTTAAACAACCAAAGGGCTTACTGTACAAACAACTCACAGGTTTAAAATAACAAGGGCTTAAAGACCTCAAATATCAACACAAATGAGTGGGCAGCAAGCATACAAAAAGGTTTCCACTATACTGTCTCTGTGCAAGAAATGAAGATACCGGACTGAGGACTACAAGTCTCCGACCAGGAACCGCCATAAGAACCCAGAAGCCACCGTCAGGGACTCATTGTCAGGGATCCTCGCCAAGGACAGGATCAGGACTGATAATAAGTAGGACAGGTCTTCTCATCTTCTGTCTCGATTACAGTACTAACAGAGCTCACCTCTACTTTCCACCTGGACACGGGCTGCCAGTAGGACAGAGAGCAATGAGCAAACCGAGCTGAGGCCCTATATAGTCTCTGTTAGGGTCACGTGTCCTTTTTCTTGCCTCACCAGTTGCTGGGCAGAGTTACCACCAGTTACCGGGCAGAGTTGCAGAGGAGTTACCCACACTAACAACCTAGAAGATTCAAACATCAATATGGCTACTACTGTCCAATCAGGGACACGTACTGAGAAAAAGGGCACCAAATTAGATTTAAGGGACATCAAGAAGCCCATCCAAAATGGAGGACTTTGGAGTATATGTTAACCAAAACGGCTATAAGCAGGATGGAGAAGGTCCTAGTGAGAATAAATGTAGTGAAATGTTGATCATGCAGTGAGGGGAGAAAGGAAACAGAGAGCAGTCTGATTCTGGTTCTCCTCTCAGTTACACCAGCATAACTCAACTGGCATCAATGGAGGTACTCCTGATTTACATTGGCATGAGAAGACCACCAGGCCATTGATATCCAAAAAGGCCTTTTCTGGTCCTACCATCTGCCTTTCTATGAAGATTCCCCAGATTAGAAAGGAGAAGATTGGCACAACCCTAGTCCCTGATTTTCATCCCACTTATTCCAGTGTAAATCAGGAGCTTCCCCCTGTGTAAAATCAGCATGAGCAAGATCAGAAAGAGGCCCCTAATCTTCATGTCCAGTGTGCCTGAATCTGTAACCCAACACATCTCAGTACAGGAATTAAAATAATAGTCCAGAAAAGAGTGAATACTTGTGAGAAACTTTCTTCCTTCTTTTGTCCTTCTTCCAGATCTTCTGTGAAAACAAAACTGAGCTGTGTTGTAAGATGCTACATTTTTGTTGTTTTATTTTTGTATGGGGCAATCAACAGTCCCAGCCGGCTATGGAAGGAGAACTCCCATGACCTCAAATCTGTCTCGCATTCTCCTTGGGGCTCTCTCCCTTCCTTCAGGCTTGGTATTCATATACATATTTTTTAAGTGAGAGTTTTGTATTGATCTGAAAGCAAAAAGGAAATCTGGAGCCAAGGCAGCAGTGAAAGAAGTTGCAGCAGTTCAAAAGGGAGGAAGTGATCTAGCCACTCATGCTGAAGTGTGAGTCTTTCACTAGAGATTTTAGTCAAGAGGAGCAGCCCAACATGTGAAGGCAGATACATGATATAATAAAGTATTCAAAGAAAATAAACCTGCCCCAGAACTGAGTGGGTGAAGTTGTCACGGTCAGAGATGCACGTGTTTCAGACTTACTGGAGATTGATGGAGGCAATTTTTTTTAACACACTAGGAGAACTCCGGGATTTGATCAGTGGCGACTTTAAAATCTCCAAACTGAATCAAACTCCTGCTGTTTTCTTTATTTAATTCCCCCGCGCCCGGCCCTGATTCTTCTTAAAGACCCACCAATGAGGCATGGGAAAAATACTGAAAAACTAAACTGTTGGCCTGATCCTCAGCTGGTGTAAAAGTGTGGCGCTCCATTGATTTCAATGGGGTTGATATACACCAGTTGAGAAAGTGGCACCATTAGGTTACTGGAGCTCCCGCAATGAGTGAGACATTGGAAGGGAAGGACACGCTACGTCGGTATATGCTAAGCTGGTGGTGCTTGTACGCTGAGAGTCAGGAAATTGATGTGGGTTAAAAAAGAGGCTGAAAAGGTTATTTTGATTTGCTACATCTTACACCCTCTTGTTAAATGCTTTTACAGCTACACCACTCCCATCCACATGTGTGGTGTGGATCACACCATTTAGAATCCTTTAGACTTCGTATCAGTTAGACTCTTACAGCTAAGTCCCTGTGAATCCAATGAAGCTATGCAAATTATACCACCTGAGATCTGGCCCTTAACAGCCAGTTATACCCACTCACCAAGACGTTAAACCGCCTTACACATTCGGCCTCTCTCTCTACCTCACTAGACCCATCCTCTCATTTACCCTGATCCAATGCTATGCCAACTCCATTGACTTAAGTGGAGTCACTCTTGATTTATACCAGTGTGACTGAGATCAGAATCCATCCTGAAGGGTGAAAACAAGATATTTGTTGCTCAGGAATTAGTTCTCTTTCTCCTGCTTCTCTTTCCTCACTTGAAGTCACAACCTTCCACTGTGGCATGACAAGTGGCTGCTGTTGAAATGGCTACATGGTGATTTCATGTAGGAAATTGAATAATCAAAGGAGCAATAAACTGGCCTGCAGAGGAAGAAAGAGTCTGTTTTCACAGAAAGGTCCATAGTGATGACAAATAATGAGCCGAGGTCTGCTTGCCAGCTTTTCATAGTGCAAAGCATTGGGAAGCCATTCAGGTGAACAAACTGTTCATTTTGTGTCCAGAAAATACATTCAGCAGAAGGATGGGGAATCTCATTTCGGTGAGTGAGCTCAAGTCACAATACCTATTCTCCAAATGCAGGGGAAGACGCTTAGCTAACGACAATTGCTTGCATTAATGTAGCACCTTTCTTCTCAAAAGAACCCAAAAGGGTTTTACATGCCACACAACGGGTGTCACTTCCCCCGCTATCTGTGGGATGAAATGCAATCGCACACAGCAACACTACCCTACAGCGTAGGGCTGACAGGGAAGAAAAACCCAGCATGGAAATTAAATTGGAAAGGGAATTAACATAGGTAGGATGTAACTTATGAAAGGAAGTCAGCCATGACTCTAGCAATAACACCACTATTCTCGTGCTACCAATTTTACTGAACTGAGGAACTCATTGTATATCAGCTATACTGTGGCACTTCAAGCATCACTAGGCCCTATGAGCAGGCAGAAGCACTGGCTTGTTATTGACCCAGAAGGAAGAGAGCCCCCAACTGGATTACTAGTGCAACTTCCTAGAGTACTTGGGCCTTCGTTGGATGTCTCCCCTTTTAGCAACAATGCAGCCTGACCCTATGTGGCTTGTATGAGCCGTGAGGACCATAGAATTAGGTGGCAAGTCAGTGAACTCTTAGTAAGTCAGAGGTTGGAATATGTTGGACGTGCATAGCAGGGAACATTTTCGCAGATTTCTAACGACAGACAGGACAATTAGATCGCCTCGTCTGACCTCCAATAAATCAGAAGTCATAGAATTTCAACTGGTTACTTCTATATTTGGCCCAGTTTACCATGGTTTTCTCCCATCATGTGGATGGGACTGGCTGTACAACTTCAACTGCTACATATGTGCTACAGAAACTGTCAAAGAGGCACTGAAGATTTTAGACTTTCATATCTATGGAGAGATTGATTCTCTACTGAACTGGTTACACGTTACACGGCAGGACACAAACCCTGTTTCCTACATCAACCTATTACAGACTCTTTGGACCTGATTTTGAGTTCACAGTGGTGGAAATCAGGAGTAACTCTGCTGGTTTAAAGGCAGCATATGTGAGATCAGAAAAACATCCCTAATGAGCAGGTCCAACACAAAATTAAACTCTATAAAACATAGGTGCTGGAACTTGGGGTTCTGGGGGGTGCAGCTGCAGCCCCTGGCTTAAAGTGGCTTCCATCATATACATTCAATGGCTATCAGCACCCCCACTATACAAATTATCCCAGCACCTCTGATTTAAAACAGACCATATGAAACTTAGGCCATAGAGAGAGCAAAGCTGCTGAGTATAAAGGTGTGGTCTTTACATGGTTCTTTTCCTGAACATCACTGCACTTTAATGTCCAGTGTGTGACCTGTAACTCCATGATTATATTCGTATCAATCACCTGGCACATATGTACTCCTCTCCATATAACAACTCTCTAATTAAAAGCAACACTTTAAAGGCTTATCAGAAACTCCCCAGCTCTGTTGTATTGTTATACTACAGACACCATAATGAAATACCTAATTTAGATTTCCTAACATGAGTACAGTTACAGTTGGGTTTCACTCTAATTTTGTACACAACAAAAGGGACAGTGGTGCCTCTGATGATGGTTCCAGAACTTTAAAGAATACTTGCCACAGTGAGTAACTTTCACAGTAAGTGAGTAATATACAGGAACACTGAGAAATGCATTGCATGAAGGGGAACCTTCTCATCCGGACACAGAAGATGCTCTCTGCTTTCCAACAGCACCAGCCCTTCATCCATCGCAGCAATCTTCTCATTTCAGTCCTTGCTGCTTTTGTTCAAGCAGCTTTGGTTAGTTTATTCCTTTAAGCTTCATCTAAAGAAATGGAAACGGATACAGCTCAGACTGTATTGCACCGTTCTTGGTCTAGAAGGAAGAGGAAGACATGTAGAAAAGATGGCTTGACAGAGCTAGAGACCATCTCCATGTCTGAATCCACAGCCCCCCCATAGCTGCAGCTAGATCTCATCAATGATATATACATCAGGGAGGACTGGTTTTTTGGATGTTTGTGGGGGGTTTGGATATAATGATATTAAAGTAACACTGAGATTACAAAGACAAGAATTCAAAAGTTAGAAAATACCAGTCTAAAAATTGCCCATGCAACCTTAATGTGGCCCCATTGTGTGTTTGCATTGTAATAGCTTTTCGTTACACGATCACATACTATTATTTGCACAGGACCCCAGCCTTACTCAGAGCACAGAAAGGCAGTGCTCACTGAATGGGTAGCTATTCAATACTTCTTTTTATTCTCACTGTTCAATGTGTGGTCCCATGCATTATTGACTTCACATCATCTGAACCCTGCGCTGAATACAGAACTATTAATTTCCCCATGGGTTTTTCTATGCTCCTCTCATCATAGCTTTTTAGTGCTTTACAAACATTACTGCATTTATCTTTACAACACCCCAGTGAGGTGATATTATTGGCCCCATTTTACAGAGGGGGACCTGAGGCACAGAGATTAAGGCCACAAGTGTCAACTAATTTTGGGTGCCCAATTTGACAAGCCGAGGACTTTTCAGAATGCATGGCATTCTACAGCACGTTCTATGTTCACTGCACAGCTCTCATTGACAGCTTCCACAAATCAGACCTTAGGGGTCTCAGTACACAGAAAATGAGGAATATGCAGCGACCACCTTGGAACATGTTGGCTTGCTTGTGCCCGGCATTACATAGGAACTCTGTGACAGAGGCAGGGACAGAATCCAGTTTTCCAGGGGAGCATTCATGCCCCTCCCTTCTCTTCCTGAAATTCTCTGCCTCATCCACAACATACTTCCCAACTTCTACAACAAATAAGACAGGGGTGCTACAGACAACAGCCTCATTCGCTATGCAACCTGCTTCATTCCCAAAGCACAGTCCATTCTGTGCATTGAATGAGGCAAAGAAATCATAGTATCTTATCATGTAATTAGACTGTTTCATAATGCATACACACCAAGGGAAAAGTTAAGGTTGTAGAGGCAAACTTAACTCTGGAATTCCTGACTTTTTAGTGCTTGACTTTGCAATCTTTACATTATTTGATTGTAGGGTTTTTCAATAACTTCAAAATCAGAGACAAAAAAAACCCAACGCCCCTCAGATAGTTCATCCTGTGGAACACTTTGCTGCCGTTTGGGTAATCAATAGGGTTAGTCTCTTTAGATCCATACTACAATCCGCTACCATTGAGCTAAACAAGCTACTGGTAACAGTAGAAGGCCGTTATCTTTTGTGTGGACCTGCCAGTACCAGGGCACGGAGTCGCACACTGCACCAGTGGGTTTCACAGTTGTTTGCCAGCAGCAAAGGAATGTAGAGATGCAGAGAAAATGAGTTCAGTCCCAGGTTTTCTAGGGGAAATTGTTCTAGTGCTGATACTCTTCTGTCCTTGTCTCCCCACAGCATCTTTGTCCCCTTCTGCGCCTCACTACTCCCTACCCAGCTCCTACTGCTGTCCCCACCTCATCCTTTCCCTGACTCCTGCATTGCCCCATCCCTGACCCTAATTCTTCTTCCCAGCTCCTCCCTGAGCTACTCCCTCTGTCCTCCCATCTCTTCTTCCCACCTCCTCCCCATTTTTCACCCTTCTGCAATCCAGGCAGGCTCCTTCCTCCAGCTCCTGGGCACTAGCAGTGAGACCACTGAGAGCCTAGGAGAGACAAAGCCCCTGCTCCCAGTTCCCGTGCCACAGCAGGCACTGGTGCCTGGGAGAACCAATTGCAGAGGAAGGCTTTACAGCAGCGGGATATTGCACGCTTGGCCGCTCCGTGGGGATGGTGCATACACAGTCCAGTCATACCCAGGAGCAATGAGGGGATGGCGCATGAGACATCGCTCTCTGGGGGTAGTGCGTGTGCAGTCCATGTAGGTACCAGGAGGGGCAGGTGTCGCAGCTAGCCCTGTGACCTGTAGCTTAGACACCATTCAGAGCCCAGCAACATGGGCTGGATGGAAAGATGTGCAAGAGTTAGGATCTTTGCCCACCTCTTTGCAGAGTTGTCAGGATTACGACATGAAGGTTTACATGGCGGTCTGAGATCCCTGGGCGGAGGACACTATAGAAATGTGAAGTATTTGTCTGTAACATGGATATTTAAGGGAGGATCAGATGAACTATAGATGTAGAAAGAAAAATAACTATATTTCCTCAGGGCAGGATGTGTTGCTCCCGTGAATTTAGGAATCTACTGGCTTCGTTGAGCTGTTTGGGCCTACGATACTACCCAGTGACTAATAAAGGTTATAGCTCCAGTGTACTCCCTAGCATGCAAAGCATTAATAGCTCCTTCATGCCCAGGGTTGACACAGATAAGGGAACACCTGTTACAAGGCTCAAATATGGGGCAATTCAGTTCACCTGGCTTCTTCTGCAGGAAGAGCATGGAATGACTATACCAAACAACAGCTGAACATCTTCCTGGAGGGCTCGTTCCACACTGCGGCTTGCTGAAAAAACAGCAAGGTCAGAGGCTGCTGCAGATGTAGCACTAGAAAACCAGCCAGGTGTGCTAAATAAAACAGAAGCTGGTGGCAAGTGATCTTAATGTCATCTGATCAGAGACATTGCTGAAAGAAATTTCCAAAAACATGGCTAGGGGAAACAAGAGCACAGGAAAGAATCTGGGTTCATCATGCACAGACATTCTCACTTCGAGGGTCATGAACAGGTGTTAGGGTAGCCACCATCCCACCCTTCCCATAGTGCTACCTGGGAGGCGGTATCCTGGCTAGTGGGAAAGGGGTCCTGAGGGAGTGAAAGGGTCACAGCATGGAAAAGGTTGAGAGCTGCTAACCTAGTAAACGCAAAGGTCATGTTCACAGTGAAGCCTGACCTGACATAAAGACCCTGGCCCTTTAAAATTCCTCCTGCCCTGCAGGGATTTCTACTGAATTACACTGAGTTCCTGTAAATGAACCACTCCCCTTCTGCCAGGCCAAGAGGAGTTTTAAAGGGCTATGACTATGGAAGGGACATAGGACATAGACCGTATGACCCTTCTACTGCTTTAGCTAAATAAGCTGCTTAATGAGCTCAGGTCACCCAGGACTGGGACTGGATGTAGGATTCAACTGAGCAGCTCCGTACTACTGTTACTAAATCATCGTGGTCCTTTAGAACAAGAAGGAAGCTGCAATCTGGATTCAAACTTTGGGCTCAGACCCATCCTTGGCAAAAAAACAGACGTGGGCCAGAGATGAAGTGACGGCCTTGAGGATGTGAAAGGCTACACATCTTATAACTAATCCCAGGAGCCATCCGGATTTTAAAACCATTTCCTAACTTTTTTAAGACCTGTGCACACTGAATATTTAGGAACCCTCTGAAGGCTCTGGTTTCTTTGCCTGGAACTGACACTCCTTTCTAGGTTACTCTCTGTGCCATGACTTCTTAAAGTTACTTTCAAAGGGATTATAATATATTACAGAATCACAAAATGCTTATTAATATATATATCAGCTTTTACGTAACCAGATTTTCAGGAAATGAGACTGGAGTTGATGGTAACAACTGATTGGGCCACCTACTGCTTGGAATAATCTACTGTCAGGATGGCAAAAGCTGAAAAAGCAATAAAAGTGATAGGATCTAAGTTAATTCCAGTGAAATCTAAACGTCAAATACAGCAATGAAAGTAAATGTGGCTCACCTAGCTGGGTTGGGATACGAAGAGAAATGAAATGGAAAGCCATAAAGCACCCTGGGGGAAAGGAAAGGGACAAGTGAATTACCTGAAACAAACAAGTTATTGTAACAAATCGATGGCCATCCAGGACTTCACATTTGTCACAGATGTGGCATCACGGAGGCATTTGAGACTTTGCAGCAACAATGGGGATCAAACTTACACCTGCCTGATCCAAAGCCCACTGGAGTCTATAGGAGTCTCTTGATCGATTTCAGTGGTCTTTTGGTCAGACTGCTGAAGCACCGGTCCCTACCACATGGGCTAAAGGAAAATCTCTTTAAGGTGTACCAGTACATGGTCCATGACCCACAGGCAGAGAGTTTGGATTCTCTCCTACAGAGGGCAGTGGTAAATACACACTAGCTAGTTCAATGCAATATGTATAAAAAGAAAACAACAAGAGTGCAACCCCACCCACCGGAACGCTAGTTAACTAAAACCAAAGGTGAGTGACGTCACACGGAGCTGCAGTGGAAGAGAGATGCCGGGTGGGGCCAAAGGGAATGTAGGAGGAGAAAAGGATGGAAATACAGCTTTGTAGTTGTCATGTTCCTTGAGGGGTAAGAAAGGAACTTTATGTGGAAGAAGAAGGGAAGCTGGTGCAAGGATTCAGGGGAGAGACAGCAGGAAAGGTGGGGCAAGAAGGAAGTTGGTTGTTCACAAGGTTGCAGTTGACAAGAGAGGAAATTACTTGAGCATGGATTAATGTTCTGGGCCCTAGAATCATAACTTGCTGGAAACTAGAAATCAGGAGTGCCCAGGGACCATCTACTGTGCAGCAGAAAGGAATAAAGGGAACCCGTTAATGCAGAATGCGGAGTGGAAGACGAGCCTCACTCATGACGTGAAGTTCTTGAGGCTGCAGCAGTGTGGTGCAGATCAGTGATTCCAGACAGGTGCTACAGAACTCTGTATGCCACCCACTGCAACAGGAGCTATGCAAGCACTGGAGCAGGTGCTGCAGTGGGGAATAGGTTTGCACTGAGGAACTGTGGAATCGCAGGAGATTTAGCTCCTTGGACGGAAATAATCTGGCCCTTTGGCAGGCAACAAAGACTATATCTATAAAAAAAGAAAGTGAGAGGTGTCATCAGGCCAGAAAGTCGCTTCCAGGGAATGTTAATGGAGGCTAAAATGTCCCTTTTACATTTTCGGGGGGGAGGAAGCACTGGGGGATTTTAACAGTAAAATACTGGCTCTCCAGACTATCCACGGCCACATGTGCCTATGTGAAGTGCTGGGTGGAATCTGGGCACCCTATGCCATGCAGTTTAATGAGAGGGACCAGATCCAGAACCTGACCAATCAGAGTAAATAGAGACCTGCCACCTTCTGACAGTGGCAATGAAAGCTTTAGTCTCTCAATAGTGAGCAACGGCTGCTTTTGCCCTTACACGCCCCTCTCGCATGTCTCAGCTTCAGCAAGAGTGAGGAAAAGAGCCATTAACCCCCTTATTCCCCTTAGGGCTACAGCACCAGGCAGTGCTGAGACAAAATAGTTTTGTTCTTGCTGTGTGGCTGTGAGAGACACACATACTCCTGAGTGGCGCTTCCTAGTACAGAAACCTTGCAGGAGCCCTCTTCACCCGAAAGCAAGCCTCTGCGGCACTATTTCTATAGCAACCTCTCCTTTACAAACCCACACTGTGCTCACAGGGGCCTACCCGGGTCGTATGGATGTTGCTGTGCTCGGTGTGGGCATGAGCTGAGCTCAAGGCAGTAGAGAAAGGACTGGGGGGAAAGGGAGAGGAGGACCATGACGGGAATTCAGAGACTAGATCCCTCTGTAATTTTCAAATACGTATGCACGTTGTCTAGGTCTGCATGGAAACACCCAGGGGGGAAGTATTAATACATGGTAGTGAATAATGAACATGTGCTAACGAATCAGCATCTTCAACGGCACGCAGCTCAAAAGGGGGAGTTTATCAAAAGCTCTTTGAGTGACCAGAGAATCAGAACAGTTGCAACAGCAGCCCCTGCAGGTAATGGATGAAGAGTGTGAGAGCTGGGAACTGGGCATGCTCAGTGGAGGGGAGCTGGCTATGGAACAGTGTTCCAGAGGCGATCAGGCATCTGATCATCCTTTGGAAATGCTGCCCAACCTTCCTCTTCGAAAAGGCCTTTCCACTGTTAGAATGACAGCGATGCCCCCTTCTACCCTAGACACCACAAAGAAACTAACTAAAACCCTGAACCAAATGGACCTTACAAAAATACCAACAGTCAGCGACCGTCTTTCTCTTCTATGTACAGCCCCTAGCACAATGGGCTCCTACTCCATGACTGAGGCTCCCAGGGGCTAAGATAATAACACTAACCAATAATAACAATGAACTGATCAGTTTTAAAGAATAAACCCCAAACTCTACAGAATGCTAAATTTTCATCCCAAAAAGGGAGATGTGCCAGAGACTCCTTGGAACCCACTAGGGGCTTTGCTATTGCTATTGTTTTTATGTGGATTTTGATACCATGGTAATGGGCATTAGTATAGAAACCTAACAAAGAAGATCAACCAATAGCAAGAGATGGCGTGGATAACAGAGGATGAAAAGAGTCTGAGTTAACCCAGATTCACCATGGATGAAATGGATATCATCATTATTCAATATTTTAGTTAATGACTTGGATAATGGAGTGGAGAGTTTGCTACTAAAATTTTCAGATGACACCAAGCTGGGAGGGACTGCAAGCACTTTGGAGAGCAGGATTAAAAGTCAAAATGACGTTGAAAAATTGGAGAATTGGTCTGAAAAGTGTAAAGTACACTTAGGATTATAGTGGATCACGAACTGAATATAAGTCAATACGATGCAGTTGCAAAAAAAGGCTAATCTCATTTTGGGGTGTATTAACAGAAATGGCATATATAAAACACTAGAGGTAACTGTTCCATTCTGCTAGCAATGGTGAAGCCTCAGCTGGAGTACTGTGTCCAGTTCTGGGCAACACACTCTAAGAAACATGTGGACAAACTGGAGACAGTCGAGGAGAGCAACAAAAGAGATAAAAGGTTTAAAAAACCTGACTTATGAAGAAATGTTAAAAAAACAGGTCATGGTTAGTCTTGAGAAAAGGAGATTGAGAGGGCACTTGACAACAGTCTTCAAACATGTTAAGGGCTGTTATAAAGAGGATGGTGATCAATTGTTCTCCATGTCCACTGAGGGTAGGACAAGAAGTAATCAGCTTAATCTTCAGAAAGGGAGATTTAGGTTAGATATTAGGAAAAACTTTCATCCAAAGAAAGAGTGACAAACTGATGCAAGTTAGAATGGCACTGAGCAGAGAACAAATATTTAATGTTATATATAGATACACACCGCAGGCTGGTTGTAATATTAAGAAGGAGGAATTCCAGATAGCCCTGGACCAAATGATCAGTGAAGTACCACAAGCTGAGCAACTGATTATTGGAATAGATCTCAACAGACATGTGTGAGAACTCAGTGAGGGCTATGACAATTGTCACGAAGGATGAGGGTTTGGAACCAGAAGTGTAGCTGGTGAGGTTATCTTAGATTTAGCCAGAGCCAATACATAGTTTTTAAAGAGGGAGGAGCACTTAATTACATACAAGAGCAATGCCAAAGGTCCCAAATTGATAAGTTCCTGATAAGATGAAGAGATCTAAAAAAACATGACTGACTGCAAAGCGACCCCGGGAGAACAGATTGCAGGGCAACAAAGACAGCTTATAATGGAGTTGTGGGGGACAAAACACAAGTTGCGGAACAAAGGGGAAAGTGGTGGAGGCTCATGGATAGCAAAATTAGTCTGAGATTTAAGAATGAGGTTCTACAGAGGTTGGACAACAACCAAACCATCCATGATGATAACAATGAGGTTTGGGGGGAAATATCCATATTACATATAACAGAAAGTGCCCACGCTGCCCATGGCCAAATGAAAGGAGGGAAATTTTGTGACAAGGAGATGTGATGGTGGTCCAGCAATGTGCAGGAGACAAAAAGAAAGGTGACAGAAAGGTTTACGCCATGGCAGAAAAGAAGAATGGTCAAAAGTTATGTGGGATACAAGCTATACCCTATCTTCAAGTGTGAAGTAGATGTGCAAGAATGTAATAATTACTGACCCATCAAGTTAATTAGTCACATGATGAAATGGCTGGAAAGAATGATCAAGAAATGACTTTGGGAGGAGCTGGAGTACCAAGCAAGCAACAGCAAATTCAGGAAGGTCAACCATGAATGCAGTGTTTGCAGCCTGAATATTGCAAGAGAATTACAGGGAGAAACACAAGAAATTGTACTTAGTGTTTGTGGATTTAGAGAAGGTCTATGGTAGTGCGAACCCAGGCATCACCATAACAATTATCTAGAAACTATCAGCTGGAGACATACATTCAGACTATCATGGGCATGTCTGAGGGTAGCACAGGAGTACTGAGAAGCAGCTGTGGCTACCATGAGTCATTCACTGTGAGAACTATGGAGGGCTGCAACAGAAGAAAATGGCTCACAGATCAGCTAACAAAAGCCTGAATACATGCAATGCTTCATTGTGAGAGGAATAACGAGAAGTCAGTAAAAGTAGGCTGTATAGAGTTAGTCTGTGCAACAATTTAAATCCCTCAATTCAGTGCTGAGCCACGATGGTTGGAATGTGGATGCAGATGTTAGGAGTTGCCTGAAGAACGCTTGATGTAAGTAGACAGAGTTGATGGGAATTCTCTGTGATGATAATATGCCAAGTAAACTAAAGAGACAAGGTATAAGGTAAGAACATAAGAACAGACATTCTGGATCAGACCAAAGGTCCATCTAGCCCAGTACCAGTGATCAATTCCAAGTGCTTCAGAAGGAATGAACAGACCAGGCAATCATTGAGTGATACATCTCCTGTCTCCCATTCCCAGCTTCTGGTAAACAGAGGCTAGGGACACCATCCCTGCCAATCCTGGCTAATAGCCATTGATGGACCTATCCTCCATGAACTTACCTAGATCTTTTTTGAACCCTGTTATAGTCTTGGCCTTCACAACATCATCTGGCAAATAGTTCCACAGGTTGACTGTGCGTTGTGTGAAGAAATACTTCTTTTTGTTTTAAACCTGTTGCCTATTAATTTAATTTAGTGACCCCGAGTTCTTGTTTTATGAGGAGTAAATAACACTTCCTTATTTACTTTCTCCATACCCGCCATGATTTTATAGACCTCTATCATATCTCTCCATGATTAGGCCAGCTGCGAAGCATGTGTCAGACTGCTGGCCAATGAGGATGAAAGAACAACTACTTCACACAGCCAAAATGAGAATGCTCAGGTGGATACTGGCTAAGATGACATCTGGTAGGCTACACAATGAAGCTACAGGAGCGATGGAATTGGTAGCCCCCACTTTAGAAAAGCTGAGGGAGTATCTACTGAGATGGCTGGGTTATGCGAGATGACAAGATCTGAGATACGTTGTCCAGCGAGTAAAAGAGCTAGTAGTCACAAGACAAAGTCCACAAGAAAGACCTAGAAAAAGGTGATTCGGGATGCTGAAGGAAGACATGAGGAAGGTTGGCGTCAGCTTGGAAGACTCAGTTGACAAGAACACTTGGAGACAACGAACAAGAGCTGATGACCCCAATTGACAGGAAAAAGTGAAGATGAAGATTGGGAAAAGTTTTCTAACTGTAAGAGTAGTTAAGCACTGGAGTAGGCTTCCAAGGGAGACTGTGGAATTTCTGTCATTGGAGGATTTTAAGAGCAGGTTAGATTAAACTCTTGTCAGGGATCTTTTAGGTTTACTTGTTCTGGTCTCAATTCAGGGGGCTGGTCTAGATGGTGTCTCAAGGTCCTTTCCAACCTTACATTTCAATGATTATGAATTTACTCCCCTCCTTTATGGGCAATGCTTCCACAGTCTACCTGCTGTAGGATGGTAGAGGCTGGAGAGGCAGGTGGACTCTTAGGGGAGCGAGGATGTGGGTGGACAACAGAAGACAAGGTGGAGGGTTGCCACAAGAGATCCAAGAAGCACCTCATGAAATCAAATCACTTTAATTTTGATGCCAAAATATGGATTTAGATCTAGGTGGGGATTTTCCAGAGGACTTTGACTCCCACGTCAATGGGAGTTGGGCGTCTCATTTTGCAAATCTCAGCCTGAGGTTGAAAATCTTGGCTGTTATTTGGTAAAATTTTCAAAAGTGCCTAAGGCCCAGATCCTCAAAAGCAAGCATCTAACTTCCATTGATTTCAGTGGGAGCTAGGTGCCTAAATACCGTTGAGGATCTGGGCCTAAGTGTGTTAGGAATCAAATCCCAATTAAAGTTAATGGAGCTTAGGCTCCTGAGTAATTTAGGTGCTTTACAAATGTTATCAATTGTTCACAGTTTGAACCCATGCCATTTCCTTCTCTCCCCTCTGAGTTTAGCCCCTCTCCCTGATCTCCCATATACTGTGGCCTTCCTTAGGCATTTAAAAGGCTGGTTTCACACATTTTGTTCTTTTAAAAGTGAGCTCCCACCCATCCTCTTTTTAAAATCTTGCTGAACTGTTTGCCACAAATGTTGACAATCTGCTTGCTAAATGGAAGCAAACAACACACCCAGTCTTGCCCGTATGTTTCAAAATATTTTAGCAGTGTTGCTTGCAATAATCACACCCCACACCAACTCATTGTTTTGAGTCTTCTTTGTGGTTGATTTGGAAGCCTTCAAAAATACTCTCCATGTGACAAAAGTGTAGCTATTCCCCCCACACACACCCCTTTGCCTGTAACTTCAGCTCTGGAGATCGTGACCCCATTACATTAAAAAATGGGAAAACAGAAGATAGTCCCAACCAGTAGTGTATATACTTGGTTCTTCAAAACAAACTAACTTCTCAAAGCTCAAGAAAATTATCAGTGAAGTTGATTGAGAGGAACAATTTAATCTGACAAATGTGAATGAAAATTCAAAGCTCTTTAAGAAGAGCTTATTGGACGGTCAAAAAGCCATGATTCCACAATCAAGAAACAGGACAACTTTGGCTAAGGGTCCATCCTGGTTCAATAATGAAGGCAACAATTAAAGATAAAAAAGCAATATATAACAAATGTAAAAAAGGGGAAAATTATAGCACTTGATGAAAATTAGAAGTTGTGAAGTATAGAAAATTGATGAGGGAAGCTAAAGATATCAGGGGAAACTCCATGGCTGGCAAGGCTCAGAACAGCAAGGAGGAGTGTTTTTAGTATATTAAGAACAAAATAAATCCTAACAATAGAATAGGACCATTACTAGATGGAGATAGTAAGATTAACAGTGATGCAAAAAAGGCTTAAGTGTTTAGTAATTATTTCTGTTCTCTATGTGGAAAGAAGTAGGATGATGTGCTTGTATCACATGATGTTGAAGTACTTCCTAGACCATTAGTAACTGAGGAATTTGTTAAACATCTACCAGGGAGAAGTATCATTAAATCAGTAGGCCTAGATAACTTTATTCAAGAGACCTAAAAGAGTTGACTTAGGAGCTCTTTAGCGCTCTATTGTTTAATTTTTAATAAATCTTGGAATACTGGGAAAATTCCAGAAGACTGTAAGCGTGCTAGTGTTGTGTCAATATTCTGAGTGGGTTGAAAGACATTAAGGGGGTTCGATTTTCAGAGGGTGAGTGCTCAGTGCTCATTGGAAATTTAGGCTCTTTTAAGATGTCTGAAGTTGGCCCACTCTAAAAATGGAGGCACCCAAAATGTCTAGTCACTGAGATGCAGATCCTCAAAGGTATTTAGGAATCTAGATCTCATTGAAATCTATCTGTATATATATACACTTAGGCCCTTGTTGTTATCAACTGAAACTCGGGTATTTAGTAAGCATAATTTGATACCTGGGCACCACCTGGTTCAGATTTACATAAAACAACTCTTCCCCCCCAACTAGGTAACCATTAAAGGATAGGTGCATTTTATACTATATGATGATGACCTTAGCAGACTGGACAATCTATTCCAAAAAGAACAGAAATAATATCATGACCCACGTGACTAAACAAAATAATTTGAATATCCTGGCCAATTGCTTGTGAAACAGTTACAAACCAAGAATTCTTGGCAGACAGCAAATGACAAATACATTCAAAGAGTAAATGCATTTGAGCAGATTAAGAGGTGAAATGCATCTAATACATCATTCATCATGACTTATTTACCTACATCTATATGGCTGTGTGTTTTAAAATTAGAACTGGTGAAGAACCGGATTTTATATTTCACAGGAAATACCACAATTTTGAATTTTTTCTGTTTTGAAACCATCCAAAATTGAAACATTTTGAAATTTCCAGGGAAACAATCAAAAATTTTCATTTGGATAAAATTGAAGTATTTTGTTCTGGTTTTGGCCTTTTTAAAGGTGTTTTTTTTTTAATGTTTTGGTATAAAAAAACCCACTGATTTCATTTTGGAAAGTCATTTGTAAATGAAAAATTGAAATGTTCCAGTATGAAAAAGTCAAAATGGGACCTTCTGTCATTATCAAAATGCTTCTTTTCATTCTTTTCGTATCAAAAGTTTGTCAAAAATGACATGGTTTTCTCAACTTTTCAATTTTGACAAAAACTGCATTTTTTGGTCAAAAAACTAAAAAATGTCATAGAAACAATCAGCTCTATTAACAACCTTTTCCATCCTTTAGTGGTTAGCTAGTTTGAGATGAGAAGAGGGTATGGAGAACATATGCATCCTATCCTGGAATATATTGTTTGTTCTTTAACAATGTAAATCTAGACCAAATTTTGCCCAGATATCAAATTGTGTCTAATAAATAACGGGGTGGCTGCTGATAATGAGGGCCTACATTTTCCAATGATATATCTGATCACTGCTACAAAATTCTGCCGTTAATAGTAATCATCATTAGTCAGTGTAACATTGGCTACTGCTATTACAGTGGTAACTGATTCTCGCAGTGTGGTCATTACTGACATGTCCGATAAGGGAAATGCCAGCAACCTCTCCCTCTGTACCCTCTCGCCAGGTCCAGATCAGTGCCCCCAATGGCATGCCTGTGCTCATATCCCCATTGCCATTTGCAAAATGTAGCACAAACAGTTGCGGAGACCATGCAGCTCGACCGTCAGGATCATCAGACCAGCCGCCCGCTGCTGCTCTCCTAATCTCCTATTCCCAAGGCAAACTGGCTCTCCTGCCAAAATGAAGATTAATAACAGAGGCTTCTTTATTTATTTTTAACTGTGAATTGATTTCACTTGAGAGATGTTCAGCTCCTTTCCTCTCTCTTTTTACCTACAAAAAGCAGCTGCACTGTCTAAAAATACTTTGATTCAACAGATGAGCTTGGCCACAAAAGCCCTTTTCCACCCCCGTTCTCTAAGGTAATGTGTGTAGGATGGGAGTTTAACCTTCCATTGCCCCCTTCATCCCACCTCTCCTGCTTCATCAGTCGATGCCGAGTAAGCCCTTCCTCCACCCTCTGATTTCTATGGGTTATGTCTAACTTCAGGCCACATTTTGGCCTGCCCCTTTGAGCTCAGTGAGACTGCTGACATGAATCATTGATCACCAGTGAGCCGGGGTGTGGGGAGTCACCATTTGGCCTTTAAACTATAAGCCCCTTGGGGTAAAAACTTACTATCTTTTTTGGCTGTCATGGGCATGTATAGTAGAGACTTCCATTGGAAAGTGCCACTAAGGAGGGTTACGCTCTCTCTCCAGAAACCAGAGTTGCCGTTGCTTTTGCTTGTGCCACATGCTGGTGGTAAACTTGGGTAATTCCCTCAATCTCACTCATTTTATTATATGAGGAGAGGGCGGAAATATTAGGGAAATAAATGCTAATAACACCAACAATCCAGGCAGGAAAGGATATAAAAATCCAGTATTATCTATCTCTCCTCCCATCCATTCCTCCCATCTGTCTGCTACTGACAACAAGCTGATCAATAGATGCTGTGGGTTTCACCCAGGCCAGAAGGTGAATTTTCTTTTCACTCGTACATAGACTCATGCTATTTTAAGATTTCTCTTTCTCCCTGGTGGATGCTGTCCCTGCTCGGTTCCACACGTTCATTCCTCATGTTAGCACAGTGGCAGTGAGCTGGTTAATTCATTCTCTGGGCTCTACCTACTGTATCAAGGTGGACCACTGTGCTCCCTCTTCAATGTCCCTTCCTCAT